>NC_040022.1:12053935-12653935 GCF_000972845.2 Larimichthys crocea
TTATATGTGTGTTTGCAGTAATAATGATCTACTGCCTCAGTATACTTGTTGTTGTGTGTTGTACAGTTAAATATCTATACTCTCGGGCTATACAACATGTATCGAACAGTAGACATCTTTACTGCAGACATACTGTGTGTGTGTTGCAGCGAAATATCTTCTATGCTCAGTATAGTTTGTGTGTGTGTGTGGTTGTACATAATACTATACTCTCGGGATATACAAATAAGTGTACAGAACAGTACGGACATCTTTATGCAGACATACTTGTGTGTGTACTGCAGTACATCCATGCTACTACTAGTATACTTGTGTGTTGTGTTGTGCTACAATACATATCTTCACTCTAATCGGAGATATACAAAGTATTTACGTAACAAGTAGACATACTTAATGCAGACATCACTGTCGTGTGTTGCAGTAAATCATGTCTACTACTCAGTATACTGTTTTGTGTGTGTGTAGCAGCGTGTCAGTAATATCTGACTGTCGGAAATTACAAACAGTATCTGAACAGTAGCCACTTTACTGCAGACATAAGCCTGTCTGTGTGTCTGCAAGTATACTTAGTCTACTACTAGTATCTACGTGTGTGTGTTGTGTGTGTGTGGTGTGTGTCGTGTGTGTACAGTTAAATATCGTTACTGATCGGAATATAAAACACAAAAACAGTATATGAACAGTAGACAACTTTACTGCAAGACATACTGATGTGTCTGCGTAAATATGGTCTACTGATAGTATAGTTTGCGTGTTGTGTTGTGTGTGTGTTGGTGTTGTGTGTACAGTAAATTATCTTGTACTTAGGAATATACAAACAGATTAAGACACAGTAGACATCTTTATTGCAGAACATAATGTGTGTGTCTGCAGTATAGTCTAATTCAGTCTCACAGTATACTGTGTTTTGTGTGTTGTTGTGTGTTGTGTGTACAGTAAATATTCTACTACTCGGGATATACAAATGGTGTATCAGAACAGTAACTCTTTATCTGCAGACATTACTGTCTGTGTTGTCTGCAGGTTAAAAGTTCCTGTTCAGTATACTGTGTGTGTGTTGTGTCGTGTTTGAGGTGACAGTAAATACTCTATTGCTCTGGATCATAACAACAGTGTACTGAACGTAGCCATCTTTACTGAGACGCATCTGTTGTGTGCTGCCAGTAAAGTGTCTACTCTCAGTTACGTGTTGTGTGTGTGTGTACAGTAAATATCTATCACTGCTCGTATATACAAAATGTAGTACGAACAGTGACATTCCTTTATTGCAGACATACTGGTCTGTGTGTCTGCGCAAATATGTTATGCTGCTCAGTTCTCTTTGTTGTGTACAGTAATATACTTTACTGCTCGGGATTACAAACAAGGTTTACAGACAGTAGACATCTTTACTGCACGCACATACTGTCTGTGTGTCTGCAAGTACACTATGTCTACTGCTACAGTATTACTGTGTGTGTGTGTGTGTATGGCACGCATAAATTATCTGTACTGATCTGACCATCACAAACAGTATCTGAACAGTAGACATCTTACTGCAGACCATACTTGGTCTGGTGTCTGCTGAGTAAATATGTCTACTGGTCACGTATACTGGTTGTTGTGGGGTTGTGTGGTTGTGTGTGTGTGGTGTGTGGGTGTGTGCGTTTGTGTACAGTAACATCTATACTGCTCGGGATATAAAACAGTACTGAACGTAGACATTTTCTTTAAGCACTTTTTTACATGAGAATGTCTGTGTGTCTGAGTAAAGTATTGTCTACTGCTCAGTAAGTGTGTGGTTTATGTGTGTGTGTCTGTGTGGCAGTAATATCTCTCTGACTGCTTGACATACAAACATTATACCGAACAGTATGAATCTTTCTTGCAGACATTACTGTCTGTGTGTCTGCAGTAAATCTGTCCTATCTCTCAGATACTGGGTGTGTGTGTGTCGTGGTCAGAAATTTGACGCTATGGAATTATACAAACACGTAGTGACTACAGTAGAATCTTTACTGAGAACATTACTGTCTGTGTGTCATTGCGAGTAAATATGTGCTGCTATCTTAAGTATTACTGGTGTTGTGTGTGTACAGTAAATAAAAGCATTTGTACTGTCGGGAATATACAAACGTATCTGAGACAGTTAGAACATCTTTACTGCCAGACCATCTGTCTGTGTTGCCCGTAATATATGTCTATACTCAGTATATGTTGTTTCGTGTGTGCTTACAGTATAATTTCTGACTATCAGGATATTACACATGTATACGACGCGTAGACTCTTATGCACGAACATACTTGTGTGTCTGCAGCTATATGACATCTACTGCTCAGTATACTGTGTTGTGTTGTGTTGTGTGTGTTGCTCAAGTTAAATCTATACTTCAGGGATATACAAATGCAGTTAGAACAGTAGACATCTGTACGCAGACATACTGTGTGGTGTGTCTCAGTAATCTATCTGTCTATTGTTTGTGTGAGTTATGTTTGTGTGTGTGTGTTTGTTGTGTACACGTAAATATCTATACTGCTCGGCTATATACAAATTGTATGACAACAGTAGACATCTTTACTTGCAGAATACGTCGTAAGTATTATGTCTAGCTAAGTTCAGTACCTGTTCGTATGTTCTAGTACACTTGTGCGTTGTTTGTTGTGCTGTGTGTACAGTAAACTCTATACTCTTGGACCATACAAACAGTATACTGAACAGTAGAACTCTTTACTGCAGACATACTGTCTTCTGTCTGCAGTTAAATGTGTCTACTGCTCAGTATACTGTGTGTTGTGTGTGTACAGTAAACTATCTGCCACGCTCGGGATATACAAACAGTGTACCTAACCAGTAGGACATCTTTACTGCAGACATACTTTCGTGTGTCTGCAGTAAATACGCTCTATGCTCAGTTTATTTTTGTGTGTGTGTGTGTTTGTGTGGTTACAGTAAATATCTATACAATCTCGGACATAACAAACAGTTGTAATGAACAGTAGAACCATCTTACTGCAGAATTACTGTTTGTGTGTCGCGCAAGTAATATGTCTCTACTGATTCGATACTGTGTGTGTGTTGTTGTTTACAGTCTAATATCTTACTGCCTTTAAACATTACAAACAGTATACTGAACAGTAGACATCTTTATGCAGAACTATCGTCTGTTGGTCTGCAGTAAATATGTCTCCTACTTAGTTTACTGTGTTGTGTGTGTGTGTGCTGTGTGTGTGTGTGTGTGTGTTTTTACAGTAAATATCTGACTGATCTGGAATACAAACAGTCTACTGCAAAGTAGACAACTTTACATGAAGGACAAATGTTCTGTGTTGTCTGTAGTAAAATATGTCTTGTTCAGTATACTGGGTGTTTGTGTGTGTGGTGTGTGTATGTGTGTTGTGTGTGTGTGTGCGTGAGTAAAAATATCTATTACCGCCTCGGGATATACAAACAGCTTCATACTGTGTGTGTGTGTACAGTAATTATCTGCCATGCTCGCGGGACTAACAAAGTAGTTACGAACAGTAGACATCTTTACTGCAGAATACTGACTGTGTGTTCGCCGTAAATATGTTGCTGCTCAGTACTGTGTGTGTGTACAAGTAATAGCTGTTACTGCTCGGGATATATACAAACCAGTTATACCAAACAGTAGGCACATCTTTACTGCAGACATACTGTGTGTGTGTCTGCATGTAAAGTTACCTGCTCAGCTATTAATGTGTGTGTGTACAGTAAATAGCTGTATGCCTCGGATATACAAACAGTATACAGAACAGTTAGACATCTTTACTGCAGACATCCCCCCCCCCCCCCCCCCCCCCCCCCCCCCCCCCTCCCCCCCCCCCCCCCCCCCCTCCCTCCTACTGTCTGTGTGTCTGCATTAAATATGTCTACTACTTAGTTACTGCTGGTTTCGTGTGTGACAGTAATATCTGTACTGATCGAATATACAAAACAGTATACTGAAACAGTAGAACTTATTTTTTTTATTTTTTTTTTTTTTATTTTTTTTTTTTTCTTTTTTTTTTCTGTTTTTTTTTTTTTTTTCGAGACATACTGTCTCATGTGTCTGCAAGTAAATATGTCTAGCTTAGTATACTGTGTGTGTGTGTGTGGTGTGTGTGTACAGCTAAATATCTGTACTGCTCGGGATATACTAACAGTGTACTGAACACAGTAGACCTCTTTACTGCAGACATACTGCCTGTGTGTATGCAGTAAATATGTCTGCGTGTTATGGAATTTCTCTTTAGGGTTCCACAGGCCAGTGTGAGCCTTGTGATCCACGGCAGTATTACACTGTTTGTCTTATGACTAGGTGCCACCATATCTCACTGTGGTGGCCAGGGTCGAAGGACCTGTTGCTGCCTTCCTAGTCAATATATAGATAGCTTGTTTTGCCGTTCCCAATCTGCGTAAGCGGACAATCTGTGTCCCCAGACTAGAATCTGTTGCAATAACACCTCCAAGAGTAAGGACATTCTCTTTGGCTAATTCTGGGGCGTTATAGTATTTGGGGTGTGATATTTGGGTTTAAAGTACTCTTCCACCATCACGAGTTCGTCAGAATGCGAGACCGACTCAAGCACTTCAGGTGTACTTTGAGAGTGTCTCTAGTTCTCCTTGGCCCAAGCGTCAAAATAATATACAGCTAAGACATCAGAGGCTCCTGACACACTTTCTTCCTCTGACCTCCACCATTGACCTTTGACTTCAGCAATTTCTCCACAACATGCTGCTCAGTATACTGTGTGTGTGTACAGTAAATAGCTGTACTGCTCGGGATATACAAACAGTATACAGAACAGTAGACATCTTTATATGACATGATACTGTCTTTGGTGTCTCAGTAAATATGTCTAATGCTCAGTATACTGTGTGTGTGTACAGTAATAGCTGACTGCTCGGGATATACAAACAGTATACAGAACAGTAGACATCTTTACTGCAGACATACTGTGTGTGTGCAGTATATATGTCTACTGCTTAGTATACTGTTTGTGTGTGTTTGTGTGTGTGTACAGTAAATATCTATACTACTCAGGATATACAAATGGTATACAGAACAGTAGACATCTTTATTGCAGACATACTGTCTGTGTGTCTGCAGTAAATATGTCTACTGCTCAGTATACTGTGTGTGTACAGTAAATATCTGTACTGCTCGGAATATACAAACAGTATACTGAACAGTAGACAACTTTACTGCAGACATATGTCTGTGTGTGTCTGCAGTAAATATGTCTACTACTTAGTATACTGTGTGTGTGTGTGTGTGTTGGTCTGTGTGTACAGTAAATATCTGTACTGATCGGAATATACAAACAGTATACAGAACAGTAGACATCTTTACTGCAGATCTACTGTCTGTGTGGTCTGCAGTAAAATGTTACTGCTCAGTATACTGTGTTGTGTTACAGTAAATAGCTGTAATGCTCGGCGATATACAAACAGTGTCACTGAACAGTAGACATCTTTACTGCAGACATACTGCCTGTGTGTCTGCAGTAAATATGTCTGCTGCTCAGTATACTGTGTGTGTGTACAGTAAATAGCTGTATGCTCGGGATATAACAAACAGTATACAGAACAGTAGACTCTTTACTGCGACATACTGTGTGTGTGTCTGCTGTAAATATGTCTACTGTTCAGTATACTGTGTGCGTGCAGTAAATATCTATACTGCTCGGGATATACAAACAGTGTACTGAACAGTAGACATCTTTACTGCAGACATACTGCCTGTGTGTCTGCAGTAAATATGTCTGCTGCTCAGTATACTGTGTGTGTGTGTACAGTAAATAGCTGTACTGCTCGGGATATACAAACAGTATACAGAACAGTAGACATCTTTACTGCAGACATACTGTGTGTGTGTCTGCAGTAAATACGTCTACTGCTCAGTATACTGTGTGTGTGTACAGTAAATAGCTGTACTGCTCGGGATATACAAACAGTATACAGAACAGTAGACATCTTTACTGCAGACATACTGTCTGTGTGTCTGCAGTAAATATGTCTACTGCTCAGTATACTGTGTGTGTGTGTGTGTGTGTACAGTAAATATCTATACTGCTCGGGATATACAAATAGTATACTGAACAGTAGACATCTTTACTGCAGACATACTGTCTGTGTGTCTGCAGTAAATATGTCTACTGCTCAGTATATTGTGTGTGTATACAGTAAATATCTATACTGCTCGGGATATACAAACAGTGTACTGAACAGTAGACATCTTTACTGCAAACATACTGTCTGTGTGTCACACTGGATCCAAATTTGAACTTTAAGAAACATGCTTAAAAAACAATTAAAACCATAAAGTACAACTAGCAAATTTTTG
This sequence comes from Larimichthys crocea, assembly GCF_000972845.2. Lineage (NCBI taxonomy): Eukaryota > Metazoa > Chordata > Actinopteri > Sciaenidae > Larimichthys > Larimichthys crocea. The sequence continues at coordinate 12,060,262 of NC_040022.1, forward strand.
ACAGAAACTGTCTCTCTTTGGACGCAGCCAAGACATTTATGCATGCTATGATTCTTTCCCATATGTCTAATTGTATTACATGCTGGGGATAGGCTGGAGAAACAACCATGTGACTTCTTAAATTCATACACAAACAAACTCTAAAAACTCTACACAAAAAGGCAATGCATTTCTATCACTGTAGGGTACTGGAAAAATACAATTTACTGAGCTTTGAGAATTTTAGATTATTCTCAAATTTAGAATATCCTCTGTACCAGATTGTACCATACCATTTTGGGGCTCTGCATTTGGGCAATCAGCCTTCTCTGTGAAAGCCACAACTCAGTGGAATGACCTACCTGATGATGTAAAGAGCTGCTCCTCCATCAGTACATTAAAAACTAAATTAAAAAGTCTGCTAAAGGATACTCAGCTCTGTAGCCACTGACATTGTGGGTGTATGTTATGTGCTATTGTGTGTAACTTTGTATTTTGTATTATCAGACCCTCCATGAATTCGCGATGTTGCAATTTGCAACTTCAACGCAACTTCAATTAATCCCCGTGAATTCAGGGCGGTGTTGCAATTTTAACCAATCACCGCGATTTTTCGCGCAGCCGCACTGTGCGGGAGGATCCCCTCGTGGGACCATTTCCTCCGTGGCGGTGCGCCGCGATCGGCTCTGGGTCGGCTTGGAAAGGCTCGGGGACAGCACCCTCCCACCCGAACCATAGACATATATATACATAGACGCCGCATTGAGTGGGTGGTCGTTGGTCACGATACATCAACGGGTCCGCCATATTGGAAATGGCAGGTCTGCCCGTAAACTAATACAAGGAAATGGACTGAACTTCATAAAGCGCCTTTCTACAAAGTTCTTTAAGTTAATGTCTCTTATACACCCATTCACACACACACACTAATATATCTAGGAGACAAACAGGCACCAGAAACAACGTATGTAACTTTTAAAGTGATGATTATAAATGTTTACTCCTTATGTAAGCACCATGTAATGGTGAGTGTTTACAGCTACTAATGTGTGTAACACTGTTACTGTGATGATAAATATTGAAATATTTATATCTAACATTTAATCTGTGTCTATAATAACCAGATCCTGAAATGTAGATGTGACATGAGGGTTTTCTGAATAAAGAGCATTACACGTGAACACATATACATACACACACACACACACACACATATATATATATATATATGTGTGTGTGTGTGTGTGTGTGTGTGTATATATAAAAAAACTCATAGAAAAACTCATGCAACATCAGCCATTTTAGGCCACAACTATTTCAAATTAGGCCCGCGAAATCCTGCTGGGACTGTATTATTTGTCCTGTCTGTTTTTTGCTTTGTACTGTTTGTTATTGTGCTGTAATATGTTTTAACTGCGTCTGCAGAAGGGACTGCAGATGAAAAGTAGCTGGAAGCTAACTCTGGTGCAGTACATCACATGTAATCGTTTATGTTTAATACTGTACATGGTCCTATTAAATAAATCAACTGAAATTCAAATGGATACATTTTAAACTAATGTTCCATCTCCACAGTGACAAAGAAGTCTGAGATTCTTAGCTCTGATTCGAAATATGGAACGGTCGCCATCTTTTTCCATAACATTTCATCGATAACTTTGCAAAAAATGATATCCTCCAATAAAATGAAAAGTATTTTTAAGTTACTACACAGGTCCCGGGATATTCAGTCAATTTTTACCATCTAATAATCGTTTTACACCGAGAAAACGTCGAGTGTCACCAAAAACTGTGTTTCTGTTGATTTTTTTAGCGTTATATTCAACAATTTACATTAATTAAATATTACTTTGTCCTGAAACTCATTTACGGGTTTCGGAAATATCTTTAAATACATTTGGCACAACATTAAAAGAAGTCTTACTGTAAAATTTAAGATCCACCGCCTGACACTGCTCAGCAGGGGCTCAGAAACAGGGGCTGTGTTTGAAGAAACTTTCCAGCAGGTCCATTTTTCTCTCTCTGGGTTTTTATTCAGCTCACAGTCCAACAGTTTCGTCTGCAGGAGAACTTGTCCAGTCCAGTCCACTTTTCCGACAGAGACCTTTCTCAGCAGCCTAACTCGTGTCCAGTCCAAGCTCGAATGAGCAGTTCCAGAGCTGCTTCGCGGTTCTGGACACATTGGCCACGCCCCTTTCTGTCTCCATGACTACCGAAGCACGCGCATTGGCGTGATGGAGGTGATACACGTGCAGCAGGTGTTTCTGTCCATAAGTGATGTGTGTGATCTTTGATTGGCTCTACAGACTGACAGAAACCCCTGATGTGTCAAACATATAAATCAGTCACTACTTTTTTTTCTCCAGATGACGTTTCTTTTATTCTTTTATTATTTATTTCATTTTATTTATTTCTTATCCACCTTGTGTACTGTGAATTACTGTAACAAGTGAAAGTGAAATCCCTGTGTGGGATCAATAAAGTATATCTTCATCTGGCTTTAATATACCTGACCTGAAGAGAGGTCTCATATCAAGATCTCGTTTTAAGACCTTTATTACTTGAGCTAATATGTCACTATTTTACTTTACACAATGTTGTTTGTAGCTTGTTAACTTATACATACATAGATAGATGATTCAAAAAATATCTCCACCATCATCGTACCTCTCTTTTTTTTTATTTCATATGCTGTAAGATTATGTTATGAGAGAGATCCTGACCCACGGTACATCTTGGAAAGTGACAAAGACATTGTAAAAGTTACAGACAGTGGGAGACAGAGGTTTTAACTTGTGGCAATGTTAACTGGCGACTGTCAGTCAAATACGACAGATGCTGAAAACAGGGAAAAGGGACAGAGCTGTCCCGGTTTCTTACTTGACTTGCACTCATATTTGTGTGAATGCATCATGTACTCTGTCTTGTTCACTTGTGTTTGTAAACAGGAAGATAGCAGGTTGGCTCTTCCTGCTAAAGTCTAATAAATAAAAAATCTTGAATACATTTTCTAAATGCGTCTTCAGTAAACATGTGTCAGAAGAAACATTCAGCCTTTTGAATGGCCTTATAAAAAAATAAAAAAAAGTTCACAGTAGTCCAACACGTATCATTGTGACAAAATAAATGAAAGACAAGAGCTATTGCAGCTCACTATGAACAAACTGAGGATTTCTAATAAAATAACATATACAGCAGACAGACTCTTAGAGTCTCTTTTTAACATAACCATGTTAACATGTGATCACACCTGGCTCTGTTCCTGCTAAAGTCTCTAAATTTCTAATACAAATATATACCTTCACATACATCTATGGAGCCTGCCTGAGTAAACGTGTCACCACACCACATTTATTTCCTTTGAATAGAAAAAAAAGAAGTAAGAACACATTGTACGGGATTTGAACATAACATTAACGCAGTTCACCGCAAGCACATTTGAGACCTTATTATAAAATACCATATACAGTATTCTGCTGTCTCTTTTTAAACACACCTGGCTCTGTTACTATATGAGCCCTTTGTGCAAATTGCTGACGGGGTCTCCGAATATTTCATATAAATATGTATGGTATAGTTGGTGTTGGAAACGCTCTCCCTGTGAATGTCTATTAAATGTCTGAAACATTTCCCATATACATCTTTGGAGCCTGACTGAGGTAGCATGTGTTGTGTTGAAGCACTGTTCAGCTTTTTCATATACAACATACAGTCTGCTGTGTCTGTTTTTCCAAGCCAGGAGACGGACAGTCAGATCAACTTGTGACCACACGGCTCTGTCACCCTATGCGTAACTTGCAGATACAAATGACGTACGGTATTTCATATTTGGTTGTGTACAGAGATTTAGTTTTAACACAAAGATCCATTACTGCAAGTGTATTTGTATTGTTTGTATAATTGTTGACAATAATTAAGATTTATATGGATATAATAGTTATTGTCAATATATAGCCTTGCTGAATACATTTATTATTTTGAGGAATGTAAGAAATCTCTGCTACCACTAGAGACTGTGTTCTACAATAGTGTTAATAAACTGCAGAGAAATCAACTTGCATATAAATACCACTTGGATATTTTACACAGACCCTGCCATTTAGAAACAAGTATTCCAAAATGCATATTTGAGGGCTACATTTTGAATCTGGAGCCATAGCTGTTGAATTTGTTTAGTCACATTGAAAGAGTGAAGTCTGAACATGCCACATAGCATGTTTCTTGAAAAGAACAAAAATAAATGTATGAAGTCCCTTCACTGCTTACAGTCTAACCAAAAACATGTCAGACAGTTGTTCACGTATTGAAGTGGTTAATCGGACACAGCACTTGGTCTCTCATCCTGATTCCACTTGAGTATTTAATTGACCACTTGACAGAACAGTATATAAGTAGGAGTTGAATTAAGAGAGAGGTTTTGACTGATATAGGTATAGTGAGATAGATATATATATAAAAAGAGATAGATATATATTAGGAGTGGGCGATACCACACTTTTAGGATTTGATTCAATACCAATACTATTTCTTGCATTTTCACCGATACGATACTGATAGTGATCATTTCTTACTGGCAATTTTTTTCAGTCAAAATATTATTACACTTAAGCAAGCAAGAACTAAATCTACAAAGCTGCTGGCCTATAGGTTAAAAAAAACTAATAAATTAATAATATTTATAAAATCATTTACTAAACCGATGAAATATAAGACAGAAGAGATACATAAATGCTTTTAAATACTATACAAAAATCTTAATTCTCAACCAGACATAAATAATAAGAATGAGATACTCTTATTGTTAGATTCTTTAAATTTGGATCAAGATCAATGGAAATCTCTCAAACTCTTTCATACTAGAACTGGATGTCGTCAAGGCTGCTCAATTAGCCCTCTCCTCTTTGTGATTTATTTGGAACCCCTGAGACAATGGATAAAACAAAATAAAGATATAAAGGTATAGACATAAAGGTGGATGAACAGAAAATCCTCACATTCAAATATGTTCCGGACCAAGCTGTTAGAGAACGTTTCAAATTTGACTGGGATTCAAAATCTACCTCAAGACTTGAAATCTATAAACTATGATCCATTTATTTCAAGAATAAAATCAGATATTACAAGATGAAACTTAAGTTTAGTTTTAAGGGTAGAAGTGATCAAAATGAATGTTCTCCCAAGGTTATTGTATTTATTCTAAATTCTGCCAGTAAAAGTAACAGATAAAGATTTTATAGAATGGGACAGATTCATCCCTCAATACATTTGGCAAGGAAAAAGACCACGGATAAGATTTAGAACTCTAACTGGCCGCATTACTGTTGCTTAAATGGTTAATGTTTCTGTGAGACATGCCCCCTCCCTGCTCTGCTTCACTCTTGGATGCAACAGCCCTGTGTATTTGCTTATCTGCCCTTGCCATGGCTGCATGGTTGTCCCAGAGTGTAATGTGGAGGAATGGCTCCTGGCTCTAGGAGGGTGGGAAGTGACTCCTCTGCGCCTGGGCAGCTCTATACCTTCCAGGACAAGCCTCAGACTGTAGAGGACCTCCCACGTGTCAGTTTCTTGGAGCTGATGTACAGACTGACTTTTCAGGGTTTCCTCAGCCGTATACATGAGCTACAGGTATGTCACAGTGTCTGGATGACACAGCAGGTCTGTGTCATCCAGTGTCTCGAGTACTGAAAAGCGATGCATAATAGAAAATGTCAGTCTGGTTGCCTTAACAACAGCTGCTTACAACAGTCTCAGCTGACTCTTACAAAGGAGAGGATTGTTTGCACTCTCTGCAGAACCACTTCTCTGCAAGGTGGACAGCATTTAGTCACACTCTCACTTGCTTTATAATGTCCAATCTATATATATATTTCATGTATATGGATTGATAAGACTGACATTAAAATTAACATGTTACAGACTGTTATGGAGCAACAGTTCAAGTTGTTATTTCTTCTTACCTCCTGTGTTACGTGATTCCTACACACAGATTTTTCTCTAAATCCATGTATCTTACATTCATTTTGCCCACCATTAGATCTATGAGAAACAGAGACACGGGCCCATATACAAAGACGCATTAAAGTCAGTGTGCATTACCACTCCAAAGCTGATGGAGGAAATCATGAGGAATGACGACAAGTTCCCTAACAGAGGAGACATGTCTCTGTGGCAAGAGCACCGCAACTTGAGAGGATTTGGCTACGGACAGAGTAAGGCCGCATATCCCATTTCCCTTCTACTGTCCCACTTACCTCATATTTCCCTCCCTGTCAGGTGAAGGGGATTTATTGTGAGCTGCTCTTGGCTGTCAAACATATTGGAGGGATTTGCATACATATTTAACCTGCTTTTTAACCTGGTTTTCACATGTTGTTTCAACAACCACCAACTAAACTAACTTTTACATTTATGCATGAGTCATCATGATCTCATGATATAATCTAAAACAAGGGACATTTCTTTAAATTGAGTACTTTTACTTAAGTAAAAGATCTGAATATTTCCTCTGTAGTATTCCATTGTAACACAGCCATCCTTAATGCTAATAAGTCAAAATGTCTGCTGTGAGAAAGCCACGACCTGTTGCTAATTGAGTTCTCTGTACCTTAGTTGAGCTTTGCTGTATGTTACTCTCTTAACATCACTCTAACATTGTTGGTCAATGTCAATCCCCTGATACCAACAGGAGGAAATGGTATAACATGTCAGAAAGTGGAACCTTAATACATTTTAAATTTCTTGTAATTTAAGACATGTCCTTTAGCTGAAAATAGAAATGATGGAACGATTGTAGAAAAATATACCATAGATGTTTACAACAAGAAGTAACCTATAACTCCAAGTAACACAGTATTCCTAATTAAGTCAATTTTGGCATTCAAATCACAAAAACACAGCTGAATACAAAACTCACATTTGGAAACCTAAAGAACGGAAAAATATTTATCAGCTTTGTTTCCATTGTGACTCTGCTGAACAAGCTCATGCTGCATCTGAAGGACTCTGCACAGTATGGCGACACTCTCAATGGCGTTGTTACAGACTTCATCAAGAGGATGTACTACTTGCGTCAATGCATCCCCACAGGATATTTGGTGACTAATATGGCCAATGAGCTCTATCATTTCTCACTAGAGGGTATGTAGAAATTATTAGAATTATAACGCACTGGTTGAAATTATGATTTTTTTTTATTAATTGAAAGAACGTTCTTGAACATATTTTTTTCTTATTTTAAATTTTAACCTTTGCCATTTAGCTATTGCCTCCATACTGTTTGAGACGAGGCTTGGGTGTCTGGAAAAGGAAATCCCTGCCGGTACACAACACTTCATCAACTCAATATCCAAGATGTTCTCCAACAACTTTGTTGTGATGTTGCTGCCCAAGTGGAGCCGCGGTATACTGCCCTACTGGGGGCGTTACATTGAAGGCTGGGATGGTATTTTTAGCTTTAGTGAGTGGCAGCTGAGGTGTTAACTAGGTTTTAATGATTTGTTATTTATCTGCTTATTACAACTACTTCAACAACTACTACTTTCACGATTCTGTTGCTCCACATTTATGATGACAGACTGACAGAAACAAGAGTAAAGATCAAGTAAACTCTCCTTTAAAGCAAGATTGATACCACTTAATCTACAGTTAAAGGTTATATATACGAAATTTAAATAAACATTTTTCCAAAAGTATTATTTATTACTATCTTTAACCTTTTATTTAATCTTTATTTTGTAAGAGTTGGAGTTCATCTTCCATTTCTGCACCTATTTTAGCTACGAAGAAGATGACAAGAAGATGGAGTTCATTCAGAAATGCTTGGATAACAACGAGGAGGTCAAAGGCGAATACCTAACATACCTCCTCTCAAACACTCAGATGAGCACTAAAAATGTGTATGGCAACATCACCGAACTACTTTTAGCTGGAGTGGGCACAGTAAAGAAACACCAGACCTTCACATCAACTGCAACTTGACCTCTGACAACATGCCTAAGATTCACCCTGAGGCCAAAGCGTTGATTATCAAGAAGCTAAAGACCAGATCCACTGCTGAGATGGTTGACACATATCAATGTGTCTCAGCGTCAAGTACAAAGAATAAGAAAAAGATTTGAAGACTCTGGAGATGTTTTTGACAAACCCAGAGCCAGCAGACCCCGAAAGACAACTGCTCGAGAGGACCGTTTGTTGGCTGGCACAGCTCCACCAGGCCTGGTCACCTCAACCCGGCCCCCGTGTCAACCCGAACAGTTTGTAGAGTTCTGTCTCGAAATGGCCTCCATGGTCGAATCAGTGCCCAGAAACCAGCACTAAACAAAAGGCAATTAAAAAAATGTGTGGCATTTGCCAAGGCCCACAGCCTGCTAAAAGGATGGATGCTGGAAAAGTAGCAGAAGGTGGATTTTTCAGATGAATCTTCAGTTTAATTACATCACAGCCGCCGCAAATATTGCAGGAGACCTAGTAGAGCCCACATGGACCCGAGATTCACTCAGAAAACAGTTAAGTTTGGTGGCGGAAAAATCATGGTCTGGGGGTTACATCCAGTATGGGGGTGTGCGATAGATTTGCAGGGTGGAAGGCAATATCAATAGCCTAAAATATCAAGAAGTATTAGCTACCTCTTACATTCCCAACCATAAAAGGGGTCAAATTTTGCAGCAGGATGGTGCTCCATCGCATACTTCCATCTCTACATCAAAGTTCCTCAAGGCGACGAAGATCAAGGTGCTTCAGGACCGGCCAGCCCAGTCACCAGACATGAACATCATTGAGCATGTCTAGGGTAGAATGATGATGTTATGCAACATATTTTTATATTTGATGTAAATTATTTGTTAAATTTTCACATTATTCTCTGTAGGCGACAAAACTTTTGTCTTGCCAAAATCTGAGCTTTCTGTGTTCATTGAATAATCAATCTTTCTTCTGTGAAGCAAATTTATTTTAGTACATTAAACATAATTTGGGAGGGTTTTAGCTTTCATATGAGCCATTTCTAAAACCAATGGATTAATTAAAAGTCACATTATAAGCTGTTGTTTCTACAAAATGGATAAGTGACAAGACTTTTGTCAGGGACTGTATTTTGGGTTAAAAGATAGACATAAAAATAATGGGTTAAATAAGCGTCTGGATGAATAACTCCAGTACCACTCCTGTGATCTGGATAAATCAAACTAATTATGCCAATTCTATTTTGACCCAGTGATTAATATGTCAAATCTTTTTACCCAGCTGATCAGGTTTTATGTTGATTAGGATGCAATGACCATGTTTACCCACCCGGGGGAGCACTCTGATTTTAAGAGAAACATTCCTACAAATTACAACTCTGGACTGCTTGGTGGAGTTCTGTGCCAATAAAGCTACTGAAAGTCTCCTCCTCCATAAAGTAACTCCACACTGACTGAAATGAATTAAATTCTTATATTAAGATTAATTATTGATTTTGCACAGTTACAGGGCACAGATCATATTCTCGTATCTGTAGAGACTCTGAAGAGAGACTCAGGCTGTTTCATGTGGAAGCTGACATGAACTCTGAAATCCACCATAAAGCTGCTCATGTCCACTGTCCCTGTCATGGGTGTCAAACTATATATTGTGGTCTTTAAAGTGACATGTGTGAACACCCCCCTGATACACAGCCTAACTTGGTCTGGTATGACCAGTAGCTTAAGGTTGCTAATATTATCTAACTGTAGCTGGAGTATGTTTTATGACACTTTCACCATGTGTTACAAAACAAAAAGGAAAAGTGAAATGAAATGTAAGCTCACTTTCAGACACGAGTCCCATGAGGATGACTGTACCATTAGAGCAGGAGGTGAGTAATAAATTATTAACCATGCTCCTTATTAGTTTCACTTCATTCTTTCTTTTTCAAGCAGCGCTTAAACTCACAGGATGCGGTCTGCATGACAAAGCACAAACACAGCACCAGTACCTGCCTGTAGCTGACATTACAGCGCTCAGAGATCCACTTTAAAGTACAAAGATCACTCAGACATTGTTAGAGGGACCAGTAAAAAACAATTGATGGCTGTAATTATTTCTGAGATAGAGGTAAAGCAATTAATCTCCCAGTGTGGCGAGGAAGTGGAACCTGACAGGGGGACATCCTGTCTCTTTTTGAAGAGGAGGAGGAGGAGGAGGAAATTTATTCCAAAAGGTTGGCGTCTCCTCTCAGACATTTAACAAATAACTTAACTGAGCCCAGTCTCAAGACCAAGACTGATCTTCAGTTAGGGGAGTAATCTTGGCACTCATTATCTCTCACCTGTGGTGAAAGCAGACTGCTGTGGACGAAAAGCGTTGTTCAGTCAGGTCTGTCTTGTTCCCTGATGTCACCTCATAACATATCTGAAGCTAAAAGCAGACAGTGACCTATCCTGGTGTTGTGATCGTCACACATTAGACTTTGTCTTTTTTGTATTGGCTCGAATAGAAATGAAACTGAGAGACAATCAACTCAAAATTGAGTGGATGTTGTTTTAATTATTGATACATCTTAACAAGAAACATTCAGTATCTGCCACACAGGAAAGGTCTACAGACTGGCTCTGACACTACAAAAACCAGAGAGAGAGGAAATGTGCGATTCCTCCATTTCTATACTGCCTCCACTATTTTGTTATCAGTGTTTTTTTTTTGTTTGTTTTTTTTATTTCGCTTCTCTTTTCTCTTCCTTTACTTCCAGCGACCGCCGACCTTCCCTTTGCCGTGGACCTTTTTACTGCAGGAGAGAGAGGAGGGAAGAGAAAGAAAGTAAGGAAGGATGGAACAGGTAGAAACACATGACTCGCAGAGAGAACAGAAAGAAAAGTAACTACTTACAACTTCTGAGCATGTTGGATTCTGTTCAGCAGCACAATGATCTGCAGGAGACAAACAAAAAGACATCAGTAATTATCAGTAATAATGGAGAACCCAAAGATGTTGAATTTACAGTGACATGAAACACCTCCTGTTATTTTCCTGACTGTTTTCTACCTCGTATTTCTGGTGTTTCATGTGCTCCATGTAGTCAAACTTCTCAGACTCCAGCTGGTAGATCCAGTTCCACATCTCCTGAGCCCGTTGCCTTGGAAACGCAAAGAGGGGATATTTGTTTTTTAATGGTCATGGTAATATGGATCTCCACAGCTAGTCCTTAAAGCAACCGCCCACAAAAACCTGGACTGAAAACTGGTGAAAAACTGTTTGAACCTCTAACTCCACATTTCACTAATATATCGTTCAAAGTCTTTTCATGTTTTCAGCAACTATTTTCCAACATATTTAATAATATATCAGAATTGCCTTTACACTGACTTTAACCTCTGAGGGCAATTTCAATTTCAGAGTTTCTGGTGTAGCCAGCTGGAAAAATGGATAATGGACATCCGGTTCATGATATATGAGAATGATAAGACACTTTTCTGCTGATCTCTATGAACAGATATCTGCCTATGAACGTAGTTTTCCTTAAAAAGACGATAGCCAGTAAGTTTCCAGACTGCATTTCAGTCAGTGGCTTCTGCCTCTTTCACCTACACAAAAGCCTGCTCAGTCTTGGTTTCTGACTTTTCAGAAATCGAAATGCATGTCTAGCAGGTGACCTTTTGGAATTGAATTTTTGTTGGCTGAAATGACAAATGTAGCTAAGCGTTTGTTTTTTTATCAGCTCTAGCCAGCTTGCTAATAAAGCTAATGTTAGCTTCATGAGTTGATGGAACTTGCTCACTCTGGCTCGTAAAATGAGAACCCTGTAAAAGTGCCTTCAATATGCACTAGATAACACATAAGCTGCATGACTTTGTGCTAATCACGGAAGCTAAAGTTGCATGTCTGAGGTAAATCCTCACCAGCAGATGGTAATGCTGCTAACATTAGCCCACACTGATATATGGGAAGTAGCAACCAATACTCACTTCCACACAGTGAGGAAATACCACACATTGGATGTACTATGCTGGCCTTGGAAGTAACATTAGGTCTGTTTATGACTGGTTCAAAGCTATGATTGGACAATCACTGTTTGGAGGAGGGCTTTACTGAACAGTAAAGGCCATCTCGAATGTGTCCTCGCTCTTTGATAACAAACATCTACAATAGAATATAAGACTATCCACTATAAAGCGGATATGATGGTGTAATTGCCGTCATTGGTCAGCTGTCTGAAACACAAATGGACACTCACCTGAGGCCGTCCTCTCTCAGACTTTCGATGCCCAGTGGCTGCCGTCTCTCAGCCAGAGTCTTCTTCTTGATCTCTTTGCCTGTTAGACGCTTGCCCCTCCTCGACTCAGCCTGGAACAGGACGCACACACATTCAGTCCACAGTCATCCTCTCTATCATCGTCTCCTCATCATCATCATCATCATTTTAACAGTTGTCTTTACTGATGTTTGACCTTGGCCAGGAAGCCTCCAAAGTTTGCTCCCATGCCAGACAGCACTTTCTTCTTCTTGGCCTCATCGTCGGCCTTCTTCTTGGCTTCCTCTTCCTCTTTTCTGTGGCGTTCCTCCTGACAGATAAAGAAGGATGGAGTGGTGGAAGTGGTTTCACATGGTTAGAGAAAATAGAGAAATGATTGTATAACAATACATCAGTCATCAAGTATGAACACTTACAAGTCTGTTTATAGCCTTAGTATGAACACTTACAAGTCTGTTTATAGCCTTAGTAAAGTACATTACATTAGACTGTGTGATACATCTGTGTAGGAGTGTTTGTGTTACCGCGATCCTGTTCTGTCTGTCTTTCTCCTTCTCTGCTCTGACTCTCTGGATCTCAGCTCTCTCTGACCGACGACGCTCCTGATGGTGGGGAAGCCAAAAAACATATTTATTAAACTGAAGCAACATTTGGATTACAAAGACTTTAGAGAGAGGAAACTTTTAGATAATAATAATATATATTTTTAACTTGTTTAAAGAAGTTTTTTATTATTTTGCATCATCCTCACACTGCGTCACTGGTTGAGTGTATACTCATTATAATCATTATACACTGGCTTGTAGTAGTTTTAATACAATGGTAGATACCATTGTATTAAAACTACTACAAGCCAGTTTTTGAATACCCTTATTTCTCACTCAGGAATTTTTCCTTAAAATTCCTCCACAAAGGCAAAAAAAATGTGTTACTTTACTAGCACAAAGACTGATTCTTCTCCACTGGAAGTCTCCTAAGACACCGAGATGGATTCAGTGGCTGAGGAGGTAGAAGTAGCTTAAGCAGCATCTTAAGCTTGAGAATTTGAGACACACAATACATGGCCCCTCTGATAAATTTTATTTGGAAACCATTTATCGAGTATATTAGAGCGAAGCTTTAACCTCTTCCTTTTACCCTTTTACCCCTTGAGTCAGATCGTAACACTGTGATAGAAAGCGTTAGCATCTAAGTCCGAAACTTACAATTCGTTCCTTGAGGCCGATGAGTTCTTCCTCATCCTTCTTCCTCTGCTCGAAGTGGACATCGATTAGAGTATGCAGCTCCAGTAAGTCCTTCTCCATACGCTTTCTGTGGATGTCCTGATGGAACAAGGGTTCATTGAATGAGGCTAAGCTGATGAAGTGGTACGTCCATGAAAATGTCATTAAACATACGAATAGTTGAAAAGAAGTGAGCGAGTGTGAAGTATAGTGAGTAGAGATGTTGAAAGGAGCCATTTAAAGCACTGTAAGTCAGAAGGAGGATTTAAAAAACAGATAATATCTTCTACAATCAAACTTCATTCATCTTTTTTTAAGGTTTTTAAGACATTCTTGATATGTGTCTTAAGAGTAAGATTTCGGTCTTTTGGATATTCAAATACAGGAAGATAAAATGACACACACACAAAAAAAAATATTATAGTGTTACTGTGAACACTCTACTGTGTTCTACCAGAACAACCAGGTCAGCTAGAACAATTTTTCCCTCAAGCTACAACACTAATTGTCGAGATTCCTTGATGATGACCTGTCGCAGCTGCTTACATCAAAATCCACTCTCTCCCCCTCAGGGATCTTCGGAGGGGCAAGTTGAGGCACCATGGGTCTTAAGAAACAAAGGTAAAAACACAAAATGACTAAAATTCTGAGAAAGAGAGAGATTAATGGGAATGTGAGCCTATTTTGAACGTACTTTGGTTTGGGGCGCTCCTCCTCTGTTGATGAAAGAAAGAAAGATAAGGGGGAAAAGATCAGTGAATCAAATGTTTCTCTCAAAACGTGTGAAGAGACAGGTTTGAAAATCTGTTAATAAAGCTATTAATGTGACAGCAAGCATGGAAATGAGAAAAGAAAATGCAACAACAAATTAAGCAATTCTTCAAATTAGTTTATCACCAAAACACTTCCCTTTTACCAATCCAGGGTTAGGCTGATCTTCTACACTGTTAAATTTACACATTTGTCCAAATAAATCAGTGAGATTATAACCTGGAAGGTCCAAAGTTTTAATTATCTAGTAGACTCCATGAAGTAGAGATTCCCATGTTTTGTTTCCTACATGCGAGTTTTGCAATATAGAGGGTATAGAGGTAAACATGTTAGAATTAGCTAACATGGTGTTTGAGGAGAGGAGAGTTTTAAAGGAGTTTTAACCCTTTAAAGGAACCACACGTCTACTATTTCTCACCTTCCTCCTGGGCATCTTGATCTGACGGATCAGCAACATAAAGACAGAATGAAAGACGGACGGAGGGTAACAGAAATAACACATAAAGCAACAAGTGATGTCGGTGAAAAGCACAACAGACAGAAAGGGTAAGGTGGGGGAGAGAGAGGGAGCAAGAAAGGAAGGAAGGAAAGATGGTGAGAAAGAAGAAAGAAGACAGTCGAAAGGAGGACAAAATACACAAAGAAGTGAGACATGAAGACCGCAGAGATGATCAAGATGAATGGAAAAAGATAGGACAAGTCAGACAGGACAGGAAGAGGTGTGGTACAATCGAAAGAAGTCCCGAGTTATTATCTGATACTGCATAGGCAGCAAGCTCGAAGAAATAGTTAGGCATTTTGGAAAATATGCTTTTTGCATTTCCTGCCGAGCGATGAATGCTTGATTGAACCACTCTTACACTTGTGTACTTCATATGTAGCTAGTGCCAGCAGTTGGTTAGCTTAGCTTAGCACAAAGACTGGAAATGGGAGGGAACAGTTAGTCTGGTTCTGTCCGAAAGTAACACAGTCCTGCTACTAGCAACTGTAAAGCTTGATAATTAACACAACTTTAGAGTCGCTGGTATCTAGCAAGCTACGCTAAGCTAAGCTAATGTTACCATTAAAACATGGAGTGTTGGAGCATCAATCTTCTCATCTAATTCTCGGCAGGGAAGTTTTAAAAAAGCGCATTTCCATTTCCCATCATGCAGCGAGAGCCACACCATTCACTGGTGCTCATATATACCACCCACGGTGGCTGCAGGGAAATGCAGTTTTGTAGAACATTCTGTGAACATTCGTCATTACACAATGCACATATGGATCATTTTAATCGATCCATTTGATTTTGAGTTTGGAGTTGTACTGATACAAACACACCAATCTTATTGGTTGAGTTAAATCCTAATGGGCATGGCCAAAGCATCACAATCAGGTAAGCCTCCTCCTCACGTGGTCAGGAATGCAGAGAAAACCATTGCCAGCCCTAAAACTCACATCTGTTATTTGCATATGTGTACTTAGAGTGCTTAGAATGCTTAGAGTGGTTGAACCTGTAGAAACTGATGCGACATTGTACAAATTTGAAAGGTTAAACATGCCCTTAAGCAGAAGCAGCATATCACTGTAATATTTCCATAGTCTTCAACTGGTAACTAACCTAGGTCAGAAGCACTCACAACCCTCAGGCTGGGGAGGGAACCACACACATAGCTCAGCATACCTCTAAATGCTACAAGAAAACTTACACATGGAAATGTTGGCAGCAGTCCCACACTCTGTCACTATTAACTTTACAGTCAATCAACCTGTCTTGTAGCATTTAGATGTTTGCTCAGTGTGTCTTTGCTTCCCCAGCCCGACAGTTGTGAGTCCGGGTCTCTCAGCTTTCTGTAATGCCTCTTTGTGATGAATTGTGACTGTTATTAACTGAATTAACTTATCATATGAGCTGCTTGTTAGCTATCTGGCAGACTGATGTCCTCGTGTCTCATGTCCACGCTATGAGCAATCACTTAAATCTCTGTTTTATCATTTATTCTTAACGATACATTAAGTGTCCGTTTGGGCTCCTGGGAAAGAAAGCTGACATATCGTACTAAAAGATTGTAAAAAACAGCTGCCTACAGCTGCTGGAGATAAGGTTGACGAGAGCCACAGCCAGACACTGAGAGGGATTGGTCATTCTCTGTATATTTCTCACTACAATCCCACAAACACATTACACATCATCATTTGATCCATTACAAACAGATGTTAGAGGCAGCTTTAGAGCTTAGAGCAGGCAATGTAGGAAAAAAGCTGTCAAAATTTCACAACAGTAACAAAAGCATGAGAACAATGGAGATATGCTTAGGTATGACATGTGACTTTATCCTTCCATTTGGAAAAGTACTGTACGAGTAATGATGACTTAATTAACCATTTATATTTGGTAAAAGGTAAAAGATCTTTTTGGTCCAGGTACAGAATCCCATAAATGTCAAACATATATCTAAATACACACAACTGGTTTTTAGGGCTCGCTCTTAATGGTGTCTCGTGTAACTGACATCATCTTACCTTGATACTCTTGCTGCTCTGATAGCCCAAACCAGCAGTGTCAGTGTCCCCAATGGGAAAGCGGGACAGAAAGGAAGTTGATAGATAACAGTTAGTGCAGTGACAGGGCCATGACTCAGCTCTTTAAGAGCTTCTTCACTGAAAGACACATATCTTATGAAAGACACATATCTCATGAAAGACACATCTTACTCAACACATTTAACCAAGTTTGATCTCCAGGCTTCCTTTGCAACAAACATCTGCTTTGCATTCTGAGTCATCTGAACCCTACCTCCTACATCCTCCTCTGCCTGCTGCGTCTCCTCCTCCTCCTGCTCAGGCTCGACCTCCTGCTCCTCTTCAACCTCTGGGAAAAGGACACCCAGAGACATGTCTCATACAAATCTTCATCACTGTTGTTCATTTTGTCAATGTGGACACATCCAAGAGAAAAACTTACCATCTGTCTGTTCCCTGGAGAGGTGAGGAAGATGAACAGAGGAACATAGTTTCAGTTAATGTCACAGCTCGTGCATTAACACTGAAATGAACGAGATGATAAGCAGTACTCACTCGTACTCCTCTTCTACATCTGACATGACTGCAAGAGAAATCAGGAGAGAAGTGAAGCAAAGAAATATTCAGATGATTTAAATTAAACCTGAAATAAAGCTTTTTCATGGAAGCTTCAAATGTTTTTGTAATCAATTAGTCAGTGGATCAATTACAATTTTGGTATTCAACTTAATTGTGTGCAAATACAAATTAATTTACATTCAAATTGTGACTTAAACATCACAGGGTTTTAGACTGTGGGTCTGAAAAAACAAGATATATGAAGGATGAGTTCAGAAAATGACATGACTAACTTTGAAACACTCTGAGTGAGATGAATTCATCTCTATCTCTCTGCTAGGGGTGCAGAGGTATGCTCAGGGTGGCCGCAGCGTGTCATCGAGCCACCCTTTAAGGACCGCCCACAAAGTCCTGGACTGAAAAACTGTTTGAACCTCTAACTCCACATTTCAGTAATATATCGTTCAAAGTTCAAGGTTTTCCGCAACTATTTTCCAACATATATAATTTTGAAAGAAATCTTAGATTTGTCTTTAAATCAAACAATGTTTGAATGTCCTTCTAGTCCTTTTAACTTTTGTTAATTTGAGGATCTTTGACGAGATTGGATTCTTTTGTAATAATAACAATCAAGTGAACTTCCCAATGTGGTATCATTAAAGTCTTATCTGTATCTTGTTTTATCATGGCAACTTTAGCCATGCTAGCAGGGTCTAGGGATGGTCATGTTTAAATATCTCAAAAACTGTTGGATGGACAGGAAAACATTGACGGTCCACAGAGGATGAATCCCATGGACTTTGGTCATTGGCTAACTTTTAAGTCTGTAGCCAGGTCTCCATCCAAGTTTAGCTCAGATTTGAACAGAATTAAACACTTCCAAAAAAATGTGATACAGACAGATTTAAACAAAGTTTAAAGGTTCAGTGTGTAAGATTATGGCTGTTGGTTTTCATTTTTGTTATGGTGCTTGCCCAACGAAGCCTTAGAGACATAATAGGTGTGTTGGTCATCATCATAACTGATTATTCAAATAAGATACTAGACAACTGGATAAAAAAAAATTAAAACCATATACGGAGCGACCATTGTGATGTAAATGTAGGCGTCAAGGACTGGCCATGCATAAGTACATGAGTGAGTCATCATCACTAAAGCACAGGTGGCCTCAGCCCTAATTCTCCTGTGATTAATCACTTTGGAGATTGAAAAACACACACAAGCACAGAGAAAAACAATGCAATACCGAGATGGTTTTGGCTATAAATTGTCCCTGCGGGCTGCCATTGTTCATGCACAGACAGACAGACGTAAGCGGTGGGTGTGCTGCGCTGACACCTTCCTGGCACGGGCTGCATGGCAGATTGATGGAGCGTCAACAGGTGAGAATGTAGCAAGGGTTAAACACAGAAAGACTACGAGAGATAGAGTTTCTCTCACTTTCTACTCCCCCTCCATCAATCACTTTCCCTGCACTTTCGTCCTCACTCACCCTTTCTACCACGGTTTGGATGGGTACGATTTACTTTGAGACACCAAAGAAGTCTTCCAAGAGTCTGCGGTTACTACTACAATTACTACTATTTAGATTTTACAGTGTAAGTGTACTAAAACTGAACATCTTAACAACTAGTTTCACAGTTTGACAAGTTCAACTGACAAGTGATTGATAAACTAAAACAATCTGTCATCAGTTTGTCTGTGCTTTGACACTAATATGATCGTAAAACAATACCTCAAACAGCAAAAGTGGTTTGTAAATATTGTTAAGATCTGATTTAAAACATTTCTATATCTCTCCACACACCTCACGTCCTGGCATCTTCTCCTTCACCCTCTACCTCTCTGTCATCATGATGGATTTATAGTGCGGTTTAATTTAAAGGGACGGTAACTGTTGTTGAAAGATATGCCTTCTCTTTTCTGTCTGTTGTCGTGCCAGTTCCGGCAGCTCGGGGTAACTGGATCCTGTCCGCCTTTTTCAGCGGTAAATGAGTCTGATGAGTCTCCAATCCTCCGTGCACTATCATTGATCATCTCTCTATCTATCTGAGTTAATGCAAACGCTTGCCTCTTTTCATTATCGAGCACCAGCAAAGCTGCCGGGAGTTAAACAAAGTTAAAAAAGACTCGAAATGTCTACAGCTACAGCCAGCGTCCAGACTAGGAAGAAGGGGAAACAGCTTTGTCCAAAGGGGGTTGATATATATATATGATAACAATGCAATGTAATCATCTCTTGAACCTGCAGCTCCACTCAACTTAACAAGTCACTTTCAGCTCACTGTTGTAGCCGCCACAGGTTTTTGTGTTTAGTAGAAAAGGTTAAAGGCTAGCTGGTAATAATAACTTGCAGGTAAAGTCTCCATTGTTCCAGAAGCAGCAAATAAACAACACACAAACACAAACAGTGAGCATGAAAGATCCTGGAAGGTGGATATTGTTGCTTTTGGACAGAGCTGTTTCCGGAACTTGTGAGCTAACAATAGGTGGATATTATTTAGTAGGTCATGTCAAGATGGTAACCCTAGATTACATAAATTCTCATCAGATTTGTGCATGTTACAAAACCCCGTCTCCTGGTTGCAAGTCCTGTGTTTGGTGTTTGCACTTCAATGCCTTGCTTGAAGGCTCTGTCGGCATAATCTTAAATGGAGAGGGACTTCACTTTAAATCTATGAATACGTAGGCTACGTGAGAGATGATGGGGACATGGGGGGAGGAATGTTAGATGAATGAATGAGATGTGCACATTTCAACACCTCAGTCAGAAACCGCCTGCTAAATAGAGAGGTGGGGCAAGTTCCAACAGGCGACAGCCTCAAGCCTTAGCAGAGTTAATTTTAGTCAAGGGCAATATGTGTGTGTGTGTGTGTGTGTGTGTGTGTGTGTGTGTGGTAAAGAAGAATGGCTGTGTAACAATATCTCATCAGGGTTAAAGAGTAGCTATTGTAGCTTGTTGCTGGCTATATTTCCTCCATCTGAAAAAGCATCCATCCAACCAAAGCCAGATGACTCAACTTAACTCAAATTCCTTTCCAAAACACTTGCCATGTGATTAAAGGTCCGGGCGGGGTCAAAAGGTCCCACTCACAATGCACCAAAAGAGAGGAGCTGCCAACCTCAGCTATCAACTCCAAATATTCCACACACACACACACACACACACACACACACACACACACACACACACACACACTTTATCAACTATAACTATATAGATTACATTTGTGTGTGCACACAGCTGTTTTCAGTACCCTTTGATTTCCTCTGCGTGCTAAAGTTAGCTAGCCTGACCTCAGCCTGTTTAGATTGTATGTGCTGCTGATTATAGGCAAAAGAACAGAGGGTGGTAGGCCACGCACGCACGCACGCACGCACGCACGCACACACACACACACTCTGTACTAACAAACACATAATTTATCTTTTTAGGTCAGTGTGGGTCACGTCCGAGCTACAAAGGAAACTAACCAAGCTCTACTAGAACACAGCATGTGGAAATAATCTACACCTACATAATGAAATGATCAACACTTGCAAGCTCTGATGTTTTTACATGATATCAATCCATCCATTTTTTTTTATCTGTTGCATACAGCAATTTTTTGAGTAACATGAAATTAAAATATACACTTAAATGTAAAATATCTCAATATTTTGTCATGTCCTTCTAGTGATATCTTCTTATTCAGAGACTGCTGGCTTTATTGGAGGTGAATGGAATTACATGTGCTACTCAAAGCTACACAAAAGAAATTCCATTGGCCTCCATCATATCTGTGCAGAACATTAAATACACTTTATGGTGCGGCTATATCGCTTTAGTTTACTTTAAATTAAGTCAAGATGTTCTTCCTTGGTGGTGCATTCAGGAATGCTCAGACACCCAAGATTTAAATCTGCTGCCGAGAAGTATTGTACTAACAAACTATGAAATTGTAAAAAATGTTTAGCAGACACATATAATGTTGAAAAGCCTGAAAGTACACTGACATTCTGATGAGTTTTTACATTCAAATGGTTGCTGATTAAACACACAAAGAATGAAGAACTGAAAAAAACTGAATACAAGCAAAGTGTTCACTGCGATGAATGATACTCAAGTGAAATGAATGACACTGATCGTAATCATTAATCATTCTGCTGCTGTGAGAACAAAACTTCGAGAGGACACATATTAAAGGACAGACAGACGTACCTGTATGAAGGTGTGGTATCACCAGATGCAAGAGAGCAACAGACAGAGACAGACAGAATGGCTATTGTACGGGGGGAGTTTTATACAGAGAGGTGGAGGGATAGTGTGTGTGTGTGTGTGTGTGTGTTGTCTGAATGACTATGTGTGTATGCATGCTGTAAGAATTACTGAGTGTCCAAGTATACAATACAAGAATAACTGTGAGTCTGTGGGCACAAATGTGCAGATGTGTGTGTGTGTAGGGCCGGGGGCCACAGGCGGATTAAGCAGAGGCCGAAAGACGAGCACCGGCTCGCAGGATTAGGGAGAATAGAGGGATGACCTCACTGAACAAATGGAGGGGTACCACAGGTGGAGAGGGGGATGACAAAATGAAGAGGGGAGGGTGTGACATGATGAAAGGGACAGATAGAGAGGGAGAGAGAGAAGAGAGAGAGAGAGCTGGCAGGGGGAGAGGCAGATTGTTCATAGACAGTGCTTATTGTACTTTCGGATATTAAAACTAATTAATCAAAGATAGAGAGGCAAGGAATATCAAATAGTAGCAAAACACTACAGTACCCTTGAGCCCACAGTTCTAACATCTTCGATAGGACAAGCTGGGTCACAGTGCTGACATATTATCACATTTTAATGGCAGAAATGTTGAATACCTTTTTACTACACATCAACAGATGGAGTGATGTCTAATTTTCACTCTTTTTAGTTTTGTCACAGTCGATTAAGTCTCAATATTTGTCTCTTTGCTGCTAAATGTTCAACCATGGTCAATGCAGTCTGTTAGTGACGTTTTCTGTGATGAACAGGTAACTTGCAGTGAACTTATTAGAGTTTATGACCTGGAAATGGCGTCCTCCTCGTTAATAAGAGCCGTGAGACTGAAACAAAACGGTAAAGTGGTGCTCTGCAAAACCAAAACAATGAGCTAAAAGACACTAAAACCTCTGTGGAACTCATGGGAACTGTCAGGTCAGGAGATAATTCTCCCTGCAGGTTTCAAGGAACCGTTTTTATATCTACACTTAGTCACTTGATTAATTAATTATATAAAAACCTAGATTAGTGCAACTTTAATAACTTAATATAACGTTCAAGATTAGGTATTAGATTGACTTTCTTGTTTCTTTTCTTTTGTTTTCATTTCAAGATGTTCAAGACTGTACTCTGGGAAATAGCAATGTAACTGTCACATCTGAAAGCAGACCATTGACAATGTCTATGCCACTGGGACTACCGGCTAAGAGAGCGGAGCGAACAGACATAAGATTTGCAACAGAAGGAAGAGAGCAATAAAAGAGGAGTAAGAGGGGTGGGCGGAAAGCGCCCAAGAGAAAAAAGAAGCTGCTGCAGCAGCCAGCAGCCATTTAACAAAAATGTGCCTGGGGGCAACAGAACAGGTTGGGACCACAGTGTTGACATGTTATTGCTGCCAAATGTTCCCATAAAGTTCACCAGCTAGTCACTAACAGTTTGGTGGTGACGAGCAGGTAACTTGCAGTGGATTTTAACGGTTGCCTGCAGGTTCACGCGAGCTGTGACACTGAACCAAAACGGTAAAGTGGTGCTCTGTAAAAGCAAAACAATGAGCTGAAAGACACTAAAACCTCAGGTGATAATTGTCAGGGGGTTTGTCCTTAACAGAGGGCTTTTTTTGGTCTTATTAACATCCCTGCTGTAGAATATACAGTAACAATACAATCTGAGACTACACATACTTACATTACACAGACACACACATTCATACATACACATTGCACCAATTTAAGGTATAATACAAATGAACTATTCCCCAATATCATTTATAATTTTCTTTTAAGTAAAGCCCACATTTCCATCCTTAATAATATGCATGTATAGTTTCCAGAGACTGACAAAGTCTTTCTACTTGCCTTTAGTAGGTTAGTAAACTAAGTCCGGCATTTAAAGGATTGAGAATCCTTTGGAATCTATCTTTCTTTACAGTTTTAATAACCATTCTTTCAGAAGTGCCAATGTGATTGTCAAAACAGATAACTGTCAACAGTGTTAAAGGAAAAAATTAATGGCATTTTGAATTGAATAGTGTGAGAGCAGAGCGAGATGAACAGATGTGGATGCTTCGCAACAGGCCGAACAGAGTGATAAAAGAGAAGTGAGAGAGGGGAGTGGCAGACAGAGGGATGACCAGAGCAGATCTAGAAATAGAAGAGTGACTCTTTGACCCGTTTGCTTTTTCCATGGAAGGGGAGATTTCCAGTTCACAGAAAGAGCTCCGGATAAAGTGATCATCGTTTGGCTTCAGTGTGCAGGTCTGATGTTGTGGCCATCGCTGTGTTTCCCACATTGTAGGTGCAGTAATGAGTAACTCTAAGCCCTGACAATGGCTTTTGTCTATATACAGACGTGCAATGTTAAAGGGACATTTATAAAATGAATCATTTATAAAATGAAACTACTGTTGCTGAGGTCAAGAATGAACTCTCACACTTAAGGCACCTTTTGAGCTGCTGTCCACACAAACTTCCCCACTCTTTGAGGTTTTATGTGAATGCATTCACATATGGATGTAAATGTGACTTCTACTTTATCTAAAAAGCAAAGACTGCAGTTCACTTTTTTCAGTCAGTCACAGTGAACACAATGAACATGTGACACAATTACAAACTGACGTCAATATAAGTTAGATCTTTTTTTTTTTCTTTTTTTAAAAAATTGGACTGGTTGTTGTACCTCGGTTGATTCTGGCTGAGGCTGGTGAAAAAACATAGTAGTGTAGCGTAGTTTGTGAAAGTAGTTTGGTGCCAAATGAAATGAAATCAGAAAGTTTCACGTATTTTCTTATTTCATAGTTGGTGCTGACTATTTAAAAGTTTCATCTAAACAATGTAATATTGCCATTTGGGAGTAGATTTTGAGCTTTTCATGTTTTCTGTTTTTTTTCTGCTTGGATCAGATATTTGGTTTTGACAGTACTGAGTACTTTATGTTCCCAGTCAGTGTCAGTAAACAACCGGAAACAGGGCAGGAAATGTTGGTGTGTGACGACCAGTAGTCTGAGAGTGGATTAGCAGCAGCATTCAGAAAAACTTTTATTATCACAGCATTTTTGGACAAAAAAAAAAAAAAAGACCCTGAAGTTTCATGAAGACACAACAGGCATGGTGACTGTAAGGATCTGTGAAAAGAAAACAGGAACACATTATGTCAAGATTCAAACACGTGTGTATGTGTGTCAGAATGTCGGTTTTAGTGGTGTTGTTTGTGATGTGTACATAATTGTTGTGTGGAGTATTATGTAACACGTGTGTGTTTTGTACCTGAGTGCTGTTGTTGTACTGCGCCACACTGCTCTCCTGGTCAATGAGGAAGGGATGGAAGACGTCGAGATGGAAGAGTGAGGGCCGAGCCGTTAACACCAGCCGGTCCTCTCCGACGTCCAGTATCAGAGAGCGAGACGACGTCTGCACAGGAGACAAGTTCCCCCGGCTGAGCATCTGACTTCACACAGACTGTCTATGAGACCATCTGAACTGTCAACACTTCAATTGTTTCTACTAAAGTATGAACGCACGTGTAATTTTTAAAGTTATTCTGGATTCTGGAGGGGAGAGAGATGTGCCTCTGTGCATCTGACTATCTGAGCCTTGTCCTCCTTAGTTACTGTCGAGCTTTCTGTTCTCACACAGCACATACACAGTTCACTGTGGAAACAGTGACAGATTTACATCAAATTCCTCACCATCTTTTAAAGAATTATCTTACAAAAGTAAACAAAAACAAACAAGGGCAGATTTTGTCGGCTCAAAACACAACTGAGCTAAAGCTAAAACTCAGTTGGTCGAAAATGTCTCAAACAGTTTGCTTCACTTTTCCGAGATGATTCGGCACGAGGAATAAGTTACTAGCTGAGTATGAAAGTCAAATGCAACCGTCTGAGTTTGGCCGCAGTGAAAAATCCTCGAAAACAAATAAATAACATCACAGAGCTGCTTTTGTTACTCTAAATTCTGCATTTTAATCTTGTTACAGCAACAGTCCCTCCTCTAAGGTTTGGTTTCATAGTGATGCTCTTTGTCATGAACGTGAATAAATGTGTGTCGTTTCAAACTGAACCTCCAACAGAGAGAGTATAAATCCACGTTTAGACAGATGATTATTTAGCATTTAGCACTGGTGGCTAACTCAGGCATTCAGTGTATGTCACATGACTGCAGCTGCTTCACAGTTGGTGGCTGCTGGTGGCTTTTGGGGAGACTGTTTCCTACATAAGACTTTTAACGGAAACAAAATGCATGACTCCAGAGGAAGAGGGACTGAGTAGAAGAGAAGAAGAAGATTTTAAATTTGTTTGTATTATGTCTGTGTGTATTGCATGTCTCACCACTCCTGGTAGCTTTATTTCTGCAATCAGGTACTCGGGGTCACCAGCTGGGGGCTCCACGACGAAAGTGAACTCTGGTCTGGGGGGGAGAAAGTTCTTCAGGTTATGTAGGGACAGTCGAGGAAAAGAAAACAAGAAGACTGCTGTGTAAACATGCAGAGAAAAAGAGGTGTACCTCTTAGCTGGAGCAGTGGAGCTCTCCCTGTATGACAAGGAACACGTCATCACACTCAAATTCACGTTTGCAACTCACTGGAAAACAACCTGTCTTCTAAATTTAAGAAATGTACTGTACACATTTCAGTTTTAATGATCACACTTAATGAAACTGACACAATAGTGATAATAATAATCAATAATAAGGAGAACTCCAGAAAACTACATCTAAAACAGTGTAACGGCCATTGGTGGAGTTGTGAACTGTTAAATGACTCAAAATGAAACCCGGCTATTTGTGTGTCCCGCTTACTCTCAACAAGGACTTCCTGAAGGGAAAAAGACACCATTGTTTTCATATTCAAGAAGTTAACTGTGTCTTTGTGGCCAAACTCAAAGATTTCACTGGTTGTTGTTCTGGTTTCCTGTGTAACTTGACAGGAACCCTGTGACAGGCTTCACATGTTGAATATGTTTATGCAGTCAGAGAGACAGTCAGGGCGACATACTGAGGCTTCAGCTCTTGAATCACCGGTCTGCTCTTTGTCCGGATGTTCTGCTCGCTAACAGAACCCAAAAACTTCCGGTTCTTCAGCACCTTCCAGTCTGCAGAGACACAAAGAACAAAAACAAATTTCAATGATGGCCACCAAGACCAAAGGAAAGGTTACACACATGAAACACACACTAACCTCTGCTTAGCTCCAGACTGTATTTGTTCTCTAAACCCTCTAAAGACACCAGAATAACAAATTGCTGGAACAAGGGATCCTTCTGTGAGACACAAATACATTTCACATTGTTAGGACATCAGGTCATTTTCACGCAGCGTTTGTAGTCCAAGTAATTCCTGATTTTTTAATTCAGAAACGTCTTTATAAAGATCCACTGTTAGATCTAGGAGGCTCCATTTACAGAATATGGCAGAAATGAAATATAATGTGCATAACTTTGCTTTCATTTGTATATAATCCCCTTAAAATAAGAATCATTGTGTTTTTGTAACTTTAGAACCAGCCTTTTATATCCACAGAGGCGCTGGCCTTCTTAACATTTTTCATGTCAGATTTTCTTCTTCACACTAGAAGGGGAAGGGTGAAGCAAGGGGGTTGTAATCACAACTTAAATAGATGTCACTAAATTCTACACACAGCTGGAAATGGAAGCACAAATTAACATGATACTGTATTCACAATAGAATAATATTATATTTCAAAACTGACGATAAAATTGCAGTAGTATAGTCTTCAGACCATCTTTATACACGTAGTGAGTCGAACGTCCATGATTAGTTATGAGCTGACATGACATGACAGCAACATAGTAAGAGGAGGTGAAATGAAGGGCTCATAAACACTGTAATCATAGTGTTCCTTTCCACCACAGGATTCAACAACAGGTAACAATAAATCATCTTAATGAATAAAACTGCCTCCAGTGTGAACTGTTCATAGCTGAACAGGATTGGTCTATGCTGCTCTATTTTATCGTCCACCATAATGTTGATATTCACGTTTTTCTGAGGTGGTAAAGCGTTTGAGAAACACTGACTTGTGTAGACAAAAGCAGACCTTTCATTTCTAGAAGAAGAAGCTGTTTGAATGATAACTATTGCTGCCAGGTTATATCAGTAGCTAGCTCGCCAATAAACGTCATCTCATGAGTTGGTGGAAATCTCTGCAAAGCTGCATGTCTCACGCAAAATGTGTCATCTTCAGCAGTTGATGATCCATGTAGATTAATACTAATACTATTATATCTAATATTATAAGTATCACTCTAACATGACATTAATACATTGTTGCATAGATTAATAAACAAGACACATACACACCTGGCACATTTGGAAGAACTCTTGGTTGATGACCACATCATACGCTGTGCAACCCTGAGAGCCTAAAATGAAGAGTAAGATATAATAAAAATAAAAAATACTTTGTAAAATACAGAATTAAACTTAGTGTCAGAAACTGCACATTACTGGTAGTAAAAGTAAAATGGAGCCTTAAAAGAAATGGAAACTCTTTGGGACACATGGGAACATGAGAATCCAAGACAAACCATACTGGGAGACAGTGGAGCTCTAACAGTCTAAAATGCTGTGTGTGCATTCAGAACAGATTGAGACAATACACAGACATCCCAAGTTCCAAAAAGTCATTTCCGGGAGATAGGGGGGGCCGTGATGAACTTGGCATACCTCGACATGTCGTTTGCAATCATTAAGTCCGCCGTGGGAAATGCTGAAATCACTGTTGCACACAGTGCACCTTGCCATGGTGTCATCATTCCTCACTTTAACAAGACAAGGATATACTTTCGTATACTCTGCTGTAAAATGAGTTTTGTATTTTTTTTTTCTTACTGGAGGATTCGCCCTCTGCCATTTCGCGAGCTGCATTGATTGAAGGAGTGAACACAGAATTTTTAAACCTGTGGTGATAAATAATAAGTCGGAGAGAGTACATCGAAGTCCCTCCCACAGCGAAAGCTTATTGGTGTATTTTGCTGACCAAACGAATCGGCGCGCTCTCTCTCGCAACCAGTCGCCCTGAACACGAGAACACGCTGAACAGAGTTTTCGCTTGAATGCATGCACGGGTGCTTCATGTAGCTCATTGTATCTCAGTCTCACGCGCTCACCCCCCTCCCCTCCTCTCGCCTATGCCTGCGCAATGTAACTGAAAGTAATCCGAGCATGATGCGCGAGGTACTATCTTTTCTTTATGCTCGCACTCGCATTTTTTTTAATCTCTCTCGCGTAATCCAAAATCCGGGATGTTTTACCTAGCTCGCGGGCATCAGGGAGCCACTGTCAATATCAGGGAGACTCCCGGAACTTCCGGGAGACTTGGGATGTCTGCAATACATCAACGACAAATATTCTAAGGTATTCTAAACCTGAACGAGGACGAAGATCTTAATGTGACTATTTAACATTTTCTGTTTTTAAACTGGACACATAAAATCTCATTAAAGGACTTGGTAATGAGATCAACCTTCTATGTAGCACCTTAATAAAGTAAAATAAAATCTTTTTCATAGTAACCCCCCAGGCCCACTGTGTAGAAGTACAGGAAGTTTGCGTGACACGTCTGTCCACAGCCGTGGGGGGAGCAACGAAATAGAGAGACTATGTTAGCCTGCCAAGGAGTACAATGACCTGGTTGATGTGTTTTGTTTGTCCACTACAAGTTTATACACTTTAATTAACATATTGATGACTGTAGAAATGAACCCTGGTGGAGCTCAGCTTGACTCATGAAGCTTTTAGGATATGATTCATTGTCTGTTGCTTAAGTCTGTTCCTGCACACTTGAATGGACACAATGTTGCAATGTATAACATTGGAATAAAGAATTGTATCAGTTCAGTTTACTAGACCTAGTCATCAGTTACTGGAGCCAGAAATATCATAACGCTGATATCTTAGCTTATCTTTTTACTAGCAGGTTATCCCTGACCTCACTGTGCATCATGAGACATTGCATCACAACACATGCAAATGCCGTTCTCCCAGAGGAAGAGCTCGTATGGAGGACTGTCACACTATGGACCACTATTTTACCAGTGAGTGGGTTGAAGTGGGAAACATTATTTGTCGAACTTATTTAACTTTTGTTCATTTATTTTTGTTTTTCAGATAAGGCTGTTTGGATTGTGTATGAGAATGTTTATTTAGACAAGCCTGCCAAGCCTGTTTCCCACATACTGTTGTCGATTTCTATGTGTGGCTCGCCGAGGCTCATGGGAACCCTGTAGCCGCTGGGATCTTCTGATTGGAGGAGCTCCACGAGCTCCTCTCTGGAAAGCTCTGGTGGAGGTGGGACTAAGTTGGACTGACAGATGTTGATAAAGATCTTTTGCTTGCTTGGTTCTGAGAGAGTCTTCACCAGATGCCTGGGGGGGGGGGGGAAATAAAGAGAGAACACTAAAATACTGATGTGAACAAACTGGCACTGTCTTCCAAATTTGAACATTTCATTCATCTGTATTGTGGAACTACGTACCAGGCTGTGGTCGGATTAGTTTGGAGTCTGGATTTTGAGACTGCATCTTTCCCATTGTCTAAACAGAGAACAGTTGTAGTCGAACACATTCAAATGGATAAACAGTGTAGCAAAATGCTGTACAAGTTACTGAAAAAAGAGACTGTGTGTTTATCTGAAGGCTTACTTTGGAATTCTGACCCTGTTCCCAGTTTGAAAAGCTAGTCCTACAAAAATGTTGGCAGTTAATCAAAAACAACTTCTGCACTGGCAAGCAGTTCTGCACTGGCAAGCAGTTCTGCACAGCCATTAATGGACATGAGCTAAAATGTATTTGTTGGGGAAAATTAATCTGGTGACTTTTGTAACTATTAAACTTTGTTTTATCTATACTTTGAGCTAAAACTTACCATAAAAAAGCTTTGCTCCAGACCGGAGATTTGTCAGATCTTCTTGATCCCTCTGTCCCTATCCAGCTGAATAGTATGATGTGACTCTGTTTGATGGCTTGTACTAGTTGATGTGTATACTCATTATAAAACTACTTAAAAGACAAGACAGTTTTTGAATACTCTTTATTTCTCACACTCCACACTATGTTTTCTACTCTGTTCCTCAGCTCTGCAAGTATCTGGGAAATGAGGAGACTTTGCTGCCTTTCCTAACCACTTTTCCTTGACCATCGATGGAAAACATCATGAGGTCAAGGAAAGATGTGAAGGATAATTCATAAAGACGACCATAGAGCTCAGAGAATCCGACTGCACTTACACTAGACTACGTCATGATGTGACGGATGATGTAATCTGTGGTAAAAGTACAAAACTACAGACAATGGACTACAAAGCAAGCATCGTGTGCTCTTATGCATTCATCTGTCAAATTGTGAATGTTTTCTCACGCTCACCCTGCTGTCTACTCACATATTTACATATCATAGTCATGGTAAAAGATGGATGATTATTAATCAACTTCCATGATGGTCTGCAAGGACGCTGGATGTCACAGTTAGAGAGAGTTTGACCATCACACTGAATGATGTGATATTCATGTTTTACATTCATTTGAATGGTCAGGAGAACTAAAAAGCTTTTCTAGTTAGTCACAATAGAGAAAGTTTTTCATATCAGCTCGTCACTTTCTCTGCTGCAGTCTGCATCACACTGTTTGTCTGGTTGTGAATGACTGAACGGTGCAGCCATTTTTAGTTGCTGCTGCAAGAATTTGTGGGACGGCATTATCTCAATTCTCTTTGTAAAGGATGGTCCAAGTGTATCTATACTGAAGGAGATAAGAAGGGGTTGCCTCTTAACCTCAGTCATCGTGAGATGCTCCACCAGCTGTTCTCTGTATGAATTTAAAAACTTTTTCAGTCTTGTTTCCACTGTCCAACATCAAATGTGTTGATGGCATCAAATCCTCAGCCAGTTTTGCTGCACCCTTTTATTTTATTTTGTGCGTGTTTGCAGTGGTTGCTGAGAAGCAAAAGTTGTGTTGTCTCATTTTCACTCAGTTAACAACAAAGCAATGTTACCTGTAAGAGCAGCTGTTGATAGAGCTCCTCTTGCTGCTGTAACTCCAGCTCGGAGTTGAGAAGTGAGGAGTCGGTCGTCATGGCTACGAGCAGAAATTGTGCAATGTCAATTAATCTTTCAGAGAGTTTCAAAGACAAAATATGAGAATGAATGACTTGTTATGTTATCCCTTTAAGGCTTAAGGCAAGATAACTGCTGTCTGTCAGACTATTCATGGTTTTAATGGTAAGGAAGTTTATCACCGTCCGACTGGTGTCACAACATTTTACGGCAGTACTGTGTCAGAGCTGCACCCTGCTCAGTCTAAACTGAAGGCTCAACAATTAGAAAGTGGCTTTTTCTGTCTGTACGTCTGTCAGGTGTAATGGAAGCTTAAGCTCCGCTGTTTCATCTGGGGAGGAGGTGAGGCGTGAGGTTAACTCTGGCCTTTCATAACTGACACACACACACACACACACACACACACAAACAACCATTCACACTCATGGACAATTTAGAGTCACCAATGAACCTTAAAAGGTACAATATGTATTATATTATATTTACTGTAATTAATATGCGTGCGTCTCTCCCTCTCTTTATTAAACTTCTTGTTGTCATTATTTTGCAGCGCAGACTGAAGTCAGGCTCAGGGGTAAGAAGCTGCTTCATGAAATCAACCTTGTTTCGCTCATTTGGCCCTTGTGGGGCCAGGTTTAGTGTCTTCAAGCTGGCAACTTGCGTTAGCTGCAGTCTGGGGAGGAAGGCTGCTCTCCAGCGTTTTGAATTCCATCTGCGGCATCAAATCTTTCACGACGTACCTTTAAGGTTCATGTCTTTGGACTGTGGGAGGAAGCCGGAGGACCCGGAGAGAACCCACACACAGAAAGGCCCCTGCTGAGGTTCGACCAGGAACCCACTTGCTGTGAGGTGACAGACGGTGGCAGCACCACTAACGTAACATAATATAGCAAATACATAGCAAGTTCTGCTGCTGATACTGCTGTCATATTTACTAATAACCCACAACCAATAGATTTATTCACAGCGGCCCTGACATGAAATGGTAGGGTCGACCAGGTGTTACTAATAATAGTAATTTAGTGAGCAGTTAGTGCAGCAGCACCCTGACGTCTGTTCGACCTGAAAGCAAAGGAGCCTCATTTAGTATCATTGGTAACACCTGTGTTTACCTGCGGTTTCATGTCAAACTGGCTGCTGTGAAAAGAAAGCTCTATTTAAGGGCACTTGTATGTATTATTAAGGACACAAGAGTTTCTCTTTAACACTTAAAGTCACATTAGTGGCGTGTCTGATATATTAACCGTAGCCCTCAGTCGGCTAGCTCCACAGCCTGATATTTGGAGTAAGGTTACAAACACAGGCAGGAGTGGGCTCTCTTTCATAACGTCATAACAATGTCAGAAACGTGGTTAGCCCCTGGTTAAAGCGCGGGAAAGTCTCGTTGTCCTGGTTACGTGTCTCGTTTAGGGAGCCCGTGCTCTTACTTGTTAGCATAACTTTAGCTTCCCAGCAGTGCGTGCTAGCCGGCAGGCTCCGCTCTTTGCTTTCTATATGAAACACTGTCACTGCTTCTCTCTGCGGTGTTCGCTGTGCCCCTTCGATCAAACGCACCGACATAAAAACGGTGTTTACCTCTCCACTCGTAGTCTCGTACCGGCTAACTTGCTGTGTCTGGGTGTTCAACACAACACGGCGACAACAACAACACTTCCGGTATGGAGTCCTTCAGAATAAAAGCCTCGTGTGTGATAATAGTTTCGAGCCTCCTTTATGAGGTCTACTATACACAGAACACTGAGCACATTTGTAAACATTAAAAATAAGAATAAAAACAATAAAACGTGAGGGGAGAGGCAAAATCTATTTGTTAAAAATACTTTTGGGGGCTGTATCACAATAAGATGGTTAAAATCAGAACCACCAACATAAAATATATGGCTTAAAAAAGTATGAGATGGAACAAATTACATATGCAATAAGGCTACAAAGACTCACATTTATAAAGAGATGGAGCCCTGTAATGAGTCTCCTAATGCAATAAGAAAGGTGTAGTTTTGTCTTATGTATTATTACTTTTTATTTATTTTGTTTATTTTTTTCTTCTTGTTTTTATTATGTCTTATTTACTTGTGTATTTTGTCTCATTTGATATGTGTAGGTATATATTGAAGTAGATATCAAAGCAGCTGTAAATGTGTGAAGTGTAATGTAAAAATGTAAAACTGTATTAAATGGAATATTATGGTGAAAATTAAAGCAGAGAGATACACTGTATGACTCACATCACATCGCTGTTACTGCATCAGCCTCAACATGTCCGTCATGCACTGTAGACGTTCACTGCAAGCTGTATTACGCAAGAGATACAATTGTGTTTATAAAATATGCTTATGAAATTTTATGCTGTAAAATGGTTTGAATCCTGATAATGAAATCATTGTTGTGGAGAAATGGCGGAAATCAAAGGTCAATGGTGAGGTCAGGAGGGAAGAAAGTTGTTATAAAAATTAGGATTGTACTGGGCTGCAGATGTTTTAACTCTTAGAGGGAGTGTATGTGTGTTTTGTCTTTTTGCATATCTTGTGTACTTCCCTTATATAGCATGTATTTGTTGAAGCTGCCTGGGAAAGGAAATTAAAAAATGTTTAAGGACATGAGAAACAGACTAAGGGAAGTGTCATTTTGGACAAGAAACATAATGCTCATTACTAAGGAGAAAACCAAAAAAGGAAATCGTTAGTGGGAAGATGTTCGAGACAGCCCATTTTGTATGAATTGTATAAAAACCACCTGACAGAGCTCCTCAGGGAGCCTTTTTCTCTGTAACCCTCTTGTGTGTTGCACTGTTAAATGCTCCTTCTTGTACAAGAATATTAAATTCAACTTAAACTTTGATACTTTCAATCCAGTCCTCCTTTTTCAAAGGTTCTTCTTAAAAAATTCTTATAACAAAAGTGTTCGGGTGTCAGTCCTCAAATTGTTTCTCCCTCTGGTTTGTTTCACTTGGATGTGTGACTTGGCACATGATGACTTGAGACACCCATTTTTCCAGACTGGATGCCAAAATGTGGGACCAGGCTCAGAGCTTAATGGAGTGGAACCTACTTGCTGTATCTTAGTTTGAATCAGGAGCAACCAATCTGGAACAGCAGAAACCCAGCTTGGTAAAGTTTGTCAGCAGTTCAGGGTTCAGTAAAGTACCAAACCTAAACATATGTATTGCAGGAGTCAGGGATCATACCACAGTATTGGCCTTGATATTTAAAATAAGATAGCCTTTATTGATACCACACTGGGGATCAGTTGTTACAGCAGTGCACACAGCACTTCTAACATTTGTCTGTGTGACAGAAGCCAGCTCTGTCATCTGATTCCTCCAAAATAACCTCTGCCTCACCATAGATAAATTTACTCTGTCTCCCTCATCACACAGTCCTAAGCTTTGAGCTAATCACTTAACAAACCACCTAACAAACACTGTTTGTCTTTCATCACTCTCCTTCTTTGCTGCTCAATCCTGATCCATGATTCCTTTATCAGATCCAGAATAGACCACTGAAGCAGCATTTTACATGGCACATCATCCAAAGTACTAAATAAACTCAAATATATCCAGAACTCTGCTGTCCACCCGCTTACCCAGTCCTGCACCCATGACCACATCATCCCTATCCTCCCAAGAAACTCCACTATCCCAAGTCCTTCTCGCAAAGCCCTCCTAACAAGGCCAGCCCTAGGCATGGCCATTTCGTGAACTGTTTTCATAAATATACAGTCATCCAGACAAAGTCTAGACTGGAGTCAGGTTTTTTTCCACACATGTAGCACAACAGGAGATCCAGTCTAGAGTTACTTGTAGTTCTTTGTACAGTAGGATTGTTTGGTATAGACAACATCATTGATCAGGTGTTTTTATGCAATATTGTGTTTCAGTTTGTGGATTTCCCAAGAGATGGATACTCAGTCTTTAAGATATTCAAATCCATAAACTTCAGATTGAAAGACAGATATGAAAATTCAGTAGTGCCATGAACATTTTTTGTGTACATCAAAATATATCCACTATTTGGTCCTATGGACACATCCATTATCTCAAATGAATCCACTCTTCCCAGTCATTGTAATACGCATATTCCTCAAAGTACAAGTTGCGGTGGTGACTCAAGTCTATTAATAAATCCTAAACCTAAACTAAATTATAACTCTTTGAAAGTCTTGTTCTTAGCCTTACTCACTTAACCTGGGAAACATTACAACCAATTCTATTTGTTATAGTGTATAGTGCTCCTTAATCAGAATTTTAATCTACATTTTTATCAGGCTTGGTCCTTAAAACAGATAAAGTCATTATTGTAGGTGATTTTAACATTCATGTGGACGTCCACAATAGTACTGCGTTTATCTTTTTATTAGATTCAATCGATTGTAAATAAACCGACTCATTGTCTGAACCACACTCTTGATCTTGTTCTCTCATATGACGTCGAAATTGATAATTTAATAGTCTTTCCACAGAATCCTCTTCTATCTGACCATTTTTAAATAACTCTTGAGTTCATATTACTGGACTATATGTCACACCGCGGTGAGGTCAAGTTGGGTTTTTGTTCTGTCTCGTCATTTCCTGTTTTATTTTGATATTTACCTGCCCTCTCGTTTCAGGTCACTTGCCTTTCCTCATGTGTCACCGGTCTGATTGTCTTCCCCGCCCTGATTGTTGCCACCTGTTTTCCATTACCCTGTGTATATCTTGTCTGCATCTCCCTTTGTCCTGTGCTAAAGTGTTTCGTCATTTGCTTGTTCGCCTAAGCCTTTTCCCTTCCCTTGCCTTGCCATAGCTATAGCGTTTTTGCCCGAGTGTTCTTTGTTTTTCTCCTCGATTGAGTGATTTTTTGTTGTTGTAATTTCTTAGTCTAGCCTTTTGTTTCTTAGTGTTTAGTGTTGGGGTTTTTTTCAGCCTCCCTTGGAGTGCTTTCAGTTAATGTTTTGCAGCCTGTTGTTTTTCCTCAGTGTGAGTGATTTTAATAACTTTTTATTTCCTCCCTTGGAGTGAATTTTGTGTTCCTTAGTTTAGGCCTGTTTTCATAGCCTGCCATAGCCTCACTCTGTCGAGGATTTTTTGTTATTTCAATAAAAAAGCTCACTGACACCTCTGCCCCTGAGTCCTGCTTTGAGTCCGGCCTGACACTATAAGTCTTTTTGCAGAAACTCTTACAGCAGATGTTTATCTGATAGTGCTGTAGCCAAATTTAAGGAAGTAAAAAAGCAAGAGGCACGTAAATCTTAACGCAAATGGCGTGCCACTACACTGGAAGAATCTCGTTTAGTCTGGCAAGATAATCTCAAAACATACCGGAAGGCTCTCCGTAATGCCAGATCAGCCTATTAGTCTTCATTAATAGAGGAAGAACAAGAACAACCCCAGGTTTCTCTTCAGCACTGTTGCCAGGCTGACAGGAAGTCTTAGTAGTAATGACTTCATGAACTTCTTTAATGATAAATTATAACCCCCTCCCCAAATCAGTCACAGAGTTCCACAGGGTTCTGTGCTAGGACTGCTTCTTCTTCACATATGATTCCTTTAGGAAACATTATTGGGAATCACTCGATTAATTTTCATTGTTATGCCAGTGATAGCCAATTATATTTATCAGTCAAACCTGGCTTGTTTGAAGCTAAACTGCATACATTCCTTAAGGACATAAAAAAATGGATGAAAAAAATTACTCTCTCTCTCTTACACACACACACACACACACACACGCACCTTTGTTCTTTCATGTAGTTTAGGCCATATTGTTTATCTATGCTTTTATTGTCTTTTTATTAAATGTTTGTGCATATACATGCTGGTGCTTAAATTATTTAATTAAAGTCATTGTTTATTCTTATCTTTTGATAAGCTTGATAGCCAACGCTAATTGGTTGCACCTTCATAGATTGGTGTCCCTTTTAACCATTTTGAAGCCCCAACATCATGTCTCCTCTGTGCTGCAGTACGTTGGGCATCAGTGTGGCATTTTCTGTTGCCACAGGTGGTTCTTTGAACAAATATCACGTAGACAGATGACCGTTGAATCCTGGTCCTCGGGGAACACTGCCCTGCATGTTTTAGATGTTTCCTCCTCCACCACACCTGATTCAAATGATCAGCTCGTCATCAAGCTCTGCAGTGACCTGATAACGAGCCACTCATTTGAATCAGGTGTGATGGAACAGGAAACATCTAAAACATGCAGGGCAGTGGGCCCCGGGACCAGGATTGAGAAACACTCAGTAGTAGATGTACTTACCAAAAACTGCAGTACTGGCTGACTCAGGCAGCGAAGACAACGTGACCGACCTGATGAGAGACTCGTTCCTGGTTATGGTCAGGGTTGCTCGCAGCTAAAGTGTATGCACATGCCCATTACGGCAGTAATCAACATCCTGTAATTTTACATATATACATTGAAATATCATCATTGATCACAATGGAAGCTTTCTATTAACAGCACAAAGCCCATATAGGTCCATATTTATGATATTGTATGAAACATTAAATGCGTTGAAATTAGGTCTTGTTAAAGACGTGTTTTCGCCTCCCTCATTTAGAGAAAAAACATCAGTTTAATCAATATAATCTCTTTTAAGAGCTACAACTGACATAATTATCAACCGAAATTAAACAAATGTGTTTTGTGACACGTTGATGTTGTAACCGCTTTTTAAACAGTTGAAAAGAGGTTGAAAAACATTCAAACCTTATATCAACGTCTTTTCAACCGGAAACCAACGTTAAAATTACGTTTTGTGTTTGCTGGGTATTACCAACTCCTAGTTTCCATCTCCAGCCACCCAAAAGGTGTTCCAGCCATGGCACCTGCACGTTTACAGCAGTGAGCACACATCTACATCATTGAATATAAAATGGAACTAAGTGCCATGGAAACGCTGATGGGCTCTTCCACAACCTAATCCTGAGAAGGTTATTGAAATGTATCTGTCACAGATGAAACCTCTTCCTGTCAACAGTGCACAGGTACAAACTGAGACAAGAAATGTCTCACATGTCTTGATGCAGGAGTAGGAAGTGTAGGACCGTTAGAAGAAATTAAGAACTGTCTCGGAGTATATGTGCGTGCATGTGGTAGGAAAGGGGAGGGAATGGGGAGCTGTCATGGGAAACAGGAAGCTGTGAATGAGAGGGGGGATCCGGTGTGGGGGTGAGCGATGGAAATCATTGTTTTTCAATCCTGGTCCTCAGGGATCACTGCCCTGCATGTTTTAGATGTTTCCTTCTCCACCACACCTGATTCAAATGATGCGCTCACAGAAATCCTTGGCAAGTCTCTGTCGCTGAGGAGCAAGAGTCTGGTGTGCTGGGGTGGATGGTGTTGGTTGGACTGGAGTCTTCTGATGAAGTGTTTTGTAGGTCGCTATTATGTTTTTTTGTTGTTGTTGTAGAGCTGACATCTGTTTTTGTAATTTTCTTTGGGTACTTCATAGTTCCTTGGTGTATGGTTGTGTGCTGGTTGTTTATTGTAGCTGCTAGATGTAAACTTACCTTTATGGGACCTCTTTCTAGGGAAAAGGGTTTCACAGCCCCTTTGGGTGTCTTTTAGGGCCTGTGCTGGGCACTCTGGTGTCTCTCTCTCTCTCTCTCTCTCTGCCTCTATCTCCTCAGGCAACTCAGTACACCTGGCCAGTTGTCCTGTGGGGTGGTGATTAAAGCCCGTCTCTCTCACACGGGACTCACACCGAACGCGGAACGGAAGCGGAACGGAAGCGGAACGGTACTTTGCCCGGCGTCAACTCACACCGGACGCGGATCAGCCGCGGAACGGAAGCGGAGCGAGCCGGCCGTATTCACGCGAGATCGCGAGAATCCTGGACATACGCGAGACCCCGCGATAAACAGTGTATAAAAAAACAACAACAACAAACAGCTGACATTGCGTCTCCGACGTGGAGCAGATTATAAAAAGCATCTGTTGTGTCATAAATGATTGTGTGTTGTTCCACTTCAACAATCAGTCTCTCGTTGAGACCCTTTGATCGATCTTTGATCACCTGGTGCCACCGGTCGTGACGTAACGTTGATGTGAAGTTGTAAAAAGCTACATGAACTGAGTATTGTGTTTTATTTTGAAGGGGGGCGGAAGTTTATTATGTTGATTCTCTATCGGATTTCCTGTCTGGTGCGCAGTGCTCTGTTGAAATTTACGAGGTTCAGCCGCGGCTCGCGGAAGAAATAGAAAGTGAGTGCTCTCATTGACTAGACTGGATTCTATTTGCTACGGTGACCGCGGCGGTTCCGTTCCGCTTCCGGTGTGAGTTGGCCTTTACTCTTTCATTATGTTTCGCATCATACAACACCCTTGCAGCACATTTATCATTTACAACATCACTACACCACTGACAACTGACTGCCACACCTCACAGTTATTCTTTTGTTGCGCATTTAGTTCAGTTTTGAATTATTGTAATTAAATATCTTTTAAAACCGCGTGCTTCCTCCTTTTTGATACAGCCTTTGAGCCAGGTCAACTCCGCGTACAGCTGTGGGATGGCAACCTGACTGAAGCAGGTGTGTCAGGGGATCACGTATCTTCTGTCCAGTGTGGGAAGGAGATTTTTAAATCCGTCTTTGGCAATGTGGTGTGTTATGGCAGTTGTTGTCTCCCGGTGTCTTCGGCTGCTCTTATCACACGGAGTTACACTGGCAGAGGAGATGCTGTAATTGTAGTCTGTTGGCTACTATGGGCCTAAGTATTCTTTTTGCTAGACTTTTTTGTCATGCACTCCTCATGCAAATGCCTGTGGTGATTTTTCAAGTGCCAGTATGAATTGGTTGTGTTTCCACTGGATGTTGCAACTTTAGCACAGGTTTTGGTTTTTTTCCTCTATTCATTTTTGTCAAATAATTCTTTAGAGAACCAGAAAGAACAGCAATCTTTTTAGCCTCATCCCTTTTAGACATCAAGCTCTTTGTTTCAGTATCAATTCAAGGAGCACTTTTAGCTTTAACTGTAAATTTCTTTAACCGGGCATGATTGTTAACAATTCTCATAAAAAGATCCATAAATAAATTAAGAGAGGTATCCACATCATCAATAGCACATACTTCATCCTATTGAATGTAGCCCAGTTCATTAAGAAAATTCTCCTCATTGAATGTTCTATAAAGTTCTTTTCATTATAATTTTGGGACAGGCTCTAGGTAGCTTTTTTTTTTCCCGGGAAAAACCAACACAGTTATGATCATTAAGGCCAACTGGTACAGAAAGAGGTGTAGAGCACATATCAGGAATACTAGTGTAAGTATAATCAATACATTTTGATGTTAAAGATCCTATACTGTTACTAGAAATTCTTGTAGGAATATGTAAGCATGTTGAGCAATAATAAATAACATAATAATTTTAAAAAAGTTTGTAGAAACAGCATTCAGGACACTGTTGTCATGTAAAAGCAAGATTGTGAGAAATAACAACAGACAGCAGAGGAAGACTAATGACAACAACATGCAAAAAAGAAGTGGCAGAGCTGAATACTAATTGATTTCTATAAACAAGTTCTGTTTGTGTCCAGTTTTCAGGTTGGCTGGGATTGAGCTCCCTTATTCTGTGGCTTAAACAGAATGCAGACTAAAAGCACTTTTCTGAGCGCTGCAATGCAGTCCCAAATTTTAATCCTGTACCTAAAACAAACATCAAAATATTTAATTAATATTGTGCATTATGATGAAACGTATGAAGGATTTGTTTAAACAAAGACTGTAGTGGATTTAGATTAGTGGTTCTACCCTGCAACCAGGTTGCTGACCAAT
Source organism: Larimichthys crocea (assembly GCF_000972845.2). Taxonomy (NCBI): domain Eukaryota; kingdom Metazoa; phylum Chordata; class Actinopteri; family Sciaenidae; genus Larimichthys; species Larimichthys crocea. The sequence continues at coordinate 12,101,558 of NC_040022.1, forward strand.
AAGTGCAAAGAGAAATGATCAAGATCTTTTTCACTTGAGCCCTGAAGGAAAGTTTGGAATCAGTCAGAAGTGCTGACATTTCAAATCTTGTCCAAGCTGACTAAATAATGCTTCCTGCTGCCATGCAAGGTGCCAACTGCTCATCAGTTTGAGGAGCTAACCGTTCATACACATTCACACGCCAATGGCCTTTGGGAGTCAATTTAGGGTTCAGTATGTTGAACAGTATCAGACTGGAGGGGATTGAACCGCCAATCATCTGATTGGTGGATGACCCGCTCCACCTCTGAGCCACTGCCGCCCCAGAAAGCAAAGCTCTCACCAGGGTTTTTACCTAATTTATGTCCTGTAACTTCACAGATTTTTATAGAAGTTCTCTACTACAGCTTTGAGGGACACAGCAAATGATGAAGTTATCTTAATAAAGAAGGGGGAAATGTATGAACATGTAACAAGCAACATCAGAATAGAATGACTTGAATGTCAGGCTTTATGCTCATTTTAAAGATACTATGTTTAGAAATGTCTAACTTTGGTATCCTACATCTGTAGTATTTAAAAAAAAAGTCACCAGAGGCCAGAGAAACAATACTGTACGTCGACTTTTACCTGGACTGTCTCAATTTTTCAACAAACCAAACTGTACGCTGTCAGAACAGTTTGAAAGAAGCTTTAATCACAACAACAATCGTACGCTAAGAATGTATTACAATCAGCAAGAACAAGTTCACATTTTTACACAGTACACACATACATAAATGCATATATACATATAATGCCAGAGGAGTTAAATAATACACATGCAGCAGGCATAGCTTAGCTCTTCCTCTTAGCTCTATTTATGTCATCACTCCTGGCATGCTGACATTGAGGTAAACCTCAGTGGATGGAGGTTCAGAGTGGGAGCTATCTAACTGGCCAATTTTGAACAAAATCGGTAAGTAATTTAGTCATCATTTTGGTCATATAAAAATATAAATATAAATAAAAAAAATAAAAAAGAGGCATCACATGACAGTTGCAAAATGGTTAAACCTGAATTAAGTGACTTTGAAAATCACTAAACAGACCAAATACAATGAAGAGTGGATGGTGTTGCTTTATAGTTATTAAAAGTTATTATCAACAGTTGGTCAACGGTCAATTATGGCTATAGCTCAAAAGAATTTCCTTTCTGGATCAATAAAGTACTATCTCTCTATATTCTTTAGAACCATTCACTTTTGAATGAGTACATAGTGAATTCTCTATTTACAATATAAAAAGAACTTCAGGACTTTTCACATCATCTACAGTGTTGTATCTCAACCAAGCAAGCTAACTCACTTATGGTTCATAGTCAATCTTTTAATACAGATAAACATTTAATGTCTCTGGGAAACTCAACAAAATATTACAATTTCACTTTGTTGTACGACCACACAAGTACTGAAAAAAATAAACTACCAAAAAACAGGAGTGCTTTTGTTTGGGTCCAATGCCCAGAGGACTGTACTGAGGATGTACATTTATAGACAGACATTTTTACATCCATATTGATAAATATATATTGGCCACTCAGGACCAATACCAATTTGGGGTTGCAGTAATAATTATCAGTCCTGCAACCAACATCACAATAACAATAACAATAGTGTGTTATTCTGAAGCATGCAAGACAGATCAGTGTCAGGCTCAGTGCCTTTCACTTTTCTTTGTGATGGTGCTGGGGTAATGCAATACTCTGTCTTGAACAGAGATTACAGCGTGGGTGAGCCGGCAGGCTGCAGCTTGTATAGCGCCGCTCCTCTTCACCATTCAGGTTAGTGTTAGCAGTTACCAAGCAGTCTTAGAGTTGTCCTACTCCACCCCAATGCTTTGCTACGTCCCATAGCTTCCCGAATACGCGCTGCACGCATGTAGGTTAAGGAAGTATTTCATTGACAGCACAGTCGTTTCCATTGAGAAGTGAATGTGTGTTGGTGGAGCTACACACAGGGGCCTGTAGGACAAAGACAGAGAGAGTTAAGTGTCTGTCCATTAATAAAAAAAGGTTGAGGTCGCAACACTTCGCGCACGGAAGGAAGCTGCTACAGCTGACGCTGTTATATGTAATGTGTCGCAAAAGAAGAAGCAATACGTTGCATTTGTCATTTCCAGTTATGCACAACAGCTGTACTCAAATTGCACTACAAACACTACTCTGCTGAGATTAGAGGAAGAGGAAGTACATACTGCACTACATAGAAGTGTACTGACACATGTATCTGAATTGAGATACAGCATAATGTTGTCCAACAATGTAATACCTGCCAACAACAATCATTTTGGCCATTTTAAATGTAATAAAGCCAATAAGGTAATAACATGCCAATAATTACTGGCTGGTTATTACGTTATCATGGATTAAAGCAAAAAAAATAAAATCTTTTGACTGAAATTTTCGATACAATATTGGCTGCAGTCTGGCAATCTGTCAATAAAAATCAGCCATCAGCCAACACTTTTTGTTCTCCTCCGATCTACATTGATCTCATAAGTCACCTCTGTGAAGTCTGATCTAGAGTGTCATGCACTCTAGATCTGGAACATTCTACCAATACACACCCATTAATTTTTTTGCCATGGTTTTTGGGCGATTTGTAGGCAAACCGTTTGGTGAAACGCTTAGAAAAGTCATAGCCTGCGTCATTTCGATACCTTATTTGTGTATGTGCAACCAAAACTGCAGGAGGAGTAGGGTGCCGAAATTCCTTGGATACGTAAGAATAATAAGTATGGGGAATAGTAAATAGTGCACCTTGCAGGCACACTCAATAAAGTGGCGCCAAATCCACTGAGATATAAATAACATCCTGAGAAGCTGAGAGACCCAGATCTATTATTCTGTAGTACTTGGATTAAAATACAGATGTGGCAAACAAACACATAATGAATTAATTTCATAATTACCCTTTTGTTTTCGTGTATTAAATAGGACGACTCATGGTTTTGTAGTGGTATAGTGGAGTTTGGCTGAAAAAGAGATAGAGAGATGTTGAACATACACATTAATGTCAATTTTTACTTTTTCCTCTAATGCCCTCCAGCTCCTTCTTAGTTCTGTGATTTACTGAGTTTCCTGATGGACAGTGAAGTAAACTGATGTCAGCTATAGCTGTTGTTAGCTAATGTCAGCTCAGTTTGTTAGCGGGGTTGATTGTGAGCCTCAGCGCACAGGGGGGGTCTGTACCACAGGAATTTTGGACTAACGTTGAGAGGACGTTTTCAGGACAGGGTGTGGGGGAATGCTGATGGGGAGTGGGAGTATTGTGCCAGAACAGGAGCTGAGAATGTAACTGGGCTTAGTAACCTCTATGGACATAATGACAGAGGAGAAAAGATCGAAGAAGTGTGCGTGCACGCCAAGCACATCAGGTACCTACACCATTAGCTCGGTTAGCCAAACCTAGGTACTGTACTTACTTATGTCAAACTAGTTTCCATCAGTCCTGGAGGATGTGCTCGGTCTTAGTCCAGGTTCACTGGAAGCTCCTAGTCTGGTGAGTTTAAGCTAACAGGAACGCTCTAAAATTAACGGGACCACTATTGCTGACGCACACTCGAAGCTAACGGCTGTTCTAAACACCAATCAATGTCATGTCTCTCCCCAGTTAGTTTTACAGAAGACACCTAAATATGCAATACAAAAATATTACAATATTCATACCCCTTGAACGTATTAACATTTTGTGACCTTAAGAGTGGCAAGAAGAAAGCCATTGTTGAAAGAAAGGCATAAGTTCCATTTGCAGTTTGCCACAAGCCATGTAGGGGACACGGCAAACATGTGGAAGAAGGTGCTTTGGTCAGATGAGACCAAAATTGAACTTTTTGGTCAAAATGCAAAGTGCTATGTGTGGCGGAAAACTAACACTGCTCATCACCCTGAACACACCATCCCCACTGTGAAACATGGTGGGGCAACATCATGCTGTGGAGATGCTTTTCTTCAGCAGAGACAGGGAAGCTGGTCAGAGTTGATGGCAAGATGGATGGAGCTAAATACAGGAGATCCATCTTCCAGCAAGACAATGACCCTAAACATAAAGCCAGAGCTACAATGGAATGGTTTAGATCAAGGAATATTCAAAGTCCAGACCTAAATCCCATTGAGCATCTGCGGCAGGACTTGAAAATTGCTATTCAAACTCTCCAATCTGGCTGAGCTTGAGCTATTTTGCAAAGAAGAATGGGCAAAAATTTCAGTGTCTAGGTGTGCAAAGCTGGTAGAGACATACTCCAAAAGAAGGTGGCTCTACAAAGTATTGATGCAGGGGGGGCTGAATACAAATGCACACCACATTTTTCAGATTTTTATTTGCTAAAAATTTTGAAAACTATGTATCATTTCCTTTCCACTTCACAATTATGTGCTACTTTGTTTTGATCAATCACAAAATCTCAATAAAAAACATTTAAGTTTCTGGTTGTAAGGTGGCAAAATGTGAAAAAGTTCAAGGGGTATGAATACTTTTTCAAGGCACTATAATAACAGTCGACCAGAGTGTGAGCCAGGTTGAAAAGGTGCAGACACAGAACATTTCTACCATGAGTGGAAAAATATGTAGAACAGTACCTCGTTTGCCGTGAGCCGAGCTTGTGGCGATGTGGGCTCACTTAAAATTTCTACAGTCTGAAAAAGAAACGAGACATAAACCAGTTTCAATGCTGCACTGTGTAGTGCTGAATAATATTTGCACAAGCATTCATTCATCAAGTTTCAAGGATTTTGGCAAAGATTATATATAAATGTGATCATACTGAAGCTGCCAAACTGTGTGTTTATATGAATTTTGCTGCACACTTACTAACTTCTTCCTCCTCTGGCACAGGTAAATGACCAACAGCAGCAGGACCCCGTTGAGTATCAGCGATATACTTAATAAAGACACAGCCGATTTGTCTGTTTGAGGAGAGATCAGAGACAACATCCATTAATGAATGAGAACAGAACTACTTCTACAGTGCTACATACATCTATCTGGAGAGATTAGATGAGCCTGCGGCAGATGCTGACTCTGATGTGTGCGGGCACCCCAAAAATGATGTATACAATAAATATATACTGTATACAAAATACTTTGCATTAGCTTCAGCCTAGCTAATTTCACAACCTCGATGCTTGTCTAAAGCCTGGGCGTCTGAGGTTCTAGCCCTGAATGTTTTATGACATCACGGTACTTAGCACACCAGCATGTTGTGTGCGTGTCAGAGAGAGGCAGAGATCATGCGCATCAGTTACATGGCTTGTTATTGTTGAGTCTGGTGTTACAGACAAAATAACAAAAGCAGGTATGCAGTGGAAAGATACAGAGAAGAAAGAAGGAGGAGAAACAGGAAGGAATGAGGACGTGGAGACAGATGTTATCAAATGGAGAGAGCACAATGCAGTCTGCGGCACTGCAGTACATAAGATCATTAGCTGGTGTCCATTAGTACAGCTGCATTCGTGATACAGGATAATGGACGACTGTTCCTGCCCCTGAAGGATGGAATTAGTGAATCAGTGATTCGCTTTTCGATATCAGGATTTAGTTTGGTGTGTACAAATCTTTAAAATGTGTGTATGATCTAAAATCAGAGACGTGGTTAGACTTTGGTTGACAGATGCAACTGCATCGCTCTCATGACGGAGGAAAGACAAGGTAGTGCACATGAACAGATGAGACAACAAGAGAGCTACCGGAGAGGTGAGACAGAGTTTGGTGACAGTTCATTTATTAACAAAATTTTCCAAATGTCAAATGTGAGGATTTTTAAAACAGCAGCTCCAATATTCAAATGCATCCAAATTTTAGTAAACGAAAGAGAAAGCTTGCCTGAATTCCCAGGATCTTCTGGAGGAGAAGGACAAAAATCAATACGGCAAAGCTTACAGTGATAAGCATCCTATCAATGTTAAAACACTCCTGTCAATATCCTGCCTGCTTTTAGAAAACACAGAAGAGAAAGACTGCTGCTCGGTTAAACATGAACCACAATAATGTCACATGAAAATATGAAAATGAACTGCCAACAGCAACAACCAGAGAAGCTTGTGATGTGATTTAGTGATTGGTTAGTGCATTTTCCTCAAATTACATTTGATCCATACAGCACCTTCTGTTAAAGTCAAGGCCCATCCGGGTACTGATATATTTATATACGCTCACAGCTTCAGATGCAGGACATGTGCATACAATAGTGTTAAATAAATATGAGCTACATGATAGAAATCATTCAGTTACCTGCAATGTAACGTAGCATTTACATAGCTTACCTCTGCTGTAAAGTGCGTTAACTGTTGGTGGTGGTGCTGTTGATGTTCTTCCTGGCACTGTTGTTGTTGGTGGTGGTGCTGTTGATGTTCTTCCTGGCACTGTTGTTGTTGGTGGTGGTATTGTTGTTGCTGCAAGCAGTCAGTAATAAAATCTTATTATATGGACTGAAGTACCTCTAAATGACAGACTTGTTCTTTAAAGGTACAGGAAAATCAAAAGTTTTTTGTGTGTGTGGTGTCATGTGGTCGTGCGATCAGCTCTTCATTTGCCAGATTGTGTTTTTAAGTCAGTGAGGCAGCGCTCCTCTGACGTCTGACTGATGGTTGTTAAGTTAATTAGTATTGATAGGAAAGTGTGTTTCATATCAACACTAATTAACCACGCTGCTACTGCCAGGCCCCATGTGTCATCGCTTTGATGAAGACAACACAATAAAAGCCTTGTTCACAATTAGATTGTGTCCACAGAAGGGGGCATTTAATCTTAAGCAGATTCAGGTGTAGATTGTTCACATAGTTTACAGCTAAAGACATCGAAACTAGGGAAAGGTGTATGTGATGCTTCTATAATGTCTGTATGACTATGAATTAATTCAATTCCTGGTCCTCAGGGGATGAAGCCCAGTGACTTTGGTGACTGTCAGACTTTTCCTCCAAACTATAAAGTTGACATTTGTTGTTTTTAAGTGAAATGTGTCAGCTATCGGACGGACTGGCAAAAATATTTCATGTCTATAAGTTTGGTGGTCCGTTAACTTTCCCTAGAGGGTCATCACAAGGGGATGATTCGTGATTTCAATTTATGACCACATACCCCCAAAGTAATGACACTCCCATCAGCCTGAGCTGGGCTTTGTGCTCAATTAGCAACTATTAGCAGGCTAATCAGCTAAAAGAACCTACACACACCTACATCTGCTCAACACCAGGATATTAGCATTAGCATTGCACTGACAGAGTCACTAACATTGCTGTGGACTAGTTCATTATTATTTGATGTTTTCCGATGTTTTAGTTGATGTTGCTCCGAACATTTGAGATAAGTAACTGGATGGACAGATTGACAGCGAGCATGATTTCAAATGCACAGCATCAACATGCAGAAATTATAAATAAAAAGTATGACTTACCTGAACCTCGGTCGAGACATACGTCTCCTGTAAAAGATAACATCAACATTTCACCAATGTATACTGAAAACTTAAAATTTCAATAAAGCTGAACACAGTGTCTCTTGGTGCCAGCAAACTTTTCCACATGGTACAGACACACACACACACACACACACACACACTCACTCACACACACACACACACACACACACACACACACACACACACACACACACACACATTTCTCAACATGTGCGTCACAGAGCACATACACACTCACAATGCAGCATGTAAACTCACCGGGATAGCAGTCTGTGATGCAAGAAAGAAAAGAAAAGAAAATTAGGACTTCTATCATTTTTAACACTCTAGTATTCAGCTTTGGTGATGATTTTGGTGATTATACCACTAGATTGGACATTCAGGGCACTGGCTGTCCAGCACATGAAGTGGTAGTAAGAGATTTTATAAATTGTGTGCTCACGACACATTGTATTGTTGTGTTTTTTTTCTTCCTGTGGAGGACAGAAAAAAGGGCTTTGTTACATACAATAATTGATTACTTTAACATTAAGAAAAGTGAGACATGGATCTCCAGAATCATTCATAAAAAGTTGCAATAAAAAACAAACAAACAAACATGACACTAAGTTGAAACTAATGACAGAGAAAAGTTGGCTGTGTCCACTCACTTTATAGCATTGTTGAAGAATGGATTTAAATGTGTCATTTTCTTCATCTGGGATTGAATTTATCTGTAGAGTACATCTGATGCTGTCATTCTTATTTGGAAGGTGTACGTAGTCGACTGGTTCTCGCAGATATTCTTCCTAGAAAGAAGAAAAAAGAAAATACAAGGTATTAATTGTAAATCTCCAGTTTGTTCCTAAAACATAGTCTGCAAGGGGTCACAAAGTATTGTAAATAATATATATTATAGTTTTACCTTACCCTCTTAGTCCTTCTGATTTAGAAAGTGAATTTTAAGACTTAATAAATCTGTGGCGGAACCCAGAAAATTACACTATTTACTCCTGTTGAGGTAAAGTTTGCTCAAAACTACTAGATAGATAGATAGATAGATAGATAGATAGATAGATAGATAGATAGATTTATCCAAAGCTATCTTCCTTCTATCTATGCACATACATGATGTAACAAAACATCTTTTCATTGGTCAATAAGATTCTAAATACTGACCATAGACAGAAGAGAATATATAGTAGTAGTACATAAAATATATGAAAATATGAGAGGATATATCATAATATATATATACCCAATCCGTGTCTGTGAAATAGTTATGACATCCCGCTTCTGAAACGTCGATCCAGCTCAGGATCTAGCAGACAAATATTTCATGGCAGCATTAAAGGTCTGTTAAATAGTAATTTTGAGTATGCATGTCAAATATACATAAGAAGTTACATTGTGCTGCATCAACTAGTGCAAACATTCAAAACTCATAACTCCATGTCAACAAGATACAAGCTGAGTTCTAAAGGACACTTACAAAAAGTATAAAGGTGCTCTGTTTACATGATGTCATGGTGAGGCCGTGTCCATCCACACTCACACTAGGGAAGAAGAGGCACAGAGCAGGAGTAAGACATCTTATCAGAGCAATATTAAGGTGTTTTGCTGGGTCCGTCACCTCTCACACAAACCTGATCTCAAATTGTATCTAGCGATAACGATACACAGGGATGTTGTCTCTTGCTCGTTCTAAAAACACACACATCACTTTCATTTAATGGCGGCTCACCACCCTGTTAAAAATGAGCCACTCTCACCCTGGAAGACACATTGATGAAAGATAGGTAGCCAACATGGTAAACATGTTTTGCAGGTTAGGCAGCTGGACTCGCAAGATCACATAAGAATCCATCTTGCCAGACTTGAAGCTTTGCGCTTGTGTTCAAACCACAGTGGTTTATTGGACTGAGCAGTGAACTACTGGTAGCTACCACATGTGCTACATGCTACAAGGTTCAAAGCAGTCACGCTCTTAATCCTGCATAACTTCAAGCCTTAATATAATGTGAACAGGTGAGTTGTATATAAATTCACCCTCAGTACAGTTGTCATGAACGGGGAAATTAGCTACAGAGACCAAAACTGTTTTTTGTACCAGGCTGTAAACATGTTTATTTCTGCTGTGAAGTTGGACATTTGAACATGGGGACTTATGGAGACTGACTCACTTCTGGAGCCAGCCTCAAGTGGACATTCAAGGAATTGCAGCTTTTAGCTTCACTTCATATGGAGGATGCCGCTTGGGTTTAACACTGTGTGTGACGATGTGTGGCTGCTAAACAGGTTAGCATAAATGCTGCTAGCATCAGTGATATCAGACCTGGACTGTGGCTTACTGTGTTACATGATTCATTGATGAATAACCAATCAGTCAGTATTAACTGTAGTCTGTTGTATGCTAAAGTAGTTGTAAATAAATTTGTCACCCGCTATTTGTTTTGCACAATTCTGTAGCTTCGTCAGTCAAAGCAGACTGGGTAAATAATATGTCCACTGAAAGCACTCAAGGATTTCCTTCGGTTCAGTCTGGACACATTTAAAGCTCTGCTTAGTCAATTAGTACATGCATAAAAGAGATTATATAACTCCCTCAGAGCTTGCCTCACTCCGAACTGCTCCAAAATTTTAGAGAGAGAGAGAGACTAAATGGTTCCATATGGTTCCCTCATAATTAGGGATGCTTTTTTCACCTCCGATACCGATACCGATACTGGGATCATTCTTTTGTGCAAGGCAACATCAGACTTGACTTAAACATTTCTTTCCTATTTTTAAAAAACAAATAAACAAATATAAATGTACTGAATTACTTATTTATGTAATAACTGTGCGATACAACAAAAAACAAAAAAAACAATAGCTTTACAAGATTGATAGACATTCAAAATAAACAGTCAGTTCTTTGTAATGGTTTAGTTTAGTGCAAAAATGATGAACATCCAACACAAAAGTGGACATTTTTCACCTCTTTCCTTCATCTCCTTCAAAGTTGGCTGCTTCATACCGCCTCTGTTTTGTTTACTCAGTTCAATGAACTCTACGTGCTTTCTGTAGGTGCTTGATTAAGTGGTTGTGTTGTGTTATAAATTGAGGTTTTACCACCAACCCTTGGAACGTTTACCACACAGGTATTGCAAGTAGCAGATCCTTTTGCTCGCTCCATTTTGAAAACAATGTGGGATTCTGCAGGGCCTGTTGCTTGTGCATGACATCACTCACAGCGCACAGCATAGAATTAGACTAAATGGATCGGCAGATATGGATCGGCCCATGGTCACCGATACCCGATCTAGAATCTCTTCTTCAATATCGGGAACGATACCTGTGCGATGGTTCATGTGTGAAGGCTCAGTGAAAGCCCAGCCATGTCATTCCCCATCTCTCTCTGCCCACATTCCTGTCACTCTTCAGCTGTTTCTGTCAAAATCAAAGCTTGAAAAGACCAACAAAAATAATATTAAAAAAAATATATAATTCAGGACCAATACCAATATCAGATGCATCCCTACTCATAATGACCCGCATGCAGTTGAGGAAGGGGCTTTATAAATTCTACATGTGGTCATTTTGAGGCACATGGCATTCAGACAATCATCTAACTACTTAATAAACAACATTTAGCTCTTTAACATTATCAGCTACTGCCCCCTGAATTTACCCATTGCTCAGCAAACGGGTCGACGCAGACTTCTCGGAGAGACCAAAGCGCGCGCTCTGTCTGTCTGTCTCTTTCCCTCTCTCTCACTCTCTCTCTCTCTCTCTCTCTCTCTCTCTCAAACCATCGGGCACAAATCAAATTAAACTTCTTCCTATCTCTATTTGTAAATTGCGAGTCGGACTCAGATTTAGAAGCTGGTACATGAAATAAACAGTGAGAACACACACACAGGTACATAATCAGAGTTTCTTCTGGTGCAGAAATGCACGACCCCGCCCTGAAATGAATGAAGGGACCTCAGTTTTTGCCACAGTGCCTTATCCTGTGTGAATCCATGCAAGTCCATGTTTGTGATGTCCAGACATCCTGAAGCCCAGCTGAATATGTTTCACAGCAAAACTTCTTCACTAAACTACAATTTTAGGAAGGCAACACCAGAAGGTCTGACATTCCGATCAGATTACAAGTCGACCCTGCCCTCTCATTGTCAGGCGCAGATCCTTTACTGAAGATGAGCAAACAACTTTTATCCTCGTCATTGGCAGCCAAAAAGCAGAAACAGTTGAAGCAGAGATTACTGAACTGTCACCCTTGCTGAGCATGACGTCGGGAGGGTTTCAAAACAGGACCAACGCAATTAGTGGACAAGTTCTCAAACTGACCTGGATTCATCTTAACGCCAGAGTCTGTAACTATTCTTCAAAAGAAAACAAAAAGTAAATGACTTCTCAAAAAGTTAACACTGAGGGAGTGATCCAGTGTTCAACAAATCTCACTTAAACATTGGCAGGTTCTTTTTGAGGAATATGAGCATTTCTGTTTTCTCTGCTGTCCACGACACGACACGATACTGGATGTCGTGCTAAACAGTCACTTTCCACACTGGTTGAAGGGGCACTTTACTGCAACAGCAGCAAGGAGAGCAAAGCAAGCATGGTTGTTTGCCCAGTACTGAAAGGGCTGTCTTTCTCACTGTTGGTTATTTCAAATACATTACACTAGCCGGCAGGAATCACTTGTGCAGTCATTTCAGCAGACAACGTTAAAGCACACACATAAGACATGGATTGGAAATTTCCACTCTGTGAGTTACGTTGGTATTGGAACTTGATACCGATACTGGATCGGATCGGCACCATTCCTAATAGCACACACGCCACCTTTTCCAACCTGGACAAGAAAGGGAGCTATGTTAGATGTTGTTGTTCATGGACTACAGTGCAGGATGTAAGAGCCAAGTTCAGGGTTATGGGGAAGCAGGGTGATGATTGTCTTTTTCTGTATGGATTGAGTGAAAAAGGACATGAAGGTAGTTGGCGTGAGAGAAGAGGATGCAGAAGACAGGGTTAGATGGAGGCAACTGATTCGCTGTAGCGACCCCTGAAGGGAAAAGCCGAAAGGATAAGAAGAAGAAGACAGACATTGTGATCATCAAGGCCACAGGAATAAAGGTAATGGGAAATCTGTTGCCGTCAGGTGTTGTCTGACCCTGGAAGGTTTTTGACCGGTGCAAGATTTGAATCTCAATGTTCGGTTATTGAATGGACTCACCGCTCAGTAGCTTGGTAATGTATTAAGTCATAAGTCATAAGTCAATTTATTTATATAGCACATTAAAATACAACAAGACATTGCCCAAAGTGCTGCACAACATCAAAACAAAGGAAGAAGGAAGTTCCCAGTCTAGATCTGGGAACTACTAATAGTTGTTGGTCGACTGACCTGAGCAAGCAATGTGGGACATATGTTTTGATGAGATCTGTCAGATAGGCCGGGGCTAGACCATTTAGGCATTTATAGACAATTAATAGTAATTTATAGTCAATTCTATAAGGAACTGGTAACCAATGTAAGGATGCCAGGACAGGTGAGATAAGTTCACGCTTGCGTGTGCCAGTCAGGAGCCTAGCTGCAGAATTTTGAACCAGCTGCAGCCTATATATTTGTGCTTGGCCCATTCCAACATACATGGAATTGCAGTAGTCAAGCCTGGAGGAAATGAAAGCATGAGTGACCTTCTCAAGGTCTCTAAGGGAAAGGAAGGGTTTGACCTTGGCTAAAACTTTTAATTGATAAAAACTGGCTTTCACAACTATCTGCAAATCTAATTTAAAGGAGGAATCAAAAAAACACCAAGATTCTTAACATGAGGTTTCAAGTGAGGTGCCATAAAACCAAGGAGAGAAGAAATGTTGTCAGGTGACACTGGTGGATGGCGAGAGGGATTAAGTACCAGAATCTCAGTTTTATTTTCATTGAGGCAGAGACTTCAGGAGTCAGTGGTAGGATTCAGTGGCAGGTACACATTCACACAGGAACACATTCCTGACCTGCTAAGAGTACTTCTGCAGCTTCAACAGAACGTGTCTAGTGTTTCCTTTGTCTCGTAAGTTAAAAGTATTAGACGTCATTTACGTGCAAGTGTGTGTGTGTCCGCATAAACGTGATAGCTAATATTGTGTTTTTTAAAAATAGACCCCAAAGGCAGCATATATATTGAGAATAGAATCGGCTCCAGTATGGACCCTTGATGTACACCGCTGGTCAGAGGGGCTGACTGGGAAGAGTAGTCGCCAGTGCTGACACAGAAGGTTCTATCAGTCAAGTAGGACCTAAACCAATTTAGAGCTGTGCCACAGATACCAACATACTGCTCGAGACGGGAGATCAAAATTTCATCGTCAACTGTATCAAATGCAGCAGTGACTTCAAGTAAAACAAGGACAGAGGGGTTACCAGCATCAGCAATGAGGAAAAGATCATTAAAAACTCTTAAAAGGGCAGATTCAGTGTTGTGATGTGATTTAAAACCAGATTAAAAGACCTCACAAATGCCATTTCGAGGTAAAAAAGACTGAAGTTGCTGTAAGACCACTTTTTCTATTACCTTAGACAAAAAAGGTAGAGTGGAGATTGGTCTAAGCTCCTTTAACAACCGCAGTTCCCCCCAGGCTGGCTACAAAGTCACAAAGAACCTGTGCGTCTGGATCCTTGACTTCCTAACAGGTAGACCCTAGGTCTAACCTCATTCTTCACATTAGAGCACCCCAGGTGTGTCTTTTGAGTCTCCCTGCTGTTTCTGCCTGTAGTGACAGACTGCACAGCATTTTTTTAATTCCAATGTCAGCTTAAGTTGACCTTATCACTGAAAACAATGAAAAAAAGGAAGTAGAGGACCTGATCTGTTGGCATCAAGACAACAACCTCCTGTGGACAGAAGTGTGCGGGAGGAACAACCATTAATGTCAATAGGCCATCAATGAAGAGAATGGATAGCTTGAAGTACCTTGTTATCCTCTCTCTCACCATCTGTAAACATACATGTCTCATTAATGCATGTCACTAACTAAACTTCTTCCCCGGAGTTTCTGTGCTCTGTCGTCCAGCAGGTTCTCGTGGATCGTGGCTGCTGCTGTGATCCTACATGACGTCCACTACATATATTACTACTGTCATTATTGCTACCATATCTCCATTACAGTTTATAGTTAGTTTATGATTTGCTGCTGCTGTGCATCTGTGTCTCTCTATCTCTATCACTGGTTCCACTGCTACTGTAATCATTTTATCAGTCATTGTAAATCATTGTCATTTTATCATTCATTGTAATTGTACAATATGTTTGTGTTGATTTGTTCTGTACACGTGACATCTATTGCACGTCTGTCCGTCCTGGGAGAGGGACCCCCTCTTGGCTCTTCCTGAGGTTTTCTTCCACCTTTTTTCCCTGTTAAAGGTTTTTTGTGGGCAAGTTTTTCCTCACTGGAACCAAGGTTGATTTGATTTGATTTGATTTGATTTGTAATTTATGTAGTAGACAAAATTTTCTGTGAAATACACAGACTTTATTGGCTAAATAACTAGCGTGAAGAAACCGCATTTTAATAGGCTACTTCTAAATGAATATAATAACTCAGTAATGCCAGTTTTATGTAGCCCGATGACGCTACAAAATTAATCAAGAGTACAGACTACTTTTTAAAATGCGGGTCAGGAAGCGGGTTGGGTACAATATTTCACAATTATTTGCTGCGGCCCGAGTTCGGGCGGGTTAGTTTAAAACGTCGGTCGGTGCAGGTCGATTAAACATGGACCCGCGCATCACTGACGTGAACTGGTGACCAATGGCTCCAACGACCCACAACCCCAATGAGGATAAGTGCTTGTTAAAAATGGATACCTAGATGGATGTAACCTTCATGATTACACATAACAAATAATCAATCAATTCAGTCAAACTGATTGATAAAAAGCACAGAGCAAAGAGAGGCTAAAACTAAAATGAACGTAGCTAATTATGCTAATAATACAAATTCTCCTGCAGCGCAGCCGTTCCGTGGTGCTTACGTCCCCGGTGGAAATAAGGCTTTAGCAACCAAATTGAATTTCATTTATTGGGTTTATGGATGATATTTTTATCATAAAAGATAATAGAAAAACACCATTACTGGGTCCAAGAGATTTCAAGTAGTCTAAAAAACACATATCTAAAATTTTCAACAAGGTTTATATATGAAATGTAAAATTACTTTTGAAAAATGAGCAGAACTTCAACTTCACAGCAGAAAACTGTTTTGGTCTCTGTAGCTAATTTTCCCGTTCATGACAACTGTATTGCTAACCCTGAGGCTCCAGGGTTTTCCAAATAAAATGATGAATAATATTTTAAAACAAATCATATGACTGTGCTGCAACATCAGCATACAACAGACTACAGTTAATACTGACTGATTGGTTATTCATCAATGAATCATGTAACACAGTAAGCCACAGTCCAGGTCTGATATCACTGACGATCCTCCATGGCTGAGAAGTGAAGCTAAAAGCTGCAATTCCTTGAATGTCCAAATGAGGCTGGCTCCAGAAGTGAGTCAGTCTCCATAAGTCCCCATGTTGAAATGTCCAACTTCACAGCAAAAATAAACATGTTTACAGCCTGGTACAAAAAACAGTTTTGGTCTCTGTAGCTAATTTCCCCGTTCATGACAACTGTACTGAGGGTGAATTTATATACAACTCACCTGTTCACATTATATTAAGGCTTAAAGTTATGCAGGATTAAGAGCGTGGCCGTTTCACTCAGCCTCAGCTTCACGTCTTTGCTGATTTTTGGATTACTGTAGTTTGGGAAGATCCCAAAGGCAGGTCTGCCAAGACACACACACACACACACACACACACACACACACACACATATATAGGCTATATATATATATTTATATGCACACAGTATATACTTGTGCCTCTTTATCTGCCATTCATGCATTTCTTTCCAGAACATGTATTCCATAAACGTGTACATGCGTCTATCCTCCGCACATACGCGCCTGGCCCTGCAGACCAGGAGAGCCCAGTCCAGTATTTCAGACAGACATGTTCACGCACAGACACACGCAGGACGGCCACACGCTGTGAAACACACAGTCTAATAAGTTGAAGTGTGAATAAAGTGCGTCTGCTCCTACCTTGCTGCGCTCTTCACGGAGCTGGTGGCTAACCGTTTTCGACACTTCTCGCGTCTGATCACTTTACTTTCACTTTCCATCTTTTCAGTCCCCCCTCCTCCTCTCAGCCTTTGTCGGCGCTGATGGGCAGTGACAGCATGAGCTCACTCACTCCCACGCAGATCAGGAAAGTCCGCAACAAGTCCGCAAAAGGAAGACAGACAGATATAGACCACTTTCACGTGGTCTTGTCCTCACAGGGAGTATGCTTTGGCCTGAAATAACTGGGAGATTTTCATTATTCATGGGTTTGGTCTCTATTCAAGCAATATTACACTCCAGGGTGTGCCTTAATGTCAATATTAGCACGGCAGTGATGCGTCACTGAAGTTCTAATAGGTAAGCACACCCTGTGTGTAATATTGCGATTCAACTTAAATAAAGTATATAATCAAAAGATGTTCATGTTCTGGGACAATTTGCCCTCAAAATAAACATTTTGTTCTGATCTACGTTTCTATGGAGATACACGGGGTCTGACTAATACCTGGAAAACATCAGTCACAGCAGTAATGGAACCCAGTTTACTACTCCAGCAAGTAGCCTGAGCCTTAGCACCGACAAATCCATGTTGATGTTAATCCCCTCTAATCTCACTGCTTCACTAGCCTCAGTGAGCTAACTGCAATGACTCGCTGAAATGAAGCCAAAAACTGCAGTTCCTCTAACGTCCACTTGAGGCTGGCTCCAGAAGTGAGTCAGTCTCCATAAGTCCCCATGTCCAAATGTCCAACTTCACAGCAGAAATAAACATGTTTACAGCCTGGTACAAAAAACAGTTTTGGTCTCTGTAGCTAATTTCCCCGTTCATGACAACTGTACTGAGGGTGAATTTATATACAACTCACCTGTTCAAATTATATTAAGGCTTAAAGTTATACAACAGTGTGGTCGTATTGATTGACAGGTGCTTTGTCCATGACGAGCTGACATCCAGCATCACTTGTGTCACTGTTGCTTTGCTAACATCCTCCCCTCCCCCACTTCCTCTATGCTGCTCCTTATTATTATTATGTATTATATAATATTGCACTATGCTCGTAAACTAAGACTCCTGTGCTTTGTCAGGATTTAGAGGGAAGGTCATACAGTAATGGCGTCTGGCATCATGCGAGGTGACAACTGCTCATCACACACTCACATACCAAAGCTCAATGTGGCTTCACATGGATTAATCTTCTGATTAGTGGATACATCCTAATCCGATTTATTCTATTAATTATTTAATCATTTTTACAGCCTTTGTTGTATTGTGTTATTTGGCCTTAGTGCAGTGTGAGCATCAGTACGACTGGGTAGTAGTTTGCGCCTGTCTGTCAAAGCACTTTATACAGATACATATACAGACAGTTTACTATAAAAGAGCATTACTTAACAAAGAAAACCCCTTCGTATTTCATGCTGTCAACAATGGCACCACATGGAAGAGAAATGTCACAAGATCTGAGAAAGAAAATCATTTATTTACGCAAGAAAAGTAAAAGGGTACAAGAAGATCAGAGAAGCAAAGCTTTACTTATCAGTCCAGCTACAGTTCCAAAGATGGAACATAAAACCACTCTGCACTCGTCACAAAGGTGAGGAGTACAAAGAAAAATGAGCAGTGCCCACAGTGAAACATGGTGGCGGCAGTGTTCCTATGTGGGGCTGCTGGTATTATGAATTCACAGATGTACTGTGATGTACTAAGATGCTATCATCACTCCGTGCCATTGGTCGTCGTGCACTTTTCTAACATAACAATGATCCAAAACACATATCTTAAGGCCACTGTTGCAGATCTGAAGAGGAACAGGGTGGAAGTGATTTAGTGGCCAAGTATGTCGCCTGACCTGATCTGAACCCAATCCAAACACGAGGAAGCTAGTGTGGGGTGGCCATGGCATCGTGGAGTTTAATGCCATGTACGCAGCCGACCACAATTTAAATCCCAGTCCTTTTCTGCGTGTCACATACCCTCTGTCTCCCATAATTTCCTGTCTCATAAGTGTTAAATAAAAACACAAAGCTCTGACGCTAGCCTACAAAACCATCTCAGGATCTGCCCCTGCCTATCTCAGCGCCTTACTAAAGGCTCACGTCCCGACCAGGGCGTTACGCTCCGCTCATACAAAGAGAATACGAGAATGCTTCCCTGCCTAACAAAACTAACAACTACTCTGTGCTCCTTTACACCTTTTTCAGCTTATGTCCTCCTCTGTAAGTCGCTTTGGATAAAAGCGTCTGCTAAATGCAATGTAATGTAATGTAATGTAATGTAAATAAAGGTGTCTATTCTGGTAAATTTATATTCCTCAAGTATATCTGGTTATTTACTAAAATGTGTTGAGGATAGGGTACACATTTTCTAAGAGCCATTTCCTTGTAGTGGATTAAAGTCCTCATCTCTTCACAAATTAGATTAGATTAGAAAAATCTCAACTGCTCTTAACTCATCCTATAGAATAGAACTATCAGCCATCAGCTCATCGTCTGTGTCACCTGTATTGTTACCTGTTTGCTTTACTAATTGAAAGGACATCTTGTGGCTATATTAAAACACAGCAATCGAGGAAACAGAACAAACCAAAACTTTTTTGATTTGTTCTTTGCCAGATGTATTTTTAATTAATCACAAGATGGCATTTAAATTAGTAAAGTAAACATGATGGTGACTGAATAGCGGCATTCTATAGGATGCCTTGTGATCTTTGAAAATGTGCAAAAAGTGGTTTTCAGCCCAGACAGTATTCATGTTCCTGATGAAGATATACACTGAAACATTGGCTTTGATTCAGCATAAATGTATTTATTTAAATCAATGCTTAAAAACAATATAATATTAAAACAATGCTTTTTCATAAAGTAACTAAAAATGTGCATAAACAATTGTAACATAAACCAAATAAATATTAACTCCAAACAAAGTACATACTATAAAGCAATGTTATGTAAAACAAAACTCTACTTAGCTGCTACTTAGGGCTAGATAGAGTTTTCCTACACATACACTATACCTCCGACGGATTTCACCGGTTTATCCAGTAGTTGAAGCTCCTTTCACCTGTTCAGCAGCTGCAGCAGTAACGTTGAGCGTCTCATCGGTCACCTGACACTTGACCTGTCTGGCCATTGGCCAAACGTACGCTGAACAGAGATCAGCTGTCACAGCCTCAGTATGACCATTACTGTGATACTTCAAAATGTGAATCTGGCTCTGAATCAGTTGATCGGCTGTCATCATTGATTGACAGCATTTCTCTCGTTTCTCGTGTTGACGAACTTGACCAACTACCTATCAGATCTGGGGCCACCCCAGGCCACCCCCCAAAATCGCCACTGGGTGCAGGAGGATGTGTTGACTGATGTTCTGACTCAGGCAGGATTTTGGACTGAGAGTATATATGAACGCTAAATAATAACTGTTTTGGACTCCAGCTTGTGTGTTCCATCATCAGAATTTCCCAAAGTTATTTTAAGCCATTGTTTCAATACAGCCAGTAAATAATGGCTGGGTGAGGTGGGTTGTGACATTTCTTTCTGTCACTAAGAACAATACTCCAGAGTCCTAGAGCAGTAATATCGACAGATGCAAGATATGGAATGTAGACCAAACTGGTGTCAGACAGGAAAAGGGATTTCATTTCCTCTTTCTCTCTGTCCATCTTAGACAAGCTCAGTTTCAGATAAATCTTTTGATGTGATTGATGTCTGACTTTCTCTTTGCATGGTTGATTCTTCACTTTGGCGTTTGGTAGATGCAGAGACAAACTGTGTTCACCCACAAACACACTGAAGTGTTCCTGAGCCCATGTAGTAGTTTCCTTTACAGAATCTGGGTTGAAGGTCACAGGCATTCTTTGTTAGTTTTGGGCTTTACTCCTCGAGTACAGAGATTTCTCTGGATTCTAACTCGATCTAAATTGATCAACCATCATGTTGGATGATCGAGGTCACCTGCTTCCAGGCTTTTAGAAGCAGCTTAATCTAAAGATGGCTTCCTCTCGCCATCCTCTCTTGGTGTTGCTCCTGGTCCCTCATTTCATTCACGTTTTGTCTTCTGTGCGGTCACCTGTTCACGCTTCTAAACAGCTTTTTAGGAAGGTGTTTTGGCATTCAATTCAGAATGAATGAATATTTACAAAAGTAATAAAGTCAATCAGTTTGATCTGAATTTAAATGAAGAAATTAAAAAACATTTTCAAATCATCACATTGTTTTTTGTATGTCCCAAGACCAAATGCAGATGCACAGTGTGGTGAGTAAGTCTTTTATTTCACATAACACAATCAGCATTTTCGGATGATTTATAAAACTCTGGGTTAAGTGGGTAGCATATGTAAAGCCTTTACAACCTTTTGTAGAGGTGGTAAATGGAAATGGATGATTTTTTAAAAAAATATTTCTTATTTATTTCTCCCCCTTCTTTACTAAGTTTTATGGTTCTCTATATTGTTTGTTTTAGTATTTGTTAATCTCTAAATAACAAATGCTTTACTTTTGTGTGCGCTCCTAGTCTCCCAAACTGTACAAAGCTCCTGTATCGGTGAAGAGCAGAATAAATGGTACAGCATTTGCCTTAATGATGTCTTGTAAAATGATAATTAGGATGAAAACACAGACAGAAATAGTTAGTAGAAGCCTCTTCTGGAGAATAGAGAATATATGATGCCGTGCCAAGAGAAGAACAGTTTTGTTTTCACTTTCTCCTCCTCTTGTGGGGCCTTAACAGTGATCTCAGTTTGGAATTTCCAGATAAATCCCAGTGATTTAAGCCAACAATAAAGTACTCTATTTGAACAATCCAATGTGTGTTGGAGCAAAGTAGCCCGCATATGATTTGTTACTGCATATAACAAACAGACTGAATGTAGACACTGTGGAGTCAGTAAGTCTTTTATTTCACAGAACACACCATCACCATCTAAAAAAAAGGGTCTTCTTCACAAAGTCCACATTTGACATTTAAATAAGTTTTAGAATGAAACTGAAAGAAGCAGCAACAAAGCACCTTTTGGAGTAGGAGAGTAAAATCAGTAAATATAGGATAGTTACAATTTCATAAAACACTTGCTATTAACGGAGTAAAAACAGCAGCCGGACAGGTTACACAGAAACAATAAGTAATAATAATAATAATAATGTTTCCCAAAGTGAACTAAGAGAAGACGGTGCTGTCTTTATCAACGTTCAGCTCCTTCAGCTCTTTTCTTTTTTTTTTTTTTTTTTTAAGTGAGAGGCTCATTGAGCAAACTGTTTTCAGCCTGAGGACGTTCATTCCATCACAGAGTAGACCAAGGCACATAATCAGTTTAACAGGCATGTTGAGGCATGACATGAAGAACAGTAACGTGAATGTCATCTGTAAAACCTATCATCTTAAGTTTTTTTTTTTTTTTTTTTACAAAACTACTGAAGAGAGGGACATAGGAAAACTGTACATTGCTGCACATCGTTATAAACCATTCACTGCCTTGTGGCTGTGTAACAGTGATCAGAACACAAAGTGGCTGCTCTGCCACTCGAACAGTTTGGGAAATGAGCCACTACATGTTTAACCTTAGACACAGGATGTCAAATATTAAGCCAAAGAATCCTTTGGAAAATAGATCTCATGAGGTTGAGTGCAGTTAGGAAAGGAAAACAAGAGACTGGCACCGTTTAGTCAGCGTTTCTTTTGCTGCATTGATGGCGTGCACACGAGGACATAAGAGAGACACTGTAATACATTCTTAATAACAGAGAGAGAGAAGACAGCTAAATGAGACACGTTAAAAGTTTTCCCTCAGGAATTGCATTGATTAAAAAAATTGCATTGAAACTGTTTTACTGATGAATACTTGAATTCAGGCACCAACGTGTTTCTTTAATGCTGTAGCTTTAAAATCTGGGATGAGTGGAGGGGAGGTTGTGGGTGGTACCACTGGTCCCGATGTGGACTGTTTTCTTGTACCGTTTATAAATGTAAATTCCGATTGTGCCGTTGATCTCTTAGACAGAGTACACAGCAACAGTCCACATCTGACCAACACTTGAGAGTCTCTTTCGACAGCAGCAAGAACCTGACTGTGACCGATGAGCTGAAGCATATCCTCAAAACTATGGAAAACATCTACACCTTATTAACATATAATAAAACGTAAAAAGACTTCTGCTGCCCTTCCTTCCATCTTTTCTACACATGGCTATGAGAAGAGTTATGCTGCCACCTGACCTCTGTTAAAATACAGCTTGAGGAAGCAAAAGTCACACTGAAGTTTAGTTCCAGGAGCTCTGCTGTTGACCACACAGCTCAGAGGAGCTGAACGCCCTGCAGCTGGCACCACAGTTCATCCCGAATCTGACGAACAAACATGAGTACATTGCCACGGGTGCTATACGAAGACACAAGTTTGAGATGCTTGTGCTTCGCCACATTTCAGAGAGAAACATTATGTGATCACAGTTATCTGTGACATGCTCTGTGCTAGCAAACGTGGAACAATGAGCTGCATGCAGATGACGCAATACCTTTCTCTGTTAAGGAGAAGAAAGATGGGGATGTTGTGGTCAGTGTTTTTATATTCCAATCTCTGCTATCTCTGCTTCCTTTCCTTGTAAAGCCTTTCTTTTTTTCTTATTATTTTTTTAGCAGCGATCTACAACGTGCACCATTTCACACAGCCGCTTCACTTTTATTAAGATTTGTGGCCGATTTATCCCTTTCTCTGCCTCTTAATCATCTGCTAAAGACTTCCCTCTTAACCTTTTCTTCCCTCTCTCTTAAAAAAAAAACAAAAAAAAACGCCCGTCACAGGTTTCATATTCTTCTAGAAAGCAGGGATTGGAAGGATTTTTGCATTTTTCGCGTTGTCTAGTGTACGTACAATGTATAATAATGCTGGATAGCTGTCAAATATATTTGTTAGTGGCCGTTCAACACAGAAAGGCTTCTGAACTCCATGTTTTTAAACAGGAGAATGCAAATCATGACATTCAGGAAATATAAAGATATGAAGCAGTGCCGCAGATCACTTATCTAACATTGAACGGTTCCTTGCATCTTCAGTGTGCCTTGTTTGTCTGAACGGAGCCTAAAGCTACTGAAGTATGTTAATGCTGAGTCTAAATGGTGGCAGATCTAAACAAAGAACACCTGTCCTCTTCGATTAAGCTGAACAAATCAACATCCCATTTAATTTCACTCATTAAAATTCACTTTTGTCCTACTAATTCACTCCTAACATTATGGGTTCAAGACTACGGGTTCTTCATGGTTCCTACACGTGTGGATGGGGAGCGTTTGTCCACCCGGTGCCATGTTCAGAGGAGCTTCTTGGTTTGGGGCTGGGCTGTGCCTTTGGAGGATGTGGAGGTTTTGGTGTCAACGGAGAGAAGCGTCATGATGTCCTGGAGGGCTTTGCTTACCTGAGCTCCGAACCTGTGGGAGTCCTGGAATGAAAAAGGAAATTAAGTATTAAAAGAGGATGGAAAAGGGAGAGAGCAGAGACAGACGATTGTGGGTACAGTAGTGATACCACAGAGAGGGAAAGGAGGAGGAAGTGACCACTGAATGTAGATAAAGAAGCGGGTTAATGATTTATGAAAGTACTAGATCGCTGCTGATAGTTCATAGGAGGCCTTTCTACCATATTTGTAAGTGAGCTAAGTGAGTGGGCTGATAGACCGACCTTCCACGCACAACAATGATTCCACAACAGGAACAAGAGTGTCAGAGGGGAAATGAAAACAGAAAGCTGAGTACTGCAGGGTTTCGACTGACTGTTTTTGGGGATTTAACAATGTAATATGACAAAGCCCCGCCTTCCTGAGCCAGGCTTCTGACACACAACACACACAAAGAAGAAACTTAATGAAAGGCCATTTTATATATATTTTCCTTATTAAACAGAAAAATAGAACCACACACCTCCTGAATTTGTGTCTCTCTTTAACTGAACTGAGATCAGCTTAATTGCTTCGTTAACTCACCGTATAAAACATGCTTCATTTAAAATGTGACCTGTGAGTGTGTTCAAAAAACCTTTAACAGGGAAAAAAGGTGGAAGAAACCTAAGGAAGAGCCACAGAAGAGGGATCCCTCTCCCAGGACGGACAGACGTACAATAGATGACTGATACTGATTTTTCAAAAGTGGATATAATATATTTTCAAAGGCATTCAAATAGATTCCTGTCCACAGCAACTCCCGACAGAGACCTCATTCAAAGTGTGCAAAGTAATGATTTACTTACAGTCTCACTGCAGGAGTATTTGGAGGACACGTGGAAGTTGATCATATCCTCTCCCACAATGATGTACGAAACTCCATAACCATCATCGGCAACCTGACATGACCACAGAGATTAAATCAGATCAGCATTAAAGCATCACACCACCTGCTGTACAAATACAATCATTGTGTGTGTGTGTTTCAAACCATACAGTCAGCTTCTGAATATACAAAAATGAACCCAGTATATTCTGGTCACATCTGCAGTCACAACTAGAGGAAAGTGCGAGAGACTCACAGGTCCGAACCCGCCGCCCAGTGATACGAACTCAGGGTTGTTTTTCAGGTCGAACAGTTCCATCTGCTGAACCGGCGTCTGACTGGTGGAGAGACGCCAAGGCTCAGACAAAACCTGGAATGTGTGCGGGGAGAGGGAGAGAGAGTGTTGAAGCAGAGCAGGAGGGTAGTGTTCATAAATCACCACAACACACCCATCTGTCATTCAGCTTCACAACATCCACGTCAGATATGATGTGATGTGTGAGAGGTTCAACAAGTGGTCAGAATTTGCCCCTCGATGCTGTAACTGCACTCAGTTACATTGGTTCACTGATTACATTGTTGTGTTACACTGAATGCAAAAGTACAAAGTGCTTTTGCTGCCGTTTAATCTGTTTTATATCAACACTGCCAGATTCATAGAAAAAGAGTAAAGAGTAGTTTTTATTCATTTGGCACACATACATGGTGTCCAAAACTAACTCTAACTCTCACTTCACTGCATATTGCCTGGAATGCAGCCAAGGAGGCGTACCTCTTTGAGGAAGGGTGACTCCACCCCCAGGTATTTGGAGACCACATACAGGCAGAAGAGGTGTCTGTCGATTCCAGCTCCGGTCATGGCCATCCGGTAAAGGTTCTGGTGCCTCTCTGAAGCCAGTCGGAAGAGACGCCTGCATTGCTCCTCCACCTGTCGAACCAAATTACACTTTTGCTGACATCTAGATAATAAAACCACCTCGAAATCAATAATCCTAAAATCCTTCAATTGACCAGAAATACAGCACAAAATGATTAAGCAGTAAACTGTGAGCATATGGTGATTTTAGACTGGGGTTTGGATGGACCTGCATTGAGGTTGACAGGGGTTTAAAATTGCTCGTCATGTTAGTTTGTTTGTTTCCAATCCAATCCAATCCACTTTATTTATATAACACGATTTTAGCAAACAGGGTTTTTCAAAGTGCTGCACAACACGATAGAACACAATAGAAACACAACAAATCATCAAGTAGATAACAGAAAGATAGAAAACAATAAAAGATAATGCCTGAATCAAGGAATTCATCAGTACCTCCCCATTCTCTAGAGCTTTGACAAAGGCAGAGCTCTCGCTGGAGCACGATCGCACAGTCTCTGTCCGGCCCTCCCTGAACAGACGGGTCATGGACGCTTCATAAGTCAGACAGAATCCACCACGATCCTGGAAGAAAAGAGGAGAAGGAGGAGGTGATGAGAAAAGGTTTTAGAGGATGATGGGAGAAGATGACCGAGAGGCAAACATCCAGTCACTGTTAAAGACACATTTGAAGAGTTATTTAGTGTTGTTATCCAGCTGTGATTACATAAAACATGTTTCAGTCAGGAAACATAAGGCCAAATGGCAGAAGCAGAGAGGCAACAGAGAGAGTTTAATGAGACAAACCAATCAAAGATAAGAAAAAATAAGATAAACAGAACAATCAGGGATCAAGGATGTTTGGAGACATACTTCCACAAACCATCAACCATCTAACAGGTAGAATCTCAATGCCAGCTAATTATTATGGTATTATGTTGTCCTAAACCTCAATACCATCAATTTTTACTTTACTTCTCACACTGTCAAGTCAACAGATCGGAAGAGGAGATGTATTGTTTGAAAGCAACAGTTCGTCTCACATGTTGCAACATTAAGTCAAGTCAGTTTTCATTTATATAACTACACAAACAAATCAGAATTTACCTTAAGTGGTTTCACAATCTGTATACATATTTTTAACATGTTATTACAAATATGTGAAATGAACAATTCTGCTCCAAAGGAAGACACCCAGGAGGCATCCTGAACGGATGCAACGCAAAGGAGCTCCTCCCAGATGTCCAAACTCTGTACACTATCTTTAAGGATGAGCCCGGCTGAACAAAAGTTTAGTCAAGTTTAGAAAATTCCATGTTTAAAATAAAATAACATCAAATTAATCAGAAATACATTGTAGAAATTGTAAATAGTGGAAATGACTATTTATAATAGAATATCTACGTAGGTGTACAGAGGCGCATTATCAGCAACCATCACTCCGGTGTTCCAACTGCATGTTGTGTTTGCAAATCCAGGTTCGTCATTTTAAATGGATAACTGGTCATTAGAAACACCTTTTGCAGTCATGGTAGCATAGCTGAAAACTGTTAACATTAAAGAAGCAATAAAACTGGCCTTCTATAGACTATGTGAGAGTCTGGAGCATCAGCAGTTGTGGGTTCCATTAAAGGCTCAAAATGGCCAGAAACAAAGAGCTTTCTTCTGAAACTGAAACGCATCAGTCTATTATTGTTAGGGCTGGGTATCGATTCAAATTCCAAGAATCGATTCGATTCCGATTCTCAAGACTGAGAATCGATTATCATAATCCGATCCGATCCGATCTCGATTCGGGTTAGTATTATTAAAACCATTTTTTTGGTCGCCTGAAGCCCTTGTTTTCAACAACGGAATACATGCGCATATCTTTGCAAATGTAACCCGCAATCGCCTCAGTTGTTTTAAGAGAACGTACAGAAGTGGCTGGTAGTTGTAGAGTTTTCCTTGAGTGTTCTTTCATCTGTAGTTTTATTATATTTCCGGTGAATTTCCATTTTTCCCACGTTCATGAACGCATCATAGTCATTCCGACGGCCATTGAACGCACTTTGCATATGTGAGACGCTGACGCGACTAGTGGGGTTAAAGTTCACCGGGGGGAAATGTACTAAAATTTTAACTTAATTAAATCGATCTTTGGATGTACGAATTGATCTTAAGGAATTAATATGCAAATCGATTCAGAATCGGAAAATCGTTTTTTTTTTTAAACACAGGTCTAATTATTGTTCTGAAAAATGAAGGCTATTCCATTCCATCCTCCAAGAATGCGTACAATGCTGTGTACTGTTCATGTCACAGAGCAGCACAAACTGGCTCTAAGGACAGTACATTAAAGTAACATACACCTCACAGATCCTTAACTTCATTAAATAGTAGCTGCAAAACATAGTGTCCACACCAGCAGTGAAGAGGCAGCTGCTGACCTTCTAGGCAGAGTGGCAAAGAAAAAGCGATATTTCAGACTAGCCAATAAAAAGAAAAGGTTAAAACACAGCTTGATTTGGAGCCGTGCTTTGGGTGCAAGAACTATTCAGGGAAGAAGCAGTCATCTGGTATTCTGTCTGTAACGGAGAGGTCAGCACAGTCACCAGATCTCAACCCTATTGAGCTGTTGTGGGAGCAGCTTGACCGTATGGTACGTAAGAGGGGCCCATCAAGCCATTTCAACTTGTGGTAGGTGATTCAGGAAGCATGGGGGGAAATCTCTTCAGATTACCTTCACAAATTGACAAGTGGAATGCCAAAGGTCTGCCAAGCTGCAAATGGAGGATTTTTTGATGGAAGCAAAGTTTGAAGATAACAATTATTATTTCAAGTAAAAATCATTATTTCTGACCTTGTCAAAGGCTATTATTTCCTATTCATTTTGCAATATATTTTACTATTTAAACTCATTTCTTGTATGTTTTCATGGAAAACATGGAATTTTGTAGGTGAGCCCAAACTTCTGAGCGGTCTTATGTAACATATCTTATGTTAGGGCTGCATGATGGCCAAAATGAAAAATACTGAGATCACGATTATTCACAAAATATTTTTACATTTTAATTAACAAAAGGTCTGCTTCCACATAAATAAGACGGGTCCTTCTCCAAAATTAAAAATGAAACATAGCAGTGCTTTGGCTTTCACAGCAACACACTGCACAGCCATGCCATGACTGTTTGAGTTGGCAGTGGATGAGGACAGGAATTTAAGTAAAGGTCATTCATGAATAAAATCACAGTGCCCCTACACAACAGAGCTTCACAAGAAGAGATATTGAGAATCAACTAGGTCACATCGCTGAGACTACCAGTTAGCCCAGCCAGCCCACCATTTTTCGGAGAACTAAAATAATGCGCACACAGTCAACTATGCATATTTATAATGGCACTTCAGTTCTACTTGAAATGCCACCCATAAAATATGCATTTCTGCCACTCCACCACCTCCACAACTCCAAACTACAATGTGTGTGTTACCCTGTAGTATGCCAGCTGTAAGCCGATTTGGATGAATGCGTCGGGGCTGACGCGCAGCTTCTTGATGCGTCCCTTTCCAAATTCTCTGAAGGGGAACACGTGGCAGTCCACATCATCTGCCAGCGCTTGGGCAACAGCCAGGGAGCTGCTTGCCTGAGCCTGAACCTGACAAACAGACAAGAGAAAGTTCAGATTAGTTCAGATTACGTTCTCTCACGTAATGGTCTGCAAGTTGTAAAAGATGCTTGAACAAATTACCACAAAAAGAGTAATTCTATTCCTTATGGTATTTCAGTGCTATTGGCTATTGTAAGTGCCAGTCAATATCAGTGAGTCCTTCTCCGTCTGCCTGCTTTTATGGGAAATGCATGAATGCCTAGAAGCAATGGAAACTTTAACAGTCATGTCTGTGATTGCAGAAGAGGAAACCACATGAAAGAAGACAACTTATATAGACACAACACACAAGCAAATTAAGATGTAATCAAACCACCTGGTCTTGAGATTGTAGCCAGATATGTTATTTCATTCTGAACACAGGACAGACACACTTTCTGGCTGATCTCGGAATCCAAGAAGTCAAGAAGCTGACTTTCTTTTGAGATTATCCACACACACACACACACACACACACACACACACACACACACAGTAACTTTAAGCTTTTAAGCTAGAGAACTCTTTATGATTGATACCGGATACATGCACTAATAGACCTAAGTACCATCAAAAAGGTCTTGCAGGGTGATAGAAGAAAAAGAATTGACAGCTGCATTTGAAACTAAGGAAATGCAAGAGTGGATGATGCCAGTCCAGACATCTTTTATCATTTTACTGCAGAGTAGGTAAGTGCAACCTGCAGTTGACAAAAGGACTGTAAAGACTGTAACATGACACATGTACTGCCTCAACATAATCCTCATCCAATAAGGCAAACTTGCAAGCTGATCCCTGCTTCTGTGCTAACTAAACCATAACACAAATATACATAAGTATTTCTTTTCTGTACTGTATCTCTAAACTTCTTTCCTGTTTACTCTATTTGGTTTGAAGATTTAAAAACCGACCAAAAGGCCGCCCCATGTACAAAGGCTCCCTGTCTCTCTCTCTCTCTCTCTCTCCCACATTCCTGTCACTCTTTAGCTGTCTCTATCAAAATAAAAGCTTGAAAAGGCCAAAAAAAAAAAAAAAAAAAAAAAAATCATCATCATCAAAAAACAAACAAACAGGGACTGTAGTTTAGAACAGAGCATCTCCCCCGGCTCAGTGTGTTTGGTTGAGATGCAAACTGCACACACGCTGTGCATGATATCTGCAATAACACTACAGAGGCTCATCTGTAGTACTCTCTTGCAGAGGTGCAAGAGAGTACTGGGTATGAACTCACACGATAAGAGTGGAATGTTAATAAACCCAGTGCTGAAAAGGGTAGATCCTAGACAGTTTCCTCTCATAGCTTACTGTGCCCCATGTGCTTTTGGGAATTGTGCTTGTGTGTAAATCTGTGCCAGGTTAACGATTCCCTCTGACGAATTAGATCTTTAATATTACAATAACTCACCTGTAGACGCGCACACACACGTGATGTAAAGAAATCTGATGCCACGTTAAATCAGACGAATGTAGAAATGTGAACCAAGGTAAACTTTCTTTGATACAACATCCTGACAAACACAGGATGTGCCAATTCTGTTTGGTGTGGCTGTGTATATCTGGTGCTATGAACTCTTATAGTATGGAACAAGGTCAACGGATTTTATCATCTCAGTACACACACATATATGCTGGATGACATACAAATACTAATAAACAAATAAAAATGAACTACATGTGGGCGGACTACATGATAAGAGCCTTTTCTACTTGCTGCAACCAGGAAGAAGGTTCCAATACACAAGGCTCAGCCCTTAGAGGAATATTTATTCCTTACTGCTTTTGTTGTTGTTTTTCTTATACTGGCTGTTGTTGTTAAATATAAATATTATAATTTTCATTAAGAAAGCTCATGGAAACACATTTTACTATTATTATTATTATTATGTGACAAATAACTTGAATTGAGCCGCTTCCTCGCTCTCAAAAGTTTGTCCGGTCTGTTTTCTTTTCCATTTGTTTGTTCAATAGGTGTTGAGACAAAGCCAAATCAAGCCTTCTCATGCAGCTGGTAAGCTCAGGGAAAATGCATGGGAAAATCCAAGCCTCTCCCCTCAGCACAGAGAGGAGCTGAGTAATTAGAGTACAAAAAATCCTTGAATCATTTTTTATTGCCTTGAGTATTCATTTAATCATTAATTCCGCTTATGAAGTCACTTGTGTTGCGCCCCGGGGATCGTGTTCTACATGGACTGTCAACAGTGACAGTAACCTCAGAGTCAACAAGTTGGAAGACAGCGAAGAGACCGTCAGGTAATAAAACCATAAATCAACAACATGACCTACTCTACATGAAAGAACAAAGTGTGTGTGTTCAAGATATGATCGGATCCCACCAATGTGCTTATCTTGCAGAAACATTATCGCTCATCCATTAAGGTGTGCTAGTTCACAGATCCTGATGCCAGCAGGCTGTGCCGGTTAGCACTGCATAGACATACTAAATGGATCATGATGGTTATGGACATCCTGCTACTGTATATTCAAGGAATAAGCAGGGATGTACTCTTCTACTAAAAAAGTTATGAACGAATGAAAATAACCGCATAAAAGTGTTTGGACAACCGCATGGCCTCAGAACTTGTGCCTGCAGGTACAAGTCACAGAATAAAAATATACAGTGGGGACAACTGCTGAGTCAGGGCGGACGCACACACGCACACACACACCTCTGAGGGGATGTCCCAGACGAGCCTCTGGGGGAGCGGCAGCGAGCGGTCCACATCGCCTTTGCAGTGTCCGTCCTCAGTGTAGCCCAGCTGGAAGGCATCTGTGGCCAGAGTGTACTGGAGAAGGGAAGAGACGTGTTCATATTTACATAGAAATACAAAAATAATAAATGGTGAAATGACTCAAATCTCTTTTATAGAAAAAGGTCATGCAAACTACCTTTGCAGTATTTAGTATGTATTGTACACAGGCTGTGGCGCTCAATGTCAGACTCACAGCAGCTAAATGTCAACATGAGATACAACCACACACCTCCCAAAGGTGAGCCACTGTCGGTGCGTCAGCCCAAGAATGCTCTGCATTCAGCCCGCTCTTCCCGTTCTTGTAGATCACAATGGAGAATGATTTATCGAACCACCTGAGGGACAAGCAACAGAAAGAAAAGTGAGCATTAAAATGCCAATAATGCATGGCAGGTTTTTCAGTTTTTTTCCCCAGGTAATCTAAGGGAGAGTTCAGGTATTTTGTAAGTGGGGTTGTATGAGGTACTCTTTTTTTAATTTTTGCAGCTTCACCACGCCTTCAGACAGCCTCGAGCTGCACAGTGCATGACACAACTCAGCTGTGTAGATCATAAAATTATGATATCAGACTGACCCCATAGTCCCACCGGACAGGTCTCTGTCACATTGCGCAACCACTCAGATTTGGTCATTTTCCTGGTTTATGTGCTTCTAAATATGCTTCTACATGTGTAAATATGCTACGTAGTTAATTTGGGAGTTTGCATGGGGTATTTTATTTTGAAAATCCACCAGATTCTCTCTCTCTCTCTCTATATATATATATATATATCCATCTCTCTCTCTATATATCTCTCTATATTTCTCTATATCTCACTCTCTCTATATATATATATCTATATCTCTATATCTCTCCATATCTCTTCACTCCACAACTTTGCACTGGCCTTAAGAGTCTGCCATCATTTCTTTAGAGATTGTTTAACGTCACAAATTATTCCTCAAAAGCCTGTCTAGTTTCTTTCCTCCATGTCCTCCTAACCTATCGTAGCATTTTCCGTGAAGCAAGGACTTGGCGTAGCGGTCGAGGTTTCCAGCTGGATCTTCTCCTCTCATGCCTTGCTCTTCGTCGTCCAAGGTTACGAAGAAGGCCGCCCTCTCGATGGCATCCAGTGAGCGTTTGTTAATGCCAGAGCTGAAGTACTGCTTCCTCATCTGAGCCCAAGGAATCCTGGGAGAGGGGATAACACACACAAACAGCACAACATTTCAGACTCGTGATCAATATTACGATTATCATCGGTGTAGACATTGCCAAAACTCTGAGAACACGGATGTGGCATGACTTCAGCAAGAAGCTGCTAACAATACTCCTTCCCATCCTGATTGGTACTGTTTCTACTGTTTACAAGGCAGTTATGGTACAAATATAAAATGGAGATTGCAAAAACTCTTTTGTTCCTGCTGCTATAGGCTTATAGATGTGGAACCTTTATGTAGTATGCATTTATTTAGTCTTTTACTGATTGTGCTTGTTTGTTTGTATATGTGTTATTTATGGGGCGGCTGTGGCTTGGAGGCAGAGCGTCGTCGTCCACTAATCAGAAGATTGGCAGGATCGATCCCCGGTTCAAACTGCCCCTCAGGGATAATAAAGATTCCTTGAACCTTGAGAAGACAATAAAAACCCCCTTGAATCCTTGAGACAGACCACCAGTTTGGTCTCTATATCTACACACACGCACCTGGGTCCAGCAAGTGTCTGCCTGATGAAGCATTGAATAAAAGTGCTGTGCTTGTTTTTCGTACATGATGTCACACGTTCTTGACTCGTACGCATTACTGAGATCTGCAGCAGCTTGTCGCTGAACTTCAACACCAAAGATCAGGCGACTTTGGATCATGGAGAACGTTAAAGCGGCAGGAGGTGGGTCACAGGATGTGGTCTGTCAGCCAAGTGAAATCATACCAAACACTTATGAGTCAGGCTAAGAGTTTAACTGCTTTTTTTTCCTGTGCTTCTTATGGTACACACACACACACACACACACACACACACACACATATACACACATATACACACACAGTGGTTGACAAAGCAAAATCATTTCCTCTTTTTCCCCAACTGATGTCAAAAGATGACTCCCATCTGTCATCCACTCACAAATAGGGATGTCACGATTACATTTATTTATGACCCATACTGCAGCCAGTGACCAGTATTTATTCTTCTATACATACATAAGTATCTAAGGCGTTACAGTCTAAATCATCAACAACTATTTCACTGATGTTGTTAAACTGGATCATATTTTAAGAAGGAAATGTTTCCTGGTTGTCTTTCTGGTGGCCTCTGGCTGCTCTGCTGCAAATTATCAGGTGAGCTAGCTGGGACAAGCAAAATAAAATAAGGAAGCCACACCTGACATTCCATTGATGTGTGTGTGTGTGTGTGTGTGTGTGTGTGTGTACAAAAGTTTGGCAGGGCGCTCAGCAGAAGTCAACCAAAAAGTGTGTATGCATTAGTGTAAGTGTAGCCCGCCATTACTCTTAATGTAAGTGTAACATGATCTTTTATAAAGTGATGATGGAGACTAAAGACATTACGTAGAAGTGCAGCACAAACACTGAATCATCATATTATGTTTTGTGGCCACTGTAGTTTCTCTTCCGTGCTAGGAAGGAGAGGGTGATGGGAGGGGGTTGTAATCAGCAGCTACACTGCTAGATGCCAAATGACAGACGGTCTGCCATCTTTTGGCCTCTTTAAACCACTTTTTGTTGTACTATAATAAATGTCTTTCATGGCACAGAGTGAGTCTTTTTTTTATGTGTAAGTGATTCAAACTGAATAGATAGTGATGTAAACAAGCTTTTAACAGCAGCAGACTACTTTATTGAGTTTTCAAATTTAGCCTCCTGATTCCTCTATAAACAGACGTTAATATTAGAAGAATTAAAGCTGCAAGCAGCGATGGTCGGGCCCTCGCATATGCGCGCACGTCGAAATGTGCGCATGTGGAAATGTGCATAGATCACCACGCCCACTAAGTTTCCCCAAAATTCATCATTTTGATAACTTTTCCTCAGGAAGTCTATGTGAACACACCTACCAAGTTTGAAGTCAATGAGGTAAAATCCCTAGGAGGAGTTCGTTCAAACATGACCCCTTGTCAACCAGGCCGAAACAGCAAAAATGGCAATTTTCATTCTTAAATATCTCGCTTCCTGTTCATTATAGCTTATTGCACCAAGAGACTTTTTTGTAGGTCTTGCCATGTTCTAAAATTCGGCTGAGTTTTGTGACTCTGTGTCCAAAACTGTGGTGGGCTGTTCGAAAGAAAAATTCCAGGGGGCGCTATAGAGCGCTTTTGCCCCGCCCCCTAATTAATTATGCAGCCGAATTGTGCATAATATTGGTCTTAACAACCACAAGAAGTTTCAGACAGCTGTGACAAAGTATATGATAGCCCAACACTTTTGCCTGAAAATCAGCCAAAAAGTCAATGGAGTTTTTTTCGTACTTTTGACTTTGACGCGCCGTTACAGCCACGCCCTCTGATGAAAAGTTGAAATTATTTCTCAGATGTCAACACCAAGGCCTTGACAACATCCACACCCAATTTGAGGTGGATATACTCAAAAACTTCAGAGAAAGCTAGTGTCAAGTAAATATGACACTTCCTGTCACCAACAGGTGGCGCTGTGAAAATCACCAGATTTTGTCATGGAAATGTGTTGTAGGCCAGACTGCAATTATATATCAGAAGTTTGGTGAAGATTGGAGTATTTTTCGCAAAGTTATAGCACGTCGAAATTTCATGTAAACACGCCAAATTACGCCGAATTTCGTGGCCCCGCCCCTCCCACACAGAAAATCCAAAACTCAGGATTTTGATCAATTTTCATTGTCGAGGCCTTGAGAACACACACGCCAAGTTTCAAGCACATCGGATAAAATCCCTAGGAGGGGTTCGTTCAAATGCGACCCCTGGAAATGACCCCAAAACACGAAAAGTCCAAATTTGACAAAAATTGGACGCCGTACGCTTCACTGTAGCCCGGGGCACCAAGAGACTTTTTTGTGCGTCTGGGCATGTTACATACTCCCACCAAGTTTCGTACACGTGGGCGAAACCGTGGCGAGGGGCACCTCCAAAAACGCACACCTAGGTGCTGCTGTCGGGGCATATGCGTACACCCATGTGCGAGACCCCCAAAATACGAAATTTTACACCTGACATGGGGGGGATAGGCAAATTTTCATGAGTTTTCAGGGGGATATGGGCAGTCGAAAATGCGATTCATTTTGTGGAAACTGAAGAAAAAAAAGAAGCGGAATAAAAAATAAATAAATAAACATACGAAATTCAATAGGGCCCTGCACCGCGTGCTCGGGCCCTAATAACCGGTTCAGATCAAGCGGTAACCTGTGTGGCTGTGAAAGTGCCAAAAACTGGAATCCCTTGAGCAGCCACTTGAGGCTGGGTCCAGAAGTGTCTCCATAAGTCCCCATGTTGAAATGTCCAACTTCACAGCAGAAATAAACATGTTTACAGCCTGGTACAAAAGTTTTGGTCTCTATAGATAATTTCCCTGTTCATGACAACTGTGAATTTTTATACAACTCACCTGTTCAAATGATATTAAGGCTTAAAGTTATGCAGAATTAAGAGTGTGGACGCTTTGATTGACGGGTGGATGTGGTGACAGTTGGCTTGTTTGAGCACCCATGAGTCATTCTGTGATGGAAACTACTGGATGGAAACTTCTAGACAATCTAGGCAGAAATGTAACTTGTTGACACTGCAACATTTTAACCACAAAGACAGAAGCGAACAATGTAATGTACCACATAAATATATATTTATAGATGTATTCTTTTCGCAGAAATGTTTGACCAGCTGACATCATGTCAGCGATTCTTTTGTTATCACAGTTGAGTGTTGATGAGGACAAGGCCAGAGATCACTTTGTCATGCTGATTGAGTTAGAATAACAGACTGGAAGAGTTAATAGAAGGGTGGTGCTTTTAAATCAATGTCCTTCCCCTGTTAACCATGGTTATCTGCAAAGACACAAAGCTATATAGCTATCGTTGCTTTGCACAAAAAGGATCTCACAAGCAAGGATATTGCTGCTGGTAAGATTGCACCTAAATCAACCATTTACTGGATCATCAAGAACTTCATGGAGAGGGGGTTAATTGTTGGGGAAAGGGCTTCAGGGAGCCTGTAAAAAGTATGTAAAAAGTAATACAATGTTATGTGAGCACAAAAAGCTTTTTAGAAAATAGAAGTATAACAAGCTAGGTTCTAATGGAGAAATCTTGGAGAAAGTGAAGCACAAATAAAATGCCTGTGAGTTTAAAATGCCTGTGAGTTACCTGGATGGGCAATAGACAAGACACTATTCGAGTGGAAAATCCCCTGTTTTGTAGATATGTCCAGGCATGTCCTGGCATGACCAGACATGGCAAATCTACACCATAAAAGCTGAAAGGTGGCCACATGGGACTTGTTATATAACACAGAAGAGTATAAAAGCAGATGCTTTGAGACAGGAAAATCAGTCTTTTTTTTTGGCTATAATAATTAAAGCTCTATCTGCTGCCAACTTTGATGAATCCTGCGTGTTATTCTTTTTACCTGAAGAATAATATTATTTGACCTAATTTGAACTGTTGGATAAGAATCTTCTGATGAAGAAAACTTTCCATTAAAACCCAACAAGTGCCAGAACTGTCTCCTAGTCATCTCCTAGAAGTTGATTCAACTGCAGGATCGGGGCACCATCAGTGCAGAGCTTGCTCAGGAACTCTCCAGACCATATATTACATTATCAAAACTTTTGGCCACGACTGTATACTGCCCGTTCTTTATTATTAGCTGTTTGCTATAATGTTACACCAATCCTAAGAGTGCGACTCAGCTGTTACTGAAGTGCACATTGTTCTAAAAATTAGGATTATACTGGGGTTCAGACGTTTTTAAAATCATATAATGTGTGTTTTCTTACATGTCTTGTGAGCACTTCACTTTTTTTGCATTTTTGCTGAGGCGGGCAGGGAGAGATATAGTTCAGCCTAGTATAAGTTGAGGAAGTTCAGAACAGAACAAGCGTCGGACACAGGTCGGACACAGGTTTAGACAAGGGGATATTCTGCTGAGCACTGATTAGAGAACTGAGAAAGACGTTGTGATGCTATTCGTATCTATGGGGAGGTGTCCGAGACAGCCCATTTTAGAGTGTATGAGAACGAATTGTGAAGGCTCTTCTGGGAGCCTTTTTACCCGTAACCCCTTTTTGTGTGTTGCACTGTTAAACACTCTTTCTTGTACAAGAATAATAAATTCAACTTAAACTTTGATACTTCAAATCCAGTCTTCCTTATTGAAGGGTCATCTGAAAATTCTTTCAACACACATCACTAAGTTTTACATGTTCTATGTGTTGTTTCCAACCTGTCGCCAGCGGTGAGGGCACTGAGTTTGTCCTCTCCGGGCTGTGGAGGTGAAGGGTCATCCATGATCCTCTGGATCTGGTACTCAATCTCTCGGGGAGACAGCAGGCGGCCTGCCAGGTACACCCACAGGCGGAAAAAGCGTCCCTTGTGATAAACGGCCACAAATTCGCT
Source organism: Larimichthys crocea (assembly GCF_000972845.2). Taxonomy (NCBI): domain Eukaryota; kingdom Metazoa; phylum Chordata; class Actinopteri; family Sciaenidae; genus Larimichthys; species Larimichthys crocea. The sequence goes on from NC_040022.1 coordinate 12,140,190, forward strand.
GTCCTGCCAGTGCTGGAGCACATCTGTGGAGGAGATTTACTGTCACTGTATAACTCACTGTTTTTATCATTTTCTCCAAATGCTGTTATGCATTGTGAAAACATTCACAGTTGGAGCCAAATTGATGAAGAGTACTATTTGTCACTTATGAAGTCCATGCCTCAGAGACCGCAAGCTGTTATAAAAGCCAGAGGTGGTGCAACAAAGTACTAGTGGTGTGTTGAGGTGTTCTTTCGTTTTTTGTTTTTCCATGATTACATAATTTTTTCCTCGGAATTGAGTGATTCCATATTTCTTTCCCTCTGCTTGGTCTAAAAAAGTAACCACATTTTTTTCTTGGTTTCTTTTAGAGTTTTTACAAAATTAAACAACTGAATGAACATCCTCCAAGACTGGTGACTCCATCATTTTTGCCAGAGGTTATAACTACTTTACTAGGTGAGGAGTAGAGAAGTTTATTTAAGCTAAACTTAATTGCTGTAAAATGACAAGTCTACTCTCCAGTGTGAATTACAAACCTCATCCTTTAAGGATGAGGTTTCTAATTCACTTCAACTTAATTAATTAATTTGATTTTTTAGTGTAAGATGTGATGAGCTCAGTGTGCAAACATCAGTGTACAGAATTCCATCTTGTAAACGTTAGTGTAACGTGATGCTAAATTATACATCTGTAGCAGTACAGTGAGTGTAGCTTTACTACATGATGTATAACAGATCTGTAGCAGTGAAGAGTGTGTGTGCATTACCAGTCTCCTGTCCTGGTGTGCGTGTTGTGTTGAACATCCTCTCACACTGAGCGGCACACAGAGGGATGACAGTGCCTGGAACGCGACTCTGCCACCCACACACACACACACACACACACACACACACACACACACACATCTATTATTAAGATTTCACGATGACACTTCCATTGTACAGTTAGCGTTGTAAGCATGCTAACATTTAACCAGGAAAGGTCCCACTGAGATTAAAAATCTCTTTTTTAAGTGAGTCCTGGCCAAGACAGTCAGCAGCACAAACTAACAACACAAGACACACACGGACAAAATTACAACACAGAGTAGTCTACAATGGTACGATACAAGCCACGAAATCAATAACATCAGCTAAAACAACAACACCTCGATGATTCAGTCTCTAGGTCTTTCAACATGAATTTAAAAGCCTTCAAAGAGATCAGTTCTTTGAGTTTTGAAACATTCTGGAAAACATTTCGGTCAGAGGGTGCTGAGTATCCAAACACCCTGGTGCGTCAGGGCTTTACAGTTTGTGATGAACCTGAGTAATGCATGATAAGCTGTATCAATCATATGCAATGCCTGAGCAGGGGCATGCATGTATGAAAGATCCCCATAGTCCAGTAAAGGTCAAAAATGTTGCAGCAACAAGTCCCTTTTTTACATTAAAAGAGAAACACAATTTGTTTCTGAAATAGTTCGTTTTCTTACCAAGCATTGCAAATGTGGTTTAAAAGTCAGAATCATTGATTAACCGCTTCAATGATTTTTCCTTCAAGAGTGATCAGTGAAGGACCATTTGCAGATTAGCACTAAACACCCGGTATAGCTGGGTGCTGATGGGAATGGTCTTACCGGTTTGAGTTCCTCCCGGTTGACCTTGCGGCGGTAGAGTAGCAAGGCAGTAATGGTGTTGCCCGCCCTGGCTGCCTGCACCGGTGTCGGCGTCACGTACAGGAAGTCCTTTAAAGCAGCGATAACGCAATATAAAGTAAAACCTTTTTTGGCTTTATTTCCATCTTTTCTGAGCTGTGAAAAGCTGATTACCATGCCGTAGTAGTTACTGTTAACCATGATGGGCCCTCGGCTCCTTAAGTAGATGTATTCCTCCCACCAGTCACTCACCTGGAACCAAAAACAGGACAAGTTGTGCTTCCGGTGATATGAAGGAGGACAAAACAAAACTATTCACACTTAGTACTGAGAGTTTAAACGGAATGTGAGTAAGCACAAGTCATTTACATGAAGTACTGATCACAGATGTTGGCAATGCATCAGGAGGACCAGGCTTCATTACTCACGTTAGTGTGCACAAATCAAAGTACACAAACCTGAGGAGGCGCCGAACCTGAACAATGCTCATAAAAAGGTTGTATTTACCTTTACTGAATGAATCCTAAATTAATCTATCTTGTCGACACTATTTAATCACACCAACGGTGTCACTGCATGACTAACAAGTGTTCTAACAAAGAGGGACGTGATAAAAATCCCATATCTTCTACCTTTAGTTTTGATAATCCCCGTCATCTATATTCTTTGAGATAAAAAAAAAAAGAGATATGAAGCTTTATTTCTTGAGACTGGATTTACAGGATTTTATCCACTGAGCTGAGGGACAATGTGACATGCGTCTGTGTGCACAGGGCATTGTGCAAACCCTCACTAATAAATGGGATTGTGGAGCACCAGGGCATGTTGCATGTTAAGCCCTCCTCTATCTCACCTTGAATCATATTGCTCATAGTTCTCATAGTTTAATTCCTCTGCACGTATTTAATTTTTATAGTTTAATTCCTCTGCACGCATTTAATTTTTATAGTTTAATTCCTCTGCACATATTTAATTTTTATAGTTTTATTCCTCTGCACATTTTTAATTTCTATGCAAATGTTTAACTGTGCTAAAAAAAAAAAGTAATTTGTCTGTCTGTCTGTCTGTCTGAGCTGCAGCTAAAGCAAAGAATCTGTGGCATTTTGCCAAAAGAAATTATATAAATGATAAACTAATTGATTATCCGACTAATGGGATCAAATTTAGTGTGTGACTGAGTAAACTTACATAGTTGGTGGCCCACAGAGCTTTGAGTTTAAGGTAACGTTGCAGCCGGTTTCCCAGGTTAGTCTCAAAGTGATTGGCCAGTTCAGTCATTCGTTGAAACTCTGGATCCGTCAACAGGGGGCGCACTGACTTCAGGTACTGAGATAGAGACAGAACACAGGGCATCGATCGAAACCTGCTCCTGAAATCACGGTGTTAACACAAATTATACTGCATGTGTAGATGATGTGTGTGTCCACTCACCCTGCTCAGTGTGTCTTTGATGGGAGGTACAGGCAGGTGAGGTAGAGAGGTCTGATAACTGTACAGCAGAGGCTTCCTGCTCGATAATAACCTCAACAGAGTCTGAGAGAAACAGAAGACAACACAACAGAACAGATTTTACCGGGATTATAACATTTAAGATTTACTACGACTGTTAAGACTACTACTGAAAAAAAACGTACCACCCAGACTTTGGTAACATTGGAGACTCGGCCGTGCTGCTCAAACATCCATTGGTGGTAGGAGAGCAGCAGTTTGAGGCAGAATCTGAGCGCGAGGATGAGGGAGAGCCACAGCAGAGTGCTGAAGACCAGCGCCGATAACATGGTCTGCCCCTGGGCACTGAGCGACACATGGAGACTGGACAGAGGGAGGAGAAAGAACAGTTAGTGCACGTCTTAAGGCATTTCAATGTTACCTGGAGCTGAAAGGAAGAGACAAAACACAAACACATCTGACAAATTGTTACAGTACATGATTCCTAGCTGAAGGTGCTCACTAACAGATTTCTGAACAAAATGTGAGAGAAAGACATCTGTGAATAATAATGAATGCAACTTCACTCGTGAGCAAACACTTGAACACTATGAAAGTGCAACAGCAACATCTGCTGGGCCGAAGAGGAAGTGACTCTGAAACGAAGCAGGAAGCTGCATAATGTGACACAATGACAAAGAAATATTCATTTCACTCACTACACTTCAAATACAAAGGATAAAAAGGCATTTAAAGTGCAATAAGCAGAAAACAGAAACAATGTAGTAGATTTTAAATCATGTTGATGTGACACTGACTTAGGGCTGGGCGATATATCGATAATTGAATCTATGTTGATATATTTTCAAAGGCGATATAGCACGAGACCATATCGTTCATTTCGATATAGTTTATTTTGCATTAAAATGACTATACATTTCTTCCCTTGAGCCTCCAGTTTGCTTTTAGTTCTCCTCTCCCTCTGTCCAGGTCTCCCACTGCTCGTTGACGTCGTTACGTCAGAGTCTCCAATAACTCCAGAAAAAGTCATTAGATTTGTCGCTGGTTGCTTTTTAGGAAAAAAATAATTTCTAGAGGGTCTGAAAAGTCGCTAAGTTGTCAACACTGGACCACTGATTGGTGTGTTAACAACCGAAGCAGCGCGGTTAGAGGTGGTGCACAGGTCTTAACCTGTGTGTCAGCTGTTGCAGTGCATTGTGGGATTTGTAGTGTAGTGTGATTTACCAGCAGGCCATTAATAACAGACGTATGAAATTATCCGGCCACAGAAGAAATATCGATATATGTCGTGTATCGCCATTCTGCTAGAAAATATCGAGATATGACTTTTGGTCCACATCACCCAGCCCTACACTGACTTGTAATCAGGTGAATGGTGTCTCTGTCATTGGTACATCTGTTCTCACACTAACTCTGTGTTCCAGGTACAATTGACCACGAGGACTATGTGACGTTTTACAGCACTAAGTCACACACCACCAGCTATCTGACTGATTTTGTTGAAACTGGATCATATTTTATGAAGAAAATGTTTTCTGGTTTTCCCTCTGATGTCCTCCGGCTGCTCTGCCTCAACTCTTTGTGATTTACAGAGTTTCCTGATGGACAGTAAAGTAAACTGCTGCCAACTGTAGCTGCTGTTAGGAAATGTTAGCTCAGTCTGGTAGCTGGGCTGCCCAGACTGTGCTCTCAGAGCACTAGGGGAGTGTTAGTATTTGTACGACAGTCGTTTTGGACCATCAGGAAGACAAGGAGGTTTACAGGTCTGGGACTTAGCAGCCTCTACGGACATAATGGCAGAGGTGAAAAGACCGAAGAGGACACTGATGGAAGAAGCTAAGAAGAGAAAAGTGGTTGGTGAAAGCTTGGTGAAATGAAAGGCTGAAAGACAGACGCCGAGCTGGGCTGACTGCTGTTGGACTAGTCAGTAACATTAGCTGGCTGCTATGTCTGCTGTTGTTGACTTTGCTTGATGTTTGAAAGTTGTCGATTTGTTCGTTTTTGATCATAAGTAATGTAATCAGAACAAATACACATGCACAGCTGTCCATATTTACCACAGGGGGATGACACTCTGAAACTGGGAGCGCTAAATTAAAAAGATAGCGATTTGCTGTAACACATGATCACTGACTTGCCACAGCAGACACTCTTTTGCTGAATGTTCCTGGTTGACTCAGTGGTGTGGGGGACAAACAAACACTTTAAAAGGATGACAAAGTCTTTTACGAGTACGTCAATGGTTTAAATGATATAACAGAGCGAGGCGTCCCAGTATACATTAAGAGAGGTACATGTCTGGTTGTCACGTTGCTGGTCAGCAGACTGGCCTTTAAACTGTCACTTCAAGTGGCGACATGAGTCTGCTACATCTTATTATTATGGAGGAATGTGGCAGGTGAGTGCGTGTGTGTGACTATGATGTAGACAGTGAGTCAGCAATGTTGTGAATATCAACAGCCAGAGTTAGTGAATAGACTTGTATCATAGTAGGGGAGAGTTCAGGCATCACACCCACATTAATCCAGAATGACTCATCTGCTGTATTTACTATGAAGTCAGTCTGTTTGGATCTGCCCAGATCTTTCTTCATCCTGACTGTTAGTCACATGACTGACTTTCAATTTTCATCTGGCAGCGAGTTCACTAAAAATATGAAGCTGGTGCCGACATTGATATTTGATAATGATACATAAGCCAATCGCTTTGATTTGTTATTTTTCTTTGTATTGTATTTTGTTAACAGTGATCTAAGCTAATATCTGGCTGTTGTTTATTACACAAACCATTCTTTTAGACATTGGAGCTAATAAACTTAGAAAATAATTTAATTTAAATGAAGACAGCACATAGAAAATTTTATAGGAATATGTTTGGATGTATGGAATACGTTTCCCCAACTCTTTTCCCAGCTCCAATTGCATAAATGCTTTGTTCACGCCCCAAATATATATATTCAGTTTACTGTCATAGAAGATGAAAGAAAGTAGAAAATATTTACATTTGAGCGAATGAAATTAGAGAACCCCCCCCCAAAAAAAGACTGAAAATGATAAATTAATAGTTGAGAACTAAACGATGAATTAACTAATCTGTTGTGAACACCTAAATGGAAAATGGACTGTACTTATATAACTCCTTTCTAGTCTTCTGACCAATCAAAGTGCTTATATACTTCATCCATTAACACACATTCATACACTGATGGCATTAGCTGCCATGCAAGGTGCCAACAGTTTTAAGAGCTAACCATTCAAACACACACACATGCACACAGTCACATCAATGGCACAGCCTTCAGGAGCAATTTGGGGTTCAGTATCTTGCACAAGGACACCTCTACATGCAGACTGGAGGAGCCGGGGATCGAACCCAAAACCATCTGATTAGTGGACGACCCGAATGAATGCTGTCTTCTCAAAATGTAACACAAAAATCTGCCAGTTTGTAATGTTGGATTTATGTAACAGGGTAACAGAGAAAGAACCATGAAGCCATAGTTTCCATCTACACACAGGAAATTAAGCTGCATCGTCTGTCTTAAGGAGCTAAAGAGTGTGTGTGTGTGTGTGTGTGTGTGTGTGTGTGTGTGTGTGTGTGTGTGTGTGTGTGTGTGTGTGTGTGTGTGTGTGTGTGTGTGTACCTCAGCGGCAGGTGTTGCTGTATCTTGGTGATGAGCCCCATGCTGGGATCCGAGCGCATGTACATGGTGGCCAGGATCGCTATGACGACAAAGAGCCAGGAGGAAGGGCTGGCAGGGTACACGCCCTTGATCACCCGGTTCTGTTACCACAGAAGAAGAAAGCAGGACACATTGTGATGTTAATACTTCCCTCCTTTTACAACAGGCCAGTGAAAAAAATGAAAAAATAAAAACTGATGCTCCTTTTCTTTGGATGGTTTGAAAGTAAGAACAGCCAGGGGGCGCCACAAATGGGGGAAGAAAAAAAAAACTTTCACTTTTCTTATACCAAAACTCGTTGGTACTGTTATTTCTTGATATAAAAAAAATATATGTTAATTTAACTGCACAGCAAAGCCTATTAAATAATCTATTTTCTGACATCACCTCGTTATTGACAATAATTATGTGAAAACACTAAATCTCTCTGGTGCCGGGGAAGAAGAAAAAAGAAGAGGACAAACGCGACCAAGACATAGGTACAGTAGTACATGATGTCATGTATTTATTTGTCTGTTGCAGAACTTTTAGTCTAACACGGTTTGATAATCAATAAATAGCGTGAGCTTGTTTTAACGTCAGGTAATGTTAAGAAGCAGCTGTTATAATAATAATAATAATGTAGGTAACTCCTCCCACCTTACATTTCTCAGGCTCATTGGTAAAGATTAGATCTGTTCAGCAGGAGTTTTCATCGGTCTACATTTTTATTGACGTGGTTAGCTGATGTTTGCTCTGCTTGTAATAGTCAGTCAAAATGTTTTTCATTTTACAGCTCTTTATATATCAGAGCTGTAAGGCTGGTTGTTTGTTGTGTTACAGTTCATATTGTCTCAAGTGTGTTTATAGTGTTAAACTTTACATCATTGAGTGTGCATGCAAGGCGCACACTATACGTTATCCACCGTGCTTATTATTATTGAGTGTGCCTGAAAGAGCACACTCTTTAAAACCTCTCGGGCTTCTTCCGATTATTCGTCTTCTGTTTCTTCCGTGGTTTTTTCGGTTCGCATCTCCTCCCAGAGTTTTTGTCGCACATACACAAAACGGGTATCAAAACGACCGGCTCGGCCGGGAATGGTCGCCAAAAACTACGCCAAAAAAATGAATGGGTGTATATTGCGAGAACTTTGGAGAGCTAGAGTGCGTGATGTCATCACTACAGTGCAGAGGGAGAGAAAAAGTCGTCGAAAAATAAGTTTGTAAACTGCCACTGTGGCCGCAAATGTGAAGCTACAGAAATCATTTATAGCTAGAAATGTAGGAAAATTCGAGGCGGTCGCAGTGATAACACTGTTGAAGCTGTCTCTGTTATAGTTTTGGCTCGCTACGCGCTAATTGAGCGAGTACTCCCCCTCCACAGCCTCATAAGACTCCCATGTTATTATGAGAAGAGATTTTTCCAGAAGGAGCAGGGAGCACCTGTGCTTTCTCTGACTCTTGAGGCCAAAGTTTATACAATTTTCGCCTGAAACTTGGCAAGGACATGGTCCACGAGACGAGGATTCTTCTGGTTATTTCGGATTTTGGTTTGAGGCATACCTTATAGGTTGTTTTTGGCCACCTTCGAGGGGGATCATTCAGACATATACTGTGCATCTCAGTGGGACAGACACAGTGCATGCAGCACCTGTGACTAATTACTCTGACCCGCAGCTCACCCTGGTTGCTTGGCAACCTCAAGCCTGCCTTTGGCTAACTTTTTTGAAGTCTGTGTATGATATCACACTATCAAGACTACATTTTTAATGTCGGCCATTTTAGCCTTGTCTCTCACAAACACAAACACAGACACATAGATAGAGAGACAGACAGACAGACACACACACAAACACAGAGAACAAGCACACATGCACGCACACAAACACACAGGACAAGTTTTTCAAAATAAGAGTCCCTTCAAAAAAAGAGCCCATTAAAAAGGCAATGATGACACAGCTTGATTTATTAATACTGAATTTGCTGAGCAGTGTCAGTAATAATGCATGGGGGCGATGGGGCCAGAGTCAGGCACACTCAAAATGTCTTTAGAAATTTTTCGAGTTGCAATATATGATACATAATACAGAATAGGAGAAATCATGCCTCTCTTAGGTTTTTCATTTGTATTATTTATTTCATTTTATTCTTGGCATCATCTTTTTTTATGATTAGACTGTAACACCCAACAGTTTCACACACTCCTTATCTCTCTTCAGATGTGCTATTGACATATCCGAAGTCCACCCAGTCACCAGTTATCTCCACTTCAGCAACATTAAGCGGTTCTCCTGTCGCCTCCACCGCTTAAAGTTTTTATTTTGTGGGTAGTAAAATCTTATATTCTCTGTAGTCAAGTTATATTAGCAGTTTCTTGTGTGTTTGGATGTAAATTGGCAGTGCTGCAATGCAAGTGGGGCACCACCTTAAATCTTGCCTAGGGCACCAAATTGGTTAGCGCCGGGACTGAACACAGTCAACATAAATCATCTTTAAGAGGCACAGCAAAGGCAAGTCAGTCAGGTCAGTACATGTCACCTGTACAGTTAGGAATGTACACTATGCACTCAGCACACAAATGACATCCCTACACACCTCCTACAACTCATCACACACACAGAAGTTTAGACAAGTAACCAAAGAACTGAGGCATCTGTCTGGAGACCAGGGGTGGAAGCACAGTAGACGTTGTATGCAATGAAAATTGTGGCTGAGTGTGTGGTATCTGTGTTTTAAGTGTTACCCATGACAACAATGACACCATGACTCAGCATAACCCAGATCTCTCCTCTGTTTCTTTAAAAATGAAAGAACAGATGCCAAAATTTAGAGATTTTTAGTGAAGGTCTGAACGATGGCAACACTGCATACACACGCACAAACAAACAAACACACACAGTAGTGTGCACACACTCTAACAGTTCCCCATCATCATCCATCATCCTCACCCTCATGCGGCTGACTCGTTTCTTCCATGACCGTACACCGGACAGGTAGATCTGGTTCAGGGCCTGGTAGGACAGCTGCAGGTCAATCCCCTCTGGTGTTATGGTGAACTGGAATGCCACCGCCTGGTGGGCCTCCGCCATCTCTATGGTAACGCAAGCAAACGAAAATGTTAACATTGATATCACTCCTTTGATTTGTATAAACCAAATGTGAATCATTTATTAGAGTTAGGACAGTAGTGTCTAGTTTTTTTTCTTATTATTTTTGTCTTCTACTTAAACTGGACAGCTTAAAATATTCAATAAGTGACAGAGTGACAGGGAGTGTGGAGAATAGCTATCACTTTGTTTTAAAGGCCAGCAGAGACTCGGTGTGCGAACGCTCTGTGTGACAATGTTGGAGTAATTTAATGTGTCAGTGGAATGTTGTTGTCTCACTGAATCCTACTGAGTAAAACCTGCTCAGAGTTCAATCCTGGGTTATATCAAGTGACACTGTGTTATACAGCAGGTTTAATAAGTAGACAGGGTGGAAAAAAACTTTTAAAAATACACGGACAGATAAATGTCCAGATTCAGCAGACACTCGGTGGTAAATGATTGCTTTGCGTCTGTGGCACACGGAATATCGAAAACAAACATCCACAAACTGTATCCAGGAAATCTAAGGTACAAAAGAGCCAGTGTGTCTGAATACACCCTTCTTTTCACTGGCAGCTGGTTCATGACAGATCGCTGCCCTTTTATTACATTATGACTAATTAGGGAAGTGAATGTAGTGTGAAGAGGTAATGGGAAATCTAATGGAAAGTCTTTGTGGCAGGGTTTGAGTTGATAGAATAATGATGTGCATGCATGATAGACCAGTGTGTAGGACTGTAGTAGTAATTATTGGCCCGATAATTATCGTGCACCCCTAATAGAAAGCATAGTTATGAGTATTATCATTTATGCCATATTCTATAAATACAGCACCTCAAATCTGACACACTGAACCAGTAAGTCTTCAAAGAGACAGTTGCACTGTTCTGTAGTATTCTGTAATCTGAGGAAGCACAGGAAAATGTAATAAAAGACCATACTCTAAGTATGTGGTTAAGGTTTCACAGGCTACTGCTCATAAGGAAGCAATTAGAAGAAACTTATATAGGAACACCCTACACAAAGAGGCTGGATAGAATAAATACAGAGGAAGCTCAATGTAATTAGAATGAGGGAAACGGACACTGTACATACCCCAAAGATCCCCAACGAATGAAATCTAAGTGGATAGAACTTTAAGATTGTGACTGTAAGGAGAAGATGTGTAAACACCAACAGTAATGGTATTTTATTTCATTCCCTGTTCTCACTCAAAACTTCAAAAGCCAGTGAAGTCATTCCTCACGTCAAATATTTTCTTCCAAGTTGTTATTTTTGCGACCTGCAACACAGCACAGCACAGCACAGCAGGAAAAGCACAGCTGTAAATAATTTAACTAACAATGGCTGGATTCCATTTAGCTGCTTCAGTTTCAGCCTCCAGGTGTTGTTCATGCTGGTTAGACAAAGAGGGAACCACAAATCTGTGCACAGAATGTCAACAATTGACATTCCCTGAGATTGTGCTCAGCCGTAAGTCAGGCATGTTAATCCACAGCTTTGTTTAATACCCGATACTGATGGAAAAAGAGCATTCAATCTGCTATTTCTATATAACACACTACGAACAAACGACTGGCTAATGGATGCAGTATCAATCAGACTCTGGAGGACCACAGCAGATGCAATGAATTACTTTTTAAAATCAATAATGTGTCACTACATGTTTCTCTTTTTTCGTCTCACATGTAGCCATGATAATCGTGATAATGTACAGCGAGCTGGTCATTATCACGAAATAAACTTCTTCCGGATGATGCAAGACCTCTCTTGCATCATCCTATGTGGCTTTATTTCATGACCGGCTTGCTGTGCATCATTATTACTGAACAGGTTAGTGTGCGCAAAGATGGTAGGATGTAGTTCATGTCCCTGGTGAACTTATGACGGAGAAATGTTTGAGGCAATCACTATTTGTATGACTAAACAGAAAGAAAGCAAAACCTCACAAATCAACACTATACACAACTAGGGATAGGTATCGAGAACCGGTTCTCAACATGTGTTTCAATTCCATGGAATCGGCAGTTTATCTAACGATTCTCTTATCGATTCCAGAAAGCACGAATCACGTCACCTAACTTCCGCAAGAATTCAGCTCGATTCCAGCAAGCACGACTAATTACACCACATAACTTAAAGTACGCAAGTTTCGCACGTGCAGTGCAAACAATGGCACCCACGTGGTTCAAACGCCCCGAAGTTTGGCTGCATTTTACCAAAACAGATGGCAACAGGGCGACTTGCAATTAATCGAATTTTGGTCACGATTTCGAGTTTGTTGTCAAACGATCTTAAAAATCATATAATCAAGTTTAAACGATTTATTTTCCACTTTTCATTACACAATTTATGAGAGACGCGCATGCGCAATATATTCCATTTCACGCGCTGGATCCATAGTTTATTTTGGATACATTTATGTTTTTCTATGCCTTATTGAATGTTCCATAAAGTATATTTATTTTATTGATTTAATGCTTTATACATTGCAAAACTGCTGTAAAGTACATATTTATAGCCCAAATTTATTTTCAATCTGAATATTTTGCATAAAGAATCAAAGTGTTTTTTGAGAGAGAGAGAAATGCTGAATGAATGCATTGTGAAACTCAAAATTAATCGTTTGAATAATCGTGATTTCAATATTGACCAAAATAATCATTTGCGCACACAACATGCAATATTTTTAAATGAATGTCGTGTTTTTGACACGCTTCGGACTGGAGAAGAATCTTAACCTAGCAGCAGCGGCAGCAGCCAGGCTATGACCACCTCTGTGGTTACTACCACACAGTGCCTACCATGTTAACGTGATGTGCTTCTTTGTGAAACATGCTATAACAGTTCACATTAAATGAATGCCTTCTGCATTACATTTAGAAGATGACCATGACGAGAGAGAGAGTCTGGCTGGCAGCTGTACTAGTACTCGCTCCAGTTCACTACCTCCTCTAGATGATGCTGATCAAACTGTTTGTTCTCCTTTTTTTCCCCAAATGAGAATCGATAAGAGAATCGATAAGAGAATCGAATCGTTAAGCAGAATCGATAATGGAATCGGAATCGTAAAAATCTTATCAATTCCCATCCCTATACACAACTGTGTCAGACTCTGCTATCATATCAGGAAAAGCGATGCAGTTTATTAAAACACTTTGCAAAGACATCCTGTGTGTTGGAATGGACCTGTAGATGGGCCAAAGGTTATGTTTGACATCCCTGTTCAAGACCTTTTAGAAAAAAAGAACTCACTGCTTTTAAAGTTTTCACATTTGGCCTGATTCGTTTTCTTCCCCAGAACCCTGCCCTGTGCTCAGATGACTCACAATCAGTTGATGATGTTGATTGTGTACATCCAAATCCCAGCTTAAAAACATCTTAACTTAGAAAAGGTCCAATGTGCCAGATTTTAATAATAATTTAAATACGTTTTTTACACTAGGAAGGATAAGGTGAGTCGATGGGGTTGCAATCAGCAATACTGCTAGATGCCACTAAATCCTATACACTGATCCTTTGACAAGCCTGTAGATGGTACCACAGGTTCATTATACCCATTATCATCAGCAGCATGTTGGACAGGAACATTTATTATTCAACCTTCAGCTGCAGACAGGCAGCGAGCTGATTGGACAGAAATCTGAGAGTGTCACTGCTGGTTTGGTTTGTTTCTGGATTCCTTCACTCCTTTACCTCATGTGTAACCTATGTAGGAAGTAGACACGTGATACAAACTGATGGAAACCTTCAGTCATTGCTGTGCTGCTCAATTATCTTGGCTTAACAGACAACAACCACTCAGACGGAAAACATGTCTGTCAGGAACAGAAGCTCAGTCACTACAAAGATTTGTCCAGTCATCCGCCTGGAGCAGTGTGTGTTTGTGTGTGCGGAGCCCTGCAGTGTTGAGGTCCTGTAAAAGGCAGAGTAGCGCACAGCTGCTGCATATGAACATACAGGCTGATGCCATGTCAACCATACGGTTACAGCTGTAAAAAAAAAGTAGGTCAACATGTAATCTCTGCTTGTGTGGACCAGAGGTCCACATTGCTTTCCCTTTCTCTCTATGCAGCCAAGCAATTGATTGCTGCATATTTCTCACTTACCACAGCTATTTGTGTGTGTGTGCACATGCATATAACTAAATGAAAGGGAGAACTGAAAGAGACAAGAAAAGAGAATGGAGAAGAGAGGTGTGGGCGTGATAACGAGTGCTCGGCTGTGCAGTTAGTCGCCGGTGCTGAAATGAAAGTCTAACTAACATGGTTTTAATCAACATGCACTGGCTTTAAAAGTGTTGTATACATATCCTGGAGCTGTGTCTGGAACGGGCACTCGGCGTCATCTCATCTAAACTGAACACTACATTCCAATCACAGAGCGCCTGCTTTTACTCAGAAATACTGTATGGATGAGGAGATATTTAAAAACACTGATCTGAAAGTGTTTCTAGAAGACTCCTCTGACCATCTGAAGGATATGATGTTCACAATGTTGTACAATAAAAAGATGTATATTCTCAAGTTGAGGCTGTATTTCCTTTTTCCAGTTAGCCAGTTATGATATATCTATTTATGAATGACACAAGACAGAACCTGCAACTTTTTCTTTATCCATCTACTTCTATACAGGTATATCTATACTGTATATCTTTTTTAAATGTTCTGTAGATGATAGCCTGATTTGAAATAGTCAATTCATGTTTCCATTCTGTATCTGTAAACACAAGCTCCAAGATAACATGATTTTAAAAAGACACTTTAAGTACTCACAACACAACTGTTTACAATACAAGGGAGAGTTACATGAAGGAATTTGTTCGATCATAATTCTATCAGTTTGTTCACATCCCAGAGATCCGCTAGTCCACGATCTCTACGATTGGCCTGAAAACACACCGAGGTCGCCTTAGGTCATAATCTCCATATAATATAGACAGATTTGCCACCATAACATGAGCAAAGTACACGATGAAATAAAACAGTGGCAACGAGCTAGCCTTGATGTGCCAGATGGTTTATTACACAGAACCTTCTGGGAAGTCCTTGGAAAGTCCTCGAAAGCGGGGAAAAGAAGAATACCATTGCGGTCCGTGTTTCACTTTTGTTTTTCACCTCAGTTTCATAGTGAAGTCAAAATATCTTGACACTATTTTTTACACATTCAGAATTCAGACAGTTAATACCCATATTCCATAAGCATATTATGTGACTGTATACATTAAATGCAAGCTTCTAGTTTAGCCTTAGAGAGTAAGAAATTAAATTCAAACTTATTGTCTCATTTTAAATGATTAAATGAACTCATTTCACTATGCTGAGGACGATAGTATCATTAATACTGAACACTTTGTTTTTTCAGTTCAGTTAGTCTTCAGTTGGAAATATTGCCTGGTATGTATTTTTGATGAATATTGGATGCTGAGTAATCCATGGGAGGCACAAACTGGAGTCAATCCAAATCCACTTGTTGTTGCCTTAATTACTCAGGCTGCAAATATTTAGTCACCATGGACAATGTTGATTTGCTGAATAACCAGACAGGACCTGTGACCTTTCACAGACCTCTTTCACTCTTTTAACACTTTGTTCAAACATGAGGCCTAACAGTGGGTTCTTCTTCGGTAAAGAATGCTTTAACTCTGCTAAGACACGTTTAAAAACAAAGTTAAGTTAAGGAGCAGAGTCTGGTCAAGCACAGTTTGGGAAAATGTGTGGAAGGCGTTAACGAGCAGGTTTCAGTGGCGGAGTGAAGGCTGACAAGTTTATATACTGTGAAAGATTGAGCACGCGGACGCGCGCACGAGTGCGGCGGGAAGAAACGCGCGCGTGCGCATTAAGCAATGACCGTACATTAGCTTAATGAGACGTAGCATCATCTACTATGCTGTAATGTACGGAGCCTACTGTGTACTCGAGGCTGTGAGGAGGAGCTTTAAAACACTCCAAACCTGTTTTACCTGAAGAGTTTTGCTTTGTTTGGTTTGCATTAAAAATCTCAACTATCTGGCTAACACCATATTCTATATCTGGCAGCGCCATGACTAGCTCAGATGTCACACTTCCTACTATTCGCGTTCAAGTTATGTTACATTGTTATATAAATGACTTACGTCGTTGTTGTTTGCCTCGAAATTCGGCGAGTTTACACGATGAGAAGCAGTCAGACGGTCCACAACATGTTATTTGAAGTGAACAACCCCCTTCACTACAAAGTCAAGTCACTAACTAATCTCCAGGACCTGTTTGAATGTGGCACTGCCCAAACCAGTTTAGCTTTAAGGAAATGGTTCCTGTGCGATGCAACCATGCCGCTCTCCATCACCACTACATCATCCTGTTCCCGTGAGGGTGGAACAACCCACAGCTACCGACACGCCGACACACTCAAAGCAGACATTCAACACATCACACGTAACTACAACAAGTGAAAGTGCAGTGCATTAGCATGTGTAGCACAGTGGCCCTGTGTATCATCACTACTGTTCAACACACACAGGCATCCATTCATGCACAGCACCGACTCCCACCCCAAAACGATGCACAAGAGCCGACAGAGAGAAAATGGACCGGTTTAGATTAAACTGAGCTCAACAGTTCGATGATATTTCTAAAACAACATTAAACTACATTAAAGAAAATGTACCTGAAGTGTTTTTAGGTGAGTTTTTCCGGTGAGAAAGTAGATACGGAAACGTTTGTTTGCGCCCCTTCGGTCTCCTCCGAGCACTCTCGGTGAAGACTCTCTCGGACACAATCGGTGCTGAGGCCAGCGGCGAAGATCGTGTGAGCACGACAAGATGAGTCACTCCCGCACTAAGAGGGAGACATGGCGGGCCGATACTGTTTAAATGTAGGCGTTAACTTTGACGCCTACGCTGCAGCCGTGACCGTGGACTTCAGCACAGATATAAAATATGATTGCATGAAATGGGATAAGATAGCTATGTATGCATCAGTGTGTAGCCTTTGTATATTAGTTCAATCACAGGATGTAATAAAATGGAAACAAACATGTGATAAGGGAATACAACAGAACCATACAGTAGTATAGTATAGAGTGAGAGCCCCTCTTTTTGTGCCTCTCTCTGCATTGTCTAAACGTCAGCTATAGAGACACACCCACTTCTGACACAAGGAAGATACATTTAAAAAAACAAAAAGTAGGTCAAACAAGTCCTGCTCAAACCTACACATGGAACCACTTTTATTTATATTTCCAAAGTCTCCATATTTTGACATTTAATTATATTAAATCCTTCAGATTTAGCCTGAGGCTAGCCCTTCAACTAGTCCAACTTGTTTCCCAAGTAGAAATAAAAACATGAAATTATGATAAATAATCAAAATCTCACCTTTATTTATGCCTTGGTAATTGTCATTGTCATGTCACACTTCTTTTTTTTCTGAATATTTACAAATAATACACTTATCTGTAATATATAATATAATTGACATATTATACAATATATGTTTATCTTTGCATACCCCCAGATTTTAGAGCAGACACCAAAAACTTAGTTTCATTGTTTTGTTCATCACTCTATTAGTATTAATACTACTGCAAAAAAAAGGGACAGTATGGCAAATATTTATTTTGCTTTGCTTCACTTGCTTGCCAAGAGTTAGATAAGAAGATATAGACCACTTATATTTCTGTACTGTAAATACTATCAGCTGCCTGTTAGCTCAGCTTAGACTGGAAACATAGAGAAACAGCTAGCCTAGCTGCGTCCAAAGGTAACAAAATCCACCCATAATAGGTAACACCCATAATACATAACAATATCTATGCTTTGTTTAATCCAAACCAAGGTATGTTGTGGTTTTTAGGGCAGATTATGATTGATAGAGTCTCAACTCTAAGCAAGAAAGCGAGGAACCTCCACAGAAACATACGCAGGATATGTGTCGTCAATCTTTATATCAACCAGCAGAACTATGACATGAACATTTTCATGTGTGTCATAAAAACATAAACAGCCACACATATTTCCATTGTTGTTTATTGGTCAGTTATTTCTCACAGGCAATAATAATCATTGTCATAATAGTGCACTTTTCCTTTTTTGTAATTATACTACAGACATTTCTCTTCGTCGTTGTCGTCATCATCATCATTAATCGTGTTAGCAGTTTTCTCGACCCACCCTCCCCCACACACCTCCTCCAGTTTTGTCTGACATCACAAGTTCCTCCAGAGTGGAAAAAAAAACAACTTTTTCTACCGTGTGGAGTGGAGGTTCGCAAGATGTGGGGGGGTGGTCATGAGTGGGGTGTGGTGTGGCAGGGCAGGGTGGGGTAGGGGTGGGGGTGGAGGGGGAACATGGGCAGGAGACAAGAGATTATAGTGGTACAATTCTAACTGCAGAAGAAGAGTGAGCAATAATGATGAGAGGAAGAGATGTACGGCGACTACAGTGTCGATAAAAGATAGTGAACGCTACATAGATATGGATGGCATACAATGGAGACAGAGACAAGCATACAGTATATACAAATGTATACAGCATCTGCATTGAAGTATACAGTGTATAAAATGTATACAAGGGTAGGGAAGGAGGGGGGGCGATTATATAAGGGGGGGTGACATATGTGTAGTTGGGACATGGATGGGCAGATTCAAGAGCTACAAAGAGGTGAAATGGGCAGGGGTGTAGAAACTGTGAAGTGAATGGGTGTATGGGGGGTGGGGGGTTTAATGAGGGAGGGAGGGGTGAGATTTCTTTCAATAGGAGAGTTTCGCGAGCAGCGCGGGAGCCTCCCGGCTGCAAACATGCCAAGGGTCCCGTTGTGTCCTTGAATGGATTTTGATGTAGAGTCTGCTCAGAGTGGAGTAGAGCACTGGAGCAGCCTTCCCACCTCTATCCTTCAACCAGCTTCTTTCTTTCTAAACACGGATGGTAAGGTGAATCTGACTGTGACCCTGTGTTTAAAAAAAATAATAATAAAAGACTATGATACTGTTTTGTGTGTGTCAGAGTGTGTCACTTTCTCCCTGGCCTTGACCTTTTACATGTGTCACCTTGCTGCTGGATTCTAAGGGGGCCCACACTGAGCTGCAGGATGGGAAAAGAAAGCATGATTACATGAGAAGGGGGGCAACACATTATGTTAAACCAGTTGAGAGTGCTCAAGAACAGGCAAATAGTTTCCCCAAAGCTTTCTCAAACACTCCTGATTCCATGCCCTGTGGCCATGATACACTTATTAGACAGGATATTCAAAAAGATCAGCTTCCACTTGGATCCTTAACTTGTGTAAACAGGGTGTTGAAGTAGGTTACATTTGCTTAAATAAAAGGACACAAAATGGCTGATAAAACTG
Organism: Larimichthys crocea; assembly: GCF_000972845.2. NCBI lineage: Eukaryota > Metazoa > Chordata > Actinopteri > Sciaenidae > Larimichthys > Larimichthys crocea. The sequence goes on from NC_040022.1 coordinate 12,159,336, forward strand.
CAAACGTATGCGTGTTTCTTGCCATTCTTGTTCACCTCTTCCAGTTAAAGTGTGCACAGGTGTGTCTGAAGAGAGTTTCAGTGGAGGGTTATCTTGCATGAATAAACACAGGGTGTTTAACAGGGAATGAATGTGACAAGAAAATACATTTGTGTTTGCAGTCGCTGTTCATGAATTATTTAGCTCTCTGAACAAGACTGAGAGTCTACAGCCATGCTAGCTGCTGTGTGAGGCTGTGCTGAGGCAGAGTGGCAATTAAATGCCAATGTCAGCATGCTAACATGCTGATGTTCAGCAGGTATAACGGTTGCCATGTTCACCTTCTCAGTTTGCAAGTTAGCGGCTGAGGCTAGTGGAAATTTCTGAGGTTTTTCTTAGAATTTTGACCCGGATGAAAAGTCAGCACATCACCTAAGTCGGAAGGATGGTACTACATTTTAATCACCCCTTGTTGAGATGTTCCAAGGGATAAGTGGAAACTTTGACCTGCTGGTGGCTAGGGGAAAGGTCAGAGGATCACTAAAGTCATGAGGATTCATCTTCTGGAGGAAGTTTCATGGAAATCCATCAAATAGTTGTTGAAATGTTTCAGTATGCACCAAAGTGGTGGACCAATCAGTAAACTGATATTGCCATTCCAAGAGCCACATCATTAGCCTGGCTACTAATCTCACACAGACATCTTTGAACTAATCGTGTAAAATTCCAGCAGCTAAAAACACAATACAAAGATGGATGTTTTTTGTGTTTGTTTGTTTGTTTGTTTTGCAGCATCAATTTTCAGAGAGGAGTTACTTTTCAGTTTTTCTCAGGGAAAGCTGGTTTGCTCTGCAGTGTCAGACATCTTGAAAGTCACATTTCCCTGTCTTCACCCATCTCCTGCTTTTCATGAAAAAACAAATACATGTCAAATAAATAAATAAATAAATAGATAAATAAATACATTTTCAGTAAGCATATGGAACAAAAATATGTTAACACTCTTGCAGTCGTTTCAAAAAAGTCTTTGACATTCACATGGTTAGTGCCGGGCTTTTTTTTTTTTTTTCTACTGGTGGCAAACACGTAAACATTAAAAAATGCAGAAAGACCAGAGCACAGTTTAAAAAAAAAAAAACTTGTGGAAAGGAAAAAAAAAACAGGCAGATTTTCATTCTTTATGTGTGGCTTCATTTTTCCTTTCCCTCCTCCAGGCAGTATGTGTGCAGAATTTTCATGACAAACAGACACACCCGAGTCTTTTTTCTTTTTCTTTCTCTTTTTTTTTCTTCATGTGAAAACATTATTTGTTCAGCCCAACCTGCCCCTCTCTGTCCTCCCTCCTTGTCTCCTTTTAGAGAGGAAGAAAGAACTGAGGCTTTTGTTGGGGTTTTGAGTCGCCCTGCATCATTCTGCGTCTATTGTCAGAGGAACACAGGGGAACATAGGAAGGGTTTCGGTTGCCTAATTGTGGGTCTAAGAAGCTTAAACACTTGGTCGTCCTATTCGACTGGCGTCTTTATTTTAATTCCACGTTTCCATCGTCATCCATCTTCAGTTACTGTAACTTTAATTCCCTTCATAGTTAGGACAGATTTGAACCTTTTATACATAATCGGTACATTGAAAGGGTTATCGATCACTGTAATCATTCCTCCTCTCCATATAGACCGTGATGTGATCTCTTAATTAAGGTACTCCATTATAAGAGACAAAGAAGGCAAAATCCTGTCCAAAAATATATTCTAACTTGGAATAACTCGGACAATCCAAGTTATCCAAGATAAATGGGTATCTTTGTCATGGGAGCTATATGTAGGTTCGTGTCACATTTCATGCCAGCTTTTTATGTAAAATTCTGGGTCATTTGTATCAAGAATTTCTGACAGCAACAATATCTCCACCTTGGTAAGAAAAAATACAGAAATGTTAGACAAAGGTGGGCTTATTTTGTAGCTAGGACTGTCAACCGAACGTCAAATCAACTAGGTGATTGAGCTAACTTTAGCTCAGTGAGTTAGCAGAAAACTCTGACTCTGACTCATTTTAAAATAAAAACCTTTTAAATGGTCTTAAATATGCACTATATAGGCCTACATGGTATTGTGCTAGAAGTACTAGAACCCTACACACATCATAAGGATGTCCAAAGTTTGACAAAGTGGGACGTGGCTAATGGCTACTGTAGTTGGGCTAACTCATATTAGCTTCTGTAAAGAGACTGCTTCACAGCCTGTATGTACAAGAGGAAAAAATACTGCAAACAATAACTATTTCACATAGATGAATGATGTATTCAATACACCTGACTTTCAATGTCATCTTTAAGTTAGCTTAAGTTTTTGGCTACTAGTTCATGGTTTGTCCTTCCTTTGCTTGGATACCTGTCGCTACCTATCCTCTGTTTAGTCTCATCTATCAGTCCATCTCCCTCTATTCTAATGGGAGTTTTCACTTGCGAGACATTCTACCTGTGGTGTGACTAGTGTCTTTAAACTGGGGCTAAATCTAACTAGCTATCCACTTTTTCTCCTCCATTAAAGGCAATACGGTATCATAGCTTCATCAATGTAATTCAGAAATAATTGTGGGACGTTCTGCTGCTCACACACTCAAAGAAAAGTTGGGTCTTATTTTGATATTCACCTAGCCCTAGGGCTACATTACGTAAGCTGCGTCAGATCCATTCTCCATCATTTCTTTGTGTTTTTCCTCTGCTCTCAGACTCCTTGACTGTTAAAGTACAACATGAAGTTTGATAATTATTCGGAAATAATATCCACTTTAACAATCAAGTCTAATTCTCAGTCCTTTCTCAACCCCATTTTGTTGCTTTGCTTGGGAACACACATTTGTCCTCAATTAGAACGTGGGAGGAAGAGAGGAGAGCGGGCTTCCTGTCATGTGACTCATCATGTTTGGTCAGGTGGTGTTGAGGAGACTTGATAATCCAGGTGACGGCTAGATGGTCAGAAAATGATAAAAGAGAATGACTTTAGGGGCTCCATCATTGGCCGGTATCCTCCCGTGCCATTCTGACAGACAGATGAGTGGTTTCCTGTTAGATCTGAACCATGTGTTGCATGTGATTGGTCAGTGGGAAGGGGCGTGTGCTTTCTTGATTCGTCAGAGGTTGGTGATGTGTTTCCATGGTGAGTTTTTCCTGTATTTCTCTGCTGAGGTGGGATTTTTTGGACATCCTGTCTTTGGACTTGTCCGTCCGGGGTGAAGCTGCCCTTGAAGGCTGACTTAGAGATCAGCTCCACCTGCCTCCGCCACCCCCACAAGTATATATTTTTTTGACAATTTGTGGGGGAACATCCCTAGATCAGCTTCAAGGAAAGTTTTCCCCCTCCTACATCCCATTGCTTTGGAATAATTGTAGGAAGCAAGGCAGGAAGTAAGGAAATAGGAAAGGAAAGAATGTGGGAAGGATTGAGGAAAGGAAGAGAAAAAGGCCAGGCAGATGACCCTCGCCTCTCTTCCACAACATTCTTTTCAGGGATGAGACTGCGTCCCATTGGACGACGAGAGGAGTCTGGTCTTGTCCTTCCCCGAGCCTCGCCTTTGTAAGACGGTCCCGCTGCTGCTCCCACTTCCGGTCCCGCTGTCTGCCGCACGCTCTTTCTCCCCACGCTCCCGCTCAGATCCACTTTCCGAACGCCTGGAGTTCTGACGCGATGGAGTGCTGGGCTGGCGGGAAAGCTGACCGTTCTTCTCATCTGGGGGGCCAGGGGTAAAAAACGGAGAGAAGAGGAAGTGAAACAACTGATCTAACTGGTATATGTAGTGTGTGTGTGTGCGTGTCTGGGTGTGTTTGTGTATGTGCTACTTACCAGCCAGTGCCTGCACAGAAGGCTGATCATGAGTACTCAGGAGCTGAGCCTGAATGGTTTCCACCACCCTCTTGAATCTGCGACTGGGACCTGAGAGGAGAGAGAATCAGCTCGTCACTGTCTGAGAGAGCGTTGTCTAAAGGTTGAAACACAAATATAGCCTCAAAGATGATTGCTGAATTTGAAAGACCACCGCCTGTACTCTTAGCCTCATGCTCCATGTGTTCCAGGATCCTTTTTTTGGCCACTTGGGGGCAGCAGAAACAAGTTGTGAACATGGCATATGTTATCACCTTTTAAATGGACTGTACTTATATAGCGTCTTTCTAGTTTTCCGACCACTCAAAGCGCTTTACACTATATATCTCATTTACCCATTCACACACATTCATACACTAATGGCACAGCCTTCGGGAGCAATTTGGGGTTCAATATCTTGCCCAAGGACACTTCGACATGCAGACTGGAGGGGAACGACCTGGGGATCGAACCGCTCTACCTCTGAGACACAGCCGCCCCAGAAGCGAAACAGCTTCTTTTCTTTTTAAAGATTATATTTTTTGGCCTTTTCAAGCTTTATTTGATAGAGACAGCTGAAGAGTGACAGGAATGCGGGGAGAGAGAGACGGGAAATGTCATGCAGGAAAGAGCCACAGGTCGGACTCGAACCCTGGGCTTCCGCAGCAAGGACTGAGCCTTCACACATGGGGCGGCTGCTCTACCAACGGAGCTAAACGCCGCCCAAAGCAAACAGCTTTGTATATTTTTCCACTAACCAGCAGACACGAGAGACATTAGCATTCATTTGGAGAAATTTTTCCAGCCTTCTGACAAATGTATTTACTATTTTCTAGCTCTGTTTAATGTCTCCTGAGTGAAATATGTGTCTGTGATGCTGAGCAGGCTTTGAGAGCGGTGAGTGAATCAAATCAGTTGTGGGTCGGACAGCTAAACTACCAGCTAAAACTCAATATAAAGCTCCTTGAAGCTGAGAAGAGCCGCAGATTCAGGTGATAATTCTCTGTAGGGTCATCACTATGAGTAACACCATACATATTGTTACAGTGCCACTTTAATAACAAAGGTATAAAACTGTGAAACTCTGAAATTAGCATCAATTCAAGTCAGTGTTTTAGCCTATTGTTCCACATATGCACATATGATCTTTTTAAAAATATACGAATTAGTTTGAAGCCAAATAAATATAAAATACAACAAATCTATCAGGGAATGTGAGAATATTTACTAAATCTACAGGGTTAACAAATTTTACCGTTACCCCAGAACATATTAGAGTCCTCGCTTTAATTAGCTACAGTTCACTGCAGTCTAAAATCTGTCCATCTGTGTTTATTTGTAGTTAATGAGCATGAACTGTTGGTCATAACAGATCATTTTAAACGTCCCCTTTGGACTTTTTAAACTTTTCCATTACATGTATATTTAGTCATTTAGCTGATGACTTTATCCATAGGGATACAGTGACAAGGACACGTTCATATAGATGTTAACTTTGTGTAAAGATGTCTTATGTACGACAGCCAATAGACACGTCCTCCTACCTGTTATTAGAGTGAAGGTGACACTGTAGATGCCCATCTCTCTCCTTCCTTCCCTCTCTGCTCGTTCCCTCTCTCGCTCCCTGTCTCCCTCAGAGAAGGCAATGTCCACCTACAGGAGGAAGCGAAAGACCATGATCCTTGAGTTCACGACAGAGATTCTTGAATTAATCTAATAAGTTTGCTCACACATAATACATGAACTATGATGATTTTCATGTGATCATTACTGGTCTGTGTGTTTCTTTCAGTCCATTCGTCTCAGTGTCCCTGGGCTGAATCTGTTTTTTGTGATACGACCACTGGGGGCCACCAAAGCTGAACATTCTCTAATTCTACACACAGTGGCTTTAAGGATAAAGCTGCAACCTGCAGCTTGAACCATGAATTCTTTTTTAAATTTCCTTAAAGTTGCTCGGAAAAGTAGGAAAAAACATTTCCCTACACTTTACCCAAGTAAAAGATGTAAACTGTGTATCTGCATGGCTGAACCTTCAGGTGTAGGACGTTACAAACAACACAAGGTGCACTAAGTGTATTTGTGAATATGGAACTTTGGGTATCAGGGCTGAAAGGGTAAATAAATATAATTATACTTGGAATTTGACAGGCTTCTGGAAGACAGAGGGGCCACCAGAGGACTTGTACTCTGCCCGGAAACTGTTCTGAGACACCACACTGTGGCTGAGGGATGGAATCTGAAAAGTAAAAAGAAATAAGTGACCCTAAGCATACAAACATTTTGAATCTGTGCCTTTAGCCATAAACGGCATTATTCTGTACAATTATGCTGGAAGGTGTAACCTCGAGTGTACTCACAGAGAGAAAGGCGTGGACGATGTCGGCCTTGATGGAGCTGAGCGGCTTGTCTTGAATCAGAACAAAGATCTGCTCCTCTTTCTCCAGGCTGATGAAGTTACCGAACCACGACCTCTTAGCCAGCCTGCAAATGAACAAGTGTCTGATCAGCTTAACTCCATTCACACATCTCACATAAGTGCTAATGAACTAGTATACAAAATATTCAGGTTGGATGTGTTATTTTTAACTGGCCTGCAATGACTGACATAGTGTTCAGGCAGAGGCATGCACGTCAAGGAACGGACTAATTATAGCGTTTTGGTCATACTGTTCAATTTGGCAGACAGAAATCTGAGCAGTGACGAGAATGCTGCATCATGGGAGAACTAATGACCCCTTTAACAAACACATGCAGGAACAATAAATCACCAAAAATGAAGTTTAAAATCAGGTTGGGGTAGTCAGCTGGTTAACAGGTTATGAACAGGTTAATGTCCACACAGTGGTCTGGATATGTTTGGAAGTTACGAGTCAGCTAATGAATGAGCCGGAGATTACGAAGCAACGCTGCTCTCCATTCATGTCAAGTGGCAAATAGACAGAAGAATGTCTATTTACACATCCAGCAGATACAGAGCAACATTAGCATTGATTTGGAGTTTGCACCTAATGAATGGAAGTCCAGTATTCACACTGCATTCAGCTTCTCACCTCGTGGGGACATTTGGCTCTTTGGCTGCTAAATGCTGCACTGTGTTCATTGGTGAGTTAGCCAGATAGAACCCCTTAAATCTTACACACTGGACCTTTAAATGAACTGTTGTTTTCTAACCTCTTTTTGCAAAGCTTGTGTTTCACTTAGAAAAAGACAAACTGGGACATGTGTGGACTTACTCTGGACTGGACTCTGGAGTCAGACTGGACATGTCCTCTGATGTAGGGACTAAAAGACAATCAGACAGAGAGAGAGAGACGAGAGAGAGAGGGGAAGGAAAAGGGAAGTGAATTTTGATGACAGGCCTTAATTTAATTGGCCTAATTACAGATTATCACAGAATCAGACATTACTCGACACAGCCTGAGGCTGCAGGCTGGGGCATGCAGAGGTTTATAATAGATTCTATCTGTGATGTGAATGCAAGGAGAACTCTGATTGTCAAGTTCACACGGATGGAGAAAACTCCATTCTACAGCTGTGAAACGCGTTTAAACTCTTTGACTTTGCTCACCTTGCAGTTTACGCCGATGGAAGCGCGGTGAGCCCAGGAGGTTGTTTTTGAACGAGTTCAGCCTTGTTCTCCAGTGGGCGGAGCTCGAGGCGGCCAGACCGCCACTGCCGCCTGGGCTGGAGGGCGGGGTCAGTGACAGCGAGGCCCCTCCGGCTCCGTCCGCTCTGGAAGAAGAGGACGAGGAGGAAGAGGAGGGAGGGGTGGTGGAGGAAGGGTGTTGGATTTGGTGCACAGGCGTGCCCAGAGGGGTGGGCAACGGTGAGCCCTGCGGCGTGACCTGCGACACAGGAGGAGGGGTGGCAGAGGAGTTAGAGGATGAGTGGACATTCTTGGACTTGAACACAGATGGAGAGGGGAAGTTGAAGAAGCGTGGGATGGGGGAGAGGAGTGGGGAGGGGGATGGAGAAGGAGAGCGTGGAGTCTGGAGAGGAAGGGACTTCATGGAGTGGAGCTGGGGCCGGTCAGTGGGGCCCTTTGAGGGCAGGGTTTGGGTTTTTGGGTCAGGCGTCTGGCGGGTAGGCCGAGAGGTGGTGGCACTTCCAGGTTTGGGATCTTTGGAGGAGGAAGTGGAGGTGGGAGTGACTTCTGATTGGCTGAAAGTGAAGACCGGGCTCTGATGGGGCAGACAGAGAGAGATGGGGAGAAGGAGGGAAAGAGGGATGGACAGAGCAATGGTCATGAATTATGGTTCATGGAAACAAAATCTTCAACACAGCCTCAATCAGATGCAGCAAATGGAGGATGGAGTCAGTATCTTTACTCTTATGTGTGTGTGTCTTTATGTGTGTGTTAGCCCTGTTTGTCCATGTCAGCATGTGCACACAGACTTTTGTATAAGGCAGCATGATGTTTCTATGAAATGGGGACATGTATGACTGAGAATGTGACAGTATGATGGAAAGGCAGGGCGAGCGGTGACAGTCCGACAAATAGTTATCAGAGGGGGAAAAAAACAGCATCACAGGAAATTTGGTTTTTGTGCTTTTGATGACCACAACTGATATTTGTATATTGAAGCTGGTGATAATAAATACACTGTATGTTTATGATCTATACTGTGTGTTCTAAAGGGACAGACAGGAATCACAGAAAGCGTGTTTTTAGTCAAAAGAGAGCTAACCCAGTGGTTGCAACTGTACTAGTAACACTATGATGCCTTCAGGAACCTGTACAAATATTTAAATGTTTTATAACTTTAAGAATAAAGCTCCAGTTATTCTATATTTGTGTCAATTATTGAAAAGAAAACACCAAAAATCAACATATTGGATTGTGTGTCAGTACTACCTGACTACCTGCTCTTCTACAATATTTAGCACACAGCTACAAGCTCACTGGTCCCTATTGAAGATGTAAATAGAGAAAGAACTGGCCACAAATATATAGTTTAATGGTTTCTCAGTACTTTCATAATGCAACTGGGTAGTGTAGTTTTATCAAACATTACTCAAACAGGAAGAAAATGTGCATTTATTAGGGACTATTTTCAGCTGTGGATGAACACACATTTGGTACTCTAATTAGCTATTTACAACAGCAGGATGTTTTATGTGGGATTGGTAAAAATACTCTGTGGTACAGAGGAATAAGTTATATCAGGCACTAACTATACAGAAAATATTTTAATATTAACATTAATTGTTGGTTTTTCAATGCATTTGTTGACAATAAGGAACAGCCTTCTGATGTCCTTGTAAAGCATTAGGAGGACATGGAAAGTCTGAATTAATTATGATACCAGGTTCTGACATGTGATCTGTACTGTACATACAGACAGGATGGAAACCTTGTGCACAGCAGATGGCAGAAGTGGTATTTATTATAATTTGCAATCAATGTGTCTTACTGTATGTGTAAAAATAGACTATGGTTTGAGTGTGCTTTGGTCAAGGTCTAAGCAAAATTCCCAGTTCCTCCATCGCAGTTCTACAGTCCAAATGTACTGTATACCAAGCTGCTCACAGATTATGTGGTTATTGTTAAAGAAATAATTTGATTTTGGAAAATACGCTTATCTTGCAGAAAGTTAGATTAGGCTGATGCCACTGTTGTGTTTTGGTAATTAAAAAGCTATAGATAGCAGCTGCATAGCTTATAGCTTGGCATAGAGACTGGAAACTGTGAGAAACAGCGAGCCCGGCTCTATCCAGTGGTAAATATCTCACAAAACTTACTCATTATATCACATGCTTAATGTGCACAACTGCTCCTGGCCACAAATAGTGGAGTACATATCCCCTAATAAAACCACAAACTGTTGTTTTTGCACACTGGTTTTGCTTTTTCCAGTCTTTGTGCTAAGTTCTGCTAACAGGACGCTAGTGCAGCTTTCTGTGCCAATTCCCCCACGCTCATGAGTGTAATCATTTAGAAAGATTATGTGATGCGAGGTAGAACACATTTTACAGACCAGAACTTTTGAGGTTCTTGCAACATTGCTGACAAGTGTCATCAGACGGCAGGTCAAACCATACATTTTCAAAAATCATATACAGAAGTTGAACAGAGTAGAATACAGTAGAGTGAAGTTCTTACCCTGGGACTGCTGAGGGGACTGGAGGACAAACCTGTGGATGCTCCGCTGACAGAACGAGACCTTTTGAAGAAAACAAACAAGACGTCCAGGTGACTAGGACTTTCACGTGCAACAATCAAAAGATTTTCCGTAGTTTGAAATCCTAATCTGTTCTAAAGTTATTCAAGTTATTCCAACTTGTAATTTGTGAGTTTGGTATCATGATATGTCAGTGTTAGTTCGTACCTCTGGCTGTGTGCATTAGTATCCAGGGCCCTGCGAGGTGGGGTTGGAGACCCTTGTTCTGTGACACTGAGGACTTCCAGGCTCTTCCTCTCTGGACGACAGCGGCCATGACGTGTCAGCATGGGGGAGTCCACACGTTTCCTGGGTGGGTCTTGGAGGAAAAATTGATCAAAGTCAAACTTTCGTTCTTGTTATTGGTCGACCGTCAAAGGCTTAAAAGAGCAAGTGTTCTCACCTATGTCATTTCTTGGTGGTAGATCCTCATCTTCACAGCTGGGGTATCGCTCCTTCCTGTCCAACAGGAGGTAGTAAATCATCTTCTCCTGGTTCTCCCTGCAGAAAACGATGCAGAGAGACAAAGAAACCAAAGTTTAGACAGAGAGGAGACAGACAGACAACTTTAGGCTGACTTGAGTCTTGGAAAAACTGGGATAACACAGGAAAAGACATGGTAGAAATCTCCAGACGGCTGGTACTATCCATCAGGTTCACAAGTACATTGTAAAAATTGTAAGCGATTTCCTAATGGACAGTAAAGTAAACTGCTGCCAACTGTAGTTGCTGTTAGCTAAAGATAGCTCAGTTTGTGAGCTCAGCACCAGGGGAGTTGTAGTCTTTGTACCACGGGTGTTTTGGACCACCGGAAAGAGGAGGTTGTCAGGCACTTGTGCAGGGCAATTCTGATGGAGAGTGGAATTAGTGCCAGAACCTAAGCTGAGCCGAGCAAGCTGGTAATGTAACTGAACAGCAGCCTCTTTTGACATGGCAGAGACTAAGAGACCCAGGAGGACATTGATGATTAGAAGAGAAATGGAAAGAGTGACCAAGCAAGAAACCTCTGGACAAGAGTAAATCTGGGAATGACTTTGGCCTTTGGCCATGGGCGAGAGCTTTGTGAAATAAAAGGCTGAAGTTGCACTTGCTTGATGTTTGGCTGGTTAGCAAAGTTGTCGACTCGCTAGTTTTCGATCATAAGTAGTGTATAATAACAAATACATGTGTGCAGTTGTCCTTATTTACCACAGTGGAATTACACTGTGCTAAATTGCAAGAATTGTAGGTTGTGTGCAGGGTGTGCTCTGGCCACCTGACAAATATACAGTAAGACCAATATTTATGTTTTATAAATGTTCCACTGTTCACCAGCTAGTTGTTTGTGTGCTCTTTGGTGCAGGACAGGTGGTATACAAGGGATTTATCAGCGCTTTTACACTGACAGCTGCCTACTTCCTGCTGATAAAAGGATGATGACAGCTGTGGGACTCAGTCAAAACAGTGAAGCTAGGGACAGAAATTCACCAAAACAATGAGCTGAAAGATGCTAAAATGCTTCATAGAGTTCAGGAGACAGATGATAATTATATGTTTGTCACTCTGATCGACCCCTTTTACGTTACGCATAGTATTTGATCTATTGTTAATAATCAAGCATTGACACATGCAGCTCTAATGTGAACACTTTGTGTTTGTTGGCTCGTCTTGTTGAAAAGGACTGCACAGCTACTGCTGCATTGTGGGTACTGAGGAGCTACATCAGTCTGGCAGAGGAGGGGGGCACAAGGGATGGGCGGGGAGACAGATAAAAGAGGCATTGTTGATATTGTTGCTCTCGTTCCTGCCATGCCAGGCAGATTAACGATGTAAGTAATTGACTGGCCACAATGAGACAAAAAAGACAAAGAGACAGAGAGAGAGCATTGTGAGAGAGAAATTAAATGAACTACACACACAATTATGCAATTTTGGTTTTCAGCATGCATGCTAGGAAAACTGACATGTCTGTTCTATTTAATGATCTCATATGTTTCAGATTCTTTCATTTGTACATTAATATTTAGCATGCAGTTGGAAATAAAGCAAATTTACAAAATTGCTTGAATCTTTCTGTGATCAATTCCATCCTATTTATTGTGTGCATGTTGATGTATTGCTATCTATTTAAAGTGGAAATGTTTGATGGGTCATATTTTACTCACTCCTCACTTGTAAGGTCCTGTGTGAGTTTGACCCGGTCTCTGAAGCACCCTAAGGAATACATGCTTTCCAGGACATCGGGGTCGAGCTCCGTTAGGGACACGATCCTCTTCACGCACACCCGACGAGGGGGCGGCTGCTCTGGGCAAGGCTCATTACGACCACCCCTGATAGAAAAAAGACAGAGAAACAGAGAAACATCATCACACAGGTTTAATGTCAACGTTTCATGGTCTAATGTTATGCTGCAGTATAAATGCCAACAAAAGAGCAGACATAGATGTTGGTTTGACAATATATCAGGCTGATTTTGGCCGCAGTGTCAGGGACCTGTATAAATATCAAATATTATTTAAAGTTAAAGAATAATGCTGCAATTATTCTATATTTTTTGTCAGTAATTTAAAAGAAAATACAAAAAAATCAACATATTGGATTGTGTCTCAGTACTACCTGACTTCCCTGCTCTTCTACAATATTTGGCACACAATTGTAAGCCCACTGGTACTTAATGTAGATGTAAATGTAAGAACTGGCTACATATATATATATAGTTTCATGGTTTTTCTGTATTTTCATAGAGCAACTGGGTAGTGTAGTTTTATTAAACATTCAAGGAAGAAAATGTGCATTTATTTGGGACTATTTTCAGCTGTGGATGAACACAGGTTTGGGACTCAGGCCCATATTTACAACAGCGAGATGGTTTATGTGGGAGAAAATACTTTAATATTAACTTTACTTGTTGGTTTTTCAGTGCATATGTTTTGATTTTTATGTTCCAGGTTTCATTTGCACATCTTGAATGAATGTTGCGACTGCAGCAACTACAAAAATAGTCAAAGCCATGCAGGCAGCATTATGGATTTATGGATTTTCCACTGAAAAGGTAAAATCTAAAATAGACCACAGCATTTACTGACTGGGTTGGTCTGTATGTTTAATATTTTTACTTTAATACTAACATAACATATAAAAAAGAATGAGATGAATGTACTTACTGGTACCAGGCGTGTTTCTGTATTGCTTCTAGCTGTAAATCAACAAAAAAAAGAAGACAGCATTGATCAGAACATCTTCTCACGCTGGATTCTGTCTTGACTCAAACCGGCATTCTTCCTTAGGGAATTCTGAATCTGCCACATCAGCATTAAAGATACATATGATGCTAAATTCAGCTGCTCTTTTACACAGTGATAGTGAAAGTAATTAATGTGTCCCATTGTGTTCCTGAGAATCTGGCATGCCCCATGCACCCGGATTTGTCTGCCCTTCAGAAATATCTCAACAAATATTGAACTGATAGCCCAAAAAGAATATTGCAGTTATTCACTAGCCTTCAGGATGAATTGTGATACCTTAACTTTTCATCTAGTGCCATTGTCAGATAAAAATTTCACTTTATTCAGGATATTTACAGAATATTTATATGAAATGCCTTAAAAAGGAAATGTTAGCATGCTAACATGCTAAAATAGCAATGGTGGACATGGCAAACATTACACCAACCAGAGATTTTTAAGTGAGCATTTTAGCATCCAGCATTCTATTTCTATGACCCGGGGAAAAGTTTCCCTGCCCGGTCCTGAATCCCCTTAGTACATTATATATTCTGTAGGTGTCCCCTCTCTGCATTAGGACTGCATAGTGTGGTAGCCATTGCATCGATACAGCACAGTATCTCTTGGGGTTGGAGTAATGGAGCAGCTGCAGTTCTGCAAGCATGTTAAAAAGTGAAAAGTGGGCCTGCTGTGAACGCTCTACTTGTACATCTGCAGGGAAGAAGGCAAGCAGCTGCACGTAGTGAGCGCTGTGCATTTGTTAGCCATCTCATAAAGTACTGTATGCAGCACAGAGGAGGCACTCTGATATTCCTAACTGATATGAAGGGGACTGGTTCATTTCCCTGTGTTCCCATACACCCAATAGTTGTGTGTGATTTCCATGGAGGCGCCTAGCAGACTACAGACAGAGACGGTCTGACCTGGTTTCAGGCTCCATTAATCAACAGCTCATCAGCCACAGCTTTGATTAAATCTGCAGTGTGGTAGCTGAACGACGAACTGACTTATTCTCTCTCTCTGTCTTTATTTTACAGCACCTCGCGAACCACACCATCACAGTTGTCTCCATTTTTCTGCCACTTAAATATGAATTCATTTCCACCCCACATGCCTGTGCTATCCCAGCTTCTCTCAGCAGTCCATTCACTCGCTCGCTCATTTACCCTCTCTACTCTCTCTCTCGCTTTTCAAGCCTTGCTTTCAGGAGGGAAAGCTGGCATTTAAGTGAAAAGGAAGAGAGGTCCTCGTCTTTTCACCCACAGTGCCTCCATCCCTCTTTACAGCCACTGATGAAGCCACTTGATCCATCAGTTCATAGTAGAGTATATGGCTTTCTTCCTCTCTGCATCTTCCATGAGTCTCCTCTCCAAATAACCTGCTAACTTGCCTTGGTGGACTCAGGCCAGTCCTGTCATGTTGACTCCTTTTCTGCCTTTAAGCAATACCATAGGCCGGTCCCTCTGTTCTTTTTACCTTCCTCCTCCTCCCTCTGTACAGTCTTCTGTCAGGGGCAATTTCTGTCACCTCTTGAAGCAAAGCCTGGGGCTTCAGCTTCTCCTTTCTCTCTGTCCTCCCTCATAAATGCCTGGTTCATGCTTCATGTGCTGCAGAAACTGCTGCAACGTGAGTGGCAACCATTGACCACATACAAGGAAGAAGTGCCTTCATTTGTTAGCTCTCCAGTTTTAGTAGCTTCAGTCAAAACCAGCTTCTCATTTCTAGTTGGAAACCAACAATTTTGACAGTTAAAATGACAACGGTCAACTGACACGTATTATAGCTACCTAGCTACATTTACATTTACATTTTGTCATTTACCTGACGCTTTTATCTAAAGTGACTTAAAAAAGGGAAACGATCAATGTACAGTGCAACAAGGACATGTTTGTGCAGCGATAAGTACTACTCGTGTAGAACTAAGCTACAGTTGTAGAGGGGGATAGATTTAGCATCAGTTGTTGGTAGTGTTGGAGAGTAGGTCCTCTCTAAAGAGCTGGAGGTCTTCAGGAGGTTTTTAAAGGTAGAGAGAGACGCCCCTGATCTGGTAGGAACTGGTAGGACGTTCCACCAATGGGGAACAACAGACAAGAAAAGTTTGGATGGGCCTGAGCGTATGGGTGGCAGAGCCAGGTGTTGTTCAGTGGAAGAGGTAACATATACCTGTATGAGGGCATTCAGGTAGGTGGGTGTAGAACCTACTTTGTAGGCAAGCTTTGGGGATTTAAATTGAATGTGGGCTTCTTCAGGTAGCTAGTGGAGCTCGATGAACAGCAGGGAAATGCGACCTTTTGTGTTGACTGAAATCCAGGCAGCAACCATATTCTGGATTATCTGAAAGGGTTTCCTTGTGCAGGCTGGGAGGCCCGTGAAGAGGGCATTACAGTAATCGGGTGACCACAGCCTGTAGCGGGAGTTGGGTAGCATGTTGAGTTACCTAAGGTTTCTCATGTTATAAAGTGAGAAGCATCACAATCAGAGACGGGAGCTAACTGTGCAAGTTCCATGAGTTGGTTTAACATATGTTGTCTAAACGACTGAGGCAAGTTCAAGGTAAAAGGTCATCATCCTGACCAGCTGATAATCCATTGAAGTGTAGAACTGTATAATCATATTATTGATAAGGGAAAATGCTATGTACTATGTACTATGTACTAGGCATACACAGAAGGTGACTGTGCAGACTAGACATGACATGTCATGTGTTTTAGGAATGGGTGTGAGTCAGTAACGTATCGCTCTTAGAACAACCCTGAGTACACCACTTCAACATGTGGAGCAAGAAGATGAAGATACTGTCAGATGATATGCTTAAGTATACATTTTGATTTGCTTAGTCATGCTTATGGTGTTTAATTTTCAGGTCCTCTCTTCCCAGTGACTGGCATGGAGTGAAACAATGCTCTCAACATTAAAGATTTATGTCTCACTTTTGCCAGTGCCTCTATGATCATAGACTCAAAATGCCATATCTCATCAGTTCATGACCATATTTGTAGAAACATATATCTCATTGCCGCAAAAACCAGAGAGAATTCTTATTCTTTGACTCCAAGATGATGTTTTAGTTGGGAAACTATTCAATGTTCTGTTTTCAGCATTCATTGTAGTAAAAAATATATATCTCCACAGCATAACTCAAAGAAGATTTCCATTAGCTCTTTGTATAAGCCCCATGGTCCCTCTATCCTCACCGTGAGTCTCTTGTCAGCGTTGACTTCTATCATTCCTTTGAGCAGAGCTTGGCAGTCAGGAGGTATAAAGTGGGGCATGTGGAATACTCCGCTCTTCACTTTCTCTAGAAGCTGCCGCAGGTTATCATGGTCAAAGGGCAAGGCACCCTGGGAAGGGATGGGAGACAAAAAAAAAAAGGATAAGAATTCACTTATGAAAGTAGAACGTCACGTCTGTGGCTGATTGTTTTGTGTGTCAAAAAACCTGTCATGCTCAACAGATAGATAAAGGAATAGTTCAGCATCCTGGGAAATACATTTCCCAGGATGCTGGAACAGCAGTTAGCTTAGCTTAGCATAAATACTGAAAACAGAGGGAGCTAGCCTGGCTCTGTACAAAGGTAACAAAATCCACCTACCGACACCTCTAAAGCTCAATAAATAACACGTTATATAATGTTTACTGAATCTGTAACGTTCATGGATTCAATAAATAACATTTAATGTGATAATTATGGAGCTTTAAAAGGGCTGGTAGGTGGATTTTGTTACATTTGTTGAGCCATTTCTTTAAAGGTGTCCTGTGCAGGTTTCCTGTGGACAACTACAGCCAGGTATTTATGCTATTTTCTCACTAAAACATATTGTATGTACATTTAAGGCCTCACAAATGTGTTTTTACATCTGTTTCCTAGTAGAACATTACAGTGTTGCTCTAGGCTGCCACACTAGTTAAATCAAAGTTTAAAGAGAACAAAGAAAGAAAGAAAAGAATCATGAAACTATAATAAAAACAGTTTTTATTGGGTTGTATACTTTATGTTTGTTACATTTATGTTGTTTAAATAATTTAAAATGTAATAAATGAGTTGATGTTAAAAGGGTAATGTGGATAAAAATGTACCACCTTAATGTTTGGTTAAGAAATTAGAGGTCTTCTTGCAACTTTTCAGACTTCTTTTTCTAATAAAATTATTATTGTGTTAATGTGTTTGAGCCTGTTTAGACAGATGTTGAAAGACTGTTTATGTCCTTTATTTTATTTTAGTTTTCTCACAGTGTCTGATTGAACAGAGAGAGACAGAGATAAAACATCTGTATGATGAGTTGCCATTATGTCATAGCCATAGAACAGAAGAAAGATCTTCTTACCACAAGAAGAGCAAAGAGGATGACTCCACAACTCCAAACATCTGCTCTGCGACCATCGTACTTCTCCCCCTGAGACACAAATGCAAGGACAGGACGAGTTTGTGTCAGACAAGCACAAACACACACACACACACACACACATATACTGAGAGGGGAAGTAACTTACCCTAATGACCTCTGGGCAAGCATAATGTGGAGATCTATAAATAAAGAAGAGTAAATTATTAAATGATTTAACCGGACACAAACATACACACAAATAAAGGCAGCAGTAGGTTCCAGTGTGTGAGTGCTGAGTCATGTTAAAAAAAACAAACCAAAAAAACCCACTCCAGCCTGAGTGTACAAAAACGGAGAACACCTGCTCGTTCATCCGTGAAAACGACTGGATAGGTGAATCCAGGTAAAAGCTACAATCCCAAACTAAATTTATCTGTTAAATCCACGCTCCTCCTGATAGGCAGGCAGTCTAAAAAACACTGAAGCTTTTAATGAACAAAGCCATCGATTATGTAAAAGAAGGCACAATAGAGCATTTGGAGAATGATCCTAATGTCCTGCATATCACCACATTTTATCAATGGTTCAACTTAAAGGCCCCATGACATCTTGATGTTTAAGTGTTTTGCCTATACTCCAGTATGTAGACTCAGTCAGCAAAAAAACCACCATGACAGGCCACTTTATGGCGATGACTGGTTTCAAGGGTCTAGCTTGTTCCCGAATGGAAGGTAGACGCTAACACTAACTCATAGCGCCAAATTCAGTGCATAGCAGTGGGCATGTAATGCACAGTTGCTGTAATGTAAAGATGAGGAAGTAAAATACACTCTGCCCCCTGTTTCATGGAGACTTTAAGCACAAATACGTGGAGGGGCTTATTTTTCATTTATCTAATAAAGTTATAAATAACTCACATTTTATATACATGTATGTATTTGCACAGTACAGTGAAGATAAATGAAAATAAAATGGTTAAAGATCCCATTTAAACAGGTCGATGACCAAAGAGCCTTAATGACAAGTTGCAGAAGCTATTTTAAGCCCATCTAAACCAGTACTCACCCACAACTGGTTTCCAATAGGCTGTCCCCGACTTGTAGCGAGGCCATGCCGAAGTCTGCTATCCTGATATTATTCTTCTCATCCAGGAGAAGATTCTCTGGCTTCAGGTCTCTGTGACTGGACACACACACACACACACGATCAATGAAAGTACTCCAGACCATAAGCATCAACTAAAGCTAAACTAACCTTATGTACATCTATACCCAAAGGGAGAGCTACTGTCTACTAGGAGCACAGTGATCTTGAACAGAAAGCGCGGTCGCCTCTGTGGGTACTGCAGGATTCTGCAGCCGTCAGCCAAAACTCAGATGTTTAATATGTCAGCTTTACGGGAAATACAATAAGTCCTGATGATAATTCTATTATATATATATAACACATTGGATGAGGTTTGTGTGCTCAGGAGGTCAAATCATTTTATAAGACAAACATGAGATGTGCGTTAGATAATGTCAGGCAACTATTCAAACACAGAAAATTTACATATATTAAAGCAGCTTTCAAAGTTTGACAGGAGGATGAATTAAACAATCTAATTTTCTGTTTTGTTTCCGACTGAACCTATGCATCAACCGCTCCTACTACAGTAGGAGTTTCAGCTAGTTTAGTTCATTAGTAATGCTGTGGAGTCTTTTGAGTGGGTATGAGTGCCATTCCACTGGTCCACTGGTGAAATATCTGTGAAAATCAGCAAATAACTGTGCCAAAGATTGTCTTTTTAATCTGATATCAGTGGATGTAGTGGTGTCATGACCACCTCATAAAATGTGTTTCAAACTTTACATCTATAGTTTCTATATTTCATGATTCAGTCAGAACTGAGACTTTTGGCTTGTGCAGCCCATCTAAAAAAAAGGTTCTTTCTGACATTTATTGGACAGTTGATGGTGAGGAAGCAGACAGAAAACACAGCAAGAGAGATGTTTATGAAATGCAACAAAGGTCAACACAGCATCAAAGCATTAAGAGAAAAAATGGAGATGAAACACAAACATGCAAGAAAAATGACAGGCCTCATAAGATCGACAGCCTTTCACAGACCATATGGAGTGACTGTGGCAGAAGTCAAGGGCGGAGATGATTTGTCTGAAGAACTTCCTGGCCTCTTTGGGGGTCAGTCTGCCCTTCTTCACCAAGTAGTCAAATAACTCTCCGCCAGACACATGCTCCAACACCAGGTACCTTGGAGACAGATGGGCAGAAAGGTCAGAAAGATGAAAACAAGCCGAGGGAAAGGGAAGGATGTAGCTTCTTCCATACATACAAACTCAGACACACGCAGAACCCTTTATATCTTCTATGTCATGCGGTTATATATCTCAGTTTTGTCTTGCAGAGCCTTTTTCTCTGTTAGATTTCAAGGTTGTTTCTGCTCTGGCAGAGATCCAGAGGCAGAGAGGCGAGATAAAAAAAAAAGTCAGCAGAAAGGAGAAAGATGAAGAGATACTCACAGGTATTTGTTATTCTCATAGACATCATGCAGCTTCAGAACGTGAGGGTGCTCTATTAGTTTAAGAATAGCTATTTCTCTCTCCACCTGGATAGACAGAGGGAAGGAGGAGACGTGGGGGGAAGGTTAAGAGAGAGGGAGAGAGAAAAGAGGAGGAGTGAGGTTAAAAATGATGGAGATTGAAATGTCAGAAGGAAGGGGAAGACAGAGAGAGGCAGGAAGCAAATATAACAGCAGAGTTAGGTCAAACGTGGAGCGCAGGGAGACAGTATTAAATGTTGTTATCAATTCTTTGGACAGTAGACAGGGAGGGAGCTGAATACGCAAATAACTCACTATTTACAATGATGAAGTTTAAAAGATTAATGGAGGAAAGAAAGACAGGAATAAAGAGTGAAATACACCCTAGCATACTTAGATTTAATAGTACACTTATCAATATTTTTATACAAGCAATTTACCAACTATCTGTAATGTAAAGTATTTCACTCAAAGTTACAAACACACAGAGGTTTATCAGCAGGTTAAATGAGAGTTTTAGCTCGTTTCAGTTCACTTGGTTTTGCATCCCTTAACTTTACTGATTTTCTCATCAACCTCGATCTCAGCAGCAAAACTCGAAAAGCAACAGCACACCGACACAGTTAGCAAATTGCTGATGAAAATAGCGCAGCATTTAGCTGCTAAGGAGACAGATAACTCCCTCAGGGGTTTATGGAAACCAAAAAGGAACTAAAAGGGAGTGAATGCTGAATCATAAAATCACCACTTGACACAAAGTATGACCAAATATCAAATGAATGCTAATGTCGCTACAGTTCTGCTAGACGTGCAACCATTTGCTAACGCTTGTTAGCTCGGTTGCTAAATTGCGTAGGCGCAACTTTAAAAGGTGATGTTATGTCACAGACGTGTTTACAGCTTGTTGTACTGCCAGAAAGTGCCCCCCAAAAAATCAATTAATGCAGATTCAACCTTAAGACACATGGACATTACTTATTTTATTGATTTTATTATTGATATTGATTTTATTGAAGCTATATTAAGCTAGCTAAAGCAAGCACCTCTACAAGACCTCTATACAAAGTCAGGTCTTGATGTCAGCGTGTAATGAAACCAACAGTTTTAAAGACAAATGCAACTTCAGAAATAATCTCATATTAATCTCTTTGACATTTGTATTTGATATAAGCCGAGCTCTTCTTCTTCTGTAAAATACTTATGTGTGAACTAAAGACAAAATCTGACTTTTTAATTAAAAGATAGGTTCAGGTTGTTTTTAAGTATCGACTCATGCAATAGTCACATATTAAAAGAGTGATTAGTCAGTGTAATCAATATGAGGCCTCAGCAGTCTGAATTAGGCAAATTAAATGGATATATTCCAAGTCTTTAGTGCATTAAATTCTATCTTTGGTGAGAAGGGAGTGACCACTAACCCTTCAAACTATAAAGTTGGACCTGGAAATGTCCAAATCTATCCTTTGAAATCAATGAATAAAGGGTTTCATATATGATTTCAGCACCAGCAGCTGTCCATAATATGACCTCAGTCTCACCCGTTGCACAGAATGAGGCACAGTATTGGTTCACTCCCCACATGGTTGAATTGATTATTGGATGTCATATTCGTGTCATTCTCATTGTGATTTAAGGTCTTTTAAGGTCTTCGGGAGTTGAGTCTGAAACAATCTCTGATGTATGTCTGCCTTCATGTGCTAAATGATTGATTTAAAGCC
Organism: Larimichthys crocea; assembly: GCF_000972845.2. Lineage (NCBI taxonomy): Eukaryota > Metazoa > Chordata > Actinopteri > Sciaenidae > Larimichthys > Larimichthys crocea. The sequence goes on from NC_040022.1 coordinate 12,181,118, forward strand.
ATATTCTGTCCACTGGCAGCTATTTTTAAACGCCTCATTTGATTAAAAAAAGGACAGGTGGGGTAGTCGTTTAGCTCAGTTGGTAGAGCAGCCGCCCCATGTACAAAGGTTCACTCCTTGCTATGGAAGCCCAGGGTTCAAATCTGACCTGTGGCTCTTTCCTGCATGTCATTCCCAGTCTGTCACTCTTCAAGCTGTCTCTGTCAAATAAAAGCTCAAAAAGGGCAAAACGGGTGCTCTGCTGTAAAAGATAGTGTACGCTTTTTTGCCTTCACCTATACAATTTAATGCAATCCAATACAACAGTGCAGCCTTAATGTATCTTTAAGAGGCTCCCTGGGGTCACAAAGATGGGGTTGTACTTGACAGCATTACACTGAGGTTTAGACACACGAGGGTGGCCAGAATATTAGAAAGCCTGAATATAATGCAGTCCAGTATAACACCACTGGTAACCATGGCCTCGATGCTTAAAACATAAAAGTAAAAAAAACAATTGCCAGAAACATGGTTACAAACTTCTTAGAGTCATGTTGGAGCCCTGGAGCAGGAAGCTAAAAGCCACATTTGGGGTGTCAACATGAAAAAGCTACTTCACTTGTAGTTAAATGTGTCGGCCTTCCCAGCTAAAGCTAGCAGACAGCAGCCCGGTAATGCAGTTACTGACAGTTAGCACACAGAGCAGGTGATGGGCAGCCGTCCAAAGGAAAGGAGGACTGGGGACCGGTATCATCTGCAGGGATGAAGGTTTTCTCTCCTTCCGCACTTTGTATTTGTCATATTTATGCTGTTTAAGCTTCTCATACCAGAGGCCCGACCCTTGACAAGTGTGTAATCTTATACAGAAAAAGGCCCTCTTGCCAGGACACTGAGATATTTGCACAGACCACTTTGGGTCCCTGTGCTTCAAGTTTTCCCTCTTTGTATTTTAAAAAGAGACAAACTGTGCAAAGCTGCAAGTAATCAGCCACATTAGAAACACCAACATAAAAAAGCTGTTTTAATTTTAGTTGCGTCCAGTGTGTTTCAGCTGCCGTAGCTTTCATCGGAGGGCTTAATTAGCAGGATGAAATCATCTCTATTGTTCGGCATACAGAAGCAGTGCCCACACACTCGGCAGCTCCAAGTTACAACACACAGACGGGCTTTTCTTGACAAAAATATAGACTCCATTTCTGTTGCTATTTCTGCAGGTTGGAAGGGTGCAAGCTTGTGATTTGAGCTCTGCAGCCAGCATAATGTCAGTCACAGTGACTAGAGGCACAGTAGATACAGCGAATAAGTACATTACAGGCTGTACTGTACCTTCATTAGAACTGATTCGGAGAGTTTCTCCCTGTTGACAATCTTTATGGCCACCTTCTGCCCTGTGATACAGTGGACACCCAGCTTCACCAGTCCTGAGAGAGAGGGAGAAAATGTTTATCAGAAAGAGTATCAGAAATCATCATGCAGTGTGAACAGGAAGGAGGGGATGTCATAAATAATTCAAAAAGCTTTACTGACATTGTCACAAACATTGACCAAACGCAGCTCACACAAAGACTGCTTTGGATATTTGTACAGAGGCCCTGCTGTGATGTCCACACAAAAAACCCCAAAATAAATCTGTATCACGTGATGAATTTTAGGAGATTCTTTAAGGTGGTTGTAGCTGGATGAAATGATGGAAGATGAGAAGACTTACAGGAGGATTAGCTGTGAATATCATATCTGTTATAAAGTGATTGTGGGATCAGCTGATGCACCTTGCAGACGTCCTATATTGCCTTCAGATTAATTCAGGAGGCTCCTACCTGTCTGTCCCTTCCCGAGGGTCTTCTCCAGCCTGTAAGGACCCACATACTGGCTAGACTGGCCCACCGTCAGCTCCTTGCTGCTCATCCTTCCCGTGATGAAATTCTATTCCTGATATAAGGCAAATCAAGATAACGGTGTCTCCTGCTCCGTGCGTAATGCCGTAACGCACATCACAGGCGGCGGAGAGGAGAGGAGAGAAGAGGAGAGGAGAGAGGGGAGGTACGGGAGGACTGGTCGTGATCTAAAGCCGGGCCCTGCAGGCTACTCCCATGCACTTGTTTGTCATGCGGTCTGGTCCGTGCTTGGAGTGAGAACCGGCCCAGTTTGCACTCTGTAAGGCCTGGAATAAAGTATCAGCCGGTCTGGGTCTTTTTTTTTTTTTCTTTTTTTTTTACTACAGCGCAGAAAGCAGCATCATTCAGAGATGAAGGTAGAAAAGATAAGAGAGGAGAAGAGTTTGTGAGGTTGCCAATGTTCACAATACCGTGTCACATCAAACCCCCACCCACCCCCCACCCCTTGCTATAAATAACAGTAGTTTAAAGCTGATTGATCTGATATAGCTTATGCAGCTGGTCCAAAGTGGAGCAGAAAAGAGAGATCTCATTCAGAGGCCGAGAGGAAAGCTACATTTGCCACAGATTGATTTCTGTTAAGAGCAAAGTCTCAAATATCCCAAGTCAGAACACCCTGATTGAATCCATTCTGTGATCGATATCAGGGACCCCCCTCCTCCCCTCCGCCCCTCTCCTCCTCCCCGGCTACTGCTACCGTCCAAAAAATGTTTTCATCATCCCTTTCCGAGCTCGTACATCCACGTTTCTCCTCACGCCAGGCCTCGCTTGGTCCGGATGTGCCTTTCTGTGCAGATGCGGCGTTGTCCAGATAATAATCTATTATCACAACAGCATCAGCAAGAAGAATGGGTTTTCCAATATCCGGTGCACACTTTGGCTCACCCCTCCCCGGCCCTGCATCAGGAAATAGAGGAAGAGGGGGGGAGAGCATCAAAAAAAAAAAAAAAGCAAACAGCCACGGGCAGACCGGGACGAGACAGGCGGAATTACGCGCCAGTCCCGCCGGCTCTGGAGAGGTGCTGCGGCGGAGCGAGGGGCGTTCGGTGTGCCGGTGGAGTATCAGCGCTCGGTCCGGTGATTAATCCTGTTTCTAGAAACAACAAGCATCCTCAGCTGGCCTGGTGGTAGCCGACTCCCCGTCTCTCCTCCCCGCGCTCCCTCTTCCTCCCTCCCTCCCTTTCTCTTTCTCTCTTCCTCTCTGTCTCTCTTTCTCTCTCCCTGGCCGGCTATGCTCATGATATCACCGCATCTCCCTCCCTCAGCCGGCTCTAAAAGCTGCTGTCTCCCGAACAAAATGACAAAAAAAAATGAGAGAGAAAGAAGAGTCGCCCTGCAGAAAAATAATCTCAGTTTGCCAAAAGTTGCCCCACGTCCACAGGAGTGTCCATCATTCACGGGATGCTGCCCGTAACATCCCCCGTTTCCCTTTCTCTTTTTTCCCCACACCTCTCACACTCCTCCTCCTTCTCTCGAGCTTCCTTCTCCTCATCGGTCAGCATCAGCATCCGGGTTCCGCTTTTTCCTCCCCACCCTCCCCTCTGAAAGCCCCCACCCTTTTTTTTTTTGTACTACAGCAAAGTCCCACATTTTGTGTTTGGATGCAACAACAGAACAATATCAGGATACCAAGAAGCACCACATCACAGATTCACTCTGAATTAACAGAAGAATATTACAATAATATAAACTTTATAGTAATGATACATAAGAATGCTTCACTAAGCCTGTCTCATGTCATGATCATCTGATACATAATTAATGTAGGGTGTATCATTAAATCCAGTTGCTCACTATTAAAAAATGAGCAGGTTACTATGAACTGATGTGATTAGTTCATACTTAGTATATCAGTTAATGAATGTTAATTTAACTGGTCATCATATACAAACATCTACATGTGGCCACATGACTCAGTGGTCTTTCTGTGACCTGAAAACCTAAAGAAAATATGAGGGTTTATTGTGTTATTCTGCCAAAGCTAAAAAATGTATACATCCTCAGAGGTTGAATCATTAAAAACACTTTACAAAGGATCTCTACTCACGGTTCTGTCACTGGCATGTTGGATCTTTTGAGCATATCATAGTCTTTGTTGTCGCAGTATCCACAAAAAGCTTAGACTTCTGGTCCATATCAGTGGGGCTATTTCTACATTCTGTCATAATCCTAATAATTCCTCATGGCTCAGTGTTAAGCCCATTCCAGTTTATTTTGTACATAAAGAATATATGTAAGCTTTCAAAAAAACATTTACATTTATTTCATTGCAGATTACAGAATTTTATTTAGCTTTAAACATCTTTTGAATGCTGTGTTAAAGGGACCGAAACTTTAATTGTGAAACAAATTTACAAAGTAAACCTATGAGTCAAGTACATTTATTACTGTGTATGTATAGCCCAGAATCACAAATCACAATTTACCTCTGGGGACTTTATTGGAGGTTGAAAAAGAGTGTATGAAAATGGCTTAAAGATTCAACTTTTCAAGTCTCCAAAACTTCACTGTGCCCTGGCAACTGAGAAAATGACATTAAGTCTAGGCTCAGGCTGCATCTAAAGTTCCGTACTAACTATACTGTATCTTTAGTGTCAACGTTTTTCAGTCTGTAACCTCACTATTAAACCAATATTTCTATTTCCGGAGAAATAATACAGTATGCAAGCACTGGACCCTAAATATCCCACAATGCAATGCAGTAGTAACAACATAACAGAAAATGGCAGACAGTGGCCTGAGGCAGCTGAAGAAACTTTGCTTGGTGTAATATATTTTTAAATGACTTCAACACTGACACAGATTATGACAGTTACACGTCTCCAATCAGCAAAGAGGCTCTGAGGAAGTGATGTCATAGCAGTTCTTACAAAAAGATGCATTAGCTAACATTAGCCACCATAGGCTGCTGGTGATACCAGACCACAGAGGATGGTATCAGCGAAACATTTGATTATATTGACCTGAGCATGGGTATTTTGCTTATGAATTCAGGTTTGCACTCATAAGAGAAAAATGACATAGACAGTATATTCCTTTTTCACAAATGACATAGTAAGTCACTTTAAGATTAAATGATAGAATTGAAAGTAAGAGAACAGAAAGAGCAAGTTAAGTTTTAAGGACTGTGTGGTCAGCAGTTTCAAGCTCACACTCTTGAGTGATTATACAGCATTTTCATATCAAAACTCCCACACTTGTTCTTGCCTTTTAGGTACTTTATTCTCTCTCAATACAATATAGATAAAAACACTCAGATGATGAACAGTCACTGTACGCCACTGACCCTGGGACAGATCATAATCTGCACTTGCGCTGGGTGATGCATCCATGCGTGCTGTGATTAAGGTTCACGTTGTGATATCCGTATGACGCTGACTCCCAAATCTTAATCCCTTTTAATCTTAATCTCTTGATGCAGTCAGGTCGATGTGGTTCAGATTATGTAATGGTACCGTGAGTGAGTGCGGGTATTTAAGTCCATGTCTGTGATTTTTATTTGGTTTTCTGCACGACAAGCCAAAATGAGTTTGGAGAGTTTTGTTTTTCTTCCTGTCATAAATATCCTACATTCAAAAATGTTTCTTAAAGCATCACTTTAGGAATTAAAGATGCGTGAGGGCGGTTTACATTCTTACAAAATGAACTGCAAGAAGATGCTAAAATCTCTGAGTAAAGGTATGTGCATGCATTTTCTAACCACAGGGTGGTGCTGTTATGTTATCACATGAGCTATCATCTCTTTTCACCATGTTATGGTGTTTTCTAGCTATAAGATGATTGATATTTAGAATGACTGCAGAAGTTTGTTCATTAAATATGCGTAGTACAAATTATGCAACTAAGCAGTCAGCCAATAATGTGATGCTATGCTTCTTAACTGAAGGCTGCTTCATGCACAACTTCTGTGCTCTGTGCTGCAGCTGTAACACAAGACAGATCTGTATTTCTGGACAGTTAAAAAGACTCATACCCGGTATGTAGTATATAATCATTAGAGGGGGTTGGACAGTACACTGCTTTTGCTGTTTGTTTTATCATTCAGTAATGGCTTCTTTAACAGATAAAAACAGGATAACTCGGACACCAAAAGAAGAAAATGAAACAATTAAAACTTCAGTTTAGTTGATATCTCCACAAAACAGGGAAGAATACTGTTAGAACTATTTTTTCACAAGTTTGGTTTTCCAGTCCTGAAAAGCATAAATGACCTGAGATTATTACTGAACCATGACAGTACTTTTTTGCGCCCTTTGCTGTCTCCTCAGTGGTTAGACTAAACAAGTTTACAGAATTGGCATTAACGTGCATTTAATACTGAAACAAGAACCTAGATTCATTAATTATGTTAATACGTCATTACCAAACTGTTGCTCAGATGTCTATTTCTGCTCTTGAGCTGAAATGAATTCAGAATCAAGGATTGATTAAAATATATTGGATTGATTAAGAGAGACAGTTGTTTTTGAAAGTAAAAAAAAAAAAACTTTTTCAGAAAGAAAGAAAGAAAAATGCCATTTCAAACACAACGAAAAATTTAAAAATAAGCTTCCCTGTCATTTCTTGAATGTCTGGAAGCGGACTCCCAAAAATTTTTTAAAGCACCGAGAAACCTCTCTACAACTCTTAAAATAAAAACAGGCACTGACATGTGTCTCAACCAGTCACAGTAAGCTGAAGTGGTTTCTACTTGCTCTCCCTTCTTATTCCCCACATGGGCCAAAGGCTACTGTAGGTGATCTACTGAGACAGGGTCAGGGTCAGTAGAAAGGATAGTTGTTGGAACTTGTGACAGCATGTAGGTTAAACAGGTTAGATTGCAACCTCCTCCAGCTCTGAGGGCACCTACTTAAGTTGCTGAGCTGTGACCTCTCAGGACTCCTCCTCTCCTAAACTGGGAGACTGACCTCTGATCTAAACAAGGGCTTAAACTGAAAATATGAGGAGGACTATCTCTGTGTGCAGACAGACGTGATGTATTTATGGCAAAACACTTCTAAAATAGTGAAACAGTACCAGCCAACACATTCTAAAGATGACTGAAGTTATATTTTGCTATAAGATCACTGCTTTATGATATCATGTTGTATTTTAAGTAAATTAGAACTTTTGGGGAATTGTTTTTCGCAAGTTGCAACTTCCATCAAACTTGTGTGTGTGTGTGTGTTCCCTTTACACACACACACACACACACACAGGCAAACACACATTGCTGCACCCTCACCCTTGGCCTTTAGTCTTTTCTCTGCAGAGACAGGCAGAAATGCTGCATCTCCACCCCCTATCAGTAGAACCTCCCTCTGGCATTTAACTCGACAACCCTCTGAAGTGGCTGGACATAGTGTATGTGGTATCAAGCGCAGAGTAATGCAGTTTGTCACTCTGACCATGCAACATGTGCTGCCATGTTGTGCCACTTTTGTGTAAAGTATAAAGTATAAAGTTTGTATGTGCAGATTAATGATTGATGTCCTTGTCAAGATAAGGCTTTGGCAGAATTGAATTGTTCTGAGTCGAAGGGTCCTTAGAATGTGCATGTCTGTGCATGCATGTGTGTGTGTGTTGGGATGTGTCGGTTTGTTCTTTCACATGTTGATAACAGGAGGAACATTCCTGGAATCATAACACACCTGTTTACATGTCACACATGCTGTATGCACACACACACAGTTACATCACATGCACACACCTGGACAGTCCTGTGGGAAACCTGCCCACCGTGCACCAGCTCATTACAATGAACAGTAAGTGTTGCAGGTGGAGCTCCCTCTTGTGTTCACTACTGGTAATTTGAAAAAAAGAGAGCTCATATCTAAAACTACGATCACTTTTTATGTTTATTTAATTGCTGTGTTGATAAAGTTGGGGTGGAATGGATGGTGTTCAGTGCTGTAAATGTGGTTTAGTGTTTATTTCACTGGTGTGACTCGTTTTTAGTCAACTTTTTGTTGCACTAAATGCACACTTCTTCAGCACATTTCATTTTTGAGTAACCTAATGCTTTTGCAAGCTCTGCTCTATATGTATGGAATGTATCAGCTACAGCTCTGACAGCGAGGCAACGACAGCAGGCTAATCTGGGAATGTGTGGGTGCGATGCCAAAAGGCAAAAGGAGTTCGAGTGTACCCTGTGGGCCTGGATTAGGACAGCCGAACAGACAGCTGACGGTATTGATGTCTGCTTGTCAATGCACACTGTGGAATGATCTTTTATTCTCCAATTTAATGTGCATGCAATGCGCATTAAGCTTGATTTATATGTGCCAAAGATTATGTAGATACTGTATGTGAAAAAAACATTGTAATGATTCATACAGTGGAAACACTTCAGTATGTTCAGGGTTCATACATTTAAAGAAATGAAACAAAAGATCATGATTTATTTTTATACCAATTACTTGATACTTTTATTTCCATTTATAAGTTTTCATCTCAAGTCGACAATTTACATCACAGCCCATCAGCTCTCTGGAATTGTCTACAAGTCGATGAGCTGTATATCAGACGTAGAGGGAGAAGGGGAATGGTGGTAAGACTGAGGGACACCAGATAAACCTAAAACAGGAGGGGGGAGGACAGGGGGGAGGAGACTGGTTACTGCCGCCAGATCCCAAATTCAGCCCGAATCAACACAATGTTTGTCACGCCATCATCAACAGCATCATCATCATCATCATCATCGTTGTCATCATTCAGTCCAGTGTTGTTGTGCAGAAGGGAATGCTGGGAACTTGGAGGACTCAGTGCAGTGGACCTGGAAGAGATGGAGAAGGACACACCTTATGTGAACATCTGATCTATATCCGGATACTTTTACTTTTATGTGAAACAGTTACATAGATGAATCGATTAGTAAATCAACTATTTTAATACCTGATTAATCAATAGTGATATGGTGCGACTCATACTCAGTTCCAGCTTCTCAAACTGCAGGATCTGCTGCTTTTCTTTGTCATTAGTAAAAGTAAACTGAATATTTTTGGTTTTTGTACTGTTGATGTACAGTCAACACTACATTGTGTTTATATAGCTGACGGACTTGTCAAGTGTGACACCTTAAGTGAATAAAATCACTTTCAGAGATGGAAGCCTAGGGCTGTGTTTCATTAGTAGTTCCACTTGCCTTCATTTACTTCCCCTTGATATTATGTAACAGTATATGTCGCATGGAGGCCACAGAGTGGAGTGAAAGTGGGTGGGTGATGAGCGGGGGAGCTAAATGGAACACACTTGCCCTTGTACACGTTCAGAATAAACTCATCATCTACTACTGTTTGTAGCCTTAAAGCTGCTGTACTGCTTTTTACATGTCATCAGAGGTACCTGCAAACTCATTTCACTGAATGAATCCCTGCTTGCATGGTAAAGCTGTTATCTTGTTGGTCAGCAGCACCTAAGGTCAAAGTTGAAATGCCACCATGAGCTAGGCTCTTAAAGGAAGTTTTTCCTTGCCACTGTCACCAAGTGCTTGCTCATGGTTGGAATTGTTAAGTCTCTGTAAATAATATTATAAAGAGTACAGCCTAGACCTGCTGTGTATGGAAAGAGTAGGCAGGTTCATTAAAAAGTGGTTTACATCTACTCTGATACACCTGAAGCGATTGGATTTTCATGTGTAGAGTGTAAAACGCTGGAGAATTACATTTAAAATCTCCTTTTCAGAAACAGCACTCCATGCTAGTCCAGACTTTTCTTTTCTGTGAACTGTTTGTACTCTAACCACTTTCTATGACTAGGAATGAATCAGTGAGTTATGCAACATCCTTACATTAGAGGTTGGAGGGCGACTCCTCATGACGTCCCCTCAGCTGCACTCTTCACGCAAGCAGCGAAGGCCTCCATCAGATCTTTGCAGCCCTCGCCTCCCTTCTCTGCCACACTGAAAGAGAGACGGGCGACAGTTAGATCACGCTCTAGAGTTTACGCTTGTCAATACATTAGCATTTATTGCGTTTCAATGTCACCTTCTTGCACAGATGGCATGCGAGTTGGAAACAGAAAGAGGGGATGACAGAGAGCTTTAGTCCAGCTTTTGTCAGCAGTAGTAGTGGACTCAGCTAAGTCCCAGTCCAGCTAAATTCTGTTGGCAAAACAGATGCTTGTTTCATGTGCTAACAAACATAAATGGCAGAAATACACGTAGTAATCTCACTCCTGTCTCTAGATAAGGTAAATAAATGAGGGGGATGTGTGGAGATCACTTGAAAATGATTTGACTTGAACTGAGACCAATGCTGCCAGTGCAACTCATTTATACAGCTTGATCACAGTCACTGAAATTAATAGATATCCACTGAGATTTCCTCTAAATGACAACTGCTCAATGGGTTTGAAATGCACCAGCTGACAAAGGCAGAATGAATAAGAAAGAATGGACGAAGGATGGGCCAAAAACGTGATGAAAGTGAGAGAGATGGAGAATGCAGGCTTACAGATTATTTCAGGCTCGCATGCAGGAGCAAACACAGCAGCCGACACTGCCAAAGAGCATTAGGGTGATGGAGCGAGAGGGAGGGAGGGGAGACGGAGAAAGAGGGGGGGCAGAGGGAGGGGGGACGGATACAGAAGGCCATGTGGATGATCCCATCTGTTTGATAGGACACTAGAAAGGGAGCGAGGTTTGCGTGATAATGCGGAGATGTCACACGGGGGTGAGAGGCTGAGCGCACAGGAGGAGGGGTTTTCGTGATGACATGATGTAAACTCCATCGCTTGGCTCCTCCCGTCGTTTCATGAGGTCTTAACGTCCCTCCGCTCTGGTTTTCCTCCAATCCATGCTCAAGCACAAGAGCAGGACAGCAATCCTAAACATCAGCCCCTCCATCATGGTTTCATTTGACTTTAAAGCAGTACCTGTTTGCCTTCAACATAACTGCTACTGATCCAATATCTAGTAGTTCTAATTTAAAGGTCTTTCTCTCTGTATTTTCACAGGATTAGCAATAGCCATTTAATTTATACAAATTCTGTAATTATCTCTCTATATAGAGTATTTTTAAATTTTTACTGGCAGGGTCTGCCAGTCATGTTCATTCAAACTGCATACATAGGCACAGGGAATTCACAGAAAACAATGTCTGCCTGGAATCCAGCATTGCTGTTTTTAATTTCAGCCTCACTGGAAGAACCGCATTGTGTTTTTGCTAATGCTAAAGCGACATTTATTGCTGCTGCTAATTCACATTAAAAGTGTTCAACTGATGAAACATGGGGAGGCTTTTAATGTGAAGTAGTCACAGGAAACTCACTACACTCATTCATAAAAAGGGTGTACAAAATGTCAAATCAACCCAGACTGAAATCTAGAAAGAGCAGATTTAGTTCCACTCCTGTAATGTGGGCAGACTCACAATGAGATATTGTGTTTTTTTATCTTCTACATTCTTCTTGCTTGTCAAAACCAGACGCCTGCATTACCCACAATACAACTGAGCTGTTAGCCTCAGATAGACATGAGGGGTGGAGAACTTGTACTTCGCTCTAACTCAACACCTCCAGATCTTAATTCTTCTTTTTCAAACTTTTAGTCTTCAGATCCACTTGACACGGACTCAAGTGACTCAATCCAGCTTTCCACTGGAGCCACAAAAGGCTTCATACAACTTTTCAAACATGCAGTAGACCCATAAACCTTTGTAGGCTTTGTAGAGTCTAAAGTTAGTGGAAATTGCAACTTTAAAGGGACAGTTAAACATTTGGGGGAAAGTTTTTGGTGAGAGTTAAACGAGAAGAAAGCTACCCTGTAAGCAGGAGACAGTCCAACAATATAACAACAATCAGTTAAATTTTCAACACTGCGATCACTCACACACCCAAAAGGGAGGAATGAATTATATTCTGCATAACTAAAAAAGCAAGGAAACCAACACTGTCGCATTACAGCGTCACACCCATTTTAATAAACAGTACTAGCTTAGTCACACGGGCCCACCTCTGCTGCTTCATCTCTTTGTACTGAGGCCTATTAATGATGTAACGCACAGTTGGCTGCTGCAGATTATCACTCGGTGCTTTACTTTGCCGGGAGGGATGGAGTGACCATTGAGTTTGTGTCACTGCAAAGCATGCATTTCTGATGGCACGCTGCAGTGTGTGTGCTTGAGCGGAATCAATGAGTGTATGACACTGAGGACAGAAAGTCTAACCCTGCAGATAATCCACCACAGAGTTCACCGCTACACACACACACACACACACACACACACACTTCTTACACACACTTGTACTTCTTAATCTCAGTCCCTACATAAACTGACTGATTTCAGCACTGTCAAGTTTAGAAAAAAAAACAGAAGTTGTGAGACTGTTTCCTGTAAATCTGGGCTGTTTTCTAATTCAGATTTTTCTAAATAAAAGCACAGCTCCTTTTCATCCTCTGTTCGCCCTCGTTAATTGACTGTGCTGCAGACGCTGGGCTGATTGAACAGTTTCAAATGTCCTGATGTGCCTGCATACATGTATATAAAGTGCACACAGGGGGATTACAGAGGCATCAGAGCAAGATGCTTACATGCATGAGAGGAGCCGATGACATCACCATCACCATCACCATCACCATCACGCGATCTCCTGAGAGAAATCCCGACCCTTGAGAGAGAGGTCATGTTACAGGGTCATGGGGCAAAGCTGGGTTGTCATGGTGACCAGTCCAGCCTCAATTATGCTAATTTGATTATATGAAACAAATCTTATAATATTCAGATGTGAAATCTTAAAAGTGATGTAATCAAGGTGACTGGTGAAATACAAGCCTGACCTGTAATCTAAACCTAATTCACACTGTTTGGCACTACCACTGCAGCCTGATGCAGTGATGTCAGTATGTCCTGGACTGACTGGACTGACCCCCTCTCAGGCTCGGTGGAAGAGTGACATGGGCCTCGTATCTCGGACACAATCAGGAGAAGAAGGCTGAATTATTTAGACTGGGCTGAACTGTAGTCCTTTGGGAGGACCTCTGAAAACATGCATTATAGATCAGCGAGCAGGTGCAGCGGTAAAAGATGATGTAGAGGCCAAACATTAGTCAAGAGATCATGTGATTAAGGCTGAGTGTGCAGTGTCATTACGGGGGAGCACAAAAGGATCAATGAAGAATCCCTGAGTGCCCTGAGGCCAGTGTCTCCTGAGCTGTTTGGATTATGACCCCCTTAAAACAAAGTGATGTCTGCCCGTGACCCACAGTCAGCTGCTGCTGTGACTGCCAACCTAAATGAAGGCTCATTTGCTTTCTTTGTCTAAATTGTCCTGTAGTTCACAAGATTTGAGAGGTTGAGTTTGAATATTATCTAGCTCACATATGTTATTATCTGCTTTCCCAGGTTAATAATCTCAGATTTAACCGTTGACCCTCGACAGAGGAGAACCACCACCTTAGGCAGCAGAAAGGTTGTTAGGCTCTACCTCGTCATAGTTTGTGCCTCTCATGTATTATCTCTGGATACATTTATTTACAGAGCTGAGCATACAGTTCAACAGTCTAACAATCATGTAGGAACATCTGCCCTTGTACTGGGAGTGTGTAGTGTCTTTTAGTCCTGGTTTCTGACCTAACATTTGGTGCTACTACCTATCATTGGCTCTGATTGTTTATCATAGGTGTGAGTGTCAAGACTCTGCTATCAGCCCTGTAGGCCTTGTCAAGAGTCTGATCACACAGGACAAGCTCAGGAGGCTTGAAAATGTAAAGATCAGCAGGTGTTTCCTGAATCCTTACAGCCTATTCTGTCCAGTTTTTGCCAACATATTCATCATATTTGATTACCTAGTTATAAGAAATAATGATGTTCTTGCTCATTTTGTCCTAAGATAAATGTTATTTTGTACACTGACGTCTTTGATCATTCTGGAAATACCTTGAGAACAGAAGAATCTATTGTAAAAGAAAGGACCTTCAGGGTTTTAGAAAAAATCTAAAAATTACATTTTTTATGCAAAAAAACGTTGCTGTGATTTAAGTGTTAGACACGAGAGGTCGGCCACTAACTTTAATGCAAATTCAGATGGCGATGAAAATTCATCATTGTGATAGATGGTGCAGCATGCAGGGGCTTGAAGGAAGGGTGGGTGGAGGGGGCACACTGGTGCCACCAGCGCGACACAACTACAGCACAGCACTCAGGTTACAGACTTCTGCTGAGTCACGAATTCTATAATGGAAACCAGCACGGTTTCCACTGGCAAGAATCTACATACATGTCACGCACATGCACATACAACTGTAGGCAATCAGTAACAGAGACAGTGTGTGTGTGTGTGCATGTGTGTGTGTGTGTGGAGGGTGAAGGGGCTGTGTGCTTCTGTCCAACTCTTGTGAAAGAGACTGAAGTCTCAAAGTACGCAGGTTTAACACAAACATGTCCACATGGAGGCGTTTCCTCAGGTCTGAACATTGTCCAGATGCTCTTTTCACACTTGTAGGTGAGGGCGGTGGCGTCTGTGTGAAGGTGGCTTTATCTGTAATGATGACTGTCGACAGCGGCATGACATGTAAGTGAACATAACTGTATTATCAGTTAAAAGAGTGGAAAGCAATATAAGCCTCCAGACAAGCACGGAGGCGCAGGTACAGTCTGTGCAACATCCTCAACACACCCACTCGCTCACTGTGAATTCTCCAAACAATGACTGTTCTATTCACACACAGGCTCAGGCATTACAAAGACTTTGTACTTGGGAGCTGGCAGTCTGTTTAATGTCTGGTCCAAAGAACATTTACGTTCTCCGTGCGCAGCGCCTCCAGTTAATGTATAGATAAGTGTGAAAGGGACTACATGACAAATATTAGCAGAGAACTAACAGCTCAACAAGTCACACACTGTTCTGTGCATGCTTGTGTACACACTGATGATACGTTTCACTACAAACTTATAGTTTTTATACTTTTGTAATGTGAAGGAAAAAAAAATCAATTTTTAAACTTATTTCCAGCACTTTGTTACTCCACAATTTAGTTTTTAGTGTTTGTGTGTTGAAACGATGAAGCACATGAAACACCTGAAACAAGTCGATTTGCATTCAAACCAATCTAAATTATTTGTAATGCACTGAAAACTTGCTTAGAGAAAGTAAGACTGAACTACAGACAAAATGACTTGATATGGATTTTTTGCGCTTAAGAAATAAAGAATAAAACAAAATTTAAGTGAAAAACACATCTGAGCCCATTTGTAAATGAAACAGATGAATCTATTATCTTTGACAACAACTCTGCTTTGCTCTCGGCCTGTTGCTCACACTTCACCTCTGTGTGACTTTGCCTGTGTGACCTTGACAAGGTCATAACTCTATCTACTGTTTAACAGAAGCGTGTCATAGTTACTGCATTAAACAGCAAGAATTCTGTCCTGAAACTGTGCACAAAATGTTCACATTTGATGGAAAACGAGTACAAAGACCATGTTTATCACCACAACATGAGGGTCTAAGGCCAACATGGCTGCCTCCATACGTCCCTGGCTGAGCGGGTGTCACTGTGAAGCTGTTGCTTATTTGGTTGGCCTGGTTCAAAGAAACAGGTGTCAGGTGGAGCAGCAACGTGATCTATGGAAGGGAACATGTCATGGCATCCTGCACATACAGTCTCACTTGTACACACGTCTATCCAAGGTGTCTATAAATACATACCGGTTATGGTATTCATTACACACAGTCAGCCACATTGAATCTACAGTTGGCTTGAAGCACGACTTGGTCGCAATAAAATGAAAGACCCAGACGGGGCAGCGGCGTATTCTCATTGCCGTTACGCTTCCGTTCAGTGTGTGGTAATATGTAGGAGCATTTGTCACATAAGTGGCCACATGCTGAGCGAGGGTGGAGGACTGCAAGATGGAGCTGAGCGTTTGAAATTTGAATACTTTCCCTTAAGCACACCTAATAATAGAATATAAATTATTATATAACTTAGATTGAAAATATTCTAGACAGGTGTCTTTGATAGTGACAACTCTCAGTCTTAATCAATGTCAAATTGTTCCCTTCGCCCTTATCGTTCACAGAGTTTAAAGAATGAATGGCACTCCGTCCAAAGAAGAGGTCAGCGACAGCATATTAGATTGACCACCACCAGTCACGTGTAACGAAGGTATCTTGGGAACATGGTTGGCTTGCAAAGTTGGTTGGAGAAGTGGTTCTTAACAGATTTGTTTAGTTCAAAAGTTGTTTCTGACAATCGATGTACACTATCAAACACCAAATACAGTTTCTCTAGGACAGTAGCAGAAACCTTGAGCAGATGATGGATGGCCATCTGTGTTGGTGAATCTGAGTAAATGTTGAGTTCAAATATCTAGCAGGCCACCATGGTCATTTAGCTGTCAATGTGCCAACATTTGCCACCATTTACCATTTAGGTTTTTGTGGTGCAACATTAGCATTCATTTAAAGGTGTGTCTCTGTCAACCTGACACATCTAGGTCAAGTATTTGCTCTTTTAGCTCTGTTTTCACCATCTCCTGAGGGAAACGTCTGCAGTTAAAGGTCATGGAACACAGATCCAAAAAGAGCGATGTCAAGTATGCAGTTGTATACCATGAGGGCCCGATGTTAACAGCTTGTGCAACCTGACTTTCCACCTTTCTAGGTCATGGGTTCATATCCTGCATGTAGAGGCCCCCATAGAACAATTTTCTGAAAGCATGATATGTAGCATGCATGACAGAACGCCTTATCACCATAAACAATTGTACTGTGTGTTAAAAAGACCCTATAGAGTGCTGACCTTGGCCAGAGTTCCCAGTATATGCCTACTTGCATTTTAACGAGCTGCAGTAAACAGCACGCCCCCTCACCATGAATACCCTGGGACTGAACAAAGAACATTGTCTGCAGCTTTAACACAAGAAAACCTAAACATGGAAAGGAATATTCATTTATGTCAGGCTAACTATGTAAGTCTGTGAATGGATCTTGGAGTGTCCTCAGACACTTTATGAGGGGAAACTTTTACACACATGATTACTCAACTATCCACAACTTGATCTGCCTGCCCTCCCTCCTCAACCTGGTGTCTTATCTAAAGGCTTCACACATCTACTGCCACCTTATCAGGGCCTGACAGGCTGGAACAGACTCCGCAGCCTTCTCTGGGGGTATTCTGTGCAGATATTAACACAAAAAGGGGAAATTTAATTAATTAGTTATGCCTCGAGTGTTCAAGAAATGTAGAGATACAAGGCAACTGCTCATGACAATGCATTCTATTAGAGTAAAGGTCCCATCCACCAGAAAACTCCTATCTGTCAAAATGGACTGTTCCAAAGAAGAGGCATGGCATGGTTGATGTGCAGAAGATGTGCACCAATGTGTTATGTCATCACACATCTCCCTGAGCTGCACTCTCACACTGCTGCAAAAAGAAAGAAATGCAACAAAATCCCTAAAATATCACTGAGCTGGTGTCCTTGAATGCTGATACACCAAAGGCAAAAGGAGATGGCGGATGGGGAACAAACGGAACGAGCTAACGCAAGGTATTCTGGGAGAAATGGGAGGCTAGTGGCGCAAGCAGATTCCCAGCATTCATCCATGCGTACGGGTGAGCATCAAACATCACCCCGCTGCCACATATTATTAATCCCCAAATCACTCTCCCTTACACAGTACCCCAAGTTTTCGTAACCTTTGGCCTCCTGCGTCAAGCTGAGATGTCAAATTCAGTTACATTACAACACGCAAGACTTCATTCACTCTTGGTGGTTTTCGGCGCTAATGGCAGCCTCCTCGGGACAGACTCCATTTTAACATGCCGCATTTTAGGATGCTGCGGCATTCCCATTCAATCGCCAGTTAGACATGTGCACAGATAAATCAGATCAGAATTGTTGAGAAATGATTGCTATAAGTTTGGATGTGTCTGTGGAACCTTTTAAGCATCAAAGATCAAGCACAACATCCAAACACATCACGAATGATTCACATGGCCAGGTCCTTCCTCTGGGCTACTCCACCTGCAGTTGTTCAACATCTAGGAATGTTTGAAGGCAACTCTTGAAGCCAGAGGAGAACTTGCGGAACATTCAGACGTGGACCAATGATCGCAAGAGCTTCCCCCTGTGCTCACTTGAGTTTGTGAAGGTAGAAGAAGAAACAGCCACTCACCATTTGTCCAGGTCAGCCTTGATGCTGGCACAAGCAGCAGGGACGGGGGCCTCGGTGGGGGCAGCGGCTGTCTCGGAGTCCGACATGTCTGTGGTGCTGTTGTGTGGTGTCAAGGTTTGTGCGTGTCCTGTCCTGTTCCGGTCCTCCGAACGCCTATGGATCCCAGAGCCACCAAGAGAGACAGAGAGAGAGAGACAGAGAGAGAGAGAGAGAGAGAGACAGACAGAAAGTGAGTTGGTGAAAGGGGAGGGGCACATGGGATGAGGTGGGAGGAGATAAACATGTGAGAGGGCAGCACATGTGTGTACACAGCAGTCAGGGACGGGTGGGTGGGTGCAAGGGTGAAGGGGCAGTGACCTCGACTGAAATACAAAGGCGGAAAATTGGGCAATGAGGACAGAAAATGTTGAGGTGGTGCATTGAGGTTCCTCATTGGTTTCTCAACTGCAGTAGCAGGGTTCCTACACTAATATACAGCTCAGGCATGGACACACATGGAGACACATAGAGATGACTGACCACCAAATACTGAATGTGCAGAAGAAACTAAAGTCATTCAAATATTTTGTGATGGAGAGTCACTGGTGTATGTGTGGGTGTGTGTCTGTGGTTGAAACATGATGACAGTCCTGCATGTCATTGGATTGTGCCACCTAGTGACAGCTTTGTGCAAAAGGTTACAGCATCTTGCTGCTGCAGTCTTTACCACAGCACATGGCAGCCATGCTTTAAAGGTCAGAGCATGTAATGGCAAAATGTTTCAGGGTGAGACAAAGTCAAAGAATATTTGTCTTTCACTATTTGTCTTTTCTAATTAGTAATCAGTGTAATTATATATTTAATAGAGTATATTGTCTATATATTGTATGTATTTAACAACAGGTGTGAACAGTGGTTGAGCCGCAAGGAACAGCTCAAAGTTTCTTCAAGGTCACAGAACACAAAGTTTGGACTCGGCCTACAGCTGACCATCAATGAATCTGCTGATTATTCTCTTCTTATTTCTTTTGATGAATTCATTAATCATCCGTTTAGAAACGTCTCAGTGGAGATTTTCAGTTTATGACTGACATTATAATGACATAAAACTGAAAAAGCTTCTCATTTGAGAGGCTGTCACTGTCTTTTTGAATTTCTTGCATGATTGAAAAAATCTGTTATAGATTTTGAGATTTCTGCCACCAAACAGGATCAAACCGATCATTTAAATAGTTTATGCACATGCAAGGAAAGTTATGAAATATGATCATTATGATCATATTAAAGGAATGCTTACAATAACTGAACTTTTAAACTACTACTACTTCTAAAATATCAATTTCAGCTGAATGAAAAACTTCCTTCCTATCAGTTTTAATTTATTTGTTTCATTTCATTTGGGTGAACGGACCCTTTAACATCATCCATTATCGTCCATTATCTTACTTGTGTAACGTTACATCAGAGCACTGCGCTCCTCAGCTGTTATGTAACAACCCGCACAGGACGACGGCTGCTGCTGCTGCTGCTGCTGCTGCTGAGCGTCCCCGCACAACACACACAAACACGGTACCGTCCATGTAAAGTTTGCATCTAAATTTCACTGACCAGTCTTCTAATGTATGCCCCTCAAACACATAAATCATGATTTACATGACTTTACATTATTTATCTAAAGAAACTTCCTCGTCTGACGCGCTCGCGTATCCACAGCTCTTTGCGTACCTGGTAAAGCCTAAAATTCTTCACAAAGCTATGAATTATGGGACATGTAGGAATGCACTTGTGTGAACTTCACGACCTCCTGGGCTGCTTCTACAGCCTGCTGCCACGCCAGGAGAAGCTCCTCTTTCTCTCTCTCTTTAAACATTTGAAGTAACAGGCACACTCACATGAACATGTTTCCTAATATAGCACTCATTCATATTCCACAAAGAAAAAAAGAGACACCTGTGCAGCACCTAAATTACTTTAGCATTAAATGTCAACCAATTACCCCCCTGCATGGAAGACAAAAACTCCTCTAACAGGAATAAATCTCTCATGCATTCACATATCTGGTAATGAGGACATGGGATGAAGCAGGAACAACTTATAGTACCATCACATAAGTGTAAAAGTGATACTATAGTTATGCAATATTAGATTATAAACATGGTACATGGTCTACAAATCATACAGGTCCTTTAAAAAAAGAATTTTTGAGCATCCAAAGCTTCTCTGTAAAGCCTATAGAAATGCAAATCAATGGGAAGTCCATTCCACATGTCAGTGTGAGCCCATGTGCACAGAGACAGGAGAGAACACCATGTACTTTCAGTAACATGAGCAGCGTCCTGTGCACAAACCAACCACATGAGACTGAACTGATAAAACAATGGCATTAATACCTACCTAGCTGCAGATGGGACGTCTTCGTCAGTTAGACAGCTCAAAAAAGTGAGTGAGTCTAACTGTTGTGCAGGAATCACCAGAAAATGCCAAGAGGGGGGGTTTTAGTGTGCTGCAACTGCCCCGCAGTGTGAGCTCACTGAGAAGGGGGTGTGTAGCTCTGTTCTGTGTGTACATGTGTGTGCGTGTGTTTGCTCATGGTATGTGTGTGTGCTGCCAGGAGCTAACAGACAAAAGGGGACAAGATGTCCCTTTGTGAGATCCTGTGAGGGTTAAATAGTCCCATAGAGTACTTTTCAGCAATAAAATATTCCTCCTAACCCTAACCCTTCTCATGTTCTTTCCACAAATCTTCATTTCATTTCCTTATCATCTGTCTGTGCATGCACGGTGCCTCAGGCTTCATCACACACAAACTCTTTTTTTTGCTTTGTAAGCCAGACAACCTGTTTTCCCAACAACAAGCGGGCATTTGCTTGCAGCAGTTTGATATTTGAACATAAAAATGTGAGTGTGCATGTGTGTCTTTGAGTCTCTGGATGTTGGCACTGTTGGACATGGTACCTATCAGCTGATTAAATGAGAGGAGCCTTCAAAGTCAGTCTGTAGGTCACACATGGGAACGCCTGCTGCGCATGTGCATGTGTTTGTGCACACGTACAGTAGATCATGTGTGCTACTGTAGATTGAAAAAGGAGGCTGGAGGCAGGCAGCAGGACACAGGGAGAGAATGTACAGTGCATACAGTCACCTCTTGGCTGCCGAACAAGAAGAACTGTGTCCATGAGGAAGGCGGGAGGCTGCCACAGTTTAGTCCAAGGTGAAGGAATGTAGAAGACAGTATCTGTGCACTGTCCTTGAAAGAACAGTTAATCTGTAACTTAAAGGACAAATATATAATGAACCTGTGGAGTTCCCTTTAACAGCTAAAAAAACAAACACACTTCACAACTTGAATTCATTTTATTGCTTAGAAACATGAAGAAATATGGAAGTATCTCAGAAGTTTTCAGAAAATGAGGGTTAAATAAAATGTGTTCCAGATCTGTGACTGGTGTCAACATGCAGCACTAAATCTTCAATATATTCTGAAATAAGTCTGTTTGGATTTGTATTATTGGGGTCAGGGTTTGTTCATAAGAATAAGAGCTCTCTGGAAGACAAACATAACTAATGCAACCATGTAGGACAGCTGTATATTTCCCTGTCTGTCAGTGACTTACTTATCTTCATCTTCCTATATAACATAAAACAGTGTTTCCTTGTTAATGTAATATCAATGTGTTATGGTTCTTTCCTTATTTTCTCACAGTTGTCAAATGTTTGCATGTTAGTTCTTAATAAGGAGAAAATAAATATTCAATGGAAACAATTTGTTGCTCATCTTTGTTATTTTACACACACATATGTAGTGAGGTCTGTAGGACTTGTAACAATGTCAAGTCAAGTAAAACAAGTGTTGACCACAGTGCTTTAGAGATTGCATGAAACACGGGGATGATTAAATACACACACATAAATAAGAGGATGTATCATCACACGAACAGCAAGGACAAAATAAAATATATACAAATAAAAACAAACGTGTGGACAGACATGTTCATGATGATAATTGCTGTAAGAGAGTAACAATTATCATCTTTGGTTTATAAGTGTGAATGGAATGGAGAGCAGCACCTGGTCTCCAGATCTGAGGGATCAGGAGGAAGAACAGTGGATGAACAGTTCCGAGATGTAACCTCGTGTCAGTCTATACAATGTTTTAAAAGCAAATTAAAGATTCTTCAAATCAATCTGCACTCGTATTGGTAACAGGATACAAGTACAAGGAGGTACAGCTGGGTGCCATCAGCATAACAATGGTAGGAGATATTATATTTTCTGAAAACAGGCCCAGGAGATGTGGAAAGAATCCCACAACACAACACAACACAACACACGGGTTAAATATGGAAAAACTGAGGCAAAAATGATCATAACATATAAACATTCAATCATCACATAAGCTCCTTGCCTTTACCTTCAGTCAGTATGTAATCATATTATCACAGCAGGTATCAGCTGATCACTCAAGCTTGAGTTCATCAGTTATAGTTATTATAATTTTAATATTTTATACGTTTTTTATAAACAGAACCAGTAGATTTTCTGTCTCCTCTCTGTCCTCCTCTTCTCCCTCTGTCCCGTCCTTCACTCATTTTGGACCTGATGTTTCACTTTTGTCCACCGGATGTCCCCATTTAGTCCTGCCTCTGTCCATCAACTGACCCGAGAACACCCGCAGGACTGTAAAAGGTTTGTTTTCCCACAATAATAACAATAACAAATTATATAGTATCGATGTAGTTGCATCAATACTATATGATTTAGTTTTGACCTGAGACAAACATTTATAGATCTCTGAGTTCTCAAACATAAAGTCACAACATAAGAGAACTGTACATTTTTTCAAAGTTTATCTCTGGTCATTTGCATGAAACGAAACGAGTACTCAGGACCAGCGATGTACACAAAATAGTCTAAAATGAATATGTGTAAAACAGTATTATGAGTATTAGTATTAAGTATTGAAATGAGTATTAAGTTTTGAGTTTAAAAATCAAAAAAAGAAAAGAAAAGAAAATGAATAATTAAAGCATTAAAACATTTAAATCATATAGATTTTTTTAAACAATGAAAGTCGAGAGAACAAAAGGGATTCATCAGATCAAAACAAAGCTGAGAACAGGTGAGTCACTCTCATGTTACATGCTGTACAGTAGGGAGCAGAATTGTCCCTTCATATTAAAATAGAATAACTGTAATTTATTATTTGTATTTCTCTAAGAAATCTTTTGAATTTATATAGATCTTATATGCAGGGTTAACTTGTCACAAGCTCCCTGAAGGAAACAGTCTTATTGTATCTTAACTTGCAATATCGCATCATAATTTATGTGCCAATTATATTTTGTGCTAATTATTTGAATCTATAAATTAGCAAATAAATTGTACAATATATTGTAGTAAAAGTAAAGTACCTGTGGGAAAACAAACACATTTTTAAAAGGAGACATGCTAATGAAGAGAAAATCCAGAACCTTCTCTTTATCTAAATCTGTGTGTCATGTTTCTTTGTGCCACGGACCCATTTTGATTAGACTGACTTCAGTATCTATAAAACACTTTATGAGTGATTATCATCAAATCATTAAGATGTGGATGTACAGTAACATGTCTTGATAAATGTCCTAAAGTTCTCTTCTACTTTGCCCAGTAGTATATAATATTATGTAGTATATAACACACATGCGTATCAATGATCCAATAATGTGATTAACAGATTGTTCACATAAAGAGTACTTTTACTTTTGGTACTTATAGTTTCACTTGAGTAAAACAGTAAATGTATTTAAATGCAGGACTTTTGCTTGTAATAGAGTATTTCTACTCTGTTACTTTTTTCATCCCTGACAGTAAATGAGAAGATCAGATGAGGTGATGACATGTTCATCAGTAATTTAAGCATCAAATGATTATTATTACAACGTACTGTGGAAACATCAGTGTTTTTATTCATCCATCTAATTAAGATCTTTTTCCACACCCACCCACACACACACACACAGACACACCATCATCACCAACCTGTTGCATCCATTCACCTCTCCTTCACCATGTTTCTCATTATGAACTGGACCAAACAAGTTCCAAACAATCAGCACGTACTGTCGAGCTGCTGCATAACCAAACGAACCAAATGAAGCTGAGGAACTATAAAATGGAGTCAACACGGAGGAAGAGGAAGAAACAGCGAGGAGGAGAAGACACAAAGGCTGACCAAGAGAAAAAAAGAGAGATGGCTCAGAGAAAAATCAATGGAAACCAACTCTTCATGACAGGTGAGAGGATCTATATATTATGTGCGTCATGTGTCAGCTGATGAGTAACAATAAATTGTACATATAAGATTTGTTTGAGATGATTTAGAAACAGAGTTACACAGTTTGTCTGACAGTTCTTGCTGTATATTGATCACAGTTTTTTAATGACAGATACTTTATTGATCCCGAGGGAAATTCAAGCATCTAGTAGCAGCACGAGACACAGTAAACACACAGTGAGCATGCATTAAGATTAGCCCATACTACAATAAACATGCATTGAAGTTAAACCCATGAGCTGAATCTGCATTTGAATGAAACCTGTGGAAAGAAGTTAAATATGTGCAGAGTAATTTGACATGTGCAAAGAAGAAATTAAACACGCCTGTGACCTAAGCTCTTTACAAATAGAAAACTATATAAAAGTAAAAATAAGAAAAAGACCTAAATGTAGATAAAAACTATATACAGTTACTGAGGCTGTAGACACTGAATGAAGATCACAGCATTAGCAGAGTAGTGCAAATCCTTTCATAATAACATTTGTTGTTAAAGAATATCAATTAAAACTTTAAAAGACTGATAGAACCTTATATAATATTGTGGAGAGGTAAAAGATACTAAGATATAATACATGGATATCAGCTACAGCTGCTGGTTGTAGGCTGACCTCTGGTCATATGGAAGAAAATATTTCATCAAATGATCACTGAACCTGCTGAACCACAGACAACTTTAGTTCACTGCTGCTGATTCATAAACTCTGACACGCTGTATGTGACATTTGTGACAGCTCTATTGCCTCTGTCATGTCTCCGTGCTCCACAGTGTTGTATGCGGTGGCGGCATGCGGTGCCGTTCCCATCAGCGACCTGCTCGACCGGGCATCTCAGCGCTCTGACACGCTGCACTCCCTCAGCACAATGCTGACTCAAGACCTGGTCAGTACCTCTAATAGTGTTTGAGTCCTCCCAAACATAAATGTTAAAGCAACAGAAGAGATGTGAGATTCAGTTTAGCTCTCAAAAGTTCATGACCATAAAAGGTCATACCAGGAGTTTTTCAGCATCTAAAACTTCCAATTTGCCAAATGTTCCTGTCCTAGTGGAACATTTATTTGCTAGGTAAACAGTTCATTGTACAGTACAATATAAAAGTATCTCTTCTTCTAATCATCCCCTGTCCCTCCCCCAGGACTCTCATTTCCCTCCTATAGGCCGGATGATTATGCCCCGCCCCTCAATGTGCCACACCTCCTCTCTGCAGACACCCAATGACAAGGAGCAAGCCCTGCAAGTATCAGTGAGTCACTGCTCCTCCTTATTCCTCCTTTCTACTCTGCTTCCATTTGTTTCACTGATGATTATTATATTTACTTCATCATTGTGGTATCAGGCATGAGTACAGACAAAAATGCAATAAATGGGCTACCTCAGCTTTCACCCAAATAACTAAGTAATTGAATGTTATAAAAGTTCTGATCGAAGCAAGCCACAATTCATTTTGAGAGAACCTGCTGCAGTTGAACAAGTCTGACATGAATGTACCTGATTTCACCATGACAACATGTATATGAAGTAGCGTTGATGGATATGACTGAAATTAGCGAGCAAGAGAGCGTGACATACATGTAAGGTTATTCCAAGATTTCTTTCAGAATACATGTTGCTGAAAACACATGAAAAGACTTTGAACGATATATTACTGAAATGTGGAGTTAGAGGTTCAAACTGTTTTTCAGTCCAGGATTTTGTGGGCGGTCCTTAAAGGGTGGCTCGATGACACGCTGAGACCACCCTGAGCATACCCCTGCACCCCTAACAGAGAGAAAGAGATGAATTCATCTCACTCAGAGTGTTTCAAAGTTAGTCATGTCATTTTCTGAACTCATCTGACACGTTTTAAGTCTGTCAGGCTGCTCGACTGCTCCCACGAGTGGGTGTATCTTCCGCGCATTCAGAGGACACGCCCCCACAGTCCTGGAGCTGAGAATTCATTTTTACCTGATTTTAACACCTCATTTCATAAACTTGTTGATATTTTTAATCATCAATTTTGGCTGGGTGGTTAATAACACTTTTTTCTTTAGTCTGACAAACTCAGAACACACATTTATTCTGACTTTACACTGACTTTAACTTGAAGAGATTTGTAACATTTACTGACCTCTGCAGGCCAACACGTGAATTAGAAGATCTTTGGAAGACACAGGTGGTTGTCCCACTAATATCTGCACAGACTGGTTTAGTGAAAATCATGCTTTTGATCTCTTCAGTGTATTGTATTGTCTTAATATTATCCTTTTGTCTTCTTCTGCAGGAGTCAGACCTGATGTCATTGGCTCGCTCACTCCTCCAAGCCTGGTCTGACCCCCTGGAAGTCCTGTCCACTTCTGTTAAGACCCTGCCTCACCCAGCCCAAAACAGCATATCCAACAAGATCAAGGAGCTGCAGGAGCACTCCAAGAGCCTGGGAGACGGCCTGAACATCTTATCTGGCAAGGTGTGCAAGTGTGACAATGATAAATCCATATGAAGAAATTTTGAGTTGCTTTTCGCAAACGTCTTTACTTCCTTGCTTTGTTTCTCTCTCAGATGGGTCCGGCGGCTCAGACCATCTCCTCACTGCCCTACAGTGGTGGCAATGACATCGGCCAGGATAGGATTTCCAAACTGACCAACTTCCATTTCCTGTTGTCCTGCTTCCGCCGGGACTCCCACAAGATTGACAGCTTCCTCAAAGTCCTCCGCTGCCGTGCGGCAAAACTGCAGCCTGAGATGTGTTAAAGAGTGAGAGCAAAGCAGCCAGCTTCACTTTGAGGGAGACTGTTCTAAAAGCTTGTATTGTGTACCAACTATAGTTTAGCATGTATTCGAAATCTGCCGTCTAAGCTTATGTCCTAATCGCTATGTAGTTGGCATTTTGAGCTATCAGAGGGTGAAGATAAGGAGCGGTTACACAGCTCACACACAAATGATTGAAGTGACACCTTTTATTCATCATGGTGCCCAAAATTGCCCAATTGTTAATGTGTTCATTCAAAAATAGAAGATAAGACATTTTAGGTTGGGAAGGTTTATCCCATTGTCCAGTCTTGCTATGGTTCACTGGACAAAGCATGGGCCATACACTTTCCCGGGTGTTTCCAGCTAGTCTGGCATTATTAACTGTGACTCCTCCTCGTCTTTTCCTTCCACTACAGCTTTTACACCCTCAAAGTCGAGCTGCCAAACAAGCTTTTCAGAGGTAGGCTGGGTGTGATCCACCATCCACCAGCCTGTCTTCGAGTTACTCTTCACACTGGGATACAGGGCTTTGACGAAGAATAACTTTCTCTTCCTAACTGCAGCATTTGCACTTTAGATTTAATTACACTTTCTTGAAACGCCTATCAGCTGAAATATTTCTTTAAAATCTGTATATCATTAAAATTCATCTCTTGCACAGTGAATGTCTTTGTCTCCTTTTGTTCTTCTTGTTTAAAAAGCAGACTGTCCTCCTCAGAAAAGAAGTAAATGTGTTCTAGTAAATTCCCAAGAAGGAGGAAGTGTGTAGGATGCATCCAGGACAGAGGAGTCTTCTAGCGGTGCAGTTACATTTTAAATATGGGAGTCCTAAACCACAGTGTAACTTCAGTGCAGCATTCCGCCTGCTAACAAGACAAGATTATGACTTTGAAGTTGTCTTATTCTGTGTTCAGCTATCCTAATGTGCATTCATTTTCAGTTGATTAATATTATCAACGTTTATTTATTAACTGGTCCCTGGTCTCTTGTGATTTTGCAAAGGTGGGCCCTGGCAAAGCAAGCTTAGTATCTCTGTAGCTATGGAAAGATTTCTCTTTCTAACAGAGCTCAAAGAAATGATGACACATTTCAGCCCTCGACACACTTTGAGAGAACCAAAAGAACCCAAATCAGACAGTAACACACTGTACACACAAACAAGTAAATGATACAAGGGAGCTACATGTGGAAGAATCTATAAATAATATGATAAATACACCAGCACAACCAACAGATAAAAAAAAAAAAAACGAAACTACTGAGCATCAAATGCAGAGGGAATCAGGTAAAGACCATCCTGATGGTAACAGAGAAAATTCATTTGCAAGAACATGCTGAGAAGAAAGCAAAATACTCTGAAGATGTATTAGTTACAAAAAGAATAGAGATCTCTGTTTTATTCAGTGATCTTGAGATCTTGTGATCTCTGGAGCAAAAGTCCAGAGTCTTTAGTTTACAAGGAGTTCACTGGTTCTCATACTGTAGTACCAACATGAGATTTAACGGGCCACATGAGTCCAAATCCCACTTAGTGGATGCATGCAGTCCTTAGAGACTGGATCTGACTGAACTGGACCCATTGACCAGACGATGGTCTAATGGACATGTGTGGCACCTTGTTGCATCACTGTGATCATATGTGTAGTGTGTTTTGCTTCCCCTCAAATTCAGTGTCATGTGTTTGATGACTTCTCATCAGCACCACAGATAAACTTCAAGCTGCTGCCCTCCTCTGACCACATGTGTCTACTACACTTTGATGCTCACTCAGAGGTCACACTCATCCATCATTTACACTACGGAGGATCATTTGACTTGGAATATGCGAATGCACAGGGCCCCGCAGCCACCGGGGGCCCCCCAAACTGCAAGTTCAGCCTCAATATATTTTGGGTAAAAGTAAAAGTACGTGTCTTTATTTGTAGTTGTTTTAAACTAAGCTGCTCTGACAGGGAGGCTGTGACTGTTTGTGGGGTAATCAAGTCAAAATCATCTTTGGGCTGGCACGCAGTGAGTGACGTCTGCCGACAGATATGACGGGATGAATAAAGGTAGGCAGCATTAACAATTGTATCATGGCATCAAAATAATAATAATCTGTTGATCTTGTGCAGTGGCCTCAAATGTCAGACTTGTGCTTATACATATCACAATCACAGAAACAGATCCAAAATTGTTCTTTTACTTACTTGTTTTTTTTTGTTTGCACATTAATATGGATGCTGGTCTATCACATTTATATTTATTTAAGTAAGTTAGGTATTAGTTATTAGTTTTTTTACTGTTTGGGATTGGTGCAGAGAGTTTATATGTTATATCTGCTGCGTTTATTAATGCAACCTTTTTTTCTCTGTTACATCATCACAGATTATCTGAAAAGGTTAGGTATCTCTGCCTCAGAGTTTGTCTAAATTGGGGTCCCCAAATAGTGTCTTGCATAGGGTCAAACAGCTATTATTAGTTATTATAAATGTTAGCATTTAGGAAAAGAAACGTCTGACATCAGCAGAATGCATTCACCATAAAGTTCACTTAGTGTTGCAGGTCCTCTCTGTGACCACTGGAGGACAGTGAACACTCACACAGTGATTACCAATAAAAACACACACACACACACACACACACACACACACACACACACACACACACACAGAGAGAGAGAGAGAGAGAGAGAGAGAGAGAGAGAGAGAGAGAGAGAGAGAGAGAGAGGAATAATATCTTTGCTTGTGCTGCAATTTTTTTTAAAGTCATCATGAGACAATGATTTTGGATGTGGTCTGTTTTCACTGAAATCCCAGAATTTATCTTTACAAATAAATCGTGTTACTGTGAGAGGAAAAGCAAGAGCAACAAAAAGGCTAATGATAGCAGGTGTTAGTTGAATGTTAAGGTAGCTGCAGAGGCTCTGAATGAAAGCAGATTAGCATGAATGTGAGTGCACGGTAAAGAAGGGGTTAAACACTTTGACTTCTTTGCTTTTCATTTTCAGCTTACAGCAGTCGGTCCCGACTACTTTTCGTTTTCGATTTGTCATTTTTAATATTCAATTCAGGATAGTTTTTATTATATTATTATTATTATTATTATTATTATTATTATTATTATTATTATTATATAGAGTTATGTTATGTTATGTTAAACTGTCCTGTGTGCAAATCATTATCAGACAGGGTTGAAAAAACATTTTTAGCTGTATGAAGTCTGATAAATGACTCAAGTGATGTCACTTGAGTCAGCATCAGATGGGGAGAGAAGTCCATCCATTATTTATTTGTAACCTTTTCCTCATGAGGGTCATGGGGGGGCTGACTTTGGGCAAGAGTTGGCGTACAACCTGGACAAGTTGCCAGCTTATCACAGGGCAACTCGATTTGATTGGGTCCAACAACCTTGAGCGACACAAAGAAGGTGAACGGATGGTATCTACATGTGTGGTTCCCATCGTGAAGCATGGCAGAGAAGGCGTGATGGTGTGAGGGTGCTTTGCTGCGACACTGTTGGTTATTCATTCAAAATTTGAAGGTGCACTCTGTAAGATTTGGGAACTTTATTTTCAGAATAAAGCAGACATGGAATATAATATTCATAACAATGATTTCATGCATGTATAATCACCTGAAAATAAGAATATTTTTTATTTTTGTTACTTAAAAATTCTCCTCCATCTACGGTGGGAGCGGGTCCTCTTTCATGAAGACCACCATATTGAAACACTGTTTCTACAGTAGCCCAGAACAGACAAACTAAACACTGACTCTAGTCAGGGTCTTTAAAGTGTTGTTTCTCTTTACACCAGGAAGGTGAGGGTGATGTGAGGAGACTGCAATGCAGCGATTACATCACTAGATGCAACTAAATCCTACACACTGGACCTTTAAGTGAGATTGACGTACAGAAGTACAGACTTCCACTGGTCTGATGTCTATTCCTTGTGTTTCCTGCTCAATCACTTCTCTTCTTCTTGCTGGTCTGATTTACACACTCTCCTCTGAACAGTTGATGTTGATGAACTCTGTGAAGCATTTATGTGGGCTCCAATCTGAGCTGCTGTTAACTTCTAACTGTGATGAACTCCTTCTCTGCAGCAGAGCTCACTCTTGGTCTTCCTTTCCTGGGGTAGAGCCAGTTTCATCAGTGTTTGAGGGTTTTTGTGACTTCACTTGGAAGATACATTCTTAATATTTTCCAGGCTGCCTGACCTTAACCCTAACTACTGTAGCTGAATAGTGATCTTTAATGTATGTCAACTCAACCTCTGAACGACACAACTAGACTAAGACTGACTCAACTCTGTTGAGCACTGCTCCCTGCACCTGAGTGGTCAACTCAAAAGTCAGCCAGCCATCCAACCACCAAAACAGACAGTCAGTTCAAACAGTGAGTCAGTGAGGACAGCTGACTGTTCACAATGCTCAATGACAGCAAGGGACACCATGAAGCCTGTCAGTGAATCAATCAATGAGCTAAAATGTTACAGTGACTATGAACTGCATCTCCACTGAGGGGAGAACAACTTCTAATACACCTGATGGGAAAGAGGGGTGGGGTGGGGGAGGACAAAGAGAAGGGAGGGAAATGGTATAAAGGAGGAAGAGATGAAGGGGTGAGAGAAAGGACGCAGGAGAGAGAGAGAGAGAGAGAGAGAGAGAGAGAGAGAGAGGAAAATGATGGGAGGGGGAGGAGAGGGGAGGAGCAGAGGGAGGCAGGCGCTCAGTCTGTTTGCTCGCAGGAGGAATCAGCAGCAGCAGCAGCAGCAGCAGGAGGACAATGGACCGTCTCCACTCCGGATCCTAACGGGCTGTTTCCCACGCGCTGGAATAGAAGGTACGGTTACCGGAGCGAGGCGGCGGCGAGCGCTCGGTCTCAGCCAGGTCTCGGTATCTCGGTTGAACCCTCGATCAAAAGGCGCCGTTTGTCTTGTGCAAAGAGGAGAGGCTGCAGGAAGGAAGCGACGCAGCAGCGCAGCGCAGCAGACAGACACCCAGCAGGGCCTGCCGTCCGCCCGTCTCCGGGTCTTAAACCAGCCGGTGACACGTTATAAACGCGTTATACCTGCTCACTCTTTATGTCTGCATGTGCTGGATCTTAACGACGTGATAAATGAAGGCAGAGAAAACACACACATCCGGAATGGCACAGCCAGTGTTCTCTCTTCTCCAAAAAATAACGTCACGCCGAACTCCCTTAGAAATGTTTCTGTTTTTAATGTCCGTGCTTATATTCTGAAGCAGACACTTCTAATGATGTGAAGTGATATTTGTTTGGATACTTTGAGGTCCTCTGGTCATTTCGGCTTTCATGTGCTTTATAAAATCTGTTACATGCTAATTAAAATCCAGTTTTAACGCGCGAGCACAGCGCACGTCGCCTTCCGCTCTGTGTATTTTGACGGGAGGAACACAGAAGATGAACAAGCGGAACACAAATAATAGCTGACCTTTCCACTGTAGTAAAGGCTGCACTGTGTGTCACACACACGCCGAATTCAAGAGTGGCTCGTAGTGATTCTGAACAGCTGTTAAATTTCACTTGGAGATGTTTAATATGCTCAAAATGCAACAGCACAATAAAATCTGCGTTTTTCCAATGGGAGTCCGGAGCTAGCAGCATATGACGGGCATGCCAACAAAGCCTCTCTCTAGCCAGCAGCGACAGCAGGAGCACGCAGTGTGTTGTCTGCCAGAGTGAACCGTTGCACTAGGCCAGGCCTGGGAGTCTCCTCTACAGATGCTGGGATTGTTGCGTGAATAGATGGAGCCATTGTTAGTGGTGCCATAATGTGCCTTCTGTTGAACGCTGTGTGCGTGACGCACATAGACACGCAGGGATACAGAGATGCTGTGCAGGCGTGGAGACTTACTGACTTATTACTCGCGTCTGAACGGGCTGCATATTATCACCATCAGAGGAGGAAGCAGCAGCATCTCCAGCCGTGGCTTCAGAGTCTTGTTTGTGTCTCAGACTGTGTTGATCACATTGAATGCGCACACACACACACACACACACACACACACACACACACACATGAGACAAGGTCATCTTTTGCCACACTAACCGCCCAAACACTTGACACATGTCATTTAGAAAAACACAGGCTGTGCTGTGTGTGCTGGAGTCTGTATTTAGTGAAGGGAGAGGCTCAGAGATAGATAGATCAGGCAGATAGATAGATAGATAGATAGATAGATAGATAGATAGATAGATAGATAGATAGATAGATAGATGTATTATTTATCCCCAGGGAGAAATTCATAACTCAGTAGTCATTTAGCTGCATATGCTGAAGATGATTGTTGCAGGCAGCCAGCAGTCGAGCTGTGATGTTTTTATTTTAGATTGTATTGACCTGTGTGTGTGTGTGTGTGTGTGTGTGTGTGTGTGTGTGTGTGGGAGGATGCTGGCTCTGTGTAAACTCGATCCATCAGAATCTAGTTACATATAGAAAAGTCAGATTATAGTGACAAATCGATGTGAGGGACGCTCACAACACGCAGCGTTCTTTTAATGAAGCAGAGGTCTGTTTTTGCACGTGCTGAGATGAGTCAGATTAGTTTATGTAAGAGTTGTTGTTTTTTTGTTTTTTTGCCTGATAAGAGTGATGCCAAATAATGGCACAGAGGTCCTTTAAAAACGTCCTCGAACAGGACAACCAAAGCACAGTCAGGACCGAGAACAGAATGACAGGAAGCAAGCTCGACACACAAAGGATTAGGGGTAGCAGGAGACAGATGTTGTTCTTGGAAGGATGGGGTAGTGTAAAATGAAATCTGGGTTGATGCTCTCACTGTATTGAGCTTAACTGGTAGGAACACCAACGAAGAAGAGACGGACATGCTGAGATGGAGTTATGGAGAACGGAGTGAGATTTTGTCAGGCGTGACCAGGAGCCATCAGATTGCTCTTAACAATGACAGGAAAAAGGCCAGGAGCAGTATTAGCCCTTTGTGTGTGTGTGTGTGTGTGTGTGTGTGTGTGTGTGTGGCCAGAGGCGTCTGTAAAGGTTATTTGCTTTACATTGGATTTGCTTTCACATGATCAGTGTGTGAGAATCTACTATTTGGAAAGACAGTGTCACAAGACATACTGTGGTTGCCTTTGTGTGTGTGTGTGTGTGTGTGTGTGTGTGTGTGTGTCTGTAATATCGTAGTCAGCTGTGCCATCTGGAGTCAGTGTAGTTTTAAGTAGAACTTTAGTTCCACCTCCCTGAAGAGTTTCATTCCATCAGAACACAACATCCCAGTCAACATCAGTTTGGGAGCGTTGCCATGGAGATGGATGTAAACCGCCACACAAACAGCAACAACGTGATCCAACATGTTTTCTCCTCCTTTGGTTCACATGCATGTCGCAGCATATTGTTGCAATGTGTTTGCACTAAGAGCCACTGTGATGACTGAGTGGGGACAAACCTTCAGGGGAAGATGATACATATCACAGACACACAAAATATTATGTTGACATGCACTGTCACATCACCAAAAGAAAGTAAAACACTGAACATCATCATGATCATCATCACATGATCCTCATGATGTAGATTCTGTAATGAGGAAGAGGAAGATCAGTCACATCTGTTGTTCATGAGCAGCAGGTTTGTGGAGCAATATTCAGAATTGTCTAAAGACACTCAACATACACATTTAAATATTATGTGGAGGGTTCACGATAAAAACCTGATACATGATAATACGACGTTAAAACGTTTCACAACACAATGTGAGAAGAATCTGCTCCAGTGAAGAGTGTGACTACCAGTATATAAAACTCTAAATATGATCTACCTGTCTTGTTTATATTTCAGTTTCTAAATATTCTGTTAGACTGTCAGTCTAATTGCTAATTACTCCAATTTTATTTCTATAGCACCAAATCATAACAAAACTTATCTTGTGACTCTTTCCATACAGAGCAGGTCTAGACCGTACTCTTTAAAATATTATTTACAGAGACTTAACAATTCCCACTATGAGCAGGAACTTGGAGACAGTAGCAAGGAAAACATTCTTTCTCTATCAATTTAAATAGATATTTTTCTACAGTAGCCCAGAACAAACTAACTAAACACTGATCTAGAAATGTCTTTTTGCTTTTTAGGTGAATTTCTCAGCCACAGTTTAAGTCAGAGTTGAAATGTTTGGTCAAACTGTCAGAAAATAAGGAACCAACTGTAGACTCTAAGCCTTGTGTACTATTTTTTAACATTTATAGACCAAGTTTATCAGTTCATTTATAATGTAACTGTCAGATTATTTGATAATGAAAACAAAACTGAGCCAGAGTTTATGTGTGATGGTGCTGCATGCTGCATTGAAGGCTGTGACCTTGTATTTTACGTCATTGCTAAATTTTCCCCACGGATGCCGTGACCTTCCATCCGATACAAGCACAGATCAGATCTTTAAAACTTTGGGCATTTTCTGTTCTGTTCCAGGTTGTTTAGGGTTAAATCTTTTAAAGACTTGATGAGAACCAACTACACACAGCATCAATTAATCATGACGTCACACAAAGCTGTTGCAGGACACCCTTATTTGGGTCTCTTTGGTCTACACCATGGTGGAAAATGTGACTTTAGTATTTGGCATGTTTCGACTCAAAGAAACAAATTACAAGGCGAGGCTGTTCACTATCAAACTACTGCACGTTGTGCTTATTTTGTATTGAGGGAAGTACACGCTGTATCATTGTGACAATGTAACTTAAACAGTCAGTATGAATCTTCACACCTCAGCTGTGAATGTTCACACAGAATCCCACAGTTTCCAATGCAGTGTGTCCGCCTCAGTCCACACTTGATTAAGTAATCGTCTGATTTGCAAAAAAACCCATTTCTATTTCTTTTTACCTTTAAAGTGGTAAACAGCTGAATTCTTCTTTTAATATGATGTGGCTGTGGTGTTCTGCTTGCCTGAGATCAGCTGTTGATGTGGGACTGAAGCGTCTCACTAAGCGATGCTAGTGTTTTTGTCTTTTTGGCTGTGTTGGCTATCGGTGCTAACACTAATGATCTAGTTCTTCTATGTATTTGCATAGACTGGATGGCTATTCTTTGACAAACTAACTAGAATTGTGCAACACAAAATCTTTAGTAAGTTACCATCTACTATTACAATTTTTTAAAGGTCCAGTGTGTAAGATTTAGGGGGCGCTGTTTACATAACATAAATTGAATATAATATTCATGTATAATGACGTGCAAATAAGATTTGTTACATTATAATGAGCCTTTTATATCTACAGACAGCTAATTTCTCCTTTAATTTATGAAAGAGAGAGTGATGCAAGGGGGTTGCAATTGCAGTAATTACACTGTCACTGAATCTGAAACACTGGTCCTTTAAGTTACCATCTCAGTGGTGCACTTTAGGAAATAGGCTCATTCGTTTTATGTCTGTAAGCTAAATATAAAGCTAGCACAGAGAATGGAAATGGAAAATTATAACTCCTGGTGTTTTTATACTTTGTTTTTTGGACAGAATAAACAAATGAGATATACTGTTAATATGTTAGCTAGAGGTGATTTGCCTTTGGACAGAGCTAGGCAAGATGGTAAGATGCAGAGCTAGAAATCAAAGTTGGATATCCTGGGACCATGGGAGTGCTTTGTATTCACACGCCTATGTCACAAAGTAAGTTTGGCATTCAGAGCAGCAACATAAAGACACATATGACACGTGAGGTCACAATGCGTCACTGTTTTAATTGGATTATTTTGACGCCTCTTGGAGCTCCACGTGGGTGTTATGAGATACGCAGTTATTTTGCTGTTTGATGTCATGTTTGGCAATAGATTGGGTCATTTTTGGCATATATACTATTATTTCTTCACACCCAACAAGGTTTTCTCCCAAATATGTTCAATATAAGTTTATTTGTTTAATTGTTTTCTTGCTTAATAATCAAGATAAAACATCAGAAATGTTAAACAAGCCATTAGAATTGCCTAAAGCCAAACATAACCTATTCAAACAGCTTGTTTTATCTAACCAACAGTACAACACCCAGCCGTATCTCATGTACAATGATGATGTACAATCTTAGAAGACTATAAAAAACATAAAATATTCACATTTGAGAAGCTGAGGAATAAAAACTTACTGAAAGCAGTGTCTATACTAAAGGTGGGGCACTTAAAAGACAGAGATCTTCTGTATAAAATGATCAAAACTGACACAGTAGTCTAACCCTTACCCTGGATTGTGAATTTATAATGCTATAAAACTCAATTGGGTCTTTTGTTGGGGCTGTAATGCAGCCTTTCTGCTTTAAAAAAAAAAAAAAAGGTCTGAAACCAAAACCAAGATAACCCTGATGACATCATCATTCGGTGGCGTGCCCTGTTAAGTGGGACAGCCTGGTGGCCCATGCGTTTGAGGCACTGACCATGAACCACAACTCTCTACTGTCAGCTCTCTAAATAAAATAAAGGCATGAATGGCCCAAAAGTTGTTTACAGTATTGTCAGAACCACCAGATTCACTGCAGTCATGTCACAGCTGAATGTGAATTGATTCTCTCTTTCTTATAGTTGTGGATTGAATATCTTTGGGGATTTTGTCTGTTGGTTGGGCAAAATGTGATGATGGTCTCTTTGGACTTGTGATGATCTACTTACAGTCAGTCTGTCTGTATTTAGAGTTCCGGTCTGTGGATAACACAACATGATTGGTTTGAACCAAGCAGCAGCCTCCATGGCTGGGAAATGAAGCCAATTGAAGCCAAGTGCTAAAAACTTCCTCCAATGTCCACTTGAGGCGGGCTACAGAACATGTTAATCTCCATAAGTCCCCATATTCAAACTTCACAGCAGAAATAAACATGTTTACAGTCTGGTGTCTCTGTAGCTAATTTCCCTGTTCATGACAACTGTACTGAGGGTGAATTTATATACAACTCACCTGTTCACATTATATTAAGGCTTAAAGTTATGCAGAATTAAGAGCTTGGACACTTTGATTGACATGTAGGTGCCATTACAGATGGCTTGTTTAAGCCTACTGATGATCCACATCTATGTCGATCAGATTAGCCTTGAGGGGGAAGAGGCAGGACAGCCAACATGGCGATGGCCAGAGCCACATATTTTGAGCTTCAAAACTGCGCTTTGGAAACCTGTGGGTGATGTCACGTATACGCTGTCAATTCTTTATACTGTCATCGGTTTGAAGTTAAAGTCATTGTTTCAAGCTCCATCTTGTGTCACTGTGACCTTTGACCTAAAACAGCTGTCTCCTCTCCTCTCCTCTCATATAATCTAGATTGATGAGCTATTTTTTTGGAGCAGCAACAACTAATATTTTCATGATCGCTACATTTCTATAGTGTGTATGATTGACTGATTAGTTGTTGTCGAACTAACAGTCTAAAATCCATAGTAATATAAAAGAGAACTTTATTCTGTTGATCAGCTAATCCATTAATGGACTCATCATTTCTGTGGTTAAATTAAAGGATTGCTTTTGACTTTGGAATCATAAAATATTTTCCTGTTTCCTGCTTCAAAAGCCAGAATCAACTTGTTTGTGTCAGTTTCATGTCATTAAAAATGCAGAGCACTGGGTTTGCTGGTTGCATGGCAGAAAGGTTTGGAGACAATGCTTCGGGTTTTGGTGACTCGTCTTGTGTCTGTTGTCATTGATCACTGTCACAGAAAATGACTCATCACAAATATAAACGATCGATTCGTCTGTCTCTGTGTGTGATTCAGGAGGTGAATATCAAACAGCTTCAGAATGCTGCCGTCCTCGTCCCTGCTAACCTGCTGTTTACCGGGGGGCATCTGATTTACCAAACATGATGAAGACTGAGCCCCCGGCGGCCTCGGGGGGCAACGGGACCTCCAGTGGCAGCAGCGGAGGAAGCGTGAGCTCGAACCTGAGAAGTCCCTCGCCCCACCGCAATGCCTACGAGGCGGGGCTGGCAGCCCTCAAGAAGGCCACTGACCACCTCAACAATGCCGCCAACGGAGGCACTGACCCTGCCTCGAAGCCTGCTCCTCTGCCCCGCCCAACCGGGAGGGGCCGGAAATATGGATCAAATGTTCACCGCATCAAGAACATGTTCATGCAGATGCAGTCTCCTGGTGATGAAGAGGATGGAGCCAAAATGATTGGTAATTCACCTCACAAGTTTTTGTCAAAGTCTGTAAACAGTGTGAGGTGAACTAGATGATGATGATGAATTATTTTTTATATGCTAGATTTTGCCACCCACGACTCACATTATGATTCCTAATACTCAACTTGAACCTTGTTAGTCATTCCTCAGTCCAGGCTTTTAAAGGACCAGCACACCCACACGGGTGTTTAGTTACTCTGTTTGATTAGACCTGGAGTCAGGTGTAAGTTGGGTAGAGCAATGCTCGGAACTGACATTTTATTAAATTCCCAAATAGTTCAACCATGACGGTGCGTGCATTTTTTAGCTTTTCTAAAACAAAAAACAAGAAGAAAAACATAAGAAACTAACTTAACTGTGTGTATGCTCTAATGTAAGCTGCAGAATGTTAGCATTTCTGGCTAAAAAGCGTACTTTTTGTCAAACTCGTTAGCTAAGATATTACGTTTGCTAAACACAATGATTAGTGTGCAGTGCAAAAGCGACGCGGTTCGTTTTTTATTCATGAATTATCATCTGGTGAGGATGTTAGTATCGTATCATTTAGTAGTTAGTAAAGTATCATTGGTTGTATTAAGTAAGATATTGTCCAATGAATGGATAACAGAACAAAAAAAATAAAGCAGTCAGACATTAAACAGTCCAGCAGTTTAGCCAGTTCATTTAAACCATGTTAAGCCTTTTATGCCTTTAATGATAGGAGAGCTAAAGATAGACAGGAAGCAGAGAGAGGGGGAGTGACACGCAGTAAATTAGCCGTCCGATGCGGGATTCGAACCAGGGCCAGCTGCAGCTAGGACTATGGCCTCCACACCTGGGGCGGCCGCTTAACCCACTACGCTACCGACCGCCCCAGGTTTGCCTTTCTTAAATTATTTTAGCAAACCTTGTGATTTGTGGTAACTGGGCATTCCTCTTAGTGTTTTCAGATCTGAAAATGTGCTGAGAACAACATTACAGACGATGGTCAAACTTGCGAATAAGACACAAATGGAATCTTTGTCGGTAACAAACCCATCTCCTTGATCCGTCCAATTAACTTTCCTGTCATTGGCAGGTAAAGACCAGGCTGTGAAACTGTCCCTGCCGAGGGCATCCAGCCTCAACGAGAATGTCGACCACAGCGCCCTGCTCAAGCTTGGCGCCACAGTTTCAGAGAGGGTCAACCGTTTTGACTCTAAACCAGGCGGGGAGGGTGGGAGCTCATCTGTGGGCTTCTCCAAGCTCCAGGAGACCAGGAGGATCTTCGAACAGCGAACTCTACAGGTCACAAGAGTCTTTGTTTTACTTACTTGCCTGTCTGATTCTGATTCAAGACCATCTGACTGACTGATTATTGTCTCCTCCAGGAGAAGCAGGCTGCCACCAATCGGATCTTGCTGAAGAAGGAGCGGGCGTCGGGCTTCCAAGACAGTCGTCTAGATGTTGTGGCTCGCTTTAACGGTTCCACTGAGGCTTTGGACCGGCTGGACGATCCCCCTGCTCCCGCTCCCGCTCCCACTCCTGCCTCGGCTCCCATTCCTGCCCCTGCTCTTGCACCCACTACTCTTCCTGCTGCTTCAGCTTCTGTCGGGCCTGGTGAAGCCGTCAGCCCCACAGTGAGCCAGCTTAGTGCCGTGTTCGAGAAAACTGAACCGCAAAACAATCTCTACCTCCCGCACCGTCGATCAGGTCCTGCCCTTGCACCTAAACCCAAACCTCCAGCCAGAGGGGAAGCTACCGGAAAGAAGGTGAGAAGAATTTGCATGACTTTAAAAAAAGGAAACTGTAGTAGAAATAAAGGATAGTGCATGATTAGATGATTTGTCCATCTGTCCTTCTTTCAGGTGAAGGTGTTACCTCCAGAGGACTGCAAGGAGGTGGCAGCAGGAGTTGTGAGCACCAAGGCTGCAGAGCTACCAGAGGGGACAGGTTCTCTACAACGAAGTATAGGAGGAGTGACGGCCAGCGAGGAGACGGACGGGTTCAGACAGTCGGGAGACCAGCTCTCCAACTCCTCCCACTCCTCATCATCCTCAGTGGCTGTCACTTCCTCCTCTTCCTCTTCAGAGGTAAAACCGGAGTTGGCGGCTCAGCCAACAGCAACTGAAGCCAGGGGTTCAAGTACAGTGGCTCTAGAGCGTGGACCACAAGCTGACGAGCAGGATGACTCCACAGGGTCTGAGGCCGGAGCCAGGCTCGTGCAGGCCGAGGTTCATGCCTCACTGGAAAATGGAGAAAAAGAACCCCCGGCTTCTTCTCCCTCCTCAGAGGAGAAGGAAGCGGACTCCGATGAGAGGAGAGGTGAGGAAGAGGGGGAGGAGAATGATGAGAACGGCTCGAGGAAGGACGATTACTCGGAGGGGGATCTGGTAGATATCAGTGCATACAGTGGGCTTGGGGAGGAGGACTCCGGGGGTAGCCAACTAGACGATGAGGAGGATGAGGAAGATGAGGAAGCGTATCAGCCGGAGACCAGCTGCCACGAGATCCCAGGTCTTCCTGAGGAAGAGGAGCCTCCGCCATCCAATAGGAAGATACAATTCAGCACTGGCCCAATCAAGGTGAGTTTTTGTCAGAGAAAACTACTTTTACTTTTCAACACTCAGTCGGACCTTAATAGAACTTTACAGTAAGTAAATTTGCATTTGTAGGTTTCCCAGCTGATGTCAGTGCTGAGTTTTATTGGAGCCAGCACCGAGTGCCCATAAGAGGAACTTGTTGAGGTACTTCCTCTTTGGCTTTCAGCCAAGGTGGATGTCACTTCAATTTAAACTACACTGATCCACTGGCTTTTTTCTAAACCTGTGATAAGTGAAACCTGTGATTCAGAAAAATAATATTCTATTCAAATCTTAAATCAGTATTTTATTTGTATATATTGGATAAAGTGTCTCTCCGTGTAACAAACCCACTAATATTCATTATCCATCTCTGTAGTTTAC
This sequence comes from Larimichthys crocea, assembly GCF_000972845.2. Classification (NCBI taxonomy): domain Eukaryota; kingdom Metazoa; phylum Chordata; class Actinopteri; family Sciaenidae; genus Larimichthys; species Larimichthys crocea. Next base: position 12,223,153 of record NC_040022.1, read on the forward strand.
CTCAAGTCTTTGGTCCATTTTAGCATCTTTAAGCTTGTTGTTTTGGTTTTCCAGCCCACAGCTTTTCTGTTTTGGTTCACCGCTCTCATGAACCCGAACAGCAGGAGCAGCAGGCAGCTGTTTTCAGCGAGAAAGCTCCGATGCACCCACTGCACATCCTGCACATGCACCAAAATGTCAAAGAGCTTGTGAGTGTAGCAGAGCTGTAGCTGCTAAAGATATTTTTCTCAGGAGTTGGTGGAGACCAACAACAGAGTCATAGGAAAAGTAAATGCTTGGTGAATATCAGGTACCTAATATTCAGATCCTTTACAAGTGCTTCAAGAGTAGCATCAAAATAGGCTTAAAGCACCAAAAGTAGGAATACTCCATGTATGACTGGGTTAGAAGTGATGTATTGAGGTGTGCTTTGGGTTATTTACCATCATTGACAGTATTTTGTGTTTACAGCTTGTTTCACTGCTGCCAAGTCAAATCAATGAATGCAGGCTTAATGATGATAGACTATAAAATACTCCTTTAGTTGTTTGATTCATATTTTGAGCTCTGAACAGTTTCTACCTGCTAATTAACTCATAAAATGTGAGAAAAGGCTGAATGGATACAGTGAAGGCCTTCATAAAGATAAAGATAAAGTGTGTGTGTGTGTGTGTGTGTGTGTGTGTGTGTGTGTGTGTGTACCATGGAAACTCAAAGAGAGCAAGGAAGCGATAGAAAAGACCAAGCGACTTCCTCCTTCTTTAACATCACACACACACAGGGTGGAGGGGGATTTTCACTCTTTGATTTCGCCACAGGATTTCCTGCTGACTCTAGCTTAAACTGCATGTGTGTGTTTGTATATGTGTGTGGTGTGTGTATGTGTGCGGTGTCTGTATGGGTCTCTGAGCATAGATCTTGATTTAAAAAAAAAAAAAAAGCAGCACTTTTTTTATAGTGGAGTTTCTCCGTGGATTGTGAAACATGTCACAACACACCACGATGATGTTGTCACACTGACAGCATACTTCCTCTGTGGAAGAAAGAAAATTGAGTGGCATACCACAGAGTATGACATGATAATATATTATCCAACAGGAAATAAGATGGTGTTGTATTGGTATTGAAACGCGGCGTGTTCAGACAGAGTTTAATGTCGCTAGGATGGACACAGGCGGCTTTTCCAGTTTAATCATGTCCATTCGTGCAGGCAGTAGAGGATCACGAGGAGGACCATGTTTTATTTCAGGCCAGGCATCAGGTCAAAAAGGAATTCTTTAAATTTTTCAGACTTTAAAACATTTAACCACTGACCTCTGCAGCCACAGTGCAGCTAAAAGTAGAGTCGTGGCCAGAGGCACTGTTATTTGCTACTAAGGTAACTGCTACAGTTCGTGCTAAAATGTGCAAATACCCGCTTTAAATTCAGAACAGCATTTTTTGTTCAGTATCATAAAACAAACGCACACCAAGCATTACGACTGGACAAACATGATATTTTCTGGTCACTTATACAGTCCACATGCTGCTGTATGCTGCCACATGCACAGCAGACACATACAAAAAGATCATTGTAGGCTATATGAAACCTATAAAACAGGCTTAACAAAAGATACAGCGATAATGTGTAAGAATTGGTTGCTCAGTATTTCACTCATAATGATTCAGCTGTTTGCTGTTTGCTGGCCACTTATTTGGAAGTAGCTCTGCAAACTAAAGGCACTTCCTTTAGCTGCCACCCACAGCTCTTTCTCTATCACTCGCTCATCTCTTTAGACGCTACAGCCCAGTGAACAATGTGCAGCAGTAATCTTACCTAACCGCAACCAACAATGAGATCTAGCCTTGAGGATGTGTGTTCAGTACAGGGGTGGTGCCACAGTGTCAAAATAGCTTTGTAGAATTCATATTTAGAGGTAGAGTTTGTATGAACTGATGATCTGTCAGTGTGCCCACCCCCAAAAGAACACAACAAAAAGAGCAGCATAGCAAAAGGTAGCGGAACCACAGAAGCCCCTTTTCTGGATATCCTACTAATGTATTAATGTTCAAATTAAGAACAAGACAGTGTAATGTATTGTGATGTATCAGTTAAAAGCAGGAAAACCGAATTAAGCAAATTATATAACAATAACTGGTGCAGAATTTTTATTTCACTTTCAGTCTGAAGACAAGTACTGTCAGTGCCAGTTGTCCCTAAGTTGCAAAATCCGTGACTGTGAAGTGACGCCCATGCAAAGTGTCAAAAACTGCAGTTCCTCAAACTTCCACTTGAGGCTGGCTCCAGAAGTGAGTCAGTCTCCATAAGTCCCCATGTTCAAATGTCCAACTTCACAGCAGAAATAAACATGTTTACAGCCTGGTACAAAAAACAGTTTTGGTCTCTGTAGCTAATTTCCCCGTTCATGACAACTGTACTGATGGTGAATTTATATACAACTCACCTGTTCACATTATATTAAGGCTTAAAGTTATGCAGGATTAAGAGTGTGGCCGCTTTAATTGACAGGTGGATGCCATTACAGATGGCTTATTAGAGCACCCAGGTGTCATGTAGCCTGCCTTAGGTCAACATCTTTGTACGTAACATGCAAATTTTAAGTGTAGATCAGGACTAACCTTTTTTCACCACGTTAGCTCTGATTCTTGAACCAGTTCTGTTCGGGACTCAACAACAATAAATGATCTTATTATTAGGAATAAAACCGCCTCCTACGTAAACTGGATCGGCCTGCGCTGCTGTATTTGAACTGAAACACAGCTGTATATCACAGCCTTTAGATGATGAATGATACCATGGAATACGTATTTACAGTTATATTCATATTAAGTAACAACATCAGCAGTGACAATAAGAATACAATCAATAATATAGGACAAATAGAGGGAGTTCCAGCCAAAGGGGGTGTAGCGGTAGCATGTTCCTGAGTGTGGGCATCAGCTTCCTGTCCACTCCCACCACCAGACACGCCACTTCCTGTTCGGAACCTCGCTGGTATGGCAGGCTCATAAAATAAACAGACATGGATCAGAAGCATTGTGGTCTTCACAGAGTGTCTCTGTAATTGACACCAGTACAAGAACACCGATGACTGCCAAGTTCAGTCAAAAGCAGGAGAGTCAGACTATGCCTATAGTTACTGTCACATGGAGGATGGATTACACTCTAATATCATTGATTCAACATGAAACAAGAGAAAATGATGTTATGACTATGCATCCTTGTTGGGATTTGATCCAGTAACTTTTCAGAGTTCTGCTGCCGGGGAACAAAGCCAACCCAGAGACTCGCTGCCCGGACATGTTGGGTGTTATTCAATTCCAAAACTGGTTGGTTATTGTTACTCTGACATCATGAGTTACTTCATGAAGTCAAAGTCAGCCAGGAGAGTTCAGACCTCCTCTGGTGTTTAGCAACCTGCCTACACAGCACGTCTTTTGGTAAAAAGTTCTGGACGTGAACGCTGTAACGCTGAAGGGAAATGAATGATTAATCACAGGCTGCAGGAAAACTGTTGAAGTAGCCAGGTTCTCTCACATTCTGTGCATCGTGTGTTTGAGTTGTACACAAGGCCACCTTTGTAACACTGTAAAAAGCAGTTGGAATGTGGCAGGGTGTGTTTGTTTTCCTTGAAAATACACGCATGTTCACACGCACACACATGCACACACACGCACACACACACACACACACACAAAGCTAATTGATAAGAATCACAGAGTGGAGCTTTTGTTTGGAACAAAGACACCTGGCGGTTGTAAAAACCAAGTCAAAAGTTGAGGGATGCACCTGATCCTGACTGAGCCCATTGACCTAAAGGAGCAGTGATTGTGGATCTGGTGTGACAGGAAGGTTTGGACTGGTGTTGGCCTCTCATCATCTCCAGCATGAACAGCTCTATAGAAGAGAAGTTGAGAAACATGTACCGCACTATTTCCTAAAGTTCCAAAGTATATAAAAACCTATAACCTTTGTAAGTTTTTCAGCTTATCGTCTCATACAGTTTGTAAAATAGAAGCAGCAACATCTCATCATTTGAGAATCTGGAACTAAACCCTCTGGCATTTTTACCCTAAAAATGACCTAAATGGTTAACCCTTTATAGGGCACTCATTGAAATACTCATTGAAAAGTTTCAGTTTTAGGCTGCACATCAAAGTCAAAGAAGTTACTGTATACGGTCACTCGCCCACCTAAGGTAAAAAAACAAATATGTGGAGCATTTATCTCCAAATTAGCAATCAGACTTATGTCTTACAGATTTATTTATTTAGGGTTTCGGGTTAGGGTGGGATCCATGGGAGGCCACAGCAACGCTACCTGTGAGGTAGCCTGACATTCACTGATTGGCTGGAGAAAGTCACGTGGGGTTCTGTTTTTAAAGCCCATGGAAGTGACCATATATAGTTCCTTCCATAAAGGATTAATCAACAAAATAGTTGCCAGTTATCTCCCTCTCATTTGATTAATTCATTAATCGAGTAGTGGTTTTAGCTCAGTACATAATTAAATGTCGACATGACTTGCATCCCAAAATTTCCAAAATTATGCAAACCAGTATTTTGATATTTATGATCATACATCATCTATACATAGATGAGACCATCGATACCACTGCCACTTCTCTTCAGTCAATATGTAAATGGAGTCAGCAGCCTGTTAGCTTTGCCTTGTTGTTGTTAAATAAGTGTAGACACAGCAGTTTGGCACACAAAACCGTTTCAAATCACAGACTAGACTCCGGCTACAGACTTATTTCAGAGGTGTGACAGTGGTGTCAATCTTCTAATCTGACATGTGTCACGTCAATGAATAAACGTCATATGTGCAGTTTGGGACAGCGGTGGCGTGCCACGTCTCGCAGCGTCCTTGTCTAATCTTGATCCAGTTACCTGTCTGACATCCAGCTGACTGGAGTGATTCAGGCTAATTCATCACTCAGCCGGTGTGGATTAGCAGCGAGACACTCTGATCAGATCAGAGTGTTTGTTTGCTCCTGTTTCAGCTTCATGGTGTTCATTTCATGTAGTTTGTTGTTCCTCATTGTCTTTTAAGCATGTATAATGAGGAAGCTGTTGGTTATTGTTCATAGTAATGCTGACTGTCAATTATAAGACCTCATGTGATACTACAGTAGAAGAGTTGGAGGGCTGGTGTGATCAGATTGTTGGAGCTCTAACTTCTGATGTGATGTCCTGAATTTAGTTTTATTGGGTGTAATTTAACGTGGCCGTCGGTCAGGACATGAATCACGGTGTCTCTAACTCAGAAGCACAGAGAGCAGAGACACAGCACAGCCTTGTGTTGAGGGTTCATCCCGCCTCCTGCGGGACCTCTCTGTGGCTTGGCTTCTGTCCAGTGTAGTAGCAGGTGGATTGTGACCGGGCAGATTATATGGAGGCTGTCATTCAAGGAGGCACCGTTTGTTCCAGAGCATCCTGTGAGCAGAGCCACGCTGCCAAACTGTGCAATGCATATTATTGTTGCAACAAATGTTCCAAATATTATATTAAACCAAATATAATGTATAAACAATATGTTGGATTTTTAAATTATAGAATAAGTTATATCATACATGCTGCTAATGATATTACTAATTGCTACAAGGGCTTGATCTGATTCAGTCTACACATGGACCATTTTGGTCACATGATTAAAAACTTTTACACATGAATAAAAATATAGTTTTATTTGTCATATGTAGGTTAACACAGTACAAGGTGAAGGAAAAGTGCTGGACGAGAAAAACTGGTCAGCTCAGCATTAAGAGATGCTGAGTCAGTGCAGTACTGTCATGTACTGGTACTGTACTGTGTTGTACTCGTCATGTACTGGTACTGGTCTGTACTCTGCTGTCATGTACTGTACTAGTCATGTTGAATTCGACTTGAAACAATGAAAACAGTACAAGTGTGATGTTTTGTGTGGCTCTGCAGTAGCTGATGATGTCATAGTGATGGCACGGTGATGTCATCGGGGTCATGTCAGATTGGGTTTGAGGGCTATAAATTTCTAACAAAAAGCCTTTGTTACAGACTGGAGGTGTGGAAAATCTAGTGAAAGAATTGCATTATGGGATTTGTAGGATATAGCATTTCTGATGCCTAAACTATAGATTTAAAGGTGAATGTATCGGTCTGCTCATTCAATTTCTTTTTTAAAGGTCTCTGTACTGTAAGTCTCTCTGTTGTATGGAGATGCATTACTAAACAAACATGTGAGATTAGCCATTCAGCATCCAGCCACTCAGTTTAAAGACATTTTATCAGCTCATATTCTAGTAAAACAGTGAGGGTTTATGATATTTATAGTTATGTTTATGTTAAGTTATAGCGTTTGTTGTGTCAGTAGGTGTGGTTACATTTTGTTGTTGTTCCACCTGTTGGCTGTTGTGTTGTGTTTTCTGTGTCAGAGCTGAGACTGTGTGTTCATGACGTGTACAGGGAGCACTCTGATGCTTTAAAGTTACTCAACAGGAAGGAAATGTGACTACAGGAAACAGTTTAACAATCCTGCCCTCTAACCCTGTTTGTGTGTGTGTGTGTGTGTGTGTGTGTGTGTGTGTGTGTGTGTGTGTGTGTGTGTCACAGCCACATTCACGTTGTAAAAAGCAAATACTGTAAAAATCACATCCTACACATAATGCATATATAAAATTAGCATATGTGCCAGACAGTGACAGAGAGAGAAAGAGCAGGGCAGTGCCAAACTCACACTGGGCACAAGCCTGTGGTTGCTACGGAAACGAGGCCACGTGATCACAGTGATGGTCACCGGGGAGACAGATGCTGCTGACCTTTCAGAGAGGGGGAGGGGTGTGATGGAGAGTGGGGAATGTGAGAGCATATTCATATTTACACATACTTGATCTGATAGTACTTTTTTATGAGAGAAAATATTAGAGATTTTAAATCAAATGATATCTGTGTGTTTCCTCGTACATTATCTTTCAAGGTAGTGGTAGATAAGTGAGCTCTGAAAGGTGGAGTGGCTAGAATCAGATGGATCATAGCCTGTAGTGGTTTACAGTGAAGAACTAAGTCAGTGTGTGTGATGTGGCATTGTTAGTACAGTATGTAATATATTAAAATAAAGGAAATTTGAAGTATATATACTGACAGTGTGTCCTGTATGATCTACAGTACAGTACATTAGTGAAACTAATCCGTCTAATTCAACAGTAATAATGAATGTTTTCTTCATGAAGGTACTGATGTTCAGTTTGTGTTGAAACTGTTTCAGAGATGTGTCGCACTTTGTGGTGTTATTGTACTGAGAGGTGTTTTTTCTGGTAAGGCGCACGTTCAACCACTCTGCATAATATTTTGTTGAATATGAAGCTTTCGGTGATCTGGTCCTGTTTGATCATGTGGATGTGTGTGTGTGTGTGTGTGTGTGTGTGTGTGTGTGTGTGTCTATGTGTGAAATACACACAGCGATTTTAACAAAAAAAGTAAAGATGTTATTACAATATCTACAGAATTACTATGAATCAGATTCATCTTACATTCACTTACACTCAGTTGATTGCGAGTCTGTAACAATAACTGTAGAAAAGATGATTTAAGAATCTGTGGATTGTTTAGACAATGTTGTCATATGCGTATTATTAACATGACATCAATATTTCATCTTTAAAAGGTTCTTGAGTGACAGCAGTCTGTGTTTGAAGATAGAAAGTCATTCCTGAGGCGTTTATGAAACACTCCTGAACTAAGAGCTCCGACACGTTCATCCAGAGCGGGAGGCTCTCTGACCTTTGACCTTTGCCCTGTGTGCAGGTCTTCACCACCTACTCTAACGAAGACTACGATCGGCGCAATGATGACGTTGACCCCATGGCAGCCTCAGCCGAGTATGAGCTGGAGAAAAGAGTCGAGAAGCTGGACCTGTTTCCTGTGGAGCTGGAGAAAGGTACACACACACACACACACACACACACACACACACATACACACACACATCCTTACAATCATTGAGAGTCACTCAGTCAATCCTCTTATGTAACTACACACACACGTGCACAGATAACTGGCAGCGTGCTGCTAGTGGACATGCACTCTCTGCTAGCATCTACATTATCCCCTTATGGGATTAAAGTTAGCACGGATTAGCCTAATTAGCAGCTAGTAATTCTGCAAAAGGATTGGAACCAGCAACCTTCCGTGACAGCTGCTCTCAGCACAGCGTAATAACTATACTGAAATATTAGCATTGAATAAGGACAAACATGTTTTATTATGATACTAATAACACGATAAAAGTCAGTATTTTGGTGATATTTACATGTCTGTCTGTGTGTGTGTCTCTCAGACAGTGATGGTCTGGGCATCAGTATCATAGGGATGGGTGCAGGAGCTGATATGGGCCTGGAGAAACTGGGGATCTTTGTTAAGACGGTCACCGAGGGTGGAGCTGCACAGAGAGACGGCAGGTACGCTCTCCACCTGTCCTTTCTCCATCTGTCTTCATCTCTGTGTCCCACACATCGTTCTCTGTTTCTTGTTTCCTGTCAACAAAAAACTTAAAAAGATGTATCAGTCAGTAGCTCTCAGATTATCTCCTGAAGCTGATTTTTGGGGCACTATTTCCAGCCATGGATTAATACACATTTCAAAGTATTTTAATGTATTATATGTGAGAGGCTTGCACAGTGTAATACACTTGTTGTGGTCATGCACCATGCTACACAGAGAGAGAGAGAGAGAGAGAGAGAGAGAGAGATGTGTCATCGGAACAGATAAGCCACCAAGTAACTATGGTGGCATCTCTCTTGTGAACCCTCAAACAGCACAGTGACGTGTGCAGAGTTTCACTTTTTAAACAGCAGAGCTTGTAGAACCGGTTCTGTGTGAAAAGATAGTCATCATCAAAGTAAGAAAACTTCATTTCCGACATTTTCTGCTCCGTGCTGTCCTCAGCTCCAACAGAAAGTAAACGCCTCGAGTCTCCTTCAGTTTGTTTCCCTGAATCCTCTAATTATCAAATCCTCACTTTCATTTGCATTATGAGCAGCCTGCCAACAAAAAGATGACAAAAAGAATCTGATGAGCCTAAATCATAAAGTAATGCCTGTGAGGTTTAATTAGCTAACATCACCCTGCACTGACTGAAAACTTCAGGTTTGTGTGTGTCCTGAGCAGAAGGCCAGCTGTCAACACACAAATCAGCAGCTGGGCTTTTATACAGGACAAAGATATCATGTTAGAATAGAAAATAATAATATTAAAAGGAGTAACATGGTAGAATGTAGGAGTATGGATGTAGTAAAGGTTGGGGGTGGTGGTGTTCGTTTTCACACATTATATTCTTTGTGTGTGTGTGTAGGATCCAGGTGAATGACCTGATAGTGGAGGTTGATGGGACCAGCCTGGTCGGCGTCACTCAGAGCCTCGCTGCCTCCGTCCTCCGCAACACCACTGGCACCGTCAGGTCTGACACATACACACACACTTGATTAATATCATATTCAGACATAAATTGTGTATTTTTGTGCAGATTTCTGAAATAAATTGCACATTTTTTTTCAGGTGTTTGGTTGCTATGAGCTAAAATTCTCAGGTCTGTGATTGGTGTGTTTCCAGGTGTGCGGCTGCAGTGTGTGATTTTTCTGATTTCTGTTGTGTGCATATGAAACGATTTAACGTTTGCAGTGTGTGCTTGAATCCTCCAGATTTCCGACTGTGTGTTTTTTTTTTTTTGAGTTTATGAACTTGACTGATGGGAATCTGAATGTTTTTCAGGTTTGTGATTGGCCGGGAGAAGCCGGGGGAGCAGAGCGAAGTGGCTCAGCTGATCCAGCAGACTCTGGAACAGGAGAGGTGGCAGAGAGAGATGATGGAACAGAGATACAAACAGTACATGGACGATGATGAGGAGGTACGTGCTCAGACAGGAAGCCCTGCAGCAGCTCTGCCTCATGGGAAACGCTTGTGTTCAGTGAAAACAGCGATGTGATCTGATCACTCAAACTAAGTTCCCCCCCGGCGCTCTAATGTACACTTCTAAAGCTGTTCCTCTGACGCTACATCTATGTACTCTGAACATCTTCAGCTAATGTTGCTTCGTCAGCTCATGAGCCTCCGTTAGCTGCAGGAAATAAGAGCGAGGTTTGAGTGAGAGGCAACAAGAGCGAGATGAACAGATGAAGAGAGATGTGTGTGTGTGTGTGTGTGTGTGTGACAAAATGTCGGTCTGTGTGCCACCACGTGGCCTGTAGTTTCAATCCCAGTACAGTTTCTCCACCTTGTGGTCGCAGTGGGTAACTGGCAGCTCTGCACTCCAATAGCAGCCTTTTAGATAGCTTTTAGTATTTCAATAAGAGCAGATCATAAGTAATTATTAAAGAAATATTGAATTATTCCAGTGGTATGCTCCATTTTTCAAATTGCAGCAGCACTCGGGTGACTGGGCCGAATGTAAATCCTCCCCTTACTTCTAGCAAGAATATCCAAGATTATCCAGTGCAATTAGATTGACAAGTGTAAGTTGCCATCATTCCTCATCAGCAGGGACCACATCAAGACGTCAAGATTGTGTCTATGGTAATACATAGAGACTGACATGATGTTTTCAGACTGATTTTAATATCTTCTGGATGTAAGGACACGTTTTTTAGGCAAAAAAAAAAAAATCTGTTCAAATACAATTTAAGTAACTTTTCAGGACCCTAAGGGCCGAGGTGACTGTGACAAATGCATCCATTCTGCTTGACTTATTATCAAACTAGTAGCTTGCATTAGTAACGTTATTTATTTCACGTTAATTTCACAGCTAAAAATGTTTTTGTCAAATGTAGCCTATTATTGCATATTAATGCTTGTATTCATTTTTTAATTTTCACATATTATTTTGGTGAAAATTGTCAGTTATTATGACAAAAATTGGCCCGTAACTCTGCGGACCCCCAATTAGAGTTAGGTTAGTGGCTTATCAGTAATTTCTCAGGTGATTCTGTCTGGCAGTCTGATGTAGCCTAATAATAAATGCAGTCCTGTCTGACTCTAGTTTGTCTTTGTGTAACCACAGCTAAATACAGAGCATGGTCACCACATCGCAGAGCGATATATGAAAGTGCAATGCTATATTTTACTCAGCTGTAATGTCGCTCTCACCCAGGAAATGCATGGTGGTCATGTTGATGTGAAGCTAACTTACTTTGTAACGTGAGGGGGAGCAGAGGACACATGATTAACAGGCAGCTGTGTGAGTGAAGCCTCTTAATGGAAGACAGTTACAGGCAGTGGCTGCATTCAGTTTCAGAGTCTGAACTGTGAGGCCGCCAGCAAGAGCTCATTGCTTCTTTCACTTAATTTGTAATTTCATACTTATGCGGTCTGCTCCAGGCTGGATGCCATTTGTACCACTTTGTATGACGCATCCTCCTCCAAATAAAATTATAGAGAGAGAGAAGTGAGACTTTGAGTCTGAACTTGTATCGCTGTGATGAACTGCAACATTCTTGGAACACTTTTATTGGCTTCAGTACCCGCTCTCAAATATGAAGCTAACACAAGCAGCTGCTCAGCCTAACTTATCTCAAACACAGGAAACCAGGTTAAACGGTTAGTTTAGCTCTGTCCAAAGATAGCAAAATCCACCTGGCAGCACCTCCAAAGCTCACAAAGTCGTTTTAAAGTTGGGCTTTTTACAGTAAAGAAACAGCATTTTGTATGGAAATTAGTGAGCTTTAGACAGGTTGCTAGGCAGGTTTTGACCTTGTTTGGAAAGAGTGAGGCTAGCTGTTTCAGCCTTTAGTCTAGGTTAAGCTAAACTAACAGACTGCAGGCTACAGCAACATATTTATATATAGATGTGATAGTGGTATCTGTTATGGAATTTCCTATCCTTAGGTTACACGAGGTCACGTGTGGGCCTTGGTTTCATATATGTCTTAGCAAGAGACCAAAACAGCTTTTTCCCCCAAAATATTATATAATAAGTATTGCGTTACATAATTGCTACATAAAGCCCACGTGACTGTTTTAGCTCTATATATTTAATAACATGTAGCGATACAGTGACTAGAGACATAGCTAGATTATCTGTTTCCAGAATTTAGGCTAGGTTATGCTAAGCTAAGCTAACCAGCTGCTAGCGTTGGATTCAAATTTACAAGTACAGTACAGACATGAGAGTAGTATAAAGCTTCTTAGCTAACTTCTTAGCAACCAAACAAATAAGCATCTCTTAATAATGTAATACTTTTATTTTTCCATCTCTTCCTGTTCAGACAGGTGAATATGCAACGGACGAGGAGGAGGAGATGAGTCCGGTGTTTCCGAACTCCATTGAGGTTTTCGACCTGGCCGAGAACCAGGACATGTTGTCTCCAGTGGAGCTGGACCCGGAGAAGCTGGCCCACAAATTCAAGGAGGTAAATGTGATTTTGATTATTTGAATCCTGAAGCTAACTCATTGTGTGTGTGTGTGTGTGTGTATGTGTGTGTGTTTTCATCTGTTATTATACTCTGCCTCTGTCTGCAGCTCCAGATTAAACATGCAGTAACCCAGGCGGAGATCCAGCTGCTAAAGAGGAAGGTGAGACCACGTAACGTTCAGTCTCTTCTTAACATGCAGAAATGTAATGCACTGCAGTATCCAGGCTGCAGTGGAAAATATACACTAGCATAACATCATTCCTTTGCTGGCTGAACGATGACTTAATGCTGGCTCTACCTCCCACATACCACCTCCTCCTGCCACACTCCCACCCCTTTACCTCCAGCTGGCTCATGCGGAGCAGGATAAGTTGCGTTGGCGGATGGAGCGTGCTCAGTTGGAGCAAAACATCCGGGACAGTAAAGAGAGGATGGAGAAACTGGAGGGCTATTGGATGGAGGCACAGTCCCTGTGTAAGGTAATTTATGAGAGAATGAACATTAAAAGCAAGGAGACAACTATCAGTCATGGACAGAGGAAGTACCGTATGTTTACTCATTATTTAGTTAAAACTAAAACTAGTTTCCATTTACTGACTGTGTTTGTGTGTGTGTTTTCAGGCTGTGGATGAACACCTGAAAGAAACCCAGGCTCAGTACCAAACCCTAGAGAGGAAATACAGCAAAGCCAAGAGACTAATTAAAGAGTACCAGCAGAAGTAAGGAAGGAAGGAAGGAAGGACACTAAAGGTTTAAGAGAGGGAGTAAAAAACACACAAACTTTAACACGTGTGTTTGCACACTTTGTAGGGAGATCGAGAACCTGAAGAAGGAGACGGCTCAGCGTCGAGCACAAGAAGAGAGTGAGGCAACACACAAAGAGGAGGCGGACAACCTGCAGGAAAAGGTTAGTTTGTAAAACACTCACATTAACCACACTGGTTTTCAGTGAAGAGTTTTGTGCCAGCTCTTCCCCGTAAAACATGACTTCTGTCTTTGTTTTTCCATTGTAGTCAGTATATATTATATATATTATTATTATATATTTGCATTTTTTAAGAAAAAGACATTTGCATTGGCAAATGCAAAAGACAAAACTTGTCTTTTCTTTTAAGCACCTTTGTGAACACTGATTTCTGGTTAACAGCAATTCATTTGACTTCATGATAGTGAATAGCATCAGTGCAAAAAGGACTGTGATCACCACTGTGATGGTCAGTTGACATGAACCTGAATGTGCATCGGTAGTGTTCGAGAAGTGTCGGCACGTTGTGCATGGATATTGTTCTTCTCGCTTTCCTTATCATCATCAGCTGTGAAGGCATTAGACTGGACTCACATTCAAGAGTTCGTAAATTGGCTGCCGTTTGAGAGCTGCTGAACTCTAGAAAGCTTCTGGACTGAAAACATGGGCACATTCTTCACACTTTCCCATATAACTTTTCCTTGTAGTCACTGATGATGCTCACTGACCTGTGGTGTTCCCCAAGGCTCTATCCTTGGTCCTCTTATGTTTACACATTGCAGTTCCCCGTGCAGTGCAGATGCACAGGCGTGTTGGAGACCAACTCGTTAAAAACAACTCATGAGTCTCTCTCTGCTAATAGCTCCATGAGGACTATGTGTTCCTGCCAGTCCTCCCGGTGTGTACATCCAAAATACCGTGTAACTGGAGCAACGACAGCGTGCGTCATCTTCTTTTCTTGCCAAAGTGTAGCCTGAAGCTCGGCATTTTTAATTCTAATGCAGGTAGAAGTGTGGTTTTGATGAGCAGCATAATCATAACCGTCTCTTAGCAGTATATTTGAGATGTTTTATATCAAAGAAAGTATCAAATGTAATGGTTATGACTGTCACAGCCTCTAACACACCCACAATGTATATCAACAAAGTCTTCCTGATCCCACCCTGGGTCCAAGTCTGCTCAAGGTGAAACGAGTACTATTCTTTTCAAAATGTTGGTATAGTTTAAATGTATTTAGTTATTCTTTACTCTGTTGCTATGTTTTTTTACAGATTACAGACCTGGAGACCAAAGTGGATGCCCTCAAGACCTCCAAACCCTCCTAGACTGCTGCTACTCCCTACCTCCTGTCTGTGACTGGAAGAGGAGGAGCTCTGCCTTCATTATGACCTGGGCTGTATTTTATTCCAATCAACCATTTACTGCACGGACAGGTAGTAAAAAAAAATTAAATTAAAAAATAAATTTAAAAAAAAACAGGGATGAGAACTGTAAAAGAGAGGACGAGGAGGGTGACATACAAAGAGGAAAGACGCAACCTCTCATCTGACATCTGCCAACAGCTTAGAGCACCGTCGGTCATAAAACCAATCCCAGAATGCACCTTCTGTAATGCCCAGAATCCTCCTTGTGTGTCTCCCTGGCAATCAGCTTGGCAATCAACACGGAAACCACATTCAACAACCTGTACTTTACTTGTGGATGGTCTTGTATCGGCTTCTCCTCTCTTCAACAACAGTATCTCACCAGGATTCTCTGATTGGTTTGATTTGTTTTAAAGAACGCTTTTATTAAAGAGGCTCGTCACAAAGTGCTTTATAGAGTGACAGGCATGCAGAGTACAACAGAGCAAACAGAAAGGACAAAAGGTCATGTGATTGTCGTTATGCTACTTTTGAACTCGGCGAACTGGACCGTTCCTTCGGACTGGATTCTCGTGAAGAGGACGAACGTGTTTTTAGTCTCCTGGCATTGACCAATCATATCAAAAGCTACAAGGAGAAACGTCCACCTCATTTTTCACCTCAAGACTCGACACAGTTTCTGAAGTGGAACCTTGGTAGTAACAAAAAAATCATTGGAGAAAATTAAATGGCCACCACCTGTTGATAGTTAAGTAATAAAAACTATGAAGCAAGATGGCCGACAAATTTCTGATCAGTGACAAACTGTGAAAAACACAGAACGCCCGCCCCCAGCCTTTCTTTTTTCTAGCCTAACTCTGCAAGCGATGGAAGGAATCAGGCGCAGTGTGGTCTGAACTGTGGTGACATTTTGTTTGTATATATTCTACACATGTATTTAAAGTGTTTAAATGGCTTAAGAAACAAAGTGGGTCTCATATCAGAGAGTAAGGCAGTGCGATGAGTGACGTCTTACTGTGGAGGGTGAAATAGTTCAGTAGTCCAAATTCAGTCTGTTTCATCTCTTTTCTATCACCATCAAGGCAAACAGGGTGTGAATAGTCTAATGTGTGCTTATAGAGCTTCTAATGGTGTATATTTGTTGGTGTTTACTACAGTATCTGTGGGTTTACATGCACACCAGCTCCTGTTTAACCAGGATCATGTGCTATACTCTGAGGCGGTGCGAGGTTATCCAGGGTCACAACGAAAACAGAATATGCTAGTTTGATGCACTGGTATTGTTTTGTGTACACCTTCCACTTGCACTGACTGCATAGTTTCAACCTGTTGAGCTCAGGCTACATGTGAAACAAAGTCGATACAGCAGGATATCTCGAGGTGCATTCTGTAGCGTCAGTTGTTCAAACATTTCTTGGAGGCAGAACTGCTCCAGAAATAATTACATGCATAAGTGGGTGCAGCAAAAGTTATATATATAAATACTTAACTAGAACAAATGTTTCTATTACGGATGCTTGAATTTGGTTAATAAAGAGGTATGACCAAGAAGTGATTCCAATTCCAATTTTAATGAACATATTTTTGACATTTCTGAACCATATCTTTTGACCGATACCGGCTACTATGGAAGCAAAGAAATGCCATAATAATTTATAAAAATTAAAAGCAACTGTTTACCTAACTGTAAGATTTAACAGCTACGGAATATTCATGAAACTGAAATAATGCTGAATTTATAGCATTAATATTTTTTACTTGTTTTTTTTCTTTCTTTCTTTTGTCCACAGTTCTTCCAGGTTTCCAGTCACTCGAAATGTTTTTTCTTGAATCATGTGACTGATAGAACGCGACCCAATAGACACCTTGATGTGATAATCTAATTTAAAACACCCTCTTTTTTTTTAACTAGAATTGGACTGAACAGATTTTGAGTAGTTTTTCTGAATTTAAACAAGTGAAGTTCTGTCTTATAAATTCAGTAGTATTTAAATCTCAGAATCCGCTATTCAAATTCAAATTATCATGGCCTCTCTTTGCTTCCGTATAAGCCCACCAGTATATGAATGAGGCTCTAATAGCTAGTTATTTGAGGTTCCTTTAGCATAGATGCTAATTTAGTCTACTGACTTTCTAAAACATCAAATACAATGAATGTAAGGATAAGTTAGTCCTTGCCAGTTCCATTAGTTCCATTTTAATTAATATTTTGATCAGTATTTGTCTTTTCTAAATGAAGCCATTGCTAACATACCAGGATAGTTTCTCCCCTAAGAAATGTTTGTGAAAGTAGACCTTCACATATGAGCTCCAGTGTTATTCACAAAACTGTGTGCATGTAAACACACTCCACGTCTTATGCATTAGGAGAAGAGTAGAAGGTCCCAGTGCCAGTATTATGAGTTTAGAAGATTAACTTAAGTTAGTGATACATGCCTGACATAGTCTAAAAGTGGGTTGAATACAGAAGTGTTTGTATGGTCAATAAAAGGGAGATCATTTTCAGGAATCCCAAAGAGCCACTGTATGTTGTATCAGGTTCATCTTTGTCTTTTTTCCAAACAAAGTTGCTTCTTTGGTCAGAAAATCAGAATAGCTATGAACAGTTTTAAAACACTCAGAAGAAAGAAAGTTGTTTAAAGTGCTTGAAACATTTAAAGCAACCAAAGAAATAGTATTACTTGTCAAATAATAGGTTCTCTTTGGGTCAAATCTTGAACATATATTCAACTAGAGATGTGAATCAGTTACTGTATATTGTCCATATTCTAATTGGCTGATGCAGATTTGTCTTAATTTGCCTGTGAAAATTAAAAATTAGGACATTTTCCCTTCACATGGCTGTCATTGAACCTGTGACACTGTGGCTACAGTACCATCTCTGTTTATACAATATGACTTTATATTTAACTATTCAGATATGAGTATAATCCAGTGGTTGATGACTGTTTGATGTTCCAAATATGAGGCTCATATTTGCATGTGGATGGCATAATGGTGCTCAACAGGACAGTGTTCACACACAAAGTAACTTATTCCGAGTTATGAACCGGCTCATTGTGTATTTTGCTGCTCTAATGCCATCGTTCACCGTGCTGATTATTCTCAGTTATGTGTGTGTGTGTACTGAGATCATACAGCTTGCTGGCAAGCTCAGATTAGGTTGCATTCAGTGAAAATCAGAAAACATGCAGCTATCTTTGATTTCAATGTGTTAGCAACGTGCAGCTCAAATGTATCCCTTCTCCAGTGAAATGTCTCCACAATTATTGGATGGATTGGCTCAGATTTATTTGTAAGCATTCATGGTTCCCAGAGGATGAATCCTAATGACTTTGATGATCCTCTAATACCACCATGAAATCAACATTTTTAATATTTGGTGAAACATCTCAACTTTAGATAGTCTGTCATTAAATGTGGTAGATGTTCATGTTCCCCTCAGGATGGTCAAAATTTTAATTTGTCAAATACTTTGATTTACAAGAAAACCAATGACAGTCCCATGAGCCTCAGCTAACTTTGTATTAGTGCTAATCAGCAAATGTTAGCAAGCTAACAAGCTAATTTACAATGGTGAACATGGTAAACGTTATACTTGTGAACAATCAGTGCGTTTAATTCAAAGAACCGCCTAAGTGCAGCTTTAATGGAGCCACTTGTATGGCTGTAGACCCGCCCAATCATGTTAATATTAAAAATAGTTTTTAAATTGTGGTCATCTTACAAAGACAAATATGTGGAAAATTCAAATCTAATATATCACAAATTGCTAACTGTTGGAGACCAGCCTCTTCTGGTTCAGTGTTCAGTGACTTTAATAAGAATGTATTTGTGCTCAGCTTGTTTTACACTGATCAGTCTGTCCCCGGATACTTTCACACACACTGACCTCTGACCTACAGGAAAGAATTTGGATTCGATTTTCTCGTCGCAAACAGGAAATATGTGACATTCTAAGCAACTGACAAAGGTTGTTATTCTGTTGTCTTCTGTCTCTGCCCTGGATATATGGTGAAATATGTCATGCTATACGAACAACTGAACACCGGCAACAGCCGTCTGAATGATGGATTGATTAGCTGTCATGATATAAGTACAGTATGTTTAAACTGGACAAACTCACAGTATAAGGTTGATGTTTTTCATGTAAGATCTTTTTTTTTAAATACATCGTAAGTATTTGTTCACAACTTGCAGTATATTGACATTGTGGTCCTCCTGGACAGGAGGATCTTTGAGATTTTTAAAGGAATGAAAATCAGCCATACACAACTCACTTGAGTATTTTTTTTTATTTCTTAAGTATTTTTATTACAGTTTCATCTCTCTGTCAAACCAATGTGAGCTGTACAAACGCTGTTTTCTCACCAAATCAAGTCCCGATCACTTTGTGTATGGAAGCTAAACCCAGGAAGTGATCACTTTGCCTTGTTATGACTTGTTCGTATTAGTTAACATGCTGCTTTTGCCTTTACGAAGCCTTCAGATGTGCGCTAGCTGTAGCTGACTGTCACAGTTGTTACCCCTCATGTCTGCCCATCACATTTAAAAAAGAAAAAAAAACAGGAAGTGTGTTACCAGTGTTCAAAGAGTGTTTGCCAGTGAGCACAGTACAGATGAACCACCATGTTTAGACTGACAGACTGTAGTGAGACGACAGACTGATGCCTTTCTCCGTGACACTTTGTGTTTTTTTTGTCACCACATATCTTAAATCTCACATTCTAGGAGCCGACCTTCAAAACCACCCCCGCCCCCCCCAACTGTTGGCCCATTGAGCAGCTCTGCTGGAGCAGGTTAGAGGGTTTAGTGCCTTGCCTAAGGGTTAAGAGTGACGATAGAAACCAACTTTGCAGTCAGAAGCTCATTATGTAAACCGAGATCTCTGCAGGCCACCTTGAAGGGTCGGACTGACCTGTCCTCTGTGTCCATGGCTGGAGCAGATCTTATCTTTGCAAGTCTAGTTTGACCTTGGCCTCGTTGACGCCATGTTCAATGCTAATTTATTGGAAAATCTGTCTTGTAACCACTGGTAAGCAGTCTTTAAACACGTCACAGCCAGAGCAGGTAGAAGCAGTAGAACAGATGTTACGTAGATCGAGTATAAACTTGTGTTCACGCAACTTTTAAGAAACTGGAGAAAAAAAAAACTGGGAAAATGTTTCAAAGATGTAGTTTTTAAATTGTTCTTGTTGGAATTTTCCATCTGCTTTTGCTATTATACTCCAATATCCTCATTTCATGGCATTTTTGGAGCAACTTCAGTCCTTTTTTTTTATAATATTAACCCTTTGCTTGACTTCTTCAAATACATCGATGAGAGTAGAGAAAGGTGTCATGTGATGCGCTAGGTGAATGACCATGGACGGAGCAGTGCGAGCGGGACAATCTGACGGCATGCACGCCGACCTTTGAGTGTGTCTCGGGTTGGAAACAGATTTCCTTCTCTGCCTGGTTCTGTTCTTTAGTCGATGCCACCATGTTTGTCTGAACCAATACCTGTCTGTCAGCATTAATAAATAAACATGAAATATGTTGAACAAGAAACTTGATTTGACTCCTTTGTGTGTGTGTGTGTGTGTATGTGTGTGTGTGTGTGTGTGTGTGTGTGTATAATACCCTGCCATAGCTATCTGTCTATATTTAGAGAGTACTGGAGGAGGAAGAGGTGCAACACAGTGATCTCAACCTGCTGTCTTCACGTAAGATGTCTATCCAGGATCTGTCTATGGACAGCTCCATGCAGTGATGAACGAAATGTTCAGATCTTTTACTTAAAAAAATTTGTGTAGCGTCAACTTTGTGCTCTGAGCACGACTCTCTGCGAAAGGTTTGTAACATTTTACGGCACTAAGTCACACACCACCACCTATTTGACTGATTTGGCTGTAATTAGATCATATTTTATGGAGATGATTTGTGGTTTTTCCCTCTGATGTCCTCCAGCTCAACTCTGTGATACCTACAGTGGTATTACCCTCTGAAACTGGTTGTCCTATAAATACCTATTTAAATGTGAAAAACAGAAACTGTGTTACAAGTTAAGTACTTATTCTCCTCTGACTGATATATTATTATATATTGTATGATATTAAATTACACTACCACAGATCCTTCATTCCAACAGCTGTTAGACTCTTTAACATCAGCATGACTTCACGACTTTCTTCTATATATTTTTTTTCATGAGTCATTTCTTATCCACCTAGTGTACACGAGGCACTGTGACAATTGAATTTCCCAAGCATGTGTTGGTACTGATGCATCACTGTGTAATATTACTGTTATATAATGCTGCCTAAGGCTCAGCCCACATCCAGTGTTCACAGGATAAATGACATGGATTCAAAAGTGTTTTGACTGAAATTTGTTTCAGTCTCTAGCCAAGTCATCTTCCCCATTTGCAATTTGTGAAACATGTTACAGGTTACATTACTTGACGCCTGCTAAAGAAATAACACAGTGCACCACCACACCACACATAACCATGTTCTCTATTGCAGCCATCAAGTTTAAATATTTTTATTTATTTATTTATTTATTTATTTATTTAATGGGCCTATATTACGTATTAAACATAAATGGTAATTTAAATTTGATGTGTGTATATATATATATATATATATAGGGCTGTCAATCGATTAAAAAATTAACTAATTAATCGCAAAAATTTCTGTAATTAATCGCGATTAATCATCAATAAATGTATCAATAGATTAAATGATCAAATTAATGTAGAATAAACACAGAGAAAGTATTTTAAATTCATTCATTTTATTGGCTTAAGGTGCACAATGCACAGTGCAAATAGAAAAAAGCCAGAATGAGGAAATATACTGACGAGTGCACTCCGGTAGTGTAGACTGGGTGTTTTGCTCTAAGGTGATATGTTAAAGTCGTGTTACTTCTGTGGAATTTAAATTCGGCTTTGCAAACTGTGCAAATTGCCTTGTTTTTGTCCAACGAGCCGTCGGGCAACTTTTTAAAATTAATGTTCCCCTAAAATCGGTCCTTATCCAGCTTTCCGCCATAGATCTCCTTAGTTAGGATAGATCATAGACATTATGCACAGACTCCTTTAGTTAGGATAGATCATAGATATATATACATAGACTCTCCTTAGTTAGGATAGATTTAGACATATACATAGACTCTGCTTTAGTTAGGATAGATCATAGACATATATACAGACTCTCCTTTAGTTAGGATAGATCATAACAATATAATAGACTCTCCTTTAGTTAGGATAGATCATAGAACTATACATAGACTCTCCTTAGTTAGGATAGATCATAGACATAGACATAAACTAATACAAGCAGGGCCGGTTTTAGCTGTGGGCAATGTGGCGCCGCCGCAGGGCGCAGTCTCCGTGAGGGCTTTAAGTTAATGCCTCTTATACACCCATTCACACACTAATATATCTGGGAAACAAAGCTACACTTTGCCACATCCAAAATGGCGGCCGCCACCGGAAGTAAACAAAACCGCGTTAATTGCGTTAATTTTTTTTAACGCGTTTAATGTGTGTGTGTGTGTGTGTGTGTGTGTGTGTGTGTGTGTCTGTGTGTCTGTGTGTGTGTCTGTTCTACTGACACTTGCAAAAAAAAATGCAATTTTTAATCTATAAAAATGAAATGAGACGTTTTCTTTGCAAAGCCTGTCCCACGTTTGACTCTTTCAAATAATGGACAGGACATGGTTAGTGTAGCTTACCTTGAAATAAATGTTTTGCTTACCTCCTGACATAAGATAAGAAAATGGATGTAAATGTCATGTCTGTGTGTTTAGTACAAAGCTGAAGACAGGACATAGTTAGCGTAGCTTAGCTTAGCATAAAGACTGGGAGTAGGTGGAAACATTTAGCTCAAATTCTGTCAAAATCAAAATTATACATCATAAGACTTGTAATGAAAAACACAGGCACAAATGTTCTCTGTACCGACCAGCCTAAAGCTGCTCCTAAAATATGATTATGATATGAGGACAGAGCAGGAGGTTTTAAATCTTGTAAATACAGCTCATTTCACCTTAATCTCATCTGATATATATTTATTTGGTTTTAAATTAATTCAGTGAAAAGGTGAGAATATCAGCAGTGTTTGATACATCCATTAGCACATGGTCTGCTGGTGTGTGTTTGTTCATGTGTGGACTGAATGACCCTCACAGACAGAACACCTGAACTTTACATATTTCCTCTCCATGTTCACCGTCTTTTCTCACAGCCAGTCACTCTACCAGCACCTGAGGTCGAGGCAGGTGAAGTTCTGTTCAGCAGCTCCCAGCTACTCTGTTCTGGAGTTTTTTGGTGAAGGCTGCTTTGGTAGAGTTGCCAAGTGCCAAAGGCTGGAGACAGAAGAGACAGTTGCTGTAAAGATCCTCAAAGACTTTTATGATGTCAAGGACAAAGAGGTATAACTTTGGACTTCTTTTGATTCTTATGACATACAGTTACATTCCCTTTCTGTGTAGCCTCCATCACAGTATGTACTTTAAACTGTTTCATGTCTCCTGTCTTCTCTCCAGGTGTCCATGTTAGAACACATCAGTTCTAACACAAACAATTTCTCTACGGGGATTAATTAAGTACTTCTGATTCTGATACTTCTGAGTGTCCTGAATCCAGACCAGACCAGCATCGTGACGTTCTTTGAGTGGTTTGATCATATGGGAAACACCTGTCTAGCATTTGAGATGCTGGATGGGAGTCTCTATGATCTGCTCAAAGAACAAAGAGGGAAACCTCTGTCTGTGAAAGAGGTGCGACCAATTGCACAAGCAGGTATGTATCATTATAAAATGGAACCAACTATCTATTGTTCTTATACTCAGAAATGAAGAAACCTCTACCCTAACCCTAACCCTTAAACGACAACACTGGACTTGTCCTTTCTGGTTTTGTCCTTGCAGAAATAGCTCATGATGTTAGACGGACTGATGGCTTTATTGATTGATTGACTGGTTTACTAATTGACTCTCATACTTATTCCAGTCTGCCCACCTCCCGAACTCTGATGAGTTGCTGCCTATAATGGAGGAGTCAGCAGCCAGGATGAACACCTCTGGAGCCACCACATGGTCAACTTGTGATGAAGATCCAGCTGCCTGATCTGAGGGAGAACTTTAAATGTCACCCATAAGTAAGTGACCATGTCTCTGGTAGCAAATATCTCATGAGGGGTTGGATGGATTGATGGCTTTATTGAGTGACTGATTCACTAAATGACTGTTGTACTTGATCCAATCTGACCACCTCCTGGGCTCTGATGAGTTTCTGCCCAATGAAGCCACCACAGGGTCATGGAGATCCAGCTGCCTGGTTTGAGAACTACCCAATATCTCCTGCGACAGCGAGCCATCAGACTGTTCTTCTGATCAAGTTCTTCGGCTGAGTCACGGCAACTTTTAGTTGCTGCTGCTCCACTGTGGAGGACTGATTAACATAATATGCTTTGATGAACTGTGACATTTTTTTTAATACAGTTGATTGTCTTGAATTAAATCAATCAATTTATCCAGTTGAAATACTTCACCAAGAGTGTTTGACAGGTTGATGCTTTGAACAGCTGTTCTATTCACACTTTTTTTTTTGTCTTTTCAATATAATTTTTAATCTTTAAAATCAAACTGACACTGAAAAATAATCAGAAATAAATAACAATAAGTGTAACTTTTGCAGCCTTTTGAGCCATCACCTTTCTGCCATCACTACCATACTGTTAATAATCAAAGGGCAGCTCTAGGAAGCTTTAGATTTGATATATATGTTATAATACAAGATTTCAGCTGTAAACAATCATATAGTGTGACAAACTGCCAATAAAAATCAGTCATCAGCCAATACTTAGGCTGATTTAAGTAACATAACTCCAGTTAGAAAAGTAGAAAATACAGGTCAAAGCTTTCTAACTGTAGTCAAATGTCTCTACAACCTCTGGATGGCCTGTGACAAAGACATTCATGTTGCCATAGAGATGGATCTTAAAAACTTTGATTCTTCAAATTTTCCTCCATCAAAACCAGCATGAGGTCAATATGTGAAAATATCTACCCTTATTAAAGGATTAATTGTAATTAACTTTAATTAAGACCTTAAACTAATAACATTCCCATCAGCCTGAGCTCCACTTGACTTGTGACTGTATGACTCAAAGTCTGAGCATGCTAACAAGCCAAATTAAGATGGTGATCACGGTAAACATCAGTGTGTCAGCAGCTACAAACAGCACAGAACACACTCTTCTTTACCTTTAAAGGTCATATTTATTCATATTAAGTGCAGAAAATAAATACAAAACATTTTTGGAACACATCTGGTAAAGTGACAAAGACCTGCTTCAGTCAAGTTTTGCTCATCAGAAAAAGTTTCAATAGACTCCTCCAGCTGTAGCTGCAGTTTGGAACGAGTGTGTGTTTTTTGTCTTTTTAACTCAGGTAGAATGTGTTTAACTTCAGTCTCTCGTGATGATCTCAGGATCAAGAATTCATTTTCCAAATGATTAAGAATAACTTTCCACTTCTGACCAGAGTGACACTGCAGCGACTTTAAATGTGGACCTGGCAGCTTTACAACAGTTTCTTTGTGAGTGGCAGCGCCTCCGGCTGGAGGACGACCGCTCTGTGGCGTGAACAAATAGAAAAGATGAGCAGGCATTGAGACCATGGCACAACGTTCGTATGGGTGACTCATGAAGACAGAATTTAACGAGTGCGCTGCCATGTAATGTTTCAAACATCCAATTAACCAGACTGAGAAAAGATTTCCTGCCTGAATTCCAGTTCTGTTTAGCAATTAGTACATTTGACACCAGATTAGCAGCTAAGTGCTATGGCAACCACGCAGACAAATGGCTAGCTGGTAGGACTCTATACTAACTAGATTAGCAGCACATTCACACACTACATTAATAAACAAGGATCTGACGGAGGGTCAAACACACGCTCTGATAGACAAGTTCGTTAGCCGGGAGCCTGCATATTCCTGGGTTAATTACAAGGGCCGATAAGAGTTAGCTCTGTTAGTGGAGACGCGACTGCGTGTCGGAGTAATGAAGGCCTGTGTGTTGGGAGCATGTCCTGTCGAAGGCACTGACACTCTTTCTGAATATTAGCGATAAAAGATTGTACTGCAAGGAACATTCGACGCTAACAGATTTGTTCTCGCACTAAGATTTAACATCGACATTCATTTCTATGGAAACACACACGATGGAGAGGCGACTGGAGGTGAGAGTTTAAAAAAGTGAGGTTTGGTTTGAGAAGAGGGGGCAGCCACTATAGAGATGATTAACATCCATTCAGGTGTGTGTGTGTGTGTGTGTCAGAGCTACAGAACAAAACTAGTGTGTAGAATTGTGTTCAGGCATCATCTATGTTAAGCTGCACTCAAAGGAAAGGGTTAGCAGTTATATTTGCATGTTATGATACAATTTCAGTGTTTGACATTCACCCCTATGTGTGCGTGTGTGGGTGTGAAGAGATGTGTGTAAAGGCAAATGATATGTATATGAGTGTGTGTGTGTGTGTGTGTGTGTGTGTGTGGGCTGTTCAGTCGTCCACTCCGATGTTGCGAAACAGGTAGGACATGGACTCTCCGTTGTGGATGCGGCGGATGGCCTCCGACAGGATCATGCTGATGTCGACCGTCTTGATCTTTGGACACTGCAGCTTCTGCAGCTCGTGGGGGATGGTGTTGGTCACCACCACCTGAAGGAGAGGAGAGAGAATGAAACATGAGATATGAAAGGTGAGAGTTGGTTTGACCGCAGAAGATTTCAGAGCGCTGGCTCGCCCGGCTCACCTCATCGATGGCTGACTCCTCGATGAACCTCGGGGCGTCACAGGAGAGGATGCCGTGCGTCGCCATGACGAATATCTTGTAGGCTCCTCTTTCCTTCAGTGTCTCTGCTGCTGCCACAAAGCTGTCGACATCATCGATGATGTCGTCCTGTGGGACAAACACATCTAATCAGCTCTCAGCACAGCACAGTGCCCTCTAGTGAGAAGACACCACAAACATGGAATTGGATTCATTTCTAATTTGTTACTTCCACACATGTTTAAAACACTGCAGGCTCTCACCACTATGATGGCGATGCGTCCTCCTACATCTCCGACCACAGTGATGGGAGGCTTCTCTTTAGGGATCAACACTGCAAACAGAAACAATGAGCTCTCCTATGTTTGCACCATGTATTATTGTTTAGTGTGTGTGTATGTGTGCTGGCATTACATGGTATCTCCATGCTGGGGTGAATGGCTCCGGTGGTCTTGACGGTGGGTGGGGAGTGTCGCCCGTCTACCTGGTCTGACTCGGCGTCCTGAGCTTCACCGTGGATCACCGCGATACCCAGACGCAGCCGCTCGGCGAATGACTGAGCCCTGCACGAGCACAGAAAGGACAGATGACAAGCTGCTGCACCCTTTGTCTGGAGCTGCGAGGGTGTAGAGGGTGTAGTACGTCAAGTACACAAACAACAGTTACACATAAATATGGAACTCTGTCCAAGTGTATGAAATATGAAATATTCTGACTTTGGCTCCCCCCGGTGGTGCTGCACACTGCTACATTAACATCATCCACCCCTCCAAGTCAGAGCGGTGACGGAGAACAACGTGAACGACGTGTTAGTTAATAGTTAGTCTGATTTAGTGAGTGACAGCTCTGCAGCTCGGCTCAGCTGACGATGAACTCCATGAAGTGAGACTACCTTTTGGCAGAGGCTGGAGATTTGGCCACAATCACAGCGTTCCTGTAGTCAGGGATCTGGAGGATCATGGAAAATAAAGACATATATCAAACGGTCAGATTTAAATACAATGAAGATGATAGACACAATAATTATCTAAATACTGCAGCAGTAACTGGGAGGAAAGGCGAGCTTTGGTTTCTCTGTGTTAGTTACATGCTCACAGGTACACATTCACTACTAACACGGTCAGTGTGTTTTATTTATCAACTGTGTGGAAGCTGACCCTGATTCCTGTCAGAGTTTTGCATAATGTGAGCAGTTCTGGCCTCTATTATCTCTGTTTTGGGGAAGCAAACTTATTTTCACAATAGCGAAACACACCAAACTCCAAACCCCACCGGACACGCCTTACGTCACAGATGCAGATCCGTCCTGCATGCGAACTCAAACCACCAGACTTTGTTTACTTGCTCAGATTTGGTGTTTACAACCGGCAGTTTGCACAGGGTGTTTTATTTTGAAAATCCACCGGATTCTCTATGCTGTTTATGTGTCTGGCTTCCTGCCACCACGAGGTGTTCTGTGTACACTGACGCGGGCTGCTCACAGTGTCCGTCAAAAATAGAAGAACCATGTATTTCATGCAGAGCCATGTGGAGGCCTGTTCTGGGATGCTTCTGAACCGGAACACGGCGGAGCGGGTGGAGTTTGAAACATCAGAATGACTGCGTATCGCTGCGGCGACCACAGTACATACGCGGCACATCCGTTCATGTGCTCATGTGTTGTTACCTCTTCCTGTATGTACTGCAGCAGGAAGGGGGAGGCTCTCAGATTGTCCACTGGAATGTTGAAGAAGCCTTGAATCTCTTTCTGATGGAGGTCCATGGTGATCAGGTGGGTGAGACCTGCACACACACACACAGTTGTAGACACCGGTTGACTTTGCATGTAATCAGGTGTACGCTGTGAAGCGACCCTCTCCCTCTTACCGGCTTTACACATCATGGAGGCGATGAGCTTGGAGACGATGGAGCCCCTCTTCCTCATCTTACACTGCTTGCTGTAGGGGAAGTAGGGGAGGACGCCTGTGATGCTCCTGGCGCAGGACGTCCTGCATGCGTACACCATGATCAGCATCTCCATTATGGTGGTGTTCACATCCCTGACAGGGCAGAGGGAGACAGAGAGGGTGACCTTCGTTGGGAGAACGGGGTCGAAATGTTTAATGGTGTGTGTGCGCGCTGTCTTACTTGGACACTGTCTGGATCACAAAGACATCTTTGCCTCGCACCGACTCTTGGATCTGCACCCGTGTTTCTATGGAAACGAAACAGGATGTGAGGATGAGAGGAGCAGAACATACACATAGCTCACAGCTCATAACAAAGCCTGCAAGGCCTGTTGGCTTCATTAGAGGGTTATCTGAGCACCCCCCCCCCCCCAATGCTGTGTGAAATTGTAGATACTAGCATTCCAAAAATGTGCCTCCCACGGTTCAGAGATCAGAAATCTAAACGCCTTCTTGCAGAGCCAAACGTCCAGCAGAAGCACAGAGGAAAAAAAACGTCAACCCAAATGCCGTTTGTTTGATAGTTTATGCAAGCAGCAGTTTGAGAGCCAAGAAACTTTGTCCGACTTTGAACGATCATTTGGAATATTCATCATCGTACATCCACTATTAGATAATCCAGGACTGAGCGAAGCACAGGCCAGGAACATAGAAGATTCATCCATCGACTACAAGTTATATTCCACGGAACATTCTGATTTTCAAAGCACATAACAAGTTCTTGGACTCATTTCTACCGTTTTATTTCTACGCCATGAAGACCTTGTCTGTACTTCAGATATGTAATCTAGCAGGCTGAACATTTGCTCTTTGTTTTGTCTGACTTGTTTGATAAAGCAGGTGCAGCGACTGTTTCACAAACGTCTTCTGGGAACTGGGCACAAACTCACTGCTGTACACCGCAGGAAAAGTCCACTACACTTAAAACACACTGCAGCAGGTGTTAGAGCAGTTTGTAGCATGAACGTACAAGAGCCCATGGACACACAGACACACCACAAATACTGCTGCAGCGCTGAAATGTGTCAGAAAAGAACTTCTTACATTAAATATAGTGTTATAATGATATGACATTAGAAAACGTTTCCTCAATCAGACTCTACATGTAAAAAACTGTTTTTTTTTAATAATAACACAGCCAGCAGGACATTTGACTAAAAAGTGTAACGACACAATTAATACATAATGAACTATAAAACATAAAATGGACCCTTATGTCTCACCTAAGGCCTGTTTTATAACCAGTAATAATTCATCTGAATATAACGGTGCAAACAGATCTTTGACTTTTGGTCTCACACACACACACGCGCGCGCGTGCGTGCGTGCGTGCACGCACACACACACACACACACACACACACACACACACACACAGAGCTCAATGTGCTGAGTCACCTCCGCTCCAGGATTCTTGTCCACTAACATACAGTTATTATTTAATTTACTGATGTTATATTTAGAATCTGAAACACTCCTCAGTCAGAGGACTTTGTATCTGACACTTATGCAGTGAACAGTGACTCCTGAACCGTGACTCCTGAACCGGAGCGTGAACCCAACCGTGTAACTTCTGTGTACAGTTACACGGCGAGAAAACACGGAACCTGTGAGGACTGACAGGACTTCACACCACATGAGCAGAGTGAACTCTAACAAGTCTCATCCCACTGGAGGACTTCAAGCTGTGTGATTGTTCCACTGGTTCTGCTGTACTCAGGTCAGTCTTGCAGAAGAGACACTGACCTCAGTGGAACAGACCTGATGGTTGCAAAAAGAAGTGAATATGAACATGAGCATGAGGAGTCATACTGCCTGACAAACACCTTACCTCTGTTAGCCTCCTGGTACACCTGCACCTTACCAAGCTCCACCCCTAACCGCCTGAGACAGAGAGGAGAGACAGACAGAGAGACAGACAGAGAGACAGACATTTATTTGTTGTGACATTGCTTCTTACACACTTACACGCACAGTATGGAATGTAGTGTGTGATAAGCCAAATACTCGCTTTGTTTTTATAAACATGCGGTGTGTGTTATGTCCTTGTGGAGTCCACGTGTGCATTTCACTCATTTGCATTGAATTCAGATTCTCCGGCTGGTGTTTGAAATGCAGATGCACTCAGCCATGACAGATCTGTTTAACCCTTTCCACTCCACCCTTATAACAACTTTTTTAGGGGGGGGTCAGGGGACCTTTGGTGACACTAATGTCAGGTGTGGGACGAGGTTAAGACAATATCTTCTTGCTCTCAGGTGAAGAGATTTCTCCCTCTGCCTCGCCTCGAGGATTTGATGCTTTTCTACATTTAGTAAACGTCAAATGCACATTGAGAGCTTCCACTGGTATTCTAAACCTTTAGAATTGATATTTGTATCCATTTAGATTTTTATTTGTTGGCTTTTCAGGGTGATTGGTTGAGAGGGTGACGGAAGCTCAGGATGGGCCAAATGTTTTTTGTTTTAAAGAGAAAAACGTGAATTAAATATTGTTAATCTATAATTTTAATATAAATGTTCCAATTAAAAACACGGGTCAACTTTGTTTGCTCATTGTGTCTCCTCCTGATTTGACCGACACTCTGAACGTTGTCATACAGAACAAAAAAGGAAAAATAAATGGCCAATATAATATCCTCTACTTTGCCATGCACATCATTATTCAGTGTTTTGCACTTCCTGGAGTTGTGCACACTTGCATTAGTGAATTCTGGAGCACTATGAAAAACATGCTGCGCTGCACAGATAGGATACAAAGCTGCAGGAAATACATATCTGTCAATGAGAGAACTCATTTTTTGCAAAGTGACTTTAATTTGCAGTCTGCTATGAAGCTTGTGTTGCTATTGTTAATACTAGCTCTGGTTCCATACTGTAAACCCCATACGTGTTGAAGCATGCACAACCAGCTATTCAAACGGACACATCCAAACTCAACTTTCAGGATCAGAAGTGAAATCCCTGCTACAACACAGCGAGGACAGAGGTGGTGACCGACCTGTTCCTGGAGGACTCATATGGGCTGTTTACTGTAAAATAACCGGTCTGTGCCTGCATCACTCTGCTCTGTTTGCCTGTGTGCACGTCTCCTGTACTCACTCTGCGATTCTCTTGCCCAGCTCGCGGCTGGAGGGGTGCGAGTTGGCGGTGAAGATGACCAGGCCGCCCTTGGTGTGGTTCATGTCTCTGGGGTCTCGACCTCTGCTCTCCCCACACTCAGGCAGTGGATCCCTGGGTACCCACGCTGCGCTGAGCCCTTCCTGCAGCGGAGGAAACAAGAGGGGAGGATTACCTCCTTTAAAATCAACTCTGGTAACTCGAGTAGAGGAGGAACGGTCTAGGTTTGTCATTTGATCTCATTAAAAGGTTACATTCAGACTTAAGAAGCTGTGTTGAAGCTACTAACTGTGGCTTTGTGTTCTTTAAAAGAGGACAAAAGATCCTCGCAGCTCATTTATGAACTTCCTGCAAAGCAGTAAGCAGTTCTCCTTTGAGACTGAATAACAGCAGGGGGATTTCATCATAATTTCTTATGAGACAAATGATACACACTGTGTGCGCACACTCAGACCTAACAGTGACAGGTCATCTGTCTGTACAGGGTTCTCCCACCTGCAGATCTACGTGTAGTTAGCTTTAATTTGACTTTTAACCTTGTGCTGTCCAGTCTCTTTAACTGCATGAAGCTGTGTGTGTGTTGGAGCATATATGTGTTCTGTAGCTTGGAGTGTGTACAGCTTCTATCAGCCTGCTGACACACACACACGAGACCTGTGGAACAATAACAGAGCACAGAGCACAATGGCTGATGCCATATGTAACCATGTGCGGCTTCAGATAATTATAAGACTATCTCAGTTCATCTTTTATGGCGCGAGTGACGTTTAAATAAGCCAGCTCGTGCATGTGCAATAAACTGCATATCGTCCATCGCGACTATCAACACAGTCGCGACATTAGCTGCCTTATGTTGCTAAGCTAAGCAGGACAACACAGGTTTCCGCCGTTCACGGTGCTGTGTGTTATTCCCATATGAATGTGTTCAGAGGTTACACTGTGTGCTGACGTTGTGGTTATTAGGCACAACGCAATTAATACAAATGAAGTGAAATTAATATTAAATGTTCGGCTGTATCATCGTGAGATAGCGTCAGCTAACGTTAACACAGCAGTACTAACGCGATAATGTGCCTCGTAGCTTTTGAACGCGCGAATTGATTTTTCACGTTTCGGAGAGCCTAACTGCGCAGCCAGGACCAAAAATACAATAACGACCATTAAATTAAAGGAAGCGGAACGACAGTCCTCACCAGCTTGTGTGTTGGGTCCGGTTACAATCTGCAACCAACGTTATTTGAATAAACAAGCCTCCTCCGGCTCTCTTCAACCTGTTCCCCTCACTCCGACTAGCTAACGATGTTCTGTTTTGAGGGACGGTGAAGCTCGGCCAATCACAAGCCAGGAAATCGGAGAGGGTGGGGTTTGTGTGATGCCTTCAAGTGCTCTCTTTAAACCCGTATACGGTAATGATTTTCAGGGGGAAGTTATTCATTATTGTCAGTAACTTACTGATTTCAGTCAGGTCCGAGGTCGACATTTCATTTTTAAAATGCAAACGCTGTTTTTGTAAGTTTTACAGAAATTAGTTACTAAATATGATTTGAATTACCAACAAAATCCACTATTACATGGTGGTTTGCTAGTTTACTCAGAGGTAGTGAACTCAACCTTCTGATGTAAGGCACCAACAATACTACACTAAAAATGTTGTTGTTTTACGGTAAAAAAACAACAACAACAAAAAAACCCATAATAAATACGGTATAACTTGTTCTAACATTACAACAAAAGGATGTCACATTTAGGGTTGGTGTTTTATTCTGTATTTTAAAATGTCTGTAGATTTTATGGTGAAAAACTGTCAAAATTTGACATTACAAGAACGTAAAATATGCCATGAAATATTTCACAACCTTTATTTATGTGGCATTATAAGGTAAATATAGAAGTATTTTCTATTGACTTTCTAGAGACTGTTAATTGAAAATTAAAACACCGTAATATTTATTGACATATTTTACGGTCTTTTACTGTCATGGTTTTTCACCGTATAATATACAGACTTTTTTTTTTTTTTTTTTTTACAGTGTAGGAGCAATACAGTGTTCTATTTAATAGATTTTTTATTTCATTTTCTTGTCTTTTCCACTATATTTATGCTGACTTTCTGACTATCTACTTACCTACATCTTGATGTAACTATACACACTCATACATGCATTTTTCATTCACTGGTCTTTATTAAAATGTGCAGAAAAATAAATGTTTTTACTCATTGCATCATTTTAACAACAGGACTAAACAATCTTCTTCCTCCTCTTCATGCTGTCAGTGACAGTCCTCCAAGTTCTCCAGGGAGAGGTGCATGCTTCATGACAGGCCACTTGAGGGCAGTGTGTTTTTTTTCTAAATGCTTCACACAACATCCTTCCTTCGGTCCTGAATGTAAATGTTAATGACTTTCAAGTTTTGAATAAACATATTTTCATATGTTTAAAAAAAACACTGTCTTGTTCTCACTCACTGCACACTAAACAAGAACAAATGTCCTAATCCTTCACTGTCAATTTGACACCGACTTGCAGTCAGGATACGATACAGAAAGAGATATTTATGGATTGAAATGGAAAAAGATGGCAGATGAACCTTATTAAATGACAAGAATGTAAATTCAGTGGTCAAACATGCGTCTGAGAAGTTCTTCACATTCACACACACACTCACAGAGAAAGAGAAAGAGAACCGGACTCTCTGCATGTAATAGATATGGCTAAGTGGCTCATGAATCTACAGTTTCCTCCCTTGGACATATATTGAACCTTGTTTCAAACTAATTGTCTAACAATGCCAGAAAAAGACACACAGGTAGGGGGTGGGTAGGGGTGGTGCAGGTAAATTCTCTACATATCAAGCGTTAGTGTTACCACATCTCCGAGGTAGTGAGATGCTTTTTGCATTAACAGAGACAGATTTATAAATACTCTCTCACTACCATATGGGCTACTCTTCAGCATTCTTACATAACTCACTGGATATGTGGAGGAGGCAGAGAGCAGCATCCAAGCACTGCCCACACACACACACACACACACAATGGAGAGGAGAGTGGAGTTAAAAATCTGGAGGAGGTTGGACAGAAAAAGAAGACAAGTGAGATGTTGCAGTTAGAAGTCAGGGTCAAATTCATGATTTATATGTGTTCTTCTCTCTATGACCGAGCACATGAGCATTCACTGCAGCTGAGGTGTATTCAGGCTGTACAGGTTTGAGCACTGACTGAATTCTTGAAAAAACAATGAATATTCTAAATATAAAAAAATGATGGTTTGGTCTGTCCTCTGATATTTTAACAAATGTTGACACAACAATATTGACAAACTAAGATAAGCTAAACTAACCTGCCACTGTTGTGAGCTTCATATTTACCATATAATCATGAGAGTGGTATGGATCTTCACATCTAACACTTTGCAAAAAAAAGAACAAACATGTTTCCCAGAAAGCAGCAGTGTTGTGTTAAATTGTAACAATGATTCAGCAGACCTGTGTGGAGAGGGACAAAATAACAATAAATAGTATAAAAATTCCATCCAAAGTGCCATCACAGGATTATTTTTCATGGTTCAAAAATAGCAACTTAGCAACAACATCAGGTACAGGTACTTTTATTGTATTTAAGTATTGTACAGTTATATGCTGTACAGTTTAAGATATCCACTCCTGTGCCACTTAATATTGCTACATAATCAAGCAAAGTCCCTCTATGGGAATGACATGGCGATGTTTCAGATATAGATCATAGTGCTGGACAGACTATTTTGAACTGATGATGGTGTGAGTCACAAAGCAGAGATCACCAAACAAGTTAAAGCTATTGTAAAGAAACAAGCTATACCTACAGGCTTTCTTTTTAATTTGCACTTTATTTCCTTCAGTATTGGATATTTACAATGATCTACTGACTGTGTTGGCACACTGCCAAGTGTTTTGAGAGATATGAATTACAATGTTGTAAATGAATGTATGTTATCCATGTTAGCTCCATGATTTTAGGGATGGCAATGTTGGTTTCTTGTTCCACCTCATTGGACCAGACTAAAACATCTGACCAGACATATCCATGGCTCCTGGAGAATGTATCCTAATGATTTTGGTGATCCCATGAGGTGACATTTGGGGTTTTGTGTAAAACGAATATTGCCATAATCAGGTCTCTGTACTTTGTGTTAGGTGCTAATTCGGAAATAGCATGAATGTAGACTCTTTGGATACTTCTCTGTAGTACTATTGACCCTCTAGCACAATGTGTTTGTGTATTTAGGTAGTATTGTCTCAACTTGAGTACAATTACATATAGCAGTATTCTGCGCGACAGCTTCAGGTCCAGCAGCTTCCTATGTGGTCCCTCCGACCACTGAGGTTGAAAAGTGTCCATCGTTCCACACTCAATCTCGTGACCGCTATGATCCGGATAACTGAAAGTGTGGACCCACTTACTGTATGTACTCAAAAGAGCAAGTGTAAGCATGGAAGTGTTCTCTCGCTCATATTTAATGTTTGTGCAGTGCAGTGTTGGTGCAGTACCACAGGAAATAAAAGGTTCTTTAAGGGGAACTAGAATTCTTAGTTTCACCCCTGCTAAGGAGGCCTTTAACACAGAGGCAGGTGTGTCTTTGTAAAAATGTGGACTCACTCATCTCATCTGCTAACTGTAATAGATTACATCTATGTAATGATGCAAGTGCAGCAAATACATCCTGATGAAACTAGATGGAGCCACGAAGGAGCCGTGAGGAGGAGAGATGAGCACATTGTTTGTTCACTTTGTCTGCGCCTTCCTCGCAGCTGAATAAATCTCTGCAGCCTCTGTGGAGAGAGAGAGAGAGAGGGAGAGAGAGAGAGAAAGAGAGAGAGGGAGGGAGGGAGAGAGGGAGAGAGAGAGAGAGAGAGAGAAAGAGAGATAGAGGCAGAGAGGAGGAGGGAGAGAAATGAGAGAGAGGGTGGGGGGGGAGAGGGGATAGGGAGAGAGAGAGATGGGGGTGGGATGGAGAGAGAGGAGAGAGAGGAGAGAAGAGAGGAGCGAGAGAGTGAAGAGGGAAGAGAGATGATGAAAACGGGGATGCGGGAGGGAGAGCCCTCGCGCTCCTGGTCCGCCCCCGAGTTGCAGCACGAGCCATTTAGCGGTACGAGCTGGGCCAGCTGTAGAGCGCGCGGGCGCGTGTACGTGCCCCCCCCTCCCCTCCTCCCCTCCTCACTACCCCTGCCCCCACGCGGAGAAAACCATTACCAAATCCAGAGCAGGAGCGCACGCGGAGCGATGGCTGCAGCAGCAGCCCTGGATTGTGTTTACGACGCAGAGCACGAGAGCGGCACAACCGCGGGAGAAGCGGACACCCCGCGCGCGCCCGTTTTTTAAAACGCACAATCATTTACGCCAAGTGTCCGCGAGTGAGCTGCCGCGAGGCTGCTCTCCTGCATCAGCCCGCGCTGAGTCTCCTTCCTCTCGGTGGCTGTATATTCCGCTGCTGCTGCTGTTGTTGTTGTTGTTGGAGCAGCTGCAGCCCTATCACTGATGAGCAGGAGCGCGAGGAAACGAGACCACTCACCTCCACCTCAAAATATCACGCACGACGCCAGCGCGCTGTTACTGGAATCTAGAGCGGCCCAATAGCACGGTACCCGGTCCCCCATCCAGCGGCGCTGCACTCAACTGGGGGAATCCGAGAGCATCCCTCCATCTCACCCAGTCAACCCCCCTCTCTCTCCCTCCCTCCCTCTCTTTCACCCCCCTTCATATGCCAGAGCATTAGGGGGGTCCACATCTAGTCAGGGGAGGCCAGGTGGGAGGAGGAGGAGGAGGAGGCGGAGGTTTGGCTTGTTCGTGGCCGCGGTAGACGCACCCTCCGCGTGGTGAGGCTGGGCTGAGAGCGCCGCTGTGTCGGAGGATGCTGCGGGAGTAGAGCGGCCTCAGAGCGGAAGATGGGGAAGGACCAGGAACTGCTGCAGGCGGTGAAGACCGAGGACCTGCTCACCGTGCAGAAGCTGCTGCAGAGGCCCCGGCCAGGGAAAGCAAGTAAGACACAGTATTCTATTCTATTCTATTCTATTCTATTCTGTTCTGTTCTATTCTATTCTATTCTATACAGTCATGCGTCCTATTATAATGATGCCCCGTGATGGCATTGAAACATCTCACATACCTTCGCTGGCTATAAGAGCGTATCTGATGATGAAGATATCTATGTTTGTGCATGTATGTAGGGGTGTGTGTGTGTGTGTGTGTGTGTGTGTGTGTGTGCATGCAAGAAGGAGAGAGGAAGGAAGAGTGTGTGTGTGTGTGTGTGTGTGAGAGAGAGAGAGAGAGAGAGAGAGGAGGGGTTGTATGCATCAGGGTGTATCAGAGAAGATTAGTGGTGTGATTGGAGACTGACAGCCCATCTTGAGACCCCTGCCCGAGTGCACTGCAGCAGAGAGAGAGGGGGAGAGAGGGGGAGGAGGTGGAGGGAGGGAGGGAGGGAGAGTTGTGATTTTGGA
The DNA here is from genome assembly GCF_000972845.2 of Larimichthys crocea. Taxonomy (NCBI): domain Eukaryota; kingdom Metazoa; phylum Chordata; class Actinopteri; family Sciaenidae; genus Larimichthys; species Larimichthys crocea. The sequence goes on from NC_040022.1 coordinate 12,260,987, forward strand.
TGAGGGATCAGTGTGACCCTGTCTCACAAGTGAGAGATGATGCCGGTGGCCTTGTGATTACAGTTTGACATCACGGTCAATGACAAACACACACACACACACACACACACACACGCAGGGATCAGATACGTGGGTGCTCAGACCTCGTATTTGTGTATGTGTGTGTGATTCTGATCTATTCTGTGTGCATCTGCTCTTCTAATTGTTTATTTTCTGCAGGCGATGTAGCCCTTCAACATCCAACAATGTTTTTTTTTTCCGCTTCCACAGCCCACTCTAATGTGTGGGCAACACAGAGAGAGAGGGAGCTGCAGATAGATGTGTTGTGTAGAGGCTGCCATACGGATACCTCCACTGATAAACAACTGGCTGATTCACTTATCTACAGACGGTGGATGGATGCTGTAGGGGGCAGCTGACAGCGTGAAGCACACTTCCTGCAGATGTGGTCTCAAATATTTAAGCTCAGACGTGGTGAATAATTCAACATCTTTTCACAGCTAGATTAGCTCCGGTCTGTACATCATGTGACGCGTGTCCTCGCTACCCAGTTGCTAAAACTGTTCCAGTCAGGCAGGTTTGCAGCACCTGACCTGCCTCACACTGAAGAGAGGCTCCGAGCAGCAGGTGGACCTCATCTGAACAAACAGGAGCTGATTGTTGTTGATTGTTGTTGATTTCAGTTTAAAATTATGGAGAAAAATCAGAACATTATTCTTATTATCGGACAAAAAGCAATAATGTCGCGAATAACGTTGCGCTCATTTTAAAGACCCTGCGCAGACACACTTTATTCACAATTATTCTGGCTCATTAGACCTTTAATTGAACTTTCATGTACTCATAAAACACTGGACAAAGGTTCAATAGCAGTGTCCTGGTCTTTTTCCAGAAGGGCTAACTAGAGAAGAAGGACTACAGGAGAGGGATGAATAAATCATCTCAGTCCTGCAGGAGAAAATAGATCGGCTGTTGATCTTGGCTTCTTTCGTACATCTATTTGTTAAATTGGCAATTAAATGTGACATAATGTGGGAGGAAGGATTCTATAGAAAACATCACTTTGGATTTGAACTTGTGTGGTAATAAGTTAACTTGACACAGATGGCAAGGCTTGTACAGCACATGGCCCCTCAGGACTGTTTGTAAGAAGCAGTGGGGTGCACATACAGGAAACCCCTCGGATTAAAGTTAGTCTGCAGACTGTCTGGTGCAAAAATACAGGCATCCCTCCGTAAAAACAAGAGTTGGTAGAGTCCGGCTTATTCAGGTAGCAGGCCAAAAATAGGTGTGTGTTGAACTCAGCGGAGTACATAATGTACAGGCACATCACAAAATAACCTTTAGGCTAGGAGTGAAGTGCACTCCAGCCGGAAACCCCCTCTCACACCAGTACATCACATACAGAGGGACAGGAAAACAAGTTCTTTTTAGGCAACAGCCAGCACACTCAAGCTGTGCACCAAATTAGAGACAACCCTCACTGGATTGCAGATAGCAACTAAAGCAAAAAAAAATATTCTGCAGGTGAAAGAGGAGTGAGCCTGCCAATATATTCTGCTTATGAGCACAAAGAAGATTGTAATTGTTGCACTCAGCATGATATGCTGCTGCACAGTTAGCTAACCACTGAAGGAATAACACATTTACGTGTAGGGTTAGGTGTATTGGTTTACATACGTAAATGCATCCAATTAGTGATGAGAAGTCCAGCTCCTTTCAAAGATTCGGCTTGACTGGCTCATTAGCTGGCTCATTTAGTATCACTTGTACCCTTCTATTTTAGCCTAATTTAGCAGTTATCAATGGTTTATTTTTATGCATTTTTTCGTTACAAAAACACAGTTAGTCTGTGCCGGTTTGTTGTTGATCCCGCTCTGACGGACTTTTTGAAATGTTTGCCCCCCCTACTTTCTTTCATAAAACGGTATGATCCTAGTCTGGCCCATCAAAATAGGTCCCGTCCCACGCCCTGCGTGGATTCTGAGTATGAGCAGCTGAAAGTTCGGCTCTCCCCGACGGGAGTGGGCTCTTATCGTTTGCCACAAAGAATCGGCTCTTAGAGCCGGCTCGTTCGCGAACAGCACATCACCACATCCAATGTCCCTGCAGCACAGTCGCCTGTGTGAATGGGTGTTGATTTAACTTGAGGCCAGATTTATTGGCGTTGACACTTTCAAAATGAGGGTAGAACAGTCCACTCAATACAATTCCTCCTCTTTTTCTACCCCTTTAATCACCCTCAGGTTTATCTCTTGACCTTTTTGGAGGGTAACAGTAAAATGCTGCCTCCATATCAATGCATGAGTTTTAACAGTGCAACAATGACGATGAGTCACAGGAGCCATTTTTCACGCCTGAGTGAAAAACAGAAAACTTTCAACGCTTTTCATCTGCTAAACAAGAAATGTCTTTTTATAGCAGCTCACACTTCTTTTTCTGTCAGTGGGATGGTAAATGAAGGTCTTCTACCTCTTCCACCACCATGTGGGTGGGAACGTTTTTTTTTTAAATTTTCTCTAGTTCAAGTGTGAAAATAATATCACAGTACTGTAACACAGCGGCTCTAAGGATAGGACATCATTGCAACAACTGAGCACACGGCTTCCTCTGCACCTTCCTTCGGAGGTGTTCGAGCATGTTCAATGGGGAGGAGACTACGTTGCCCGTCTAGCCCGGGAATGCCTCATGATCCCCCCAGGAGGAGCTGGAATCTGTTGCTGGGGAGAATGACGAATGATGCTGCCACCACGACCTGACCCTGGATAGAAGGAAGAAAATGAATGGATGGATAGATGGATGGATGAATGGATGGAAAATCCCTGTGTAACAGTAGAAACAGCTTTACTGTTCTTGGTGCTGAAAACATCCCCACGGTCATTTAAATCAAAGTCCAGACAAAAAACAACTAGAACCATCTCTGCTTCAGAAGTCTGAGGTCACGATTTAAATCCAGTCCAATCCGGTGTTTGAATAGCAGGTGATCACTATCGACCAATCATTTCACAGATCTGAAATCAAGCAAGAAAGACAGGATAGCTTCAGAAATTACTGCTGCTGCTCATGCTGCTGTTACCACCTGAAACCACTATTTAGGGGGCTGACAGCCCACCACTTCCTGCTCTGATGTCCACCACTTCAGAAGAGGTGGCCAAAATAACAGGAACACCTTAAATATAATGTGATGCAACAACCGGTCGTGGCCACCCACCGCCAGTCGGGTTCCGCTTGAGGTTTCTGCCTCTTAAAGGAAGTTTTTTTCCTCGCCGCTGTCAGCAAGTGCTTGCTCATGGTGTGAATCGTTGAGTCATCTGTAGATGTAGTGTTACAGCTGTGCTCATAAATTTACATACCCCTGGCAGAATTTGCAAAATGTGTACCATTCTATAAAGAAAACATGAATGATCCCCCGTTCAGACGTTGACATACCCTTTCATCTTAATACTGTGTGTTGCCCTCTTTAGCATCAATGACAGCTTGCAGTCTTGCAGTGATAGTTTTGGATGAGGCCCATCCTTGTTGGCAAAAAGCTTCCAGGTCCTGTGAAGTTTTGGGTTGCCTTGCATGAAGTGCACGTTTAAGATCTCCCCAAAGTGGCTCAATGATATTGAGGTCAGGAGACTGTGATGGCCACTCTACAACCTTCACTTTCTCCTGCTGGAGCCACTGCAGGTGTTAATCGGCCTTCTGTTTAGGATTGTTGTCTCATGCGCAGCTTGCGGGGCTGATGAGTTCAAAATTGTCCTCCAATATTTTCTGATGACATGCCGCATTCATCTTTCCATCAGTCTTAACTAAATGTCCTGTGCAGTTGTAGCTCACACACTCCCAACGTCAGAGATCCACCTCCATGCTTCACAGTAGAGATGGTTGGTGTTCATCAGAGGCCTTGTTGACTCCTCTCCAAACATAGTGTTTGTGGTTGTGACCATAAGTTTCATTTTGGTAATAATTATAACAACATTTTGATAATGAATGGCTTCTTCTGTCCACTATCACTAAATAAAAGAAAGGTTTTGATCATAATCAGTCATATTTTCCAAAAAAAAGGCTAATAATTCATAAATTCTGCCAGGGGTATGTAAATTTATGAGCACAACTGTATAAATAATCTGTTATTATTTGGAGCGATATAAATAAAATTGAATTGAACCGATCTGAAAAGACACAATACAGGCGTCCCAGCACCAGGAATTCATTCATGTTGAGACACACAGAGCGATGCTGAGTGACGCTCATCATGGAGAGGAGTGTGACAACACGTTAAAAAGAGTCACAGGGTTGACTCCATCGCCAGGTATTCCTGTCGTTTGGGTGCTCGTCGTATTTAACCGAGTGGCACGCAGCCAGGCAGACACGCCGAACAATCAATCGATCATTCATCCAGCATCTAAAAGACACAGGTCGCCATCACTGCTCAATAAACACCTAATCGCTCGTCGTCAGCGTCACATCATCGGCAGACTGCAGCGTTTTATGGTCACATCTTGAGGTTTTGCCCTGCTGTAACACACAGTGTTTAAACGCAGCGTAGAGGTCTGTCTGTCTGTGTTCGCCTCTGCTGTGACGTCTCTCTCTCTTTCTCCCATCAGTCTGCTGTAAAGCCCCGCCTCTCCGGCGTTGCAGTGATTTGTATCATTTGTGCAGCTGACAGCGAACCCGACCACAGAAACCACTTCATGTTTGACAGAGTGTTTGATATACTTTGTGAAATGTCATTAGTGGATATGAAAGACTAAATAAGCCTTGGTTCCGGTTTTCAGAGGGAGGTGTGTGTGTGTGTGTGTGTGTGTGTATGTGTGTGTGTGTGTGTGTGTGATATTACAGAGGTGGACTGAGGGCCGCTCTTAGCACAGAACAAACAAACGGAGCCCGGATAGAAGCAGCCAGGCAGTAATGACAGAGCCGTGAGCTGAGAGTCACAGACAAACAGCAAGGAGAGTGTAACGCCAGGCTGATGTTAACACACACCTGTTTGTCATCTTGCATTAAACACAAAGCTCACAGGCCGGATAGCTGTGTGTGCGTGTGTGTGTGTGTGTGTGTGTGTGTGTAATAGGTCTGGCAAAGGCTCTGCCCTTCTGCAACTCATTTACTCCTCCTCAGGCCAGACATACAGTCTGCGCATATTCACCTGCATCACACACACACACACACACACACTTTATCACACACACGCAGATCTACACACTCATACGAACACATCTGGCACCATCTGGAGAGTCATCATCAGCTTGCTGTCAGCGTCCCCTCTGCACATGGCACTTGACGAGGTCATGTGTGTGTGTGTGTGTGTAGACCTTGAGTGTGACCTGAGCTCTGTGTTTGTTAATGGGCTGTTACAGTGTTTGTGTGTCAAGGCGGATGGTGTAATCTGTATTGATGGTTGTTTATTGTGTCATTAAAGGCTGTGTGTGTGTGTGTGTGTGTGTGTTGCATCGGTGAAATGATGACACAACACCCCTCCCCTTCCCCCGATCTCTCTCTCTCTCTCAGTTTACTGCCATGAGCGACTGACACATGCCTCCGTCGCAACACAACACTATCTGCCTCCGTCCTTTTTCTTTGAAGCCAGCAGAGACGCTAATGCTCACAGACCGTCGGAGATACCACCTCCTCATCTCTCTCTCCTCCCCCCCACCCACATCTTTCTGCGTTGACGTGCAAGGCTGGCAGAGGAGTGGAGCAGATGATTGCATCCACACCAGTGCACATCCACAAAGGAGCAGGCAGGCAGGCAGGCAGAGAGGAAGCTTCACATACTGTCAGCCACAGTCTTCATATTGGTTAACCGTGCTCTGTCTGTAACTGTGAGAGAAACACGGCATGAAGGAGCTTTTTTAGCTGGTGGTGCACTTATATTATATAGAGTGCTCTATTGGATTATATGCACCGTGGTGTTCAGGATGGAAGCTTTTTGTGCCGCAGTACTGTTAGAAATAGCAGGAATATAACAAGAAATCATATCACATACCACAGATTGTGTTCATTATGTGCATTCAAATGGATACAAACACATTTAACAAGCTTGTTTTTTATTGGAAATTCTACCACCAACAGCCAATAGGTGAAGGAGATCTGGTCTTTTTGTACTGGACAGCCATGAAGTCGGGGGACTTACGCAAAGCAGTATTTAAAAGCATTACAGAGGCTAAAATATCTTGACCTTTAGTCCATAGCATTAAGCAAGGTTTAAAAATGATAGATCCTACATTTCCCATAATACAACTCTCACCATATCTTCCATGCCAAGGTCAGCTTATCTTTCAAACTTACTCCATTCCTGTCAAATACAATATATAAGAGTTTCAAGCCTAATGACAACATCACGGTTACTTACTCTCACTTTATGAAGCCCACCTTCCTCATATCGGATGTGAACGTAATATTGCCATATAATCACCTTTTTAAATTTATATGGAGAACTTGTAATATTGGTACATCCATCAGATAGAGAGCAGCATTCACATTTACAACATCAAAACAACGTGTCATATTTCTATACATGATTCTGTATGTGTTGTGTTTGAAATATTAGAGTAAAATAACTAGTAACAAAGGTAACAAAGGCTCTGAAGTGGTGTGAAGTATAAAACAGCATTAAATGGAAAGTACTTGAGTGAATGTGGTAACAGAATACAGAGTAATGTGTGGCTCACTACTCCCTATGTATCCACTGCAAAACATCTGGTAATATGGTCAATAATCCAATGTAAAGCACACATACATAGTGTTGATTTTCTACTACATGTGTGGTGCTCTTCACACGTGTGTAGGTACATCATACGATGCGAGGTGTAAGTGATGTGATAAAGTGTGTGTTGGGGGGTGCTGCTGTTTTCTCATCTCGTTATCATGTAGAATGTGGAGAGGGGGGTGTTGTTCCACAGAAACTGCTGCTTGCAGCTCGTAATATATATTAAGAGTTTCAAAGAAAAATAGAAAATGTGCCAACAGATTTATCGATTGAGTTTTCTCTTGAAATATTAAATTAGAAATGATAAGAGAGCGCAACAATTGGCTGGCTGAGTTTTCTGGCGTTTTCCTCCAAAACACCATCACTCACCTCTGTGCTGACTGCTCACTGCCTCCATGATTGAATTACAGAACAGATGGGGAGAGAGTGAGAGAGCTGGATGGATATTTTTGCTTTGAGGCAAACAGAATGGTGCTCCAGAAGAGAGAGAGAGAGAGAGAGAGAGAGAGAGAGAGAGGAAAAACAAACAGGGAGAGGGAGAGGTAGCTGCTTGTAGTGGATGTTTTTTGATGAGTGGGTGGTGCAGATGGAGGAGGGGTGACGATTGGCTGAGAATGACAAAATAACACAAAGGAACAGAGGTATAGCTGAGCGACATCATTTCCACATTTTATTGCCAACTGCTACACACACATCAAACATCTCTCTCTCTCTCTCTTTCTCTCTCTCTCACACTCACACACACACACACACACATACACACACACACATACACACACTCACACTCACACTCACACACACCCTTACTCATCTGCACAATGCGCTGCACCAAAAATAACATCCACATAGTTTAATGGGTCACTGGCAAGTTCAGGGAGAAGGAGAGAGCACAGAAGAGGTGAGGAGATGAGAGGAAGAGAAAGCCATGGATGTAGAGGAAAGAAAGGAAGTGGAAGGGAAGGAAAGGAAAGGACGAGATAAGGCAGGATAGGAAATGATGTGATAGGACAGTAAAGGAAGGGAAAGGATGAAAGGAAAACAGATTATCTGATATGTAAGTAAAGTAAAGGTATGGAGGGAAAAGGGTGCAATAGCACAGGAAAGGAAAGGAAAGAAGAGAAAACTAAATAATTACAAGCAAGAAAAGAAGAGGAAAAGGGAAAAGACAGTACAGTGCATGAGATGAAAATAATGGAAATGAGCAGGAAGGAGAGAGGAGAAGTGGTTCATTAACGAGAGGAAAGACGGAGAAGGAAAGGAAATGCAGAGGAGGAGGAGGAGGTGGAGGTGATAATGAGGAGAGAGGAGGAGCACAAAGGTGGGACAGAAATAAAAAAAGTCCCATGTGTCACATGAAGTGTGATGTGACAGTTAATGATGAACACCAGGTGTTCTATTCTATTCTATTCTATTCTATTGTAGGAGAGGGGAGTAAGTGGTTTAGTCTAGACCACCCACAAAATGAGAGGGGCAGCAGACCTCCTGTGCTCACTATAGAGGTGGCATTAAGCACCTACTGTACTGGCTTATGCACACACACACACACACACACACACACACACACAAAACATAAAACACTCAAACACAATTGTCTCCCACCATCATAGGACTGGCACAGAGAGGTACAGACTCTGTTGGAATTTACATTATTGTGTGTGTGTGTGTGTGTGTGTGTGTGTGTGTTATAATCGTTAATGTGGAAGTCAAGCGTTGCAGACGGGACAAAAGCTTAATATGCTCGTGAAACCCTGCAGACATAAGACTTCTCACAGATATGAGAGACACAGCTGAACCATGTCATCAGAGAGTTGTTATGTAACTAATACAGTAGCTGTATGCATGTGTAGGTGTGTGTTTGCTTGGAAAAGTGTGTGTGTGTGTCTGCAGAGTGTGACTGTGCTCCCACATCGCCTTCTTGCGGGATTTTTCCACTCACGCCCTGAAGTCATAACATTGCTTCAAATGAATGTTTGAGCTCTAATAAAGGCGGGAAATTCTGCACTTTTTCACACAGGACTCCTGAACTTAACACCGCCCTGGACAAGGCTCTTACTGTACTGTACACGAGAGCCTTTTAGTTGAATATTCCGCTCTGAACCCACAGTGGATACTTCTATCATCTCCAGGGGACTCCGTGAATGAATGCTGCTGCTCGGGCTAAAAACAGAGCAGCAGCTTGGGTGCGGGCTCAGGGCTTGGGAAAATGAATGGTGCACTGACACACCCATAAATGTTTGATATGTGTGAGAGTATTTAGAAGGTTAAAGTTAGGTTGGAGTCTCATATACTTCAGAGGTTCATTTGTCAAAAACAAGTTTCCGCAAAACATCCATGAATCAGCAAGCTCAGCAACTATCGGCCAGCTAATGATAGATAGATAACAGATATCTGGGTCTTCCTCTTCTGTGGAATGTCTGAAGTTGCTAATTAGACTATAAATAATGACCAGCATCATTATTTATAGTCTAATTAGCAACTTTAAATGTAATAAAAATGCTATGAGCAGACGATGACTGATGGGTTCTTTGGTCCATGCATACCATCTCTACTGCCTGTCACACTGACTGTTTGAACCAAAGCCTGCTCAAACTTTCACTGACTGGTCAACACTACTCGGACTACAAATGGACTACAGATGGAATCCAGACTGCTGATACCAAAGTCTTGTTCCTAGTCTACAGAGTCTGTTTATAGGAACAGTGACTGACCATTCACTAAGCCACACCCACCCTTAGTTACTGTTGTTATGTCTGTCAGTCTTCCTTTCTAGAGGTAGACAGAGTATGACTCTGTTTGTTTGTCTGCTTGGCTACCTGTTCATTCAGTATGTCTTTACTTACTTACTTTGCTTGATGTTTGGATTGGCGCTTCACTGTGTAGAATGATGTACTGTACGTGCAGAGTTTGACACTGGAAGGCTGTTTTCACGTTTCATCTGCTGAAGAAGGAAGTCTCTCTGCACTCACATTACATTTCAGATTAACACGAGTCCAGAGTCCAGTCTGGAAGCCAGTTGTAGTCCATCCTGTGTCCAGTGGCTCAGCTTGTGACACAAAACACATCTGCTCATTCATAGAGGATGGATAAGGAGTCGTTTGAAGTATTCATATGTATCATAAAACACGTCCATAGAAAAGACTGTCAGGACGAGGAGTAACTGATTGTGTTTGGCAAATGTAGTCAGTACTCTCTTAGGTTTCTGTGAACTCTGCACGTCTGATGAAGAGGAGGACAGAGCTGCTAATATGAATCTAAACCAGTCAGTCAGTTATGATCTCAGGAGGTCGGTTGTATCAACATCTGCACTGTGTGAAGTCAACAACTCAAATCGAACAAAGAAAGCTATAATTCAACGTCATGGCAACAATATTTATTTTCAGTGACACTCTGGACTCTGAGAGCTACATGCAATAATAAATAATACATCAAATAAAGAAGAAGTCAAAGCAAGCAAGGACGAGATAAGGCAGCAAGTCAATTTGACATTCAACTGAGAATTATAAATAAAAAGTACTTTCATAATAATAACAATAATAATAATAGTTTATGGCTGACTTGGCTGCAATCTTCTGGATTAAGTCAGTTTTCAGTGTCAACCTTCCTCCGTTTAGCACATGCCATGGCACACTGACTCAGTTTGACCTCTTTTCTCTCTCTCGTCTCCTCACTCCTTTATATTTTTCTCTCCGTCACTGTCACTGCCGCTCTGTTCAGTGAAGGCCCGCCCTACCCTGCCTGTAATTGGCTGACACTATTGCCCCTCACCTTGACCAATCTCAGTCCTAATGCCTAAAACCAACCAACTCCAACCCACGAAGGCAACAAGTACTGGCCAATCAGAGACAGGTAGGATGTCCCTTTCGCTGAGTAGTGATGTAGAGACACTGACAGGACAGGTCAGAGAATGAAACCTGAAAGAAACCTGTGCTCTAAACTATGATCACACTCAGGTCTGGCCTAATACTCAGTTACTTACAGATAACACTGTTTAATGAATTCCTTACACTTTGCTCTTTATGGCGTTGAAGACGCGCTCCTTGTTTTGGGCTGCCTTCCTACAAACAGCTGTTTTGTGGAACGATAACTGTGCAACAGGGCTGCATGGCCTCACCTCTTCGGCTCGACCGCCATCAAAACATAACTGTCCATTAATGCTACTGTACGCATCTACACAACATGTCCAGCAGGACAGATGCTGAGTCCTACCTTTCTTCTGTGTGTGTGTCCATACATATCTATACATGTAGGATCCAGTGATTGAACAGATGTTTGGTGTTGGAGCTCTGCCCACACAGCTGCAGATCTGTAAAAGATTCCATATAATGTACCTGACCTCTGACACATGCACTCCCAGTTTGTGCTGTGTGTATATGATTGTGTGTGTGTGTACAATAGTTCACGTGAATGTGCAGAGTCATCTAAATCCAGCTGTTACTTAACGCACAGTAGAACATTAAACACCGTTCTGACCCAGACGGAATTATTTATTTCGCTGCTTTGTCATTTTCTCGGACTCGTCGCCTCTCCGTCCTCTCTGCTTGGACGCTTCCTGTTTCATAAAAGTCAGCACTGCGAAATCACTCTCTGGCACATTAACCTTCTTCACACACTCTTTAAAGATGAAACTCTGCGCGTACTGCAGGATCGTACTTACCAAGCCTCTGTGGATGGAGCATGATCTTGGCAGCCTGGCAGCAGGTGTGTTCAGCAGATGTTGATGCTGCTGCTGATAAATTCTTCAGTGAACATGTCGACTGACATCTCCATACTGCAGCGTTGAATCATCCAGAGAAAGGATTGCTTTGATACACATTTAATCGGTACAGTGCTTCACTGTTGGCCAGTGAGCAGCTCCATGGGGGTGAGAAGGTACAAAAATCTCATCTTCGGTCATTTCGCGCAGCTTTACTGAATCATCTGGGACTGATGACGGTTGTTGTTGTCACCAGAGGCCTCATTACAGAAAAATGTCCTCACTACTGTCCTATCTTTAACCAAAGTTTCAAAGAAAGGAAAAGTTTTACCTTCCTGTACATAAGCAGCTCTTAAACTCATGGCTGTTTATGACCTCGTATCTTATCTTAACTTTAGACATCCTAACTAAAAACTAGGGTTGCAAAGGGGTGGAAAATATGTCTGGTAAATTTCCAATAAATTGCCAGAAACTTTTTATGGGAATTTTGGAAATATTCCAATTTATGGGAATATATGGGAATTAACTGGAATTTGGGTGTAATTTAGTAATTGTGTGTAAGCTAGCATCATGAGCCTCATAAATGGTCAATGAAATGATGCTATAGCTTATTTGGCATCTAATTTATCAGCTAACCATCTACTGTATGAATACATTTCAAGTTAAACATTAATACATAACATGAAATATATTTACCCCATAATATCATCAAAACTTACTTATGCACATGGCGGTTCAAAATGACGGACTCCATGGAAGAAGACCCGCTCTTACTGTAGATATAAAGGACTCATTTTGAGACAACAAAACCACAATGATTCTTGTGCTCAGGCGATTATACTAATTATTATTATTATATTCAGTTCCTGCCAATAGATACTGGTAAATGTGACACACTGGACCTTTAATGTAGTCCACAAGCTCAAATGTGTGGCTTCAATAGTCTTGTACTCTGGGATCCAAAGTGTGGTCTTGGTTCAGAAATCATCTGTGCATGTGATGGAGGAATAGCAGATATTCGAGTGTACCTGCATGAAATCTGGTTGTTTTAATCAAGATTATACTAAAACATATTTCCCCCAACTATATTTAAGTTCACTGTTAAGGGCCAACCTTCAACCCCCCGCACAAGTGTTGTGAATGTAATTTGAGCTCACGTTCACTTTTCCCATCAGAGTCAATAGCCTCAGGTCCTGCTGCTGGTCTCTTAAAGGGTAGATACATGAAGTGACTCCTTTTTGGGAAAGTTTCCTTCCCAATTATGGAGCCAGGATGAGGATTTAGGCTAGAGGTGGTAGATGCCGTCACATCAGTATGCAGCCTGCTGCCGTGGCACATCGATCAAATTCAAAATAAATCGCCTGGGCAGTCAATATAAATAAATATGAATACACGCTACAGGAATTTTAAAGTCTTCTTGTGGCTTGAGAAGCCTTTTGATCAAAGTATGTTGGTGTTCATGTTGTTACAGTTTTTTTTTTTTAATTCAGGACAGTGTCTACCATCCTAACACAGGAAATTCTCCAGTTAAGACAATAAAAGCTAAATTCCTATCCTAATAAGGCAGGATTTTAGTAGGTAAGAAGTTAGGAAGCATATTTATGCAATATCAAATATTTCTAAGCTCTTCATGTGGATTAATTATTCTCAATAGATACACATTTTCTTCCTTTTATGAAGAATATGACAAACTTTGTGAGGAAACCTGTTGGAGAAGCACTTTCCACACATCATAGTCATAGCCACAGCTGCTAATGTTTTTCATTGCGCTGCTGTTTTTCCGGCTAAATGAAAATGAAAAGAAATGAGAATTGGCTCAGAGGAAAAAAGCACTTGCCCAGCACTCCTTGGACAGGTGGTCCATTAAACTGATTTGGTGGGGCTCTCTGCTGGGAAGCCAGTGTGGGATCATGCTGTTGTTGCTGAACTGCTGACGCCAATCAGTTGGAAGGGATGGAAGGCGCCAATGCAACTGCTGAATCGCAGAAAATTAAAAATTTAGCTAGTCACCTTGTTAAAGGAAATAACAAAGCAGCTGATCTTGGTTAGACAAAGTTATTTATTTTACTGCAATTCAGATTCTTCTGCAATATCACAAAAAGAGGTGAGGTAAACTAAGAAGAAGAAGCACCTAATCTAGTGATGCTAACAAAAATACATTTAAGTGTGTGCAAATCAGTCAAATGAACTAAACCTAGCCCAGTCCCCACACAGCAAACTAACACGTCAACATACATAAAAGTTAACACAATAATTAACATTCTCATTGTTTCAGTACAACACAGGCGAGCTCAACACAAAAATACAAGCTGCCACCACCGCTTTCTGTTTCTAGTTTAAATAACATAGTTACTGCGGATTGGATGGTCGGGCCAGGTGCCGCTCCAATCAGGATCCTCCAGGCGCAAGTGGTAAGCCCCCTTTAGCTAGGGTTAGGGTTAACTTTGCATACATGATGAAACACTTCAAGCAAATGATCTAGTGCCAACTGGTTTGGTGATTGATACTAACAGACAGTTTCTGAACGAGGTGAATTCATATGTGATGATAAACTGAATATCTTTGAAGTTCAGACTGCTGGTTTGACAAAACAAGTGATGAAGGCGTCATTGGAAATTGTGATTGTAAGAAATACATTTTTCATTTTAACATTTTAGAAGTGATCAGAGTAACATTTTGGTATTTATGTTTTTCTTTTGTAAAATTTTAATTGCATTTCAAGCTCGTAAACCTAAAAGGTTTCATTAATGAATCGATAGATAGATAGATAGATAGATAGATAGATAGATAGATAGATGGATGAAGTGTGATGAAGGTGACTTTATTTGTTTGAATCATAATATATTGTGAATCTTTAGATTTTAAGGTCGTGTTATCAGATCCTAGAAAGTACATCAGTGATGTTTAAAGCAGGCGGTGAAGGCCTCCCCTTTAACTCATAAATATTTCAGCCTCTCAGGCTTTATAGTCTCTTTGACTCCTGCGGATTTGGAGGCAGATATCTGGGTCAGATTTATTTTCCAGGAAGTTTGAACTCTTCTAAAATATGCATTTAGACTGATGTTTAGAGATTATCAGTGAACTTGTGGCTGGAAGACTTTCAGACCATTTGAACCCGATCCTCACAGCAGCTGGGAAACCTTGAGCATACTGAGTGAGAAGCCTCCATCCTCTCTCATGAAGAAAAGAAAGAAAATAAGGAAGAGTAATAGATCAACAAGAAGAAAGATGACGGAAGATGATGGAGACAGAATGGAAAGTTGTATTCAGAGGGAGTCTTGGCCTCAGTGTGTTTTTACTGTGTCACAGTTCTTTCTCTTTAAAGTGAAACATCTCTGTTTGGTGAGTCACCACAGAGCTCATGCTAAGACATGTGATCCACACACACACACACACACACACACACACACACACACACACACACACACACACACACACACACACACACTATCTATCTATCTATTATGTTTAGCCATAAATTTGTGGTTTGGAGTGAAATATAACTAGTACTTTGGTTCATCACCAAATAACTACCAAACTAATGACATTCCCAATTTGCCCAATACTTCACAAAATACTTCTGATGTCAAGTCATGATAGTACTCAGCCTATGTGCTTAGAGCTAATAACCAAAAGAAAATTAGCATGCTAAGAAGCTCAGATGGTGAACATGGTGAACATTGTGGTGCATTCACAGACAGACATCTTCTGAACAGCACGGGAAAAACCAACAAACAAACATCCTGTTATATTGCTATGGTGAATTCGTATTGTTCACAGATTGTGTGAGGGAGCTACCTAACATCTGGTTGTAAATTATGTCATGAGTCGTGAAGGACGTAAAAATATTCAAATGTTTTAACTTTCTGTCACCACTGCCGTCCTCACCTGACTTTAACATCTTGCTCTTGTCCACTGAAATGAGATTTGCCATCTACGGCATCATACCTGCCAAAATCACCATTCAGCATATTGCTGTTAGCATTTGGAGCCTCACAGGGCTGCTTTCATAGCACAGTTACTTGAGGTTTATAGAAAAATATTCAATAGTTTGTCTAAAGTATTGGAGTTCTTACAGTTCATCCTTAACGTGTGAATGAATGTGAAACTACATCCTCATTAGTTAGACTTTTTCAAGATTTTATGCAAAAAACAACAACAAAAACCTGCAAAGACATGCTCAGATGACAAATACGCCTTTATAAAAGTGCATGTTGTCATATATGTTGCAGAGACTGGTTAAGTTTGCGTTTGATAGTGCGGTTGCAAAGAACTTCAATTTCTGCAGGGCCTGTCATTTGCACCGCCTGCCTCCATCTTTTTTTCTCTTTACATCTCTGTCTCCCCCCCCCACACCCCCCCCCCCACCCCCCAACCCCACCCTAACTACCAACAGCCCCTCCCCCCCATTTCTCTCTGCTTGCCCAATGAATCAGTCTGGCTGGCAATGTGCTGCTGTCAGGGAGCCGGTGAGGGTGATTACTCATGTCGAACTGGGCCAGGATCTGGATGGGCCGAGCTGACAACAGGAAAGAAGGGATTCTGGAAGATTCCACCAAAGCATCAGCTGTCTCTCTCTCTCTCTCTCTCTCTCTCTTTCTCTCTTTTTCTTTACTTTTACTTCTTGAATAGTAATTCAAAGTTTTTTGGTGGAGAAAGAGGAGAAGGTGGGGTCTAACATAGTACACCTTTTATCCAGATGAGCCGTCAGGATTCTCCAACACCTGTCCTGTGTTCTATATGTTTATGGGTTATGAGTGTATGTCATTATTGCTTCTTAGGCTGCGAATAGCTCTGTGTATACAGCGCTGCACGCGTTTTACATGAAACACATGTATGAACATGCGTGGCACACGCGTGTGACAGTTGTTCGGTCTACCATTTTGGTCCGGGCTGACAGCTCAACAGATATTGGATAGATTGCACCAAAATACATTTAGCCATTCATGGTACCCAGAGGATAAACCCCACCGACTTTGGCAATCTGACTTTACCTCTAGTGCCAGTTTTAGATTTTTGCCTCTGGGTGAAATATCTTGATATTCATGGCCATTGAGGATGATTTATAATCACTTTAGTTATCCCCTCATTTAGCACCATCAGCAGGTCAAATTTCTGTCCAATACTTTGACTGAATAACTGCTAAACTAATGGGATCCCCACCATCTTGAGCCGTCAAGCCTGATGCTGTGGTTCTGCTTGACGTCCACTGCATGTACTTTTACTAGGATTATCATTATTAGTACCTTTAGTCATATCTACGTTTCTGCTCGAGGTTTCTGCCTGTTTAAAGGTATAGCTACCCATGTCACTGTCACCACGTTCATGCCCATTGTTGGTTCTTGGTGAGATAACTTCTGTTATGCAAATGTTAGCATGCTAATACAGCAAGTTAAGATGGTGAACATGGTAAACACTATCATTTTGCATCATTGTAGGAATGTTCAGCTCAAATGCTTTGTCTCACGAAGCTGCTAGCATGGCTCTCGTTACTGTAAGAGTTGATGTGACCTGATTCAAGTCCAAAGACATGCTAGCTTTGCTAGTCTTGAAGGCTAAATTCACCAAACAGACTTCACAAACCAGGAGAAGTACTCAACGACAAATGAGACAGGAAACCTTCAAACTTCAGGACGTTCTTTGTAAAGTTGACATTTAGCATGAACGTGAAAGCCTGAGCTTCAGACACGTGAGCAGACATCTGTGCAGCATATAGTATTGTACCAAAATGTGTGTGTGTGTCCACTTAGCTTGCCTCCTTTGATCCATGTTCTACAGTAGGTGTGTGTTACTTTTGGCCAATCAGGCGGTTGTTTTGCAGCACGTCAGCCTATGAAAGAGAAGTAGTAGCTTCCCTGAGCCAATGAGGACAGTTGTTTGTATGTTCTGGCTGGTTGCATGCAGCTGTTGAACACATGTAGAACATGTGGGTTTGGCTCTGCATGCTTGTGTGTGTACTGAGTGTGTGTGAATGCATGTATACATATATGTGTGTGTGTGTGTGTGTGCATGGGTGTATGACTGGTGCCAAACCCACTGTGGCCCTGCCTGTTTCTGGTCTTAGTTGTCTTCCACTTTTTTCCTCCCTCCTCCTCCCGTTCTTATCTTATCTTTCCACTCTTTCTCTCTCCCCTCTCTCTCTCTCTCTCTCTCTCTCTCTCTCTCTCTCTCTTTTTTCCTGGAGCCATCGCCATGGCAACAAACACGCAGTGCCGAGCAAGGAAATTTCTGGATCACTGACGGTTATTCCAATTCAGCACCGCGGGGTCCAGTCAGACACTTTAGCCCTGCGCTGTGCGTGGGATTACACTATAATCTGACAATACGGATTAGCGCAGCAGACCTACTGCACCCCCGGCTCCTACACATCCACTACCTGACTTTCTTTCTCTTTTCTCATCCCTCCGTCTCTGCTCTCCCTCTTTTCTTCTCGTCCTCTTCTTCATTTTCCGCCAGCGTCTCTCATCCCTCTCTTTGTCTCTCTCACTCCTCTGCTCTCTTTCTATAATCCCCTCTCACCTTTCCTCTCATCCCGTTCTTTCATTCATGCTGCCTTTTCATCTCTACGTCCGTCACCCATCCTTTCATCCCCCCCTCTCTCCCTTTCTCTCCCTCCTCCTGATCTCTCTGCATGCCTCCCTCATTCTGCCATCCTTCCCTCAGTTCGCCTCGTTTGCCTCTTCCAGCCTGACTCATCCTCCTGTCCTCCCTCCCTCCTCCTCTTATCTCTCATTCATCCAAAAATCTCTTGCTTTAACCCTCATGGGATCGGAGAAGAGAAATTCCCTTTCACACGCTTTCTCCTAATCACTTTTGATCTCCAGACTTTCATCTTTGTCTCTTTAAATTTCTTTCTTCTCTCCCTCTCTCTCTTCACCCCCACCGCTGTCACCCATCAGCGGGGGGGAACCCCGGGCCCCTTCTGTGCGCTACTATGGTTGCAGGGCCAAGTGCCAACATGGTGTGGGGGCGCTGGGTGGGTAACAAATAGGAAACTGGTTTGAGTTCATTTCAGTGCAGTTATATCATGAATCCTTTCTGTCTTTAGTTCTTTTAGCTGAGTTTGATCAACAAAGATACACCAGCTGTACTGAACTGAAACGCTAACACAGATTTCTCTGGATCTTTTAAAGATATTATTCTGGACGGTAGATGATGAAATTCACAAATTCAATGCAAGCATGTGTTAACAAATGTTGATCTTGAACTGTTGGACTGTTTGCAGTTTGAGCCAGAGGGTGGCCGGTTCAACTCCAGCATGGAGCAAAGTATGGACGGTGGACTGGTAGCTGAAGAGGTGCCAGTTCACCTCCTGGGCACTGCCAAGGCGTCCTATAAAGCATATAATAATAACAAAGCATTGCAATGAGTTGTGGACGTCGAATCGTCGTGTTAATACAAGATGTACTGATGTGTGTCAGAATGTGATCATCCGGATGGTCTTTCTTGGATTCTGACCAGATCTCAGATAGGTGTAAATGCAGTCCATACAACAAGACCACATGACAGAGAAGAAGCCACCCAGCTCTTCCTGCTATCTCAAGCAAGCTCAGCAAAAGTAGCATGGTAGCTGCCAAGTCTTTCCTTGGATTCAGTGATTTTAGAAGAAGCAGAGCCTGAACAGCAGCACCACTTCACTTAGAAATACAGTCCACCAGCTCTGCCTCATGAATTAACATCCTGAGTTCCAACACAATGAGCGCAGCATCAAGATAAAGACCACAACAATAGCAGGTATGAATGTAAGGCCCAGGGATCAGGTGTCATTATCTAGATTATGTATCCAGATACAGTTCATGTGTAAATACCACGTGTAAATGGAGCCAGGAAAGACCAAGCCGTGCCGTGACGTGCCGTGCTACATGTTTAAATGCAAAGTGTGAACGCATGTTTGGCAGTAAACCATCACTTTGGTTATACCTATCTTTAACCTGCAGTGATGAAGAAAATGTCTTAGACCAATGTTCAACAGTGTCTGTGTCCAGAGAATCAGGGCTGGACTATCAACACAGGACAGACAGAAGCTCCAGACACAGGTACAATAAGGCTTTTGTTCTCTATGTAACTCTAGCACACACACACACACACACACACAGTGTGTCTCTGTCCCTGTCCATGTCTCTCTCTCACACACACACACACACACACACACACACACACACACACACACACACACACATACACTGCATCTAGTAAAGTAGGATTGGTGTACTGCACAAAAAAAACACAAAAAACAAACTGGGACAACTCTGTAATGACAAATGACACACACACACACACACACACACACACACACACACACACACGCTCTCTGTTAGTGAAAGGGTCTGTGGCTTTCCATTGGTTAGTGTGTGTGAATAGACGAGATACAAAGAGACATTTAATAGGTTGACAATTCAGTGAGGAGGAGAATGAAAGAAAGAGTGTCTGCTTTCAAAGATCTCTTTAAACTCAGGATATCAGTTTAAAAAAAGTCGTTCCCCGACGAGGGATTCACAAAGTAAATCTTCTTCTCTTACCAACTCCAAAATTCACATGAAAAAGTCAGTCTCTTATCTCTGCATGCAAGTTTCTTTGGAAATTGTCCGTGCCTGTGTCGTGGTCCATAGAGAGGCCCCTAAAAGAGTTCAACACACATTCAAAAATAATTCATAAAGTATCAAAAAATAACACTAAAATTACATTTAGGTATCCAAATATCTGATCGAAGGTCTGAAGAACTTTTTGAATTTATGTTCTGCACTGTAAAATCACTTTAATTGTAATTGTACAGCATGAAGACAGTTAAGAGGACTGAGGCCTTGTGTCTCACATGAGAAAATGACTACAGCGGGAACAGTGGTGGAGATAAATATTCACTTGAGCCACTCCCAGCACTCTTTTTATATCCGTCCCTCAAAGCATGGGTAATATAACAGTCAGCACTGACCCTGGTCTGAAAGTGACTACCAGCTGTGACAGTGAAATAAGTCATTGGAGACCAACTATGACTCTACTTTAATGATGACAAATAAAAAATGGTTAGAAAGTTTGAAATGGTACAATCTATAGATTTGAGCTGTTCGAATCTGACCTGCGAACCTTTGCTGCATGTCATTCCCCATCTCTCTCTCCCCATATTGCAACAGCATTAAAGCCAAAAAAGCCGAAGCCAAACCAAAAGTTGACTTTGAGAACAGGGACTTTCAAAGTAGGTGGGAGGCTACTGACATAGGAGGTAAACGTGTGTGTACTATGATGCACCAATGCCCCCCACCCTCCGGCCCGTGACCTAGTCCAAGTCTTCAATTATGGCCCACTGGGTGATTTGAGCTTGACACCCCTGGAATAAACATTTGTCCAATTCAAGGGCAAAATTCAAGAAATCATTTCTGGTTCAACCTCCTAGTTTTGTTTGTTGAAAGTGTGCTGCCTCAGAGTCTTCCCAGTCTAGCCGTGGTCCATCCACTGCTTTAGTTCAGATTACCATCGATTATCAAATTTGGTACCCAGAGGGTGAATCCCAATGAGTTTGTGATCCTCTGAATCTAGCGTCAGGATTGACTATTGTGCTTCATTTGGTGAATTTCATTGAAATTTGGTGCAGACATTCGTGTTCTCCAGAGGATAGTAACATTGGTGATCCCATAACTTTTTTAATGGAGAATCTTAATTTATTCAGCGCTTTGATTCATAAACTAATACTTTCCATGACTTCCCATCAGCCTCAGGAAATGTTAGAATGCTAACATGACAAACTAAGATGATGACAGTAAACCTGCTAATCATCAGTGTGTTAACGTAACATGAAGATGTTAGCATTTAGCTCAAAGAACATCCTGTAGACTCCCTACAACAGTCTGCTTAAAGAATGAAATCAGTGATATTTGCTTTATTAAAGTCAGAGGAGGTGAGCAGCACCTGATGTGTGTGTGTCTCATTGGACGTGAAACAGAACTTTGAGTTCTGTACCTGTACCTCAGTGTTTGAACAGTTCTGTCCTCTGAAAGAGAAACAGCCTCTGCTTGTTCTCTCTAACTGACTCACTGAACGTGTAACTCTCTCTGAGGGTTAATCCATAGTAGTAAATTAAGGGTGTGCTGCTGACACTGCATGATATCAGTTCATTACATGCCCCAGTGGACTCTACATACAGTATTCACAGAACCTATCACATCCTCTTCTCTCCCGCACATCTCCTCTTCTCTCATTGCGAAGCAAATTTTATATTTCATCATATTGCTGAATTATATTCTGTAGTTACAGTAAATACCACACACAGGGTTTCTAAGGACAACTTCACATAGCCGATGTTCTGGTAGTAAAATATGTATTAATTTCATTGCAGACGAGGAGCTTTTGTGTCCTTATGAGCACATTTGCTTTGTGAAAAAACCTTTCAAGTGCAGCTGTGAAGGCTTTCTGCATCCTTTGCTCATCTCAGGCAGAGGGAACAGAACCTGATTGTTTTGGCAGAATCCTGGAGCACATATCAGCTCAGGATCTTAAAAATAATAGAGCTGCAGCTGTGATGTTCATCCGCATTTTATTTTTAAATTTTGGACTCTGGTTTTGTTCAAATACGGAAGCCTGGAAGGGAGAGGGGAGGGGGGTGCAATCGCAAAGTTGGTGACACGATTAAAACTGATGCTGGAAAGGATGCATGGGCTGTCTGTGTGTAATCAGCATGTTTTACAGAGCTCTATAAGCAAACAGATAATGGAGGCAGAGAGAGAGAGAGAGTGTGAGAGAGAGAGATATTATGTAGACCTCAACTTCTGTGTGTTGGATCAGATTCAGACCAGGGAGGGTTGGTGGTTCTGTGTCTGTGGGATTGGCTTCCTGTGATTGTAAATCTATCCCCCTGCCCTGTAATGGATGTGCATGTTTGTGTGTGTGTGTGTGTGTGTTTGACAGGGGAAGACAGGGATCAGAGAGACCAGAGATCAGGGTGTGTCGTCCAAATTTCAGAGAAGCAAATCAAACTCTGACCTGTTTGTTTTCTCCGTCATGTCTTATGTCAGGGACAGGCCTCTGTCCCTGTTTGATGAGTGTGTACTGTCAGACGTCTTCCTGTTTACTCATCTGCTTCCACTTTAGCTGCTGATGCTGTTTGCTGTTAATGCAGACTCAGCACTTTCTATACGTTCACCTCCTGTCTAGATTTAGTATAAAGTCAATTATTCACACCAGTTTTATCAGTACGACAGAACCAGTTCCAGTCACCTTTATCGTGTTTTTTCACCAATGTGACTCCCAAATTCCACCGGGCGCAGACACCAGACACAGAAACAGCATAGAGAATTTGGTGGATTTTCAAAATAAAATACCCTGTGCAAACTGCCGGTCATAAAAACAGACAAAAGCAAAACAAATGAACTACGTAGCATATTTACACATGTAGAAGCATATTTAAAAGAACATAAACCAGGAAAATGACCAAATCTGAGCAAGAAAACAAAGTCTGGTGGGCTAAATGCTTCTGAAACGTGCCCAGTGGGGTTTGAAGTTGCATGCAGGACGGACCAAAACATAGTCATGGCGACAACGTGACAGAGACGTGCACGTAGGGTTTCCTGGTTAGGCTGGAATCAGACCAAAGGGTTGGTCAGGGGTTCACAATGTTCATCACGTGTTGTGCGGTGGCGTGGGGATGTGGGTTTGCTTATTTGTGATGACCATAACCTCTACGAAACAATCAGAAAATAACTTTTTATCTCTCTGATTAAGGGGTCTTCTCAACGATGGTGCTCCCTCTCTCCCATGCACTGTTTATGTCGCTAGACCACATCTGTCTCTCAAACAGTCAGACACAAACCAAAGGAAACTTCTTGCTGTCATAGCACAGCTGTAGAAGCCTACATGAAATAAACTAACCTCTCCACTGTGGCCTGCACCACTGCAGCCAAAACACAGGACCCCGTTCAAATGAATGGGAAAACCGACATTTTCATCGCAGCGACAGATTTGGTCCGAATTAGGGGTCAAATAAAACACTTTCTGCAGCTGTTTCACATTAAAAGCATCCTAGAGACGTCTAGAGGGCATAATTCCATCCTTTTAGTGAGATGAAATAAGTAATTTCTGTACACTGAGTCCAAGTAGACAATGACTTAATCCTAGTCTGATCTTTATCGGTTTTTCCATTGTAATGTTTTTATCAGGGATCAAAATGTTGTCCACTTAAATTAATTCTTTTGTGGTTTGGACTCAGGTATTACTTGCATAGCTCTTTCCATCAATGCTGGTTTACAATTAGCTTGCACCTACATGTCAAGAGTTTAGTTTATGCATTATTTCATGCTTTATGCATTTCTTTTTATTTGGGAAGTATTGAGTTTGATTGACGGGAGCTGAACAGCTCTAAAGCAAAAGCTTTTGGAGGTAAGTGAATGAAAACGGCAGCAGAGTGGTGAGTTTGACTGATTTAGAGACATCAAGTCAAATTTGTCCAATACTTTGTTTAATGACCAAATGCCAGCAAAACACACATCCACATCAGCCACAGCTGTACATTGAACACTTCTTAGGCTGTGACTAGCTCTGTGTACAGTCTGTGTGCACATTTATACACGTGTTTGTGTATTTAACTCCTTCTAAATGCATGTATGAACATATGAGTATGTTTTTAACCATGCTAGCTGCATGTGATGGTTGGTTGGTCCACCACTTTGGTGGCTTAAACAACTATTGGATGGATGGATGAAACAGATTTAGCCATTCGTGGTACCCAGAGGATAAACCACACAGACTTTGGTGATCTCCTGACTTTAATTTTAGCATCAGTTTTACATTTTTGGTTCGAGGTGAAATATCTTCAGAATATCTGGATGGATTTCCATACATTTTCTACAGATATTTATGGCCCATTGGGGATCATTTCTAATCACTTTAGTGACCCCCTAACCTTCATTTTGCACCATCATCAGGTCTGAATAACTGAATAACCGCTAAATTACCAACATTCCCATTATGTTGATGTTTACCTTTTAGCTCAGAATGCTTCACTGCAGACTTTTCTTTCTACCACTTTTCCTCCAGAACTCCAGAAGAATGTCCCCCACGTATCCTTTCTACCTTCTTGTAATAACTCTCTCCAGCTTCCTCCTTCTCTTTCACCTCTCTGCATGTCCTTCCTTTAATGTCTCTGTCCCTCCTTCTAATCTCATTTTAACTGTGCGAGACTTTTTAGGGCTGCTTCTGATATTTTTAGGAAGAAACGTCACATCAGAGGTTCTCAATCCTGATTGGTTCATTTTCTACAGTATGTGTGTCAGTGGCAATGCCAGCCCTCTGTGTGGTAGTCATGTTATTTTACTGTAATTAAAATTAAGTCTCCAAACGCTTTGTGGTAATGATTTATTGACCTTTAAATGCAGTGTTAACAAAGGATCAATATCGAGCCAGCCTATCAGCGCAGGCTTTGATTTTGCACTCCTCTCAAATCAAATCAAATTTTATTTGTATAGCCCAAAGTCACAAAATACATTTTGCTTCTGAGGGCTTTACACTCTATACAGGGAGTGACACCCTCTGTCCTTAGACCCTCGGTTCGAGTGAGGAAAAACTTGCCCACAAAAAACTCTTTAACAAGGAAAAAAGGTGGAAGAAACCTCAGGAAGAGCCACAGATGCACAGCAGCAGCAAATCATAAACTAACTATAAACTGTAATATGGTAGCAATAATGACAGTAATAATATATGTACTGGACGTCGTGCAGGACCACAGCAGCAGCCATGATCCATGAGATTTATGGATTATTTTATTCATCCATGTCTCCTTCCATCCCTCCTTCCTCCTCTCCCTCAATCTTCATTTATCCATTTGTGTCCTTGTTTCCCAGCAGTTGGACAGAAATAGCTCCATGTGTACCAGTAGTCAACTGGAATAGATCCATACCGGGACCTCACTGCATGTGTGTGTTAGAGCAACACACACACACACACACACACACACACACCCACACACAGGGTTAGACGCTCTCCCTGGGCGTTCTGACATTTACACTGTGAGGAGGATGCACCATCTTGCACATCAAAGCCTTCTTAAACGTGGCCTTTGTCGTGCTCTCTCGCTCCCTCTCCAACATCTCTGTTCATTTTTATCAGCAGAAGTTTGCTATTTTCAGATGCATTCTTTTTTTTTCCAACCTTGAAGGCTATTTTAGTATTCAAATATTCAGATAAATCTGTTCCTCTATGCACTCTTTCTTATTTTGCTGTTATATAATCGATCGCCTCTTATCAGCAGCATTAACACTTCTTTGCATTTGTACTTTGCAGTTGATTGTATCTCCTAATCTCTGCATTCTAATTCCTTTATCCCCATTGTCTGGATGCTCCCACAATCTCCAGGTTCCCAGAGGTTTATAGATTCACTGTGTTGCAATTACTTTGTAGGTATGCATTGGGGGTAATGTGGGGGTCAGTGACAGGAGCCTCAGGGCAGCTCTTGCACTATATTAAATGATATTAAATCAATGCATATGAAATAGAATGACCACAAACTGACTGAAGCACAGCAGAGGAAAAAGAAAAACATCATTTCATTTATAATTAAATCTATAAAACACAACCTTGTTGTATTCAATACACTGAGGGGGTTTTGCTGCTATAGTTTTACTTAGTCTGCGCATAGACTGTATAAAAAACATGGACATAGTATCTATGAAGTCACTCTCAGTCCTGCCTCCGCCGCCAACCCAAATCTAATCAAAAATGAATGAAGCCTAATTACTCAAACAACCTGAAACGACACCTACCTGTCAATTTAAAGCGTACACGCTCTTAATTCTGCATAACTTTAAGCCTTAATATAATGTGAACAGGTGAGTTGTATATAAATTCACCCTCAGTACAGTTGTCATGAACAGGGAAATTAGCTATAGAGACCAAAACTGTTTTTTGTACCAGGCTGTACACGTATTTTGTGCATATTAAGTTGTGCATTTTCAAATTGATTAGATGACTAGTTAATACATTGATTGTATGGTAATCTGAATAATTATATGATAAAAGATAACGCATCTCAATATGAGAGAGAAAGTGTCAAGTGTTATGTGATGTAGATAATATGTATGGATTAGGTACACACACACACACACACACACACACACTCACTCACTCACTCACTCACTCACTCATCAGACTTTGGAAACACATTACATATTTCCAGTCACACATTGTTGACTTGATTAAAGCTCAACTACAAAGGTGTAATAATAGAATATTTGATTAATTTGATGCTTCAAGAATCAATATGTGAAGACATTCCCCTTGTGCACGCACACACAAACACACACGCGCTCAGCAGTCATTTGTGTTTTTGATAATTATGTGAGTATAGCTGCAGGATAATTTACTGCTGGGTAATTGATCTACGCAATAATCAGAGATACACAGCAGCTAGTAGACTCATTTTTACAACTACACACACACAGCAAGCTTGTGCACACACAGACACACACACAGGCTCAGTGATCCAGCGTTGAATCAGTGCAGTCAGCCTGGTTTATGAGCTATATTAGGAGTCAGATTTGAGAGTCGCTCTCTGCTGAATTCGATGCTCTGATAGTTCAGGGACCGTTGATGTCAGTGTCACGTGGAAGTGAGCGTGCATGGGTGTGTGTTGTATGTGCGTGATTTCCCTAATTGACCGTTTGCTAACCCCTATCCTCAACAGTGATTTCCCAATAATAGCTTAGCAACTAGCAGGCCAAACTGTGGATTTCCTAACATGCTGAAACAGTTCATGGTTCTGTAAGAGCTACACATGTGATTCGATGACTTCGGAAAGTGATGTCTTTTTAAAGCCTTTCCCAAACCAAAAAACACAAGAGCAACAAAGTTTATCTGCTTCAACATAAGCTAGAATTGTTACCATGTCTGGCTCTAGCTTACTACCTATGTTTGCCTACAGTAATACATTATTGTACTTCCAAGGCCAAGGAGCACACCAATAACATTGACTTTATGAGTTTGTGGGGTTGAAAACAATTCTGACAAATATCTGTAAAATATTAAAGGTCCAGTGTGTAGAATTTACCTGCATCTAGTGATGTAACCGCTACATTGCAATCTCCTCACATCACCCTCACCTACCTAGTGTAAAGAGAAACAACACTTTAAAGACCCTGTCTAGAGTCAGTGTTTAGTTTGTCTGTTCTGGGCTACTGTAGAAACACAGTGTTTCAATATGGTGGTCTTCATGAAAGAGGACCCACTCCCACTGTAGATATAAAAGGAGAATTTTTAAGTAACAAAAACTAAATTCTTTTTAAACATGCAAACATAATTATGAATATTATATTCCATGCCTGCAAATCTTACACATTGGACCTTTAAATGTCCCAGTTTGAAGCCAATTTTAAAGCACCAAAACCTGCAGTTCAAGCGGCCACTTGAAGCTCACTAGAGAACTTTTCAACCTCCATAAGCCCCTATGTCAAAATGTCCAACTTCACAATAGAAATAAGCATGTTTACAGCCTGGTACAATCACTCAGCTCGCCTCAGGTCCACCGATGAGCCACGTCTGTTGAGTTTTAGATTAGCCAAGATTTCGGCGACCAGAGCTTAATATTCTGAGCTTCCAAATAGCTTTTCAGAAACCTGTCGTGACATCACACACACACGCTGTCCATTTATACTGTCAGTGGTCTGTAGCTGAACCTTAGACATAGACTTAGACTGCACTTTATTGATTCCTTTGGGATGACTCCCTCAAGGAAATTGAATTTCCAGTAGCATACAGTGAAAAAAAATACAATATAAGATAAACAATTGACTCTTAGTTTAATATATAAACTAAACAGTAAACAGTAGACAATAAACTCTTAACAGTAAAACTCTTATTTAAATATATAAAGTAAACAGTAAACAGTAGACAATAAACTCTTAACAGTAAAACCCTTATTTAAATATATAAAGTAAACAGTAAACAATACACTCTTAACAGTAAACAGTAAAACTCTTATCTAAATATATAAAGTAAACAGTAAACAATACACCCTAAACAGTACACAGTAAAGCTATTATCTAAATATATAAAGTAAACAGTAGAACAGTACAGAACCTGAAGTATGCTAATGTTAGCTGTCTTGCCAAAAGGAAGTTGGTTTCAAAGAAATGTTGCTTTCACGGCGTCCATGGTGCTCCTGGTTTGGGGGTTTGAAAATATGGACAGTCTAGCATGGAGCTAGCATTAGCTTGATTAGTTGGCTAGCTACATCTGAAAACAACATGTCGCTCAGTTAGAAATGAGAAGCCTGCTGTTGTCTACATGTGACTGAAATAAAGGACTCTTTGTTTCATGAACGAAAGAAGAGTTTCGAGTAGTGCTGCCGCTGTTATCTGCATTCGGCAAGTGTAGCAACAGTAGCTAAGAGACGCTAGTCTCAATTGCATGTGTTCGCATTTTCGTGAACCTGCACCAGTGTTCTGTCATATTTGCATTATTCAGTTGGTTATAAGGTTTATTGTGTTTGATTTGTTGTATGCATTTGCGTGTGTGTGTGTGTGTGTGTGCAGCAGGGAGAGGCTAACCCAGAGCTGGCTGTTTCCCAGAGACAATTTTCAGCCTGAAAGCGGGAGATAAACACAGCACTGCTCGGAAAGGGAATAAGAGGATGACAGAGCGTCGGGTAGGAGGCGAAAAAAAGGAAATTTGAGTTTACAGGCCAACCTGGGACGGAGTAAGAGGATGATGGAGAGCGGGGCAAGACGAGAATAAGAGAGAGAGAAAAAGAAGCGAAAGAGGTGGAGGAGCAGGAGAGATAGTGAAGAAGAGAGGATTATGGATAGAGGAGAAGAGAGCGTGATCGAGAGCAGTAGAGGATGGGAGGACGAGCTGGAGAGGAGAGTGGAGGACCCTTGGTAGAGGAGGGGGTGTGTAGGAGGGTGGTCATTATGAGTCATGTCCAGGGACGGTGCATGCCACTGGGGGAGACAGCTCACTGTCAGTCCCAGGCATGTAAAGGCCTTTCTGGAGCTCCACATTATGTGTGTGGTGTCATTGGGGAGAAGAAGGACAGACAGACAGACAGACAGACAGACAGATAGAGGTCAAAGTAAAAGTAGGACACAACAGTCCTTTCCTTTCCTTTCCTTTCCTTGCCCTTTCGTTGTGTAGGGGCAGATTTACTGCAGCATTACAAGACCAGACAGATCTTTGCACACACACACACACACACACACACACACACACACACACACACACACACACACACACACACACACACACACACACACACACACACACACCTTGTTCTGCTTTATTAGCATCCCAAAGCTAACTAGCTTTATGTGAAAGGTCGTACACGTTTTTTTTTTCTGCTTAGTCTCTCTCCATCTCTCCTCCCCCTCTCCTCCTCTCACAGTCTAAATAAATATTCCATAATAGTCTGAGCCCACGCTGTTGGGCTGTATTAGAGGGACAGAGAGCAAAAGAGAGAAGCGAGGGGGGTCAGATAGAGGAGATATTGATGAATCATAGAGGAGAGAGATGGAGAATGTGAAAGTGAGAGGGTGACAGGGAGGGGGGAGGAAAGGGGGAGTGTAAAGCAGCAGGATGGGATGTTTGTTGTTGTTGTGTTAAACCCTGAGCTTCTGACTCTGCTTTCTAATCCAGGCGCCGGCTTATTCCTGGACGCGATCTCTGCCACAACTTGTGACGAATTTGTCACCTCTACTGCTGTTCCCCCCCTTTTCTCATTTTCACTCAACGCGGAGTTCCACCCCCTCCACCTCCTCCTTATCCTTCTCCTCCTCCTCCACCATTTTGGTCTTTCTCTTTTTATCTCAGGAGTTTGTTTTTCTTTGTTTTTCCTTATTATTCCACTGGTAAGGTAACCTTCCCGTCTTCTCCTACTCTTGCCCTCCCCTCTGTCATCAGGCTGTCCTCAGTGGAATAATCATATCGTCATTTGTTTACATTAACCATACAAGGACCTCATGTGGCATTTTATTTTCCTTTTTAATAATAGTTTATTTATAGTGAGAAGTCAGGGAGTTTTCTGCACTCAGAACAGAACACTTAATTCCAAAGTTTAGCAGAAACCCCAAATTTGGAGATACATGGTTCTTATTGGACATGAATGTTGTGAAAAACGATAATGTAAAGTGATGACACACAGCCTAGTTTGTTGTTTAGTTTGTTTGTCTTGTCTTCCTCCTCCTCCTCCTTCAGTCTCCTCTCTGTTGATGCTCTGTTCTTCCTCCTTTTCTCTCGGCTCCATGACAAACATGTGGCTGCTGTGATGAAGGAAGCCAGACGGGGAAGGCATAATGACACCCTGTGACTTAAATGTCCTCCAGGTGTTTACTGTGGAGTATTTCCATTCCCTGTATGTGTGTGTGTGTGTGTGTGTGTGTGTGTGTGTGTGTGTGTGCCTTTTGTTTGCTCGTGTTTGTCAGATGTAACATATTACTAAGCAACCTCATGTGTGCATGTCAGAGACAACACGTAGCTGCAGTTCATTCAGTGTGTGTGTGTGTTTGTGTGTGTTATCAGAGTGTAAATTTGCCAAGAAATAACAGTTATTTGGTGGCTTTTGGGTGGAAACGATGCCCTGATGGTGGGTTAGCCTCATTTCTGTGTGAGTGTGTGATGAGGTCATTGTCTGTCGAGTATAGTAATCACAGTGCTGCCTTGAGGTCTGCAGTTGAAGAGAGGCCACCAAGCCAATTGTCCCACTCAACAAAACAAACGAACACACGAACAAAGCAGAGTGAAGCCTGACAAAATTCAAATGACACCAGAGAATATAACATAACACACACACAGTGTGGATTTGATATGTGTGAACACCTTTATGTGGATCTTAGCTCTGACCTCGGCTGCCTGTCTATCTCTTCTGTCACCTGTCCCCTCTTCTTCTTCTTCTTGTCCCTAACGTGTGACATTTCTAAAGGCTGTCAGGGCTTTGCTTCTTGGTGGGACAGTCACACCAGAGCTGCTTAATCTGACAATAATGAGATCCCCTCAAGTCGATAGACAGCGGCTTAACTGCACTTATCAACACCTCTAGATTTCACTGTGTGTGTGTGTGTGTGTGTGTGTGTGTGTGTGCCTGTGTGTGTGTCTAGCTATATTTACATCAATCAATATATATGAATGTGTTACACAGAACCATCTGGGAAGTTGTTTGAAAGAGGGACAAAAATACAGGTCACGTGACTGTATGAACTGTCTACCACTGTCTAAATAATAAATGGACTGTACTTATGTGGCACTTATATAGCACCTTTCTAGTCTTCAGACCGATCTATATCTACTATTTTCAGTTTGGGGACGATCTGAACCAGCCCTATCTATCAGCTAGCCACTCTTTTAGAAGAAGAAAGGCTTTGAGTGTTGTTTGCTCGTCTTTCCAAGAAAAAATGCTCTCCAGGTGTATGATGTAACTGACGCTAGCAGCATCTATGCTAACCTCCTTAGCAGCTGCCACTGTTGTTTTCAAGTCACTCCTTGCACACGTTGTCACACGCCTAGTGTCAAACTACACATCGTGAGATCTCGTGATTTTGTGAGGTTTCAATCTCATAGCTCGAATACCAAAGACCAGATGATGCTTTTTGCACAAAGTAACTGAGAGCCAGTGTATTATACTAAAGACCAGTACATTACACTGAAGACTGGCACACTGCCTCTGCCAGCCGTAACTCAGTCAATTGAAATACATACATTCATACACTCACTGCTAATTCACTCTGTACAGTCGAGGTGAGTCAATTGAGGATGACCAGCCATAAATTTAATGTAGAGATGATATATAAAATGCTCCTTAAGACTATAAGATCTTGGCACATAATCATCAGAGTCAGACTTTTTCTTTGGGTTTAAATGAATCCAGTACTGTTGAAGACAGGAAGTGCTAATGACTGAAGCAGCATGACTTGTCATGATGAAGATCTGCTGAAATATAAACAAACAGGCTAAAAAGATATTTTATTGGGAAATTACAGGAAGATAGCAAACACAGTGCTCAGCCAGATTTGCCTGTGTGGATCCATCAAAGTTTGCAGTCGACTCTAGCGAGTGAACCTCATGCACTTTGCATCCCGACTCTATCTGACCTGTAACACTCTCGTGTCACTGACATTTTACACCCCACATCGATGTGGCCTAACAGCTTAATTGCTTAGATGTGTGTGTGTGTGTGTGTGTGTGTGTGTGTGTACGTCTTTGTTTGAGTTTTTGCTTAAAGTGTCATGCATCACTTTCCTCTGTTGCAGGGTGAACCCAAAGGCAGCAGTTGACCTCTTGTACATCTTTTAAGACCACGTCTGTTGTAGTGTTATGCTTGGGTGATGTTAAACAGCAGAGACAGTAAAGATAAAAGAGGGAATCACATGTTTGTTCCTCCGGCGATGTCCCACTTTACATTCAAACACAGCTGAGTTCACAGAACTCCAGTGATCTGTTTCGGAGATACCAAAGTGTCGGTTCAGGAGAAGTTTGTACCTGATGGTGGAGGTCAGGAGAATCATTTGGAATCATCTTCTGGGGACCTTGAATATGTATGGACCTACCTATTTTTTGCCGTTCTAGTAGCGTTGCTCTAGGGATAGCAGTGTCAGTTGATCTGCTACTTTGGTCCAGATAAAAATATCTTTTTTGGATGAATTGCCATAACATTTTGGGACAGACATTCAGGGCCCTCAGATGATGAACCCTGCTGACTTTGGTGTTCTTTTGGTGACTTTACCTCTACCGCAAGGTTGACATTTGTGGTTTTTAGTGAAATGACGTGGATGAATTGAATTGTAACTCATTAGCTCATGTGTCTAGGTGCCTCACATACTGCTAGCATGGCCATTGGTGCTTAATCCTGTTTACTTTCCAAAGGGACGCTAACAACAGTGACATACGGTGTAAAAGGCCATTTGCTAACAGGTAACAGCATCAGTATATTCGGTTAGCCTTCTATTTATCCTGTTTACTGATACTCAGGCAGTCTCTGTGTCCAATTACCTCCAAACGCATCTCATAAATTTTAGCAGTAATGGCTCTTACCCAACAAACAGATTGAGTCTTGCTATAGGTCAGACATTAAACTCCATTATCATAGCACTGTTGATGACAATAGTTACTTTGCACAGCTTTCCGCCAATTGGTTATGTATATTTTGTTTGTGCAAGCTGCAGCAAAAATATGGAAAATATGTCAACTGCAACCTACAATATCTAATCTATTGTTATATTGAGATGAAGAAACATGGTCCCAGGCCCAGATGAGATACTGGACTATAAGATACAGACCTGTGTCCATATACATATATAATATATCAGGCTTCTGACAACAGGAGTGCTGTTTTAGCAGAAAATCTTCTTTTCTCATCCCTATGAATGAATTACTGAGTAACGCGGGATCAGCAATCCTATTCTGGTGGTTTAGTACATACTGGCCCACATTTACTGTCAATTATTTGACTATTTCACATAAAGTTAGGATTTTGGGTAACAGACACCATGCCTTATTAATGTAGCTAATCTGCAATGCTAAAAAAAACATGGAAACTGGCATGAATTTGGTTCATTTCAAATCTGTAAATCTTATTTTCTGTGATCAAACAGCTGAAGGTAATGGTAGAGTATACACTAGTTTATGAAGAGGGCTGTTCCATGTTTTATTAGATTTGAAGAATTATTTGTACAGGGTCACAAGAGGAGGAAATAAAGTGGCCACAGATGATTAGCATCTCCTAATTAAACAAGAATTTAGCCATAAGTTGGCAAAAATAAAAGAGCATCAAAAATGACTACTTCAGAGAAAACATCATTTGTGTTGTGATGATAATGAGAGCAATTCAAATGAAATGATTAACAGAATTAGACTGGAGGAGAGACAGAAAAAGAGCAGCGGAATGGAAGCACAGTGAGAGAGACAGGTGGAGAGACAGGCAGAGAGACAGGCGGAGAGACAGGCCGAGAAGGATCTTTATACAGCAGACACATGGTCTGTATTGATCACTGAGCCATGTGATTGTCCCCGGGGTGTGTTATGGTCCTCTGTAAGTGTCTCTTGCCCGCGAGCGTGCTCGCCTGTCTGTGTGGGTGTCGTCATGCCGTCTGCATGTCTCAGCGTGTTAAGTATACGGGGATTGGAAGTGGCGTCTGTGTCTGCACTTGGACTTAATTGTGTTTAGCATTTCTCCAGGCAAACAAGCTCAGATGTAAAATGACAATCAGACTCAAATGATTGAGGCAGGGGCACAAAATGCAGCAGCAAATGAATATTTTTGTGTCTCATTCACGTCCCAGAGTGACAGTGGAAACACCTCTCAACTTAAGTGACACTCCCAGGGTTTGTGCTACAAGTGTCAGACACTTTCACATACATTAAATGTTCACCAAACCAACACCAGAGTGTTCACTAACCCTAATACACTAAGACACAAGTTTTACTGCTGGATTGTTTCTGTTTCTTTGCAGCCGAACAACCAATGTAGCAACTGTACTTTAGCTATAGCCAGCTAGCAGTGTGTCTGTGTTTCTTTATGTTCAGCTCAGCCTCTTTACTTAGCTCTGAACTCACCGCCTTTGCATCATTTCATGAATATGTGTGTTTGCATTAAAGGTCCAGTGTGTAGAATTTAGTTACATCTAGTGGTGTGATCACTGCATTGTAATCTCCTCACATCACCCTCACCTTCCTAGTGTAAAGAGAAACAACACTTTAAAGACCCTGACTAGAGTCAGTGTTTAGTTTGTCTGTTCTGGGCTACTGTAGAAACACAGTGTTATGAATATTATATTCCATGTCTGCCTTCAGAAAATAAAGTCCCCAAATCTTACACACTGCACCTTTAACTTTGTACGCGCTGCCTTTAAAAATGTGTTCTGTCTGGCACAATAGTATTTTAAGCTAAATGCTAATGTTACCATGCTAACGTTACCAAGATGCCCACACTTACAATGTAAACTTGCTAAAGTTTAGCAGGTATAATGTTAGTTCAACCATCACAGACATTGTTCCAAGACAAGATATTTAATGAACTATGCTATGCTTTGGATGTTCAGGAGAAAGCCATGAAATGTCTTGAGCACTTTGATGCTCTCAAGAGGATGTAACCTTTACACGTTGGATTTGTCTGTTGACCTTCGTTAGAAATTCAAAATGTTTTATGACGAAATAAAGCAAAATATGCTTCATGATTTAAAGGCTCAGTGTGAAGGTTAGTGGCATCTAGTGGTGAGGATGCAGATTGCAACTAGCTGAGTACACTTTGACCTCATCCTCCCCTCTCGAGTGTGTAGTGGCATCAAAACACGAACACGAAAGACAAGAAAAGAAAGGAGAGAATCATTTTAAGGTAACAAAAACACAACAATGCTTATTTTTAGGTAAATATACACTAATGAAAACATAGTTATGAATATTATACTCCTTATCTGTCATATATCCCTTTAAAGCTAACACACTGGACCTTTATGGAAGATTACTCCAAATCAGACCATCCGATCTGACGTCATCCTTAAACTAAACATCACACAAGCAGTGACTGCGACACATGGGAGCAGTTATATATACATCTATATGTGACTACATTTACATACGGTATAATGTTTTTTTCCACTTCCACTTCCACACACTAACGAGAAGCAGAACAGAGCAAACGCTTGCTTGTTGCAGGAATGTGCACGGCATTCAGACTGTGTGTGTGTGTGTATGTGTGTGTGTGTGTGTGTGTGTGTGTGTTCTGACAAACGTGTCCCATCCGGGAGATAACCTTGATAGCGGGTGAGAAAGCTGTTGCTAGGTAACTATAGAGCGCCAGTGTGCCTCCGACTGCGTGCAGTTGTAACGCTTCCAGTTCAAGGTCTTATGGATAAGGATAATCAATACATAAAGCATATATTTCATCTTTTTTAAATGTACTGTACTGTTCTGTTAGAGACCCTAATCATGAACTTTTGTTGGGGTATGACTGATGGAGGAAAATAGATGAGGGAGAATCATAAACAGATGGAGCCTTAAGCACTTTAGATGTGCTTGGTGCTCAGTTCTACTAATAGAAGTTATGATTAAAAAAACATGTCTCTCATTTCCGCGTCTGTTCTGATGTGGGTGACACGGAAACGTCTCATCAGGCTGATTATTTCTGTCACAGTGATGGTAACACAGTTGTTTACAGGACATCACTGCTGTTTCTAGCTGAAGGATTTGTTATTTTCCAGTCAAAACAAGTTTTCCAGTCACATAATTGGCGCTTATTAATCACATACACATCTTGAAAAGTTCCAGTGCCAGAAAACAGTGGAATGCTCCCTCTGGGTTGGGAGCGAGTTACTGCTCTAAGCGAAGTTCAAGTATCTTGGGGTCTTGTTCACGAGTGATGGGAAAATTGAGCGTGAGATAGATCAGCGGTTTGGTGCAGCATCTGCAGTGTTCTGAACGTTGTACTGGACTGAAAGAATGAGATTACGGATACAAGTGGCCGAAAGGAGCTTCCTCTGCCGGGTGGCTGGGCTCAGCCTTAGTGATAGGGTCAGAAACTTGGACATCCAGTGGGAGCTTGGAGTAGAGCCGTTGCTCCTTTGCGGCAAAAGGAGTCACCTGAGGTGGTTCGGGCATGTGATTAGGATGTCCCCTGGCCACCTCCCTTTGGACGTGTTCCCGGCACGTCCAACTGGGAGGAGACCCCGGGGCAGACCCAGAACCTGCTTGAGGGACTATATAGCCCATCTAGCCTAACACATGCGTAACACAATGGATGGATGGACATCTTCAAAAGTGAACATAGACACATGGATATCATGAAGACAACCTTCCTCCTAGCTCCTCACATGTAGGTTGGCCCTAACACCTCGAGGTCAACGAGATGCCATGTTTGACCTCTCAGCTCTGTGCTGTGAGTGGAGCTCAGCTTATCTCCGTCGCACTGCTTCATTCTGCGTCTCAGAGATAGAGAGACTCAGAGGCGTTCCGCCCCTGATTGGTTTCAACGGGGGCCGGCGTGTTTGAAACAATGTCGGTTAGATAATAAGAGTTGTTTGAGCAGGAGTTCAATCGAGGAGCACTCTTGTATCCATGGAGACTGCCTCCTGTGGCAAGCTGAGTGTGTGGTCATAGCAGGGGTTAGAGTTTCACTGTGTGTATAAATAGCAGGCTATAATGGAAAGAAACCCATCGTCCTGGTAAAAGCCTACAGTGTACAGTACAGTGCACCACACACTACTACTACTTCTACTACCACATCCTCCGGTAAACTCCTCCATGATACACTGTGTTTCAATTTGAATACTTCCGTTCTGTATGTAGTACACTGTGTACACTATGTACCTCCTGTCGTAGTGTGCTATCAACACACAATCGAGTTCAGTGCACTTTTCAGAAATAACAAAAGCAACATTTACTGCTTTTTATTATTTTTAGTATTTTCCCATTTTCCAATATTTTCCCCTTTTCACAGCAGCCATTTTGACATGAAAAGAGTAGCTTTCTTGAGTGGCGCTCAAGGCAATTCAGGCTTTTCTTGTCTGTTGTTCCCCATTGGTGGAACGTCCTAGCAGATCCTACCAGATCAGGGATGTCCCTCTCTACCTTTGAAAACCTTCTGAAGACCTCCAGCTCTTCAGAGAGGACCTCCTCTACAACACTACCAACAACCGGACATGATAAATTCTATTACTCTCACAGTACTTTTGTTATAGTACTTAACCATGATTGTATCCCTTTTTTTGGATAAAAGCTAAATTACCAAATGTAAGTGAAATAGTTAAGGGTTAACTCGTTTTTTAAATTATACTAATTAAGGTTTCATTCCATTTATTGCAGCAGAGACTTTGCAGTCAGCCAACATGCACCACAGCCTGACTCTGTTAGACCTGAATGGAACAGAACCTTAATTAGTATTGTAACGGACTGTTGATAACACTGTTGCTGTTGGGATTGTGTTGTGTTCTGATAAGTGTGAAATACTGCAGCGTATGGGTTTGCAGGACGTCTGTGGGGGTGGCGTTGTTGGAAAGGGGTGTGGTCGGAGGCTGTGAAGCCTGTCAGTCATGCCAGTTGCCCATGACAATGATGGGTGTGTCATAGCCACCTGGAATTGGCGGAGGACCTGTGGGGGTTGTTGTTCTTGTTGGTATTCCGGTGTGGGTGTGTATGGGGAGAGACGATAAAGAAGCTAATGCTGATAGCGCTATATAACTGTTATGCTCGCTACAGTATCATTGCTAAGACCTGTGTTTATCTAATATTTCATGTCATGGCTGCTGTGAATGCACTTATGTACTCCAAAAAGCAAGTGAAAGCAATGGTAATAAAAAACTGTCAAAATACAACTCGAAACGAGAAATGAGAAAACGTGAGGATGAATTAAGCAGAGATAGAGGTGACTGGTTGCTAAGCCCCCTTAGTTACTGTTGCTATGCCTTCTGTCAACGTACGACACGTTTGCATTTTACGATAACGATGTTAGATGTGGCAAACAATGGGCATCAGATAGAGGCAGCCAAAAGAAGGCCTCTTATTTCTAAAGACAGTTGATTTTATTGGCTTTAAGATTTGTTAGCTTGTTAGTCTGTTTGAAATGCTGCCTCAAGCTGACTTTGGTCGTTTTATAACCATGACAAAGGGTCTTAAATATGTCAAACATGCATACAACATGATACGCTTCTTGAAAATAATGCTCGGTATCTTACTCCTGAAGGTATTAGACTAACAGACACACAAACATTCCACACACTGGCTCATGTATTTCTGGTTTCAGAAAATCCAAAGCCCGACAGGCCTGTCGTGTCTAGTTACAGTTGCTAAACTATGCTAATGCTTAATCGCTGTTCAGGGGAAAGGTTTAGCAAACGGTAAATGAGCATAAATTAAAAGCAACACGTCAATACATCAAGGAAGTATAGCTCGGTCTATTGACATGTTGCTGAATCATGTAGAAATAAGACTGCTGAATGACAGTGAAAGTACTCTGATGAACAGCACTGATAGATTCTGATCATGCATCATGTTGTCAGCGTGCATTAGCAACATGCATGTTGGTGCAAATTCATAGTATCAACCAGCAGTCGACTACAGTGTGCCCGCATCGATCGCTTCGTCTTATAATCACTTCCTGTCTCAGTGCTTCCTGTCCCACATTTCGTCTTTACGTTCCCTCTCCATTCATCTGTTTTTTTCTCCTGGTCCTGTATCCGCTTGGAAAGTCTCTGTAATTCAATCACACCACTTCCTGTTTACCTGACAGCGTGTGTGTGTGTGTGTGTGTGTGTGTGTGTGTGTGTGTACAGCTGAGCAAATATGGATCAGTAGCTCGGAACTAATCACCACTCGTCATCCTCTCCTGTGTAGTTCTTTGCCAACTGTTGTGCACACAAACAGAAACACGTGCACAGAAATGTCTCATTCATAATGAACCTGCAGGCTGTTGCACCGGCTAAGAGGGAGGAAGGGACTGCAGCACACCAGTTTAGCTTCAATGTTAAGACGTAACTTCAAATCTACACTTACTCTGAGCATGTCCAAGTCATTCCGTGTATATTTTTCTTGATTATTTTTACATCTCATAGTATTTATGACCTTATATATGTGTGATACCTCAGTAAATCAAGAGTCTACACCCATCTAGCAATTCCACTAAGCTGTTCTAAGGCACAGGAGTGATTCCATTTATTCATACACTTTGCCTCATCCTTCTTTTTTAAGTGTGCATGAGAGTCTACAGTGGCAACAAAACAAGAACATGAAAGGCAAGGAGAGGAAGGAGCCAGTGGCTGGTTTATCCATTCTAGGCTTCTGTAGAGACATGGTGGACCGGCTCCTGCTGTAGATCTAATTCTTCTTATTCTAAGGTCACGAAAACATGACATTTTATTGCATTTCTGACATATTTTGCCAATATAGCCCTTTTAACCTGACACACTGGACCTTTAAGTATAACGTTCAGCACGTGTTAGCATGCTGATGTTTGCTAATTTACTTAAGTAAATCTGAAGTTATTTTGCAGCTCATAAATCAGGAGGATTTATCCTCCAGATATCATGAACGTCTGTTCAAAATTCTCATATCAATCTGTCCAATATCTGTTTAGATATTTCTGGATCAAAGCGGTGGACTGACCCACATTGCCCTCTCTAGAGTCGTGCCCGCTGGCGCAAAACACATCAAAGTACAACAGAAGCGATCAATGAGTTATTGTTGAATTATTAATGAGCTTAACGGACAGAGATGTGTCTGTATCATATGCCAACTGGGTCATGTGACAGCATACATTACTCTCATTTTAGTAAAAAACATCCCTCGTTAGTGACATCCATCTTTGACATT
The DNA here is from genome assembly GCF_000972845.2 of Larimichthys crocea. Classification (NCBI taxonomy): domain Eukaryota; kingdom Metazoa; phylum Chordata; class Actinopteri; family Sciaenidae; genus Larimichthys; species Larimichthys crocea. Next base: position 12,301,636 of record NC_040022.1, read on the forward strand.
TAACCCGAAGCTGTGAGACGGAAAGGTTTTTTTGTGATTCAGCAGTCAAACTGGAGAATAAAGACGAAGGAAAGATATCAGGGGGGTAGGCAAGGAGGGTAAAAGGGGTGAGGGGATGGGAGGAAAGACGTAAGGAGGGAGGAGAGTAGGAAGAAATCAGAGAGAAGAAAAGGAGGCAGATACTGAAGAGAGGATGAGAGAGGAGACGGGAGTAATTGATCAGGTAATAGAATCAGAATGATGGCTTGGTCTGTTGGCTTCATCTGGGAGTTGGTTTATCACACACACAGCTCTCTCTCTCTCTCTCTCTCTCTCTCTCTCTCTCTTACACTCACACACACACACAAACACACACACACACACACACACACACACACACACACACACACACACACACACACACACACACACACACACATCCTCCATTCTGTGTTCTTTTACTCTCCACCTCCTTCCTCCGTCGGAGGCCTCAGAAACAGATGTGTCAGGATCACACGTGTGTGAGGGAGCACACAGAAGTGCTTATCAGTGTTTCTGTGTGTGTGTGTGTGTGTGTGTGTGTGTGTGTGTGTAAAGTCAGCAAAGATATGATGTGTGTATTTATAGTTAATGAATTCAGCCAGCTGCACCTCTCACTTCCTGTGGCACCGTCCGAACAATACTCATCTGTGTGCGTGTGCATGTTTTTGTGTGTCTGTGTATTCTCTGTTTCTACATGTGTCTGTGTTGTTGCGTTTACATGTCCATCACTGCATGCGTCGGCATGCATCCATCACGTGACGTCGTCCAGTCTGACAGCGCACAATTATTGACCGCTGTTGTCCTTATAATGCAGCTGTCAATCAATGAAATCGTCCCACGGCAGCACTCCGAGTGACAGAGATGGCCCAGGGTCAGGGTGGGCATCAATTCTAATCTATTCTAGTCTGATTTAGTTCTAAACTCTCCATTCACACAGATCCTGTGAGAGAAGAGCAGCATTATATATTCAGAAATGTGACAAATAATAAATAACTGAACTAATGCAGAGACATCAGTTTATAAATGTTTCAAGACATCTGAAAACACGCCAGTGTTTTGAATGATAGTTTGTATAATTATCTTCACTGAAAAGTTCAATTACCATCTTATAAAATATTCATGTCATCATTGTCCAATGAAAATCACATATATCCAGAAACACAGTAATCAGTGAACCCTTTAATATTTGAAATGGATTAACATGAATTGTCAGTGAAAGTGGATATTCATGTTATTTTTAATAAATGGTTGTAACAATGTTACGAGCCTAGGTTTGCAAAAGGGCGGTAAGTTTCTGGAAATTTACAGAAACTTTCCATGGGGATTAACTGGAAATTGGGGGCAATTTAAAAAACTATAAACATACATCCATGCAAAACAATTAAAAAACATTTCAACAGATTTATTTGTAAGTAGAACTTTATCAAGTTTGAATTATTTTATTGAACAATATTATGTAGTCCACTAGCTCTAATGTGTGTCTTCAATAGTCTGTGTGTGGCCTGAGGATTTAAAGTGTGGTCCAGGTACAGAAATCACCTGTGCAGGTAGGGGGCGTGGCCTCAGTAGCCCTGCAATAAGCAGTGTGCTATGTGCATGTGATTGAGGAATAGCAGATATTTCAGTTAAAATATATTTTCCACAACTAAATTTAAGTTCCCTGTTAAGGGCCAACCTTCAATTTTGTAAATTCCTGGTTTATTCCTGTTTATTCCCATAAATTCCTGTTAATTCCCATGGAAAGTTTCCCACTTAGAAAATTCCTGGAATGTTGCAACCCTATACGAGCCTCGACTCTCCTGTTCATGTCCAGCTCAGGTTGTGAACTATCAGTATCTAACTATCAGACATGTTTGCACAGAGCACATTGACCTAATCAAAGTTTTTATTATTATTATTGTCAGATTTGACATGATGTGTTGCATCAGTGTGACTGAGAGATTCATCACAGAGTCATTAAAAAAAGTTATAACAAATATTTTAATAGTTGAACTGCTGGAGACAAGATGTCTCTGACTTCACTGTGAGGTTGTTCTATATAATAATGATAATAATGACTGCCGCATGATCAACTTTTAGACTCAGATAATATAACAATAACAGATAAAATTTGTTTGTACGTGATGAGATTTAAGATGAGCACAGACAAACTTTGCCCTTTCTCTGTCTAGAAATGTCATCATGATTTTCCAGACCCAAGGTCACATATTAAATTTATTTTTCAGGTGGCTGTCAGAAACTGCAAAATATTTAGTCTGTTCTCCTGCATGACAAAAAAAAAGACAGCAAAATCCTCAAAGTATGAGAAGTTGGAACCAACAAATGTTGAGTCTTTGCTCGGATAATTCATTTTTCATTCACAAAACATTTGGAATGTGTTCCTGAAACTGACTGATGGAACCAAATCATAACCGTCCAGTTTTTCCAGAGTCTTAATCACGTCTCTCTCTCTCTCTCTCTCTCTCTCTCTCTCTCTTTCTCTCTCTCTCTTCTCTCTGCTGTCGCTCTATGTACATATGAGTTACTTCATGTGAATCTTCATCAGAGGATGGAATTAATGAAGATCTTATGATGTGTTTGAAAGCCCCGAAAAAGTCAGTATTTTGAGTTACAGTGATCTTTAGGGCTCTGATTTTAAAGGTCAGTTGGTTTACTGACGGCCGTCCATGTTTAATATTTGAAGGACAGACGTGAAGAACATGCTGATGATGAATTAACGTACACGTGCCGCATAATCTATCAGCCCTCTGTTTTATCGCAGACATCTTTAATTCACAATGCATTCAATGTTCCAAATACTATCTAAACCGATTTGTCACTGCTGCGCGTGATGAATGAGATCGGCAGAAGTGTGCGCTGCAGCACTCCATTATAGATCAGCTAATTACTGCACAGTTAGAGTAGAAGTTTTCAACACTCCACGAATCGATGTGCAATTTTCAAAATGAGCTTTCCTTTCTTCTTTTATAATCATCAACAAAAAGCTAAATTAGGACGGCTCATTTGTAACGTGAATGCTGCTGCTGATGCTGGGCGTGTCTGCGGCCTGTATTAATGTGTTTGTGTTTTGTTTTCCCGTCTATGATAGAACTGCTCTGCCTTCTGTTTTAATGGCTCAGTGCTCCCCCAGGCTTTGCTTTGATATACACAGAGCGCCCCAGGAAAATGAGAATCAGGCCGTTTGAAAGACGTTAAAATACACAATTAGTGTGTTTGCTAGCAGCAGCTCGTACGGGTCGATGGCGAGGAGAGATGCTCTATACTTACAGTAATTAATGAGTTAGTCTGACTCCCAGGAAGAAGGCTGTGGGCATAAGTCTGGCATCAGCTGAATTCTCCTCCCCTCCTCTTATCTCCAGACGCTGTTTTGCCACGGCAGCGTCGCTGCATTCCGAGCTGAAGATGACTGTGATTGGTTTAAAAGAGATCCAGACAAAGCCGAGTGTTTTCCCCTGTACCAGAAGGACAATGGGTTCATACAGCAAAGCGTGGAGACCGTCAGTGCGTTCACCGCGTTAATGAACCGAGGCTGCATGACTGCATGGAGCTCAGCTGATCCGGGTACAGCTGTCAGCTGATTATCTACGTCTCCATGAAGTGACATTTGTTCTCTCAGAGGTAGCAGATGTTGTTTTAGACAATCTGGAAATAAGGATGTCACACTCTCACACTGTCAACACTCTCATTATGGCGAAATGAATGTCCCTCTATGTGTGTGTGTGTGTGTGCGCGCGCGTGTACGTGTGACTCCCTGTGCTTCGGCTGGCGTGCACGGTGCACTTACCCATGTATAGGGAGAGCTAGAGGATGCTTGTTGCCTAGCAACCGCCTCTCAGCACTCCCTAGTTGTGACTGTGTGTGTGTGTGTGTGTTTGTAGGAAGGGAAACAGGCTGCGGGCTGAGGTGTTGCAGCAACATCATGAAATCAGTATTTTCCCAGAGTTCTGCTGCGGCACCGCACAAAAAAAAAAAACGTGTGTGTGTGCATACATGCGTGTGTGTGTTTGCATCAGGTGCAGCACATAACCCACAGTCACTTAGATGGACTTTATGATTGGTTTGTACAGACTGGTTTGATTGACAGCTCCTTCAGTCTCCACTTAGTTTTGTTGCACCTGTTAGAGCGGGGACAAATCGCCCTGTCATCCCTCTGATTGGTCCAGAGAGTTTTGGCTTCCCAGCATAGCACAGCAGCGGTGTGAGTGTGCAGAGCTAATAAACAACAACACGCACACACCACTTGCATGCTTCATCTGCACTCGTGGTGTTTTGCCAAAAAGAAATCCAGAGTCATATAACAGTCCCAATATTGAAAATATATTACATTATCAGTAAGTTCTCACGTGTCTCGTGCCTCTGTGCTGAGCAGTCTGACCTGTTTCCATGCGAGCGTTGGTTACTTGGATGGAAAAACAGCAACAGATGTGGGACTCAACACCAAAAATTACCACAGATTCCCGCCGCTACGCCATTCCTGGCCGGCCTCCCTCTTTGGCGGGACACTGAGTTCCAGCAGTGCTGCACGTATGATCTATCAGGCCACTTTTCAGACGATCCGTGTGCATGCTTTATGATAGCTGGCTCACAGCTGCTGTTCAGACTACAGCGGTGTGTGTTACAGCTGGGCTTAGCACGTCGTAAACTGAGACACATCAGCTTTTTATTTATCAAGTTATACAACTGAATCATGAAAGAACGGACATGCGGACACCCTGTCACATGTGTATCATGTGTGTGTGTGTGTGTGTGTGTGTGTGTGTGTGTGTGTGTTTTATCTGCTCAGGAAGCACTGCTCAGAAAATGTTGGTGAGGAGGCGAAGAGTTATGTGTCTGTTCACAGATCTCTTCAGTGTGTGTGTATTTGGCTGTGAAGTGACTGTGTGTGTGTGTGCGTGTGTGTGTGTGTGTGTATACAGGACATTCACGATACAGCACTTTGTGTGAATGTGTGTGTAGGCAGGAGGATGATGTTGGCAGAGCTCCCACTCTTACCCCTGCTCTGTCCTTATATGACATCTCGTACAAAGATTCTATCCTTATTTGATGACATTGGGGCGGCCATGTCCTTTTTATGATGCCAGAAGATGGAGAGGGAGGTCGCCAAAGCAGAGCAAGTATTTAAGACACACACACACACACACACACACACACACACACACACACAAAGAGAAAGAGAGACGACTTTCAATATGTTAACTGGTGCAAAACATGAAGATTGATGGAGTTTCACCAAACTTACAGGCAGGCTACACATGCCAAACACATACATACAGTACACTGTACATTAAAAGTTGCCGAAACAGGCAACAAAGCAATGCAACTAGCCTTAAGATAGTTGAAGCTGCTCCAAGTCACTTCATCTTCTAGTTAGTTTCTGTCTAATCTCAGTAAACAGATATCTGCATATGAATGCAATATTTGTGGTCCCAGTAGTATCGGACAGTCACGTTGCTTGCAACCGTCTGTGTAGAGAGCAAAAGAAGTGGAACACACTGGCTGGAATACAATCTTGGAAACCATCAGCCATTGTCTGACGGCAGTTTAACTTTTCATTAGATTTGTTTAAAGGTATCTGCATTCATACACAGATATGTGTTTATGCAGATGATCCAAATGTGTGTTTCTCGTCATTCTTGTGTATAAAGTGATATCCATCACTGATATTCATCTGTTTCCACATATCCAATGGCTACTAACCCTAACCCTGACAACTCAGGCTTCTTCTCTAACTCTAACCACAGCCCAGACACTACTACTACTACTCCAGACACTAACATCTTATCTACATGTCTGCCTTTGTACCTTGGATATCCTTCATTATAACGCCTCTCCAGTAGGGTTACCCTAACCCTAACCACTTGGGGTTCTTGCCCTTACTCAGCACGCCGCACACCTCTTGTCCTCTTTATTGTGATAGTGCACACAGTCCGGGTGGGATTCTGGTTGACTGCGATGGCCAAAACTGTGTGAGTTGTCAGACAGCTTGGGGAGAGTCACGGTGCTAATCACTAAGCCTAACTGAAAGCCCAGACACATAAACATTGAGCAGACCCCCAGATGCTAAATCTGGTTGTTAATGGAGAGAAGTATTATATTGGTAAACTCAAAATATCTCTGTTTAATGGTTATTGTCTGCTTGTTTCATCAGAGCCTGTTCGGACAGATGGGCTAGTTTACCAGATGATGCAAAACATTTCACTACTTTATGAAAACACTGAAGCCTTGAATGGACTGGCACATTTTTAAGTTTTAATATCATGAACTTGTTAGCAAACAGACAGTTACAGATTGGCATTTATTTGAGGCCAACTGATAAATGTATGCACAGTATTCAATATTCTCTTTTTTAGCTCTGTTTTGGTCTCTACCGATATCAGGCTCTTTAGATGCTAAATGCTCCACTATCTGAAATTAAGACAGGATGCAGCGCTGCGGCGAGAATGGAAGTTTTTTTTATTCATTTGAGTGGAGGTCGACTGTTTTGGCTCCGGCGGTCCGCACAGGGGTGTCAGTGAGAAACAGCTCCAGCATGCGGCGGAGAATTTGACCCAGATCCAACTTTTGGAAAAACGGAGCCCCACGTCACGGTCCGGCCGCCAATCAGACACTCAGATCGGTCAAACCTCCACAGACAGCATGAAATATCTCTGAAGCACAGACTATCCAGGTGGATTTACAAACTGAACTCTGATAGTCTACCTGTGTGTGTGTTCTCACTGTTTATTTCATGTACCAGTTTCTAAATGTGAGTCCGACTGACTTACGCAGTTGAATTTGTGTCCGATGGTCTACAGTTGATGGCGTCGAGCGGTGTTCACAGAGGTTTCAGAGCTTCCTGTTAGTAATTCAATAAAACAGGAAGTTAGCAGGTTGTAAAACCAAAACAATGATTTCAAAAAGCTGAGAGGAGCTACAGATTCAATCATTCATTCATAGTACTCTGTGGCTTCATCACTTCATCACAGTTAGAGCCGCTGCTTTGACAATGTGTCTCTTTCATTATGTTGCTTCCAATATGGTCACTCACCATATGATATCTTGGCGGGTGCTTACAATTCCCTGATGGAGTCTGGACACAGTGCACCCTTGAATAGGATTACAAAGGTTAAAGGGCTGTTTGTGCCTTCAAAGGTTAATTAATGGACATTTCATTTGGTAAAGAGTTTAAATCGCAGTTAGGAAAGATAAACCGACGTGAGAGGCTAGTTTTACAAAATTCCTTATTAGATTCTGCTGGGTAACGTTCAAGAACAAAGAGTCCACGAAGACCGTCTGCCAGGGTAATTTTAGTGCCACAGTCAAAGACTGAGAGGCGCGAGAGAGAAAAGAAATGCTATCACTTTTCTCATTTTGCAGACCTGGAGGGAAGGATGGCACAGGAATAAAGGAGAAAATGAAGAACGAAGGGTGGAGAGGTGGAGCAAACAGTCAGTGGAGGGGAAATAGGGACAGATCGATGAGGGCCAAGACAACAGGTCTACTTTCAGAGAGCAATCCAGAGTCCAACACACTATTTTCCATCCTCACTGCCAGAGACAGAAAGAGAGAGAGCGAGAGGAAGGGAAAGGAAATTTACAGAGATAGGAGGAAGGCAGAGCATGTCTTTCCCTTCCTTTCCTTTCCTTTCCTTTCCTTTCCTTTCCTTTCCTTTCCTTTCCTTTCCTTTCCTCTGTGTAATGTAAATGTATTTCCAGTGATAGAACAAAATAAAGCCTCTTGTTTAAAAGTACAACAAACTCAGTCTTCCCCGGGACAGATATGATATAACAGCGCAGCACATTAAGAAAAGCAGTGACACTGTTCCCTTCTCCTCTCCCATGAGGATAAAATCAGCCCATTTGAGCCAGAGGTAAGAAAACAGAGAATCAGCAGACTGCACATAATCCCTCTGAACACAGAACTCTGGAGTCTCTCTCGCTCTCTCTCCTCCGTCTCATATTTGGATTTCTCTAACCTTTTCCAGCACGCACGCCTGCTCATGCACAGTCACTACAATTAAAAACTCACCATGCCTCTCAGCTCTCTCTGACCTCTGACCTTTACCGGGGCACATTAACAGGGAGAGATCAATACCCCGTCAGCTGTTTAAGGGACACACACACACACACACACACACACATTAAATGTCACCTATGTACACTTATATATTCCAGAAGTAAGAACTCATTTAAAAATCTCCTGAATAATGCTAATGTGTACAAATCCAGATAAGAACTCTAATTGTCCTCTTCAGTGTGTCGTGTAGTTTCGTTTGTCTAGACAAGGATAGCAGTTGTTGGCCACACTAGTTGCTCTCTCTGGAGGTAGAATGGTCGCTCGGTTGGATGAATAGTCTTGAGGTTTGGTACAAAGATTCATGTTCCCCTCAGGATGAGTCGTAACACCTTCAGCTATCCTTTGATTTATCGGGTCAAGATTTAATGATGAAAAATGAAAAAATACCAGCCGAGCGAATGACTGTCTCATCAGCCCGCTGCACTCTCCCTGTGTTTAGAGCTAATTAGTTTTGGTTTCATTGTGGCTCGCTAACGTGTTCATTAAGCCGGTAAACATCAGCGTGGTCGTTAGCACGGTCATCAGCTGACACTAGCTGCAGAGTCTTTCTGTTGAAAGAACAATATTGCTTTTGAGTAATAATATCCCTGCTTTTAGTGGGCTGATTCAGACAGCAGGACACAGCTGTGTTAGGCTGAAGAGTTTGTAGCAAACATTTGGAAAACGTTTTCAGGAGAGGGTGGATAAGGAAGAAAACAAGGGATGATGATGCAACTACATGCAACCTGCTGGGCTGGAAAATTGTCTGGAGTGGGAGCTCTGGCTTTTTCTGTGCTAACAGATAAATGTGCTTTATCTTTACTAAGATTACAAATAGTTCATTCTGATTCCCAAGCTAGATGTTCAACTAATAATATGGAACATTAAGAACATTCACTTATTTGCAGTCTCTATAGAAATAGAATCTCCAGAAAAAAAGTCGACCAAGTGGAAAATTCCATTTTTTGTATTCATTAAAAGTGTGAATGTATCTGCTCATTGTGTGTTATTGCTGCTTAGTATCATATTTTAGCATCATAGTATCTTACTTTTATAAATTCACATTCCAAAACATTTTTCTATTGACCACACTGCATATTTCATACTGTATCAGCTGTTTTATGAACCGCTGCTCAGTCTTAACTCACTTGCTTCTATTCTAATGTTTTGCTTCATCTTGTTACCAAACACAATGCCTTGCACAAATGGAAAACAATATCCCAGAATCCCCCAGGGTTCAACATTGACTTCAACAAGCGACTTCATAATAACAGATTTTTTTACTGGCTCGGTTGCTTCTGTCTGTTATTTTCAGATGTCCACAAAAGAAAATGAGTGTGTAGGTGCAGGTTGTCAGCTTGTGGAGATCTTTGTATTTTCTGGGCAGGAAGTACATATGGCTGCTGTCACACACCCTGACAGTGTTCAGCACAACATTACAGCAGCATGTGTGAAAGTAGAAAGACGCAAACAGATGGTGTGTGTACGCTTTATATGTGCATGCATGTCATTTTTGTTTGGACATGAATGTACCCACAGTGTGTGTGTGCGTGCTATGTGTGTGTGTGTGTGTGTGTGTGTGTGTGTGTGTGTGTGTGTGTGTGCTACAGTATGTGCTATGTGGGTGTGGTGTGGTGGAGTGTTTGAAAGAAATGTGTGTTTTTCAGCTCGCTGCTTTCTCCATATCCATGGTTCCACTGTTTGTTATGATGGTCTTTGTTGCTGTCCAACATCTCTGAGCAACACACACACACACACACACACACACCCATACACACACACACACACACACACACACACTGATGCAAGAGCTAAAACTTTTACCAAAGGTATTTATCACCCAGTTTACCCATTTAGCAGGCATGTGTCAGCTGATGGTCTCTAAATTGTCCGGTCTGATTAGTCTACTGAGGACGATCACAGGACTGTTTAAAGCTTATTGTTATGCTGCTTTGAGCTTTACAGTTTAACTCTAATACTGCATGATGCAGCATGTAAATTGCTAGTCAGTAGAAAGAAACTACATTATATTATTAATGAGCCATCATTTACAGCAGTTTATTATTATTATTAAAAACCAAATGTCTTTAAACACCGCTAAATGCCACTGTCGCTGATGTTGGGCAGATATTTGAATTCAGCTTCTTTTCTCTGATACGATGGATATCAGGCACGTCGACAGTCTGTCCACTTCTCAGCACTCAGCCCTGATGTTTGATGTTCAACAGGAAAAATCCATTACAGAACAGGATGAGAGGCCAGTTTGTTCAATGAATGTAGCCCTGGTAGACTGAAATCCAATGCAGCCGCAAGACATGATTCTCCAGTAAGATCCCTGTTGGCATTTTTTTTTTTCAAACAGAAAAATCGCTCTCACTATTTTAAAGCACATGGAATACTTCATGGAATACTATTAGAGTTGGTGGTTGTATTTTTGGTTGTATATTTTTTTAATCTCCAAAACCAAAAGCACAAAAGTGGAATGAACAGATGAAACAATGTTCATCTGCTCCAACGCAAGGTGCAATTGCTAACAGGCTACAGTATTGATCCAACATTACTTCAGAGACCAAAGAGTACATTGTTAACTGCATTTCGTTGTCGGGTTTGGTTTCGAGGGTTGGGGTTAAGCTCTCTTCATGACTATAGACACACTGTGTGTTTCGTCAGTGTGTGGAAGCCAATCCTGGATGCCATCAGAGTTTAAGCTAACGTTAGGCTCTCTTTATTCAATTTTGAGAAGTTGTCAACCAGAGTTATGTCTTCATATCATACTTAATATAATACTAGGACTGACAGTTCTGCATGTCATGTAGACCTATATAAACTAGAGTTGCACAATACCCACGGTACCCTGCGGTGCCAAATGGTAACGGTTCCTACTATACTAGAAATTCTACACGACGGTACTACTGTGGATTACTATACTATAAGTATTTCTAACTTTAATAATATACCTATTAATAACTTTACAAATACATTGCAGTTTATAAACATAATAATAATAAAAAAAGCCTCAGTATCGTGATAATAGCGGAACCATGATACTTTGTCTGGTATAGTATCGTGGTTACTCATTTTGGTATCGTGACAACTCTAATATAAATATTAAGCTCATATTTAAGACCTTTTTGAGGTTATTTTAAAATGAGTCGTCTGAAAAACAAAAGTCAGAAGAAACAGTGTTTTCAACCAACTAACTGAACCAATGTTAGGTTATTTAGCTTGCTAACCGTCATTTCAGGCGTCACAATCGAGAGTCGGAAATAAAAGTCTTCTTTTGTATAGCTCTGTCTGAAAAAAAAAGTACTTTAGACATTTCTGAAGAGTTTTGAAGGTGGTGTGTGAGAACAGAAAGCTTATCAGGTGTAGTGATGGTTTATCAAATTCCTTCAGAGTTATTGAAAGGGACATTTTGAGGAAATGACGCAGATCTGAAGCTCATGGCGAAGTGCACCCACTGGAACGGTGGAGGAAAAAATCATTTCCAAGATGGATACCAGGCGCACTCGTTGGAAAGATCTTCTCATAAAGATCTGTCTTGAAGACACTGTTAGATTAAAGAAGGGGATTTTTGTCCTGCTCGGATGGGCGGGTCTGTTTTCCTGTCACATGACAGGACCACATATGACCAGGGGTCAGGTCTGATGGTCTGATGACGTTTCGGAGTCGAAAGGTCTCGGTTAACGGCTGCTGGACTGATGTGATAGACAGTGAACAAAGACTAGTGTGTGTGTGTGTGTGTGTGTGTGTTCATGTATTTAGTGACATCTTAAATTTTATAAATCTTCTGTCCTTGTGTCTGTCTGACGCTTCTCTTCAAATGTTTCACGTCAGTTTCTCTGACCTTTTAAACTCAACTTCGGCTTTGTATTAATGCATGTTAGTGGATGCATATCAGGTTCTATGGTGTTACACAACAAATACACACACACACACACAGGGTAGATAGTGCCTTTCAAAGCTATTGCTCCGTGTGTGTGAAAGAGAGTGTGTGTGCATGTATGTGTGTGTGTGTGTGTGTGTGAGTGAATCCCTGCATTTAGCGGCCAGAAATAGCCTGTTAGGAAATCAATGTTCCTCTACCAGTGGCGCTGGGAGCTGTCTCCTACACAATAGAGGGACTGTCCTGTTTCCTGCACCCTGGAGGGAGTGTGTGTGTGTGGATGTGTGTGTGTGTGTGTGTGTGTGTGTGTGTGTGTTGGGGGGAGGGGGGGGTAGAAACAGACTCACCCAGGCTGGGCCTCAGTGCTGCATCATGAGCTCGTGTTAGACGTAAAAGCAAAAGGACGAAAATGAAGACTAACGCTGGTATCAGTAGAATGTTGTGTTAGTGGCAGTGTGTGTTAGTGTGTGTTAATTTGTGTTAATTTGTGTTAAAAACCAACCAAATGACTTCACTGTGACTTCCTCTGCCTGTAAACGAGTCACTGTGTCATCCTTCTCTTAGTTTCCTCACCTGTGACATCACTCTGGCAGTGACAGTCACCAGCATGGATGTATAAAGAGATGTGGACATCACAGCGTTGCTTACACTTTTTTCACAGTGTACGTTTATGTGTACAGTCTGTCTGGGCCGGTGTGCATCACATGACAGGAGCTGTTGCTGTCATGCTGGTTACTGTGTCAAATTGACCTCCTGGGGGCTTGGTGACCAGTGATGTCATCACTGTGAGAGAAACAAAGTCTGCCGACCAGCACCTCTAAAGCGCACTAATTAACACATTATATCTAGTTTGTTCAATTAAAAATTAAAACATCGTGTGGTCTAATGGTCTACCCAGCAGTTTCCAATCTTTTTGCTAACTTTAGCTAACTGGTTGTTGGGTCAAGTCTCATCACTGTAGAAAAAAAGAGAGTGGAAAGTAGGGAAGTGTTCCATTAAGGGTGTAAAGAAGCAGATAAGGTGTGGGACACATGCCATAGACAACCATTGGCAATGATATTTGCATTTCTCAGAGTAGCAAGTCAAAGTTTCACTTTGTCCAATGCTTTAATTCATGACTAAACACATAAAAACCAATGACACGGTGGTGGACAGAGTACCTCAGTACTTCAGACTGTTAGAGATGTGGTGGAAGCTTGTGTTCTGACCAAACAGACCTTAAATCTCTCTGTCCTCTGGCATGCGTCCCTTTGTTTAGAGTTAGTGGAATCTCATCATAACTTGCAGTCAGAGGCTAACCAAGCTCTCAGAGTTTGTCCATACCCTAAAATACAAGGATTACATTTGATTGTATTGCATATGTAACTTTTATAGAGATGACAGCAGTAAATCACCATAACAAACTATAACCTATATGATGAGCAGGGGGTCATATTTTATTGTCCTGAAGACTGTGCTATTGGTGTGTTTGTGTTCATGCCATCAGTGTGTAGGAGTGTGTGAATGAGATATGTTTCATAAAAGCCCATTGAGTGATCAGAAGACTAGAAAGGTGCAGTCCATTTAGCATGTAGAATCTGTGCTCAAATGTGTTTAAATGTCTTCAGGAGCAGCAAACAGAGTCCAGTGGGTCAGGCACGCAGAACCTCAGTATGATATAACATGAGCCCAAAGTGATGCGTCACATTCACTTTAACACACATGCTTTTTGTAACATTAAAAACATTGTGATGAATCTGACTCTGCTCACGTTGCACGCTAGATGCTTTAAAGAAGTTCTAAGACGGCTGCACGTTACTCTGTTTTTCTGACATTTGTAGGCTTCGGTTGTGAGCTCGCTCCATGTGTGACCTCATTCAGGCACGCTCCGAGTGATGTAAAGATTCTGAGTGCGAGCAGGTATTATCACCACAGGAGCCTGCGCTCGAGGACATGACTGGTTCCTTTCCTGCAGAGAGTAGGAGAGGAAATATGATGACAATGTGACTCATAATAAACAAGAAGTGGATGAGGGAAAAGTGAAAGATTCAGATCTTTCAACACATCAGTGATATTGCTGCTTTTTAACATGAAGTGACTCTAAATGTGTGTCACAGTGAACTGATGTTGGTGTGTTTGTGTTTCAGAGCTCCTCGGCTCTGCAAAGAAAGTCAACGTCAACTTCCAGGACACAGATGGGTGAGTTATTTTCCCTTACTCCACCCGTCTGCCTCCCCTCTCCAGTTATATTACTGTGCACTCTTTTTTTTCTCACCCCTCACTCTCTCCATTCCCTCAGCTGCTCCCTCCCCTCCTCCTCTCCCCCCACATTTTAATATCCATCCTCTTGCACTCTCCCCCTGCTCCCATTCATATAAAGCTGTATTATCCTGCTAGTTTGACTTGTGTCTCTATAGTATTAAAAGGAGGATTAGCCCTGATACCACGCACTGTAGTTCAGAATGGTGTGTGTGTGTGTGTGTGTGTGTGTGTGTGTGTGTGTGTGCCATAGAGAGAGTATTAATGTCATTAAAAGCCTTGCATGTGTACAATATGTGGCTGCGTGCCACGGGAGCACTCATTCGTGAGTTACGGCTTCCAAACAAACAATAAATTACACCTCCACGTTCCACACTCGCTTATGATATTTGATCATCTGCTGAAATCTTAATCAGCGTCACTTTCCCAAACCATTTCAAAACAATAACAAAGAACGCATTAGATGGAGAACTGCGACACACACGCTCAGTTCTACAGGCGGTTCTACAGGACGGTCTGCAGGTGTATGGACAGATCATTTGTTAGGACGCAGTCTACTGCTGATGGGATTCCACAGAGAGGAACGGCTCATGCAAACAGAAAAGACGTAATAAATGAGTGAGGACACATAGCCTCTGAAGGCTTTGACGAGTATGAAAATGACGTGAATCAGCAGATCTCGACTCAACATGAACACCCTGATCGTTGGAACCAGAGGAACCACAATGCTTAACTAAACAAGTGACTACAAGTCCTGTTTGAACACCCCTGCTTGCATTTCCAACTCATCTGATGATGGATTAAAAATCATCCTACAGCGTCATCATGTTATTCTTTGTATTTACTCGTGTGTGACTCTGTTTGAGTCTAAATGAGTAATACAGAGACATGCCGAGAGGAGTTTGATGAGTTTTATCTATTTCTGCTTCAGAACGTGACCACAGTGAAACGACCAGCAAATAAAGTTCCCACTGACTTTCTCTAATTCGCTCGTGCTCTCGGCTCATTCTCGCCCTCACACTGTCATGTCTGCCCCTCGTTCAGAGTGATACTACAGCAGTAACACCCAGTACTTGTTTAGTAAATGAGGCCACAAGTGCAGTTCATTTCATCTTTATTCATATAGCGCCAAATCCTAAGAGAAGTTGTCTCATGACACTTTCCATACAGAGCAGGTCTAGACTATACTCTGTATAATATCATCTACAGAGACTCAACAATTCCCACCATGAGCAAGCACTTGGTAACAGTGGCGAGGAAAGACTTCCCTTCCTTTAAGAGGTAAAAGTAGAAGTAGTAAAACCTTGTGTTGCTTAGCGACTTTTCAGGCCCAGCGGGTCTTGCCATGGGCCCTCCTCCGTCCCAAAGCACTCACAGACGGCCCGGTCCTTGCGTGCACATGGTTGATTATGCAAATTAGGTGATGATGTCATTCAGCCAATAGCTACTTTCCTTACTGTGACCGGTTGAGTCAGTACTATTTGTAGTGCTCGAGCATTTGGCTTGGACATCAGGAAGAACGACAGCAGCAGGCTCGACCAATCACGACAAATGAACTACGTAGCATATTTACACGTGTAGAAGCATATTTAGAAGGACATGAACCAGGAAAATGAGCAAATCTGAGCAAGTAGACAAAGTCTGACGGGCTAACCGCTTCTGACACGCTCCCCGTGGGGTTTGAAGTCACGTGCAGGACGGACTAAAACCGCAGTGCATGCACGTGACAAAGACGTGTGCGGTGGGGTTTAGGAGTAAGTCTAAAGAGGACTCTTGAAAGTGTTGACAGTGTCTGCCAGGTTGCAGTTGATGTGATGTGAGTCTAACCTGTCAGTGATGTTCAGCCCTAAAGTAAGGACTAATTTTACACCTGGAACTAAAGTTCAGAAACTAAATGCTGAGCGTCTGTGACAGCCACTTTTCCAATGAAGCTTTGAGTTGCTTTGCTGGCATCGTTTGCATTTCACGAGAATAATGCAGCTCATTTATGATTGATGCTTTACAAATTTGAATTACTGTACACAGCACGCTGTCTTAGCTGTACTTTAAATCTGTATTTCCTGTAGTAGATAGAAAACTGCCACAACTCTGTAAAGAGAACGACAAATTAAATGTGTCATTAAAAGTCCTACATGTAACAGGAACTTGTCTTACGTCACTGTTGGCTAGAAGAAAGCGATCATCGGTTAAAACCTGTTCACAGACTGGCAAAAGAAAGTGATCACAAGATAAATGAAATAGCTCAGAATCTTCAACATCTTCACATAAATGTTCATCTGAAGTCTGCTGTCAGACATAAAGTAATTCGTACGCTGACGACCTGAGCTGCTCGGTCTGAATCCAGCGTTGGAGCTCTTCCACATGCCTGTGATTCGTGACTGTCTGCACTGTGCAGCAGGAAAAACAACGTGAAGGTAGAAAATGCTAATTCCTACAACCATGAGTCATGCAAGCTGCAGCCCCTGTGAGAGTCATTTAAAGTGAGCTAAAAGACTGCAGACGGAGTGCTTTCTGCACTGATAAAGATCCAAAGTAATCCTCACAGCGCTGCCCTGCCACTCTTAAGTGAAACCGAACAGTGTAATCTAATTAGCGTGTTTACAGTTATTGCCTCTTTGCCCCTTCAATCCTCCCACAGTATCAAGTGCTGCACACACGCCGAGGCTGAACGTGGCCACGTGCGTCTGCGGGTCATAAATAAAGTTTATGATGGAAATGCATGGATCAAGTTGAATTTAATTTTATAATGAGCACACATGGCTAATGAGTCTGCACTCATTTTCGATTAATTTTGTCTTCTTGGCAACACTCGGAGACTAATGAACTCACACTGTAAGAAAAAGCTCTTAATTGGGATTTCTGAGCACAGATTCAGCTCATCTGCAGTGTGTGTGTGTGTGTGTGTGTGTGTGTGCGTGTGTGTGTGTGTGTGCATAATAGCCTTTCCTAAGTGGTGTCAATCTGCTGGTGTTACACCGTTATTAAAAACCAACAAACGCTGGTCAGTAATTTTGTAATATTAAGATAATTACATAAGAGCAGGAGTGAGTTTGTCACACAGGAACACGGCTGCAGATGTGACAACAGCAGGGCACTTCCATCCCTCTTTAGAAACTCTGACGAGGAGATCCCTGCTGAGACCTGAGAGTACGTTACAAGAGTGCTCCACTATAATTATACATTTACTGTACGTGAGTGTGTTTGTGCAGGTGTAGAGGTTTCACTATGTGGAAACGCTTTGAAAGACCGGTGCCAGAAAGAAAAGGAAGGCATAATAAAAGGAAATAGCATCCGTGCCAGGTATAACATCATGTATTTATATATAGGAGTACAGAGCGCAGGGTCGACCTCACTTTAAGCCCAGGGGTTAAACAGAGCAACACAACTCAAGTGGGAAAAAGACGGAGGAGCTACAAAAACACACGACAGCACCTCCATGTACCACACTCACCCACTCATTTGATCATTAAATCCCAATCATGTCTGGCTTCTTTTTTTTTTCTCTCTGGATGAAATTGGCAAAATTAGGCAGCTAATAATAAACTGATCATATGAGAACATTTGGAATATTTAAAGTCCATGCTAAGTAAGAATAAATCTGTGGTCTGAGTTTGTCAGACTAAAGAAGAAAGTGTTATTAACCACCCAGCCAAATTTGAATGATTAAAAACATCAACAAGTTTATGAAATGAGGTGTTAAAATCAGGTAAAAATGAATTCTCAACTCCAGGACTGTGGGGGAGCAGTCAGGCAGCCCACATGAAACATGTCAGATGAGTTCAGAAAATGACATGACTAACTTTGAAACACTCTGAGTGAGATGAATTCATCTCTATCTCTCTGCTAGGGGTGCAGGGGTATGCTCAGGGTGGCCTCAGCGTGTCATCGAGCCACCCTTTAAGGACCGCCCACAAAATCCTGGACTGAGAACTGATGAAAAACTGTTTGAACCTTTAACTCCACATTTCAGTAATTTATCGTTCAAAGTCTTTCCACGTGTTTTCAAAACTATTTTTAACATATTTAATGTGTTTGGAAAGAAATCTCAGAATTGCCCTGACACAGACTTTAAAATGTAACAACTGTATGTATAATATATCACGGTTAATGGACTGTACTTATATAGCATCTTTCTAGTCTTCTGACCACTCAAAGCTCTTTTACACTATATATCTCATTCACCCATTCACACACATTCATACACTGATAGCACAGCCTTCGGGAGCAATTTGGGGTTCAGTATCTTGCCCAAGGACACTTCGACATGCAGACTGGAGGGGATCAAACCACCGATCATCTGATCAGTGGACGACCCGCTCTACCTCCGAAACACAGTAGACAACTTCTGGTATTTTGGTGGTTTTACTGGACTTTCTTTAATTCATAGTTATCTTTTTTTTGTGGGTTGCACAGGGTAGTTAGCACCGTCACACGAAGGTTCCTGGTTCAAGCCCTATCTGTGTGGAGTTTTTCCTTGTCTGCTTGAGTTCTCTGCAGCTTCCTTCCACAGTCCAAAGACCTGCATTTACAGGTTCATTGGTGACTCTAAATTGTCCGTTGGCGCAAGTGTGAATGGTTGTTTGTCTCTATGTGCCATAATTGTCCAGGGTGTACCCCACCAACTGTGATTGGCTCTGAGCCCCGGTGACCCTGATAAGGTTAAGGGATGTCTCTTTTGTATACTAAATAGAAAATTAAGCAGAACAGACACTTAGGTCAGGTCTGTGCTGGGAACACTTCAGAAACAATAGTGTTGTTGACGAACGTTACAAACATGTAATTAATGCTGTTGGTCGCTCTTCTATGCTTGGTGATTTTGAAACAATGAGACTTTCAAAACCATTGTGGTCTAAATAAATACTTGGATGCTAAGGGATTGCTGCCTTTAAGGTAAATATGACTATGAGATAAGTAAGTGAGTCATTTTAACACTAAGAAAATAGATTTTTGACGATATAGCTGTGAGGTCTGAGATGTGAAAGAACATTTTACTAAAATAGACTGTCACACTTGTTATAAGCAAGAGCTGAATGAATCCTTCCATTTGCATGAACACACCTCCACGGCCTCAGTCAGAGATCATCTCAAACTTCTTCTGAGATCATCTGCAATCTGTGAACTTGGAGAGAACCCACACAGACACAGAACAGAGAAGAGAAACACAGAACCTCCTCCTGTGAGGTAACAATAGTAACCACTGCACCACTTACAGCCTGATGTATGAGGCTGTAAGTGTCCCTGACCAGTGTGTGATTGTTGCAGTGTGTTTTTGGAAAGGCCAGGAGGCACAAACATCTCTCATTACCGAAAATAGGTCAAACTGTGTGTGTGTGTGTGTGTGTGTGTGTTACAGGTGGTGAAGAGGGCAAGTGCAAAGCTTGTTTTAGGATTGTGCAGCAAATAAATTGCATGATAAGACTGTGTGTATGTGTGTGCTGAAAATGGCGGATGGGTCGATCAAGGTACTCTGAGATATGCAGTATTTATGTCACCTGAGGAGCAGAGGAGAAAGACACTTCATGGTGATGGTGAGAGAGGCTCAGATGAGCAGCAGAGATACAGAAAGAGACGCAGCTGCTGAATATGAGAGAGAGCCTGCTCTGTGAAATGGAGGAGGTTCATTAGATGTGTGCTCAATGGCAGTGATGCAGTGATGTCTTGGTAACTGGGATTTAGTGTGGCTGTGTCCCTACATGTAAACAACCCCACAGCAATGTTTCTCCCTTTCATATTTGCACTTGGGTATATGCATAGGCTACTCATGTTTTATGGAATAGTGCAACAGGAGCTGGATGAGAATAGCAGTCTAAAGTCTAAGTCTAAAAACAAAATGTGTTTTTTTTTTTTTTTAGTTTATGTGTCTGACTTTTGGTTTTAGTCGAGTGCAGTAACGCCCTACAAGATATGACCTGACTAAAATCCCCTGAGGTACAAAGAATGGACAGCGTAAGCGTGACGTCTCCCACAGATTTCTGAAGAGCAATTTTGAAGATTAGAATCCGCCGCCATCTTGGCTGTCCTGCCAATTCCACTTCCTGGCTTATCTAAAAATCACGTGGATCATCTGCTGACCTGAGGCGGGCTGAATGACGGCGGGGTGCGCACAGATCATATTGTGGTGTCAGTATTCTGATCTAACTCTTGGCAAGAAAGCAAAAAATGTCAAATTTTTTCCTTTCCGATCACAAGTTCCTGATCTGGAAAATAGATTCATTAAGTTCCCGTACAACAGGCCTCCTTTATCAAACCTTGTGTCTGTCCTCACTCTTTCCTCGGGCCATGGAAAAGGTAGCAGGCTAAGACAGCACAGCTGGCTAACACTAACTGCATTCATTCTGTAACGGTTAAAGTGACGTGTTTGGCTGCTCTCTGGTTAATGAGCTCTTTGCTGCTGCTGCTGCTGCCTGTGCTCAGCCAAAGATTGTTTCTGTGTGAAAAGACATGCCACTCTGTAACCACTGTACGACCGCTGACTGGTTTTTGTAGTTCAGCTGGGACTGGCAGGGTGGTGTCTATTTACCAGAGAAATGATCCATACCACACGGCAATTTAAGAATCTCCCTGTTAAACTTTGATTCATTTTGACCTGCACTAAAATGATCTACTTTAACTTTCAGTATTAATAAATAAGTATAAGTAGAAATAGCTGGTGAAGTACTGCAGGCTGCAGCTCTTAACTGAATGTGTCAGATACATTTATTTAATATTTCACAGCTTATTTTCAGGTTGTAGCTTCAGGGTGTCAACACAGGACATAGCAGCCAGTTAATATTACTCATTTTTCATTTACTCTTTTTAGCTTCCTCTTTCAGTGTGTTTGCTCTCAGTGCTATTAGCTATGTCCATAAAAGCTGCTAGGCCCAGTTTGCCTGCTTGCCCAGCTCCGGTTCTGGCACAACACCAGTCCCAATTAGCTTTCCTCTGTGGTCCAAAACGCCCCAACACTCCCCTAGTGCTCTGAGCTCACAGTCCGGGCAGCCCGGCTAACAAAGTGAGCTAACATTATCTAACAGCAGCTACAGTTGTCAGCAGTTTACTTCACTGTCCATCAGGAAACTCTGTAAATCACAGAGAGTTGAGCCGGAGGACATCAGAGGGAAAACCAGAAAACATTTTCTCCATAAAATATGACCCAGTTTCACCAAAATCAGTCAGATAGCTGGTGGTGTGTGACTTAGTGCTGTAAAGCCAAACAGATGTGTAAATGACAGAGACACCATTCACCTGATTACAAGTCGGTGTCACATCAACAGGATTTAAAATCTAGTTTATGAGAGAAAAGTTACACAGTGATGCTTTAATTAGTCTGCCAACACAAGTTGTTTAGACATTAAAACATTTTTTTAAATTATTTTTGGCCCTTTAAAGCTTTATTTGACAGAGACAGATGAAGAGCAGCAGGAATGTGGGGAGAGAGAGATGGGGAATGACATGCAGCAGAGGGCCACAGGTCAGATTTGAACCCTGGACCGCTGAGGCAAGGACTGAGGTAGGGTGGTTGCTCTACCAACTGAGCTAACAGCACAAGTTGTTTAGGCATTTTTGATGTGAACTTTGAAAGGTTAGCCCAATTAGATGGAGATAAAGACTGGAGCTGTGGGCTGCAGATTACATGAAAGATTGTAACATGATCGACTGCAGTGTTGCTAAGCAAGATGGGCAAGTGTTGAGTAGGTGAGGAAGTCCAGGAGGAGAAAGGACGGAGCTTGTTGGAGGGAAGTGGTGAGATTATCAAAGGCTGAAGTGGGAAGAGAAGAAAGCAAGACAGAGAGAGAAAGCTGGAGGAAGATGGATGGAGAGAGGAAGAGAGAGGTGGATTTGTGAAGGAGAAGGGGGATATAAATATTGCATGGCAGGTTTTACTACTTGGCAAAAGAAAGGGCTTTCCTCCCCACTCCCCCATCCCCCTACGTGCAGCCCCTGACACACTGCAGTGCAACACACACACACACACACACACACACACACACACACACACACACATAGAGTGTTGTTTGACTTAGCCTAGTGCAGCACTGTGTAATGGTATCCCTGTTTAACCCTGAAAGGGAAGGCGAGGGGGAGAAGACGCAGTGGTTGCTGAGATGCAGAAGTGGTTGATGGCACATGCTCAGTGAGAACACTGCTCATGTCTGCTCACTGTTTGCTGTGATAAGAGGTTTCAACGTGCCACCGTCTAATGCAGAGCTGCAGGATGATCTGATGATGCTCACATCTTCACTTCATGTTTTATTTGAAGGTTTATTCACAATCTTTTTTTTTTTACAATGTTGGCTCCAACAGAGCATGAATAGTGGGATTCCATTAGAAAGCTCCACCGTGACCTGTTTCTCATAAAAAGTTACAATAATGGTTAATAATGTTATTATTACCAGTATTAAGAAAGTCAGGGCCTCTTTTATTCAGCAGTTTAATGATGAGTAAAGCATGCTTTACAGTAAAAGCCATAAGCAGCAATAAGCTGATGTATAGTGGAGAGGGATTTGAGCCAATTATGTTACAGTATTTCATCTCATCTTGTTCCCTGCCTTCAGCCTTTAAGGCAGTGCTTCCCGACTAGTGTGTCACAGTACACAGAGTGGGCTTTGCTTCGTTACCTCAGAATGTTGGGAATTTTCAGAACAGTGCTTTTATTATGAAGGATCATTCCTATTGTGAAGCCGCAGTAAACATGGAATTTCTTTTACAGATCTGTCAGTGCTGTTTTCTAACCACAAATGAGCCTAAATTAAAATTTTAACTGGTTTTGCAAAGATTTCTATGTTGCTGAAATGTTGTTGCAGTTATTTTTGTTGGAGGATAGTTCAATGGTGAGCACAATGTCCTGCTGAATCCATGGACAGGTAGAATGAATCAATGTAAATGTCACATAGATCATGAGGGGACATCTGGACTCCGAGGCAATGGTTGACCAGTTTGGAGACCATTGGTTTAAGGTGTTGCCTCAAACCAGTGAGCTTCATGATGGTGTGTGAAACTGTAGTTACAGTAGATAGATTAATTAATCCATTGCAAAGTTGAAACCAACATACCACAGAACATTATTAAACGGTCACAAGCACCACGACTCTCTGACGATGTTAACAACACTACACCGGCAGCACGGTGTCACAAGTGTTGTTGAGCAATGATCAGAACGCTGTTAGCTCAACAGGTGGTGAGACGTCAGGCTGTTTTAACAAGCAGGCCGGTTTGTCCTTCATGTTTTCTGCGTTCATCTGTGAAAACAACAGCTGTGGAAAATCACAAAGTATTTATGCAAGAACTGAACTTCTGTACTCTACTTCAACAGATATAATTATTAGTTACATTGCTGACCAACTGTAACATTAAGCTGCAGTTTATATGTTAATGCATCATAAATTATAAACCTATAGTAAGATATATTGTGTGTGTTTTCTTGCAACCAAGCAATCTGGGGGGGCTATTACGATAATGAAATCAACTTTCTTTAATAAATATAATTTATGGTGCTGCTTGACTACCCCGTTAATATATGTGCTGCTGGAGAGCAAACAGTAGAGAAACTGTTGAAACGCTAAAGGCTGACTAATGTGGACTGCAGCAATATGCAGTGCAATATTTCATAAGACAAAAATATGTATAAGAACAGTGCTACTAGTTTAGAAATAATAAATCTGGAAAATTGTGTGCTAATTATTCATTTTAGAGAAACTAACATCAGTTGGCTGGGACTACAAATTGTCTCTGTTGCAGGTCGTGCCTGAGGGTCGGACTACTGGCTGGAGTAGTAAACTGGGTTCCATTATATATAGTCTATTGATTTTACTGATTATTTTCCAGTTATTAGTCAATAATATTAGACAATAAGAATACATTTTGATTATATGCCTAATTTAGTTGGTAACTGTTGTATCATTGCAATATTATATTTGAGGGTTTGCTTTACTGTCATTATTGGCATGTCAGTGATGCTTACAGTGCTGAACGCATCACTGGTGTGCCAATAATGAAGGTAAAGAACAGTCTCCCGTGTAATATTGTCAGTCCCTCCAGTTTTTCGCGATCGCGTGGATTACCGCGTAATCAGCAATGTGCCACATATTTTCGCGAGGCCGCATATTTCCTACTATGTCGCACAGTTATTGCAAAATAACCAAACATGCCGCCCCTTCCTTCATAGATCAAATAAACGGCTCTGCCATAGATGTGTCTTCCACACCACAGACACACACACACACACACCACGCACGCGCAGCCATTTACACACACCACCGTGGGAAGGTTATTATTGATGGCGACTACTAACAAGTCCCACCTGCCGTCATATATATCGGCAAAAGACCGAGCAAAACAATATCCGGCAATTTTACATGCAAGCGGAGGAAAACTATTTTCTAGCCCGTGTAACAAAGTCCATTGCCGAAAGTCAACTGTAGAATACCACTTACAAGTATTAATAATCATAATCATAATCATCCATCAATTCCATAGGCCCTGTCTGCTTCCAATACTCAGACAATAATAAAGAAACAAGTGAAAATTACATCAGTTATATTTGTTTAATCTCATCACATCATCATTTTGATTGTTTGTTTTGGTTAATTATCTCGCCTCACTTAGTACTGGGTCTGGGGTAAATGAATTTTTACACTCCAGTACTAATGTTAAGATTCTTACAGAAAATAAAAAGGAAACAGTGTTTCTCAATCTCTCTGCCTTGTTTTTGTCTTATTAAGCCTGTCTAGACTTTTTGATGCAGTTTAAAAGTAAAGAAAACTACAAAAAAGGGGGGCGCAAAATTCTTCAAAAAAAATGAGAAAATGCCGCCGCAAAATCAAAGTCATTTTGATCAAAAAAATCGTGAAATCCTGGTGGGACTGTATTGTTTATATATAATACATTACCATGTAACAACATTACATTGTTAATGTATGTGATATGACATGTATTCAAGAATAAATTGCAAAAAATACAAAAACATCCAGCGATAATAAAATACAAAGAAATGCATTCGTATATATTATTATCAGTAGTTAATAGTCTTCGTGGTGAAAAGCAGAGGAGGAAAGGAGGAAACAAATAAAGAAAAGGATATTGGAAGATAACGGGCAGATGAGGTAGTGGAGAAATAGCACAAAAGAAGAAGTGCTGGCAGAGAGGAGGAGGAGAGGAGGGATGGAGGAGCGAAGCGATGGGTGATCTGTAGTGAATAAAGTAGAGCAGGTCACTCTGGGAGTGCAGCACTCTTTAGTATGCTGCTCCACACATTGGCTCAGGCACACACACACTGAGTGCGGCTCCTATATTCGGCTGTATCTTCCACTCCAACTCCATTCCTCACAAAATCATTCACACATCGACATCCACTGGCTTGCAAGCTGACACTCGCACATGCCGCTTGCCAACAATCAAGCTGGCGCTGTCTCCATGGTTACAGAACATTCGGGGGGCCAGTCACAAAAGAGCAAAGCTGACTGAGGGCTCACTAGAAACCAGAATAGAACTACACTTAAACAAATATATACATCAGTACCCGTAGTTTGATCTAACTGCTTAACCCCACAGCCCTTAGTTACTGTTGCTACGTCAAGCTTTTCTCTCACAGCACATCTACAGTGACGACATTTCTTCAGCCATTTTTCAAACAATGAGTCCTTGAATTCAGACAAAGGCCAAAGCAGTTCTACTCAGCGACCGTCAATTTTCTTGCTTGAAATGACAACTGTCGCCAGCGGCTAACTGTTCCGAGCTAATTAAACTAATGTAAGCTGTAAATCTGTTAGCTCGTTTAGAAACACTGTCTCTGTCTGGATCTTTGAAATGAGAATCTTCAGCCTGATTTCAGACTTTTACACCTGCTCTTGTGTTCATTTTTGTCTATACTGGGTCACAATCGCTCTAATCCCCCCATCAGTTTTCACCCACAAAGACCATATTTGTATTTTGCATTTCAATTTGCAGGCTGAATTACACATGTAGTCATGTGAAACCTACACATCTGTACGGGACATTTCAGAATAGATGGAGTTCACATGGACCGAGGTGCATCAGCTGGATGATAAAAAACAAACAAACACTGGCTTGTTTTTTTTCTGATAAGCTCAGCTAATTTGGTGACCTCGTGAATGTAGACTATGAAATATGACTTCACAGGTGCAAACCATGGCCAGGTTTGGAGCTCTGCACTTAAAGGTTGCAGAGAGAGAGTGTACGAATACAACTTTTATTCTCTCTCTATCTCTATCTCCTCGAATAGAGACGGTATATGAGGTTCATTTAGACAAATGTCATCTGTCTTCAAAATGCACTTAAAGCTTTACAGGAACAGTCTGACATTTTGGAAAATACTCTTATGCACTTTCTTGGCAATAGTTAGACGAGAGGATATATACCAGTGTCATGTCTTAATAAACCAGAATTAATGTGTAGCTGGAGCCAGCAGCTACAAGTAAGTAGCTAAGCACAATGACTGTACAGAGAGGGGATCAGCTAGCCTGGCTCTGACCAAAGGCAGCAAAACCTTCACACAGAGCTGCTTAGATAATACACAGTGGTTCACCTGCTGCTCAGTGTAACATCATGGAAAAACAGGCTAATCGTGGGTTCATTTGTAAAAATAATTTCTGCATTTATTCATGAATTAATTTGTTTATTGTATAAATGATTGTATTGTATTTGTGTATTGTATAATTAGCTTGACTACATTTAAGAGATTAAGAGAGTATTTCCCAACACTGGGTGACCTGAAGAAATCATATTTTCCCCACATGTAAGGACACATCGGTCAACAGGAAGTGTAACTCAAAGGTTGGACAATGTCATGTGTGAGAGGCAGCACTAATAAAGGCACTGTAAGATGATGTGATTGGATGAATGTGCCGTTCACATTCTTCTCCTCTCGGATATTTTTATTGAAATATGAACATCACATCATCACATATACACACAAGTTCATATAGTGTACATTTATTTTTTCAGAGTAATATGATACAAACATCCCTCCCTGCCCACTAGCCACGTCTACAAACCATAATTCTTGAGGAGTATTGTTCCTGGAGTATTGTAGGAAACATATTGAACTGCAGGATGCATGCAATTGCAAGCATGATGTCCCCTAACCACCGAGAGTGTGTGGGCGGGGCAGCATCCCTCCATCTTACTAGTGTTGCACACCTAACCAAAAGAGAGGCAAAGGACAGTGTGCAGCTTTTGGTTGGAGCTCTTTATTCAATCAGACACCATAGTACTGCATATATAACCTTCAGATTGATTCAGCTGCCTCTTTTTACCTGCATGTATGCATGAAGTCTAATTCCATACAGATATTTGAGCAGCAGCAAACAGTTTGTAGGTTTACCTGGATTCATGTCCACAGTCTCAGTATGTGCATATTAGTGGTGAGTCCACAGATGTGGGAGCAGAGAACAGGCTCACAGTGTTCTGGCCGGCGTACTCAGGTTTCTCGGCTGAGCTTCGTTTCTAATCAAACAAACATGATGTCAATTTTTATCTCTTCAACAGCCTCCTCTGTCATAACACGGGACTGCAGCAGGCCATGATGGCCGACCCCGTTTTTTGCACTTTTGGCTGTTTATGTGAACTCACTTGCCACCTTACTTTCATGGGTCGTCACTCCCAAGGTCGGAAACCCTCATAAAGCTGTCCATGATGGGGTTGTCAGGAGACGCATGTCACTGCTGATGTACGAGTGAAATAGAAAGTGTGTGTGAAGACACAGAAAGGGATTTTTTTTTGTGTCTTTGCGTGTGTTTATGTTTGTGTCCTCCAGTTATGTGTTGCTTATCCATCAAGGCTGACATGTCAATCTCATCGAGCAGACACCCTCTGGCCTTGTGCACACACACACACACGCACACACACACACACACACACACACACACACACACTGTATCATTTACATAATATAATACTCTTCTCTTTGTGCAGATTTTTTCATCTCCTAACATCCCATTTCAGATGTTTGGTCCAAATCCTCTGCTGTCAAATCCATTTGTCATGCAAAGCTTTGCCATTATGATTGACCTGTGTGTGTGTGTGTGTGTGTGTAGTTTTTACATAGTTGTTTAGTACCTTAAGAACAGCACAATTTTAGGCGTCTGTCGTTGAGAAAACATAAAAATAAAGCATGAGGTCATGAGCTAGAAATGACAAAAGTAACCATGATATGTATGTGTGTTTGTGTGTGTGTGTAATACAGGTTTTCTCCGCTGCATCATGCGGCCCTCAATGGGAACCTGGAGCTCATCACTTTGCTGCTGGAGTCACAGGCTGCTGTCGACATCAGAGACCAGAAAGGTGAGGGGGAGATGCACACACACACACACACACACACACACACACACACACACACATAAACAGAGAAAGACATGTATACATACAGGAAAGCAGATGAAATGTGAGCTCTGTACATGCAGAAACGCTGTATGTTCCTCTTGCACGTAAGATCAATACTATCATATATCTCAGTGTGTGTGTTCATCTTATGAATGTGCGTGTGTGTGTGTGTGCAGGTATGCGGCCTCTGCACTACGCCGCCTGGCAGGGGAAGGCGGAGCCTATGAAGATGCTGCTGAAATCTGGTTCATCTGTCAACGGCCAATCAGACGAAGGACAGATTCCTCTCCACCTGGCAGCGCAGCACGGTCACTATGACGTGGTGAGTGGAAGAAGTTTATTTGAGAGCAGAGCTGCTGACTACACATGACTGACACGACAGAGCCATCTGTCAACGTTTATATGTAATGAAGCATCCCTGAGATAATTAATGAATCACCTCTGGGACAGCAGAGCGGGCTGTCAGACGCTGACAGAATGTATTGTCATTAGTGATTGGCACTTTGTCATTTATGATAACAGTGGATGAAATGATTCTATGTAATGTTAATGTGGTCCTCATTTTGACAAACCCACATGGAATGATCACACAGCTCTGCTGTTAGGATCTTTCAGCTCTTTGTTTTGGTTCTAAGGCCCACAGCTTTACTGTTTTCGTTCACTTTCACTGCTCTCAGAGCTGTTCTTACTAAAGCACCTGACTAACAGCAAACAGCAGTTAGCAAATGGCTAAATGAACAGTATTTAACTATTTTTCACAGTCACAAATTTGAGATTCACAGTAGTGGTGGACAGATTGATCTAAAATATCCATAGTATGGATACCAACGTTAGTATCGGTATTGATCAATACAATTACTTACTTATCAATACGTTCAGTATGCAGCTCCTGTTGTGTAACTGTTCATCACATTTGTCATTTTAGCAGAATGTAGACTATACAGACGGTCATGAAATATGTGCAGCTACTTGAAATAAATCTAAATTATTGTATTGCACCTGAAAAGTACATTCCTATATAAAGATGTACCTCAAACCTGAAATGTGAATATGGCCAAATATATTAACCCTTTTATGTTAACTGTCAAAGAAAGATTTCTATTCCTATGTTTGCATATTGACGACGCATTCACTTCATAAATTATGATGCCTTGCTCTCCCCTACACAAAAATAGAAAAGCTTTTTCAAAGTAAAAAGTATCTTTATCAGCAATACTGCCCCTGTGTTTACTGGGTGTTAGATCAATACCAAATTTTGTAATATCACACACACCTAATTCACAGATCTGGAAGCAGACTACCTTGCTACCTAACTTTATTTCTGCATGTATCACTTGCGTGAGCAGTGAACACTACCATATTATGTAGTTCTCATTTTTCCTGTGTAACAAAAAATGTCTAATAAAGATGTGTTAAACAAAACTAAACTTCATTTGAGAAAGACTGCAGTGCTGCTGCAGGCTTGTCAAAGCAACAACAGTTAAATATATAGCAGACAGCTACCACAGCAGCTAACGTACCCCAGAGGAGAGCAGTGCTCAGCATTCAAACACTCGGAAACTGAAGAACCACTATTTGATTAAATAACCATGATTTATACATGGGGTAACAAACCTTGGGTTGAGGCTCTAATCCACAGTTGCTCCCAGCGCGCAAGGGCGAATGAATAAAAAATTACAAAGAGTGAAACAGAGTGCAGATTAAAGAAAATGAATCATTTAACATCCAGCAGGACAACAGCAAAGGGCACAGACGAGATGTGAGACACATTCAAAACAAGGATGGCCAGACAGTGTTTTTATCTGAGACTGGAATATCATTTGTCACATTTCTTAACTTCTGAAGAAAAACTGAGAGCATGATGAACTGTAAGCACTTCAACTAAGCTGCTCCATGAGGTCATTTTACAGGGACAGAAAATGGATAAACACTCAGAGTTAATACCATACTGTGAACACACGCAAAGAAACATATTTAACATGCCAACAGGCTTTAAACACATTGAACTGATGCTGTGACTTATTGCACAGAGATCTACAGGCTCCTAATCTGAGGACGTCTGTAGTGCTTTTGATTTTTAACAGAGCGTGACATGTTTTCTGCACTGCCACGCGTGTGTCTCTGTCACCGTTTGTGCCTGTGTATGCATTACATAATTATGTTTTTGTATCTTTGCAATTTTTGCAGCGTGGCTGAGGTAACTGGTAGTTAGCCAAACATGCTGATAACTAACTTTCCAGAATGGACGCTCTGATATTCACATTTCATGTCAGACATGATGAATGAGAGATTGCATTGAGAGTCATGACTCCAGCTGCAGAGCTATGATTGGACAATCGTAGTACGGAGGAGGGGTGAGGGTTAACAGTAAACATGGGTGAGAATAAGAATAGTTGTCTTTACGTGTTAGCTGTGTGATAGACAACCTGCCACTTCTCTAACAGATTGTGTTTTCCCGTGTGTGTTTGCTCTCCAGTCGGAGATGCTGCTGCAGCACCAGTCCAACCCATGTATTGTGGACAACGCTGGGAAAACCCCTCTGGACCTGGCCTGTGAGTTCGGCAGAGTCGGGGTAAGAGCGTACAGTTTTAGTCATTTATCAAAACCAGCAGCAGCTGAAGGCAAACCACAGAAACCATCAATTGTGTTGCTTGTGTTCTCTGCATGTGCGTGTAGGTGGTCCAGCTGTTGCTGTCCAGTAACATGTGTGCTGCTCTGCTGGAGCCCAAAAAAGGAGACACCACCGACCCCAACGGGACGTCTCCTCTCCACCTAGCCGCCAAGAACGGACACATAGACATCATCAGGTACAAACACAAGCTCCCACCTCCTGCTCTCTCTCACACACACACATACACACACTTTTAATGAATTTAAAAACCCTACCAAACTTGCTGAGAAAACAGATATATAACACAACATGGAAACAATATAATCCAATTAACTTGAGGAATAATGGCACAAAAGTGTTGCCCTGCAGTGAGAGTTGATGCATCCGTCACAAGCTCCTAAATACATTTTTGAACACACTGCAGATCTGCACAGTCACAGTAACGTCAAGTCGTTATAATCTCATCTCGACGGGGCTGCGCGCCTGGTTTTTGTTTATGTTTTGGAAAAGAGCATCATGTCAAAGTGGCTTGTTGCCGCGGCGATGTCAGCATCTGACACACAGCTCCCTGATGAAAGATCACACACACCACAAAAATATTTTTCCTCTCATCTCTCTCAACCAAGTAACTCAGGGCTAATATGTGTGTATATATGTGTGTGTGTGTGTGTCGGTGCAGGAGTTTGTTTGCCTGTTGGACACAGACAGAGAGGCGAGGGATAAGAGACAGACACTGAAAGATGAGAGGAGGCTGCAAGTGAGGGGAGATAAGAGAGAGAGGGGTATGACAATAAAGAGAGGGGTAGAGAACGAGAACAAAGCCTGTCATAGTTGACAGAGCAGAGCGCGCCTCTTTAGGAGTGACACTGATAAATGATGCTCATTAGGCGTGTCCAACAGTCTGTGGAACACACACTCGGGTAAACACACACACATACAAACTGTAATTCAGTAAAGTTTGAGCCGAATGAAATGCCTGTCTGATGAACAGTTTCTCTCTCAACCAAACTCCAGGAGGAGAGTCAGGCTCTGAAGCTAATTTAACATAGTGGCCAAACCATGTAATGACAGTAATGGCGTCCGTCACGTGATGCACACTGGCACAAAAATCTCACATTGTGAAAGAAGTGGCTGTAAAACAGTG
This sequence comes from Larimichthys crocea, assembly GCF_000972845.2. Lineage (NCBI taxonomy): Eukaryota > Metazoa > Chordata > Actinopteri > Sciaenidae > Larimichthys > Larimichthys crocea. The sequence continues at coordinate 12,333,889 of NC_040022.1, forward strand.
GATCAGAATTTCATGAAAAGTCATGAAGTCATGCTGCTGTTAAAGAGTGTGACAGCTGTGGAATGAAGGACCTGTGGTAGCTCTCCTTCTTACATGGTGGGAGTAGCAGTGTGTTGCTGAAGGAGCTGTTTAAAGCCTCCACAGTGTCATGCAGAAGGTGAGAGGAGTTGTTCATGATGGATGTCAGCTCTGCTAACATCCTCCTCTCCCCCACTTCCTCTTGCTTGCTCACATGCATCAGCTTTTGCTCTCCTGTCCTCTCTCACAAGTTAAAAGATGTCCAAAGTCACCAGAGAATACTCCCTCTGTAGCCTGGTTAGCACTGTTATCCATTAGCTCCTCCATCTTATTGGGCAGAGATCTTCCATCCCCTGTGATAACAGATGGTACGGATGGTTTGTATTGCTTTTTCTGCTCCTTGCACTTAGATCCAGCCCCGTCTTCTTCTCCTCAATTCGGCAGGGATCACCAGTCTTTCCACAGAGGGTATGCCAGTTATCCCCACAGTTCAAAGTAAACGCTTGCCCACACAGTGGCTGGAGATTGGTGTAGAAAAAACATGAAAAAAGATAAATGAAATGAAAAATACTAAAAACACACAGAGAAGTCGAGTGTTATCTTCATGCACCATCGAGCAGTTTCCAGAAGAATGAACAGAGCCAAGCTCCAGCTCTGAAACTTGTCTTCATAAATCTATGCTTTCATTTCTCTGACCCTGTCATAATGTACTTAATGTCAACAGATCCCATGAAAAGACTGACACAACAATGGATTGATCTTATAATAAAGTATCCAAAGACTCAGATTGTAGAGCTGCTGACCGCTGTATGTATTCTGTGCCTTGAGCTAAATGCAAACGTTAGCACGTTAGCATGCTTACATTGTCACCGTTAGCATGCTAACATGCTGACATTAGGCAGGTGTCATTTTAACCGTGGTCGACATCTTTTTCCTCAAAGCTCAGGTCCTTTTTTTTTTTACCTCTTTAGCCTTTCTACCATGAGAACCTGACTGATGGAGTATTTGTCTAAAGTTGTGTTACAGTGGTCACTGGGTTCTCGGTCTCTCTGATCAAGGCCCCTTTTCGCCTGGTTACTGACTTCAGCTGCCAGTGCTCTCAAAAGTGGAACTCCATGTAGTAAAGTGCAGGAACTGTGATGGGCTGCTTTCATTTTGCAAAAACAATGATGAAATGAGTATGAAATGTTTGTTGACCACGCTCATGATTGTAGGATCAGTTTATAGTGACAGACAGAATTCAATCTGAAACACAACAAATCTAATTGAATTATCAGTCTCATTGAGTTTAAGACAGACCAAAGTGCTGAGATACGTTTCTCATGATGGAAGCTTATGTCTCGTGCTGCTGCTGCTGTAAATACTCACCAAATGCACGTTAATACAGCTACAGATGCAAAGAGGAACAGCAGACGCACTCTTTATACCTGTTTGGATAACATTTGCTAAAAACTACAATACCCAGCTGTAGGAAATGTTTTATTAATGAAGGCTTTCCATCTTCAGGTGGAACAAACGGACTCATCATGTGAGAGAGGATAGAGAAGTCAGAGTGCTGAAAGACTCAAACATTTCATAGAGTGATGCAGGTTTATCCTTTAAATCAGGAGCGGTATGACATGAATTCACTTTATTTCAGTTGTGTTGCTGTTTCATGCTAAAGAAAAAGTTTCTCCTGTCTTCTCTGTCTCTCATCCTTGCCTCAACCTCATCTAACTCCTCTTCTTTGCATCGTCACACGTCTGTTTCTTCTTGACTTTCTCACCCTCTCACCTCTTCTGTCCTTTGCAATTCTTCACGCTGTATTTCCTCTGAATTTCACTCCCTCCTTGCTTCCCTCATCTCTTGCTACACTTCCAACCTGCTTCTCTCCCCCCCCCTCCTGCTGTCAGACTGTTGATCCAGGCGGGTATCGACATCAACAGACAGACCAAAGCGGGCACAGCCCTGCATGAAGCTGCCCTGTGTGGAAAGACCGAGGCAGTGAGACTCCTGCTGGACGTAAGTGGAACTTTACAGAAAACTTCCCAGCACTGTGACCGTGGCCTGAGTTCACTTAAAGGACAGTTACAATCTAATTTATGAATGTTTCAAGGCCGAAACCTCCTCCAACCAGCCAGCTCCACTACCTCAGAATATCACAGCTGTGACAGTAACACTTGTAAGCTGACATTAGTGGTGGAGGCGTTCTTTATTTCCATAAAATTACAATGAAACAAAATAAATTTTTTTTAGCAAAACTATAAGGCCACCTGTTTTCTGTGAAGAATGATTGACTGTGGGAGATGTTTCCATTATTAGTTATTTGAAAGACAAATGCAACATAAATCCTTAAATTGAAATTATGATCTCAGAGATTTATCATTTTACTCAAAAAAGGTTTATAGATTCATCAGTGGCAGAAAGTCATTCAATATTTTTACTTACATATTGTAGTTAGGTACTTCACACTAGGATTTTTGCCACTTTGACTTCATATATACAAAGATTTGGTAATCAATAAGATGCATAAAGATTAAAGCAGTGGTTCCAGACTGTTTCAGATGATTACAAGTTCAGCTGTTTCCCTTTAAAGAATCAGAATCAGGAATACTTTAATAATTCTAGGGGGAAATTATTTTTGTTACAAAACTCCAGGTATACAAACAACATATATTATACAAGCAACATCTATTAAGAACAACATTTTAATATATATAAAAGATAAAATTTACAGTTTAAATAATGCGCAACAAGTAATTGTCCGTGTTTGTGTCAGATTATAGAAGTTCTCATTTAAAGCTGAAACTGTCACAGAAAATAAAAATATAACATAAATAAAAATGTCATACAAAAGCAATAATCAGATATTTATACATTTTATTTTCATTTATACAAATCTGCGCAGAAAAACTTTTTTTTTTCATACCCCATTAATGAATCAGTTTCATTATTCATTTTCATAACACTAAAGGTTGAAAATGAAATGCACTTTTTGTTCTATGGACCATTAAATCTCGACATTAGGTTAAAAGTCTTTTTCATGAGGTTCTGATGTATTTCCCGTCTGATGAATGCAGACTGAACTTCCTGTTTTCAGATGAGCAGTCTGTGTTTCTGTCAGGTCTTCTAGCCGTTGTTATAAGTTGCTGCTCTGCATTGTTTGACATGTACGCTGTATTAATAGTTCTTTTACTCTTATTATGTTTATTACCTTCATTTGTTACATTGTCTTTGGACACCTTTGGTGCATGACACCAAATTACAATTAAATGTCTTTTACTAGAAATCATTTTTATTCCATTGTAGACATTTCAGCTCCTTTTTTATTGCATGTTGTCACTTTTCATCACACAGTGTCTCCCACCCTGTCCTATTAAAAAATGACACCTGTGTCACAGACTCAAAAAAAAGAAAAAAGAATAATATCATGGCAAAGCTTTTTTTCAATTGTTCTTCAGTCATAGAGGAACAACTTAGATCAGACTAAAAATAAAAGATAACCAGATTTGTTTTTCTCACTTGGTTCTGTGAAATACTGGACAAAATGTGCTTTTTCTCTGACGTTATGTATTTTCCTTAAAATATGAAGTCAAATAAAGCTCCCAAATTGCTCATATAAAATGAGTCTTACGTGCTTCGGATTTTACTGTTACAGTCATTCTGAAAATATTCTCTGACAGGGTTTCTTGGGAAATCTGAAATGCAGTGGAGGTCTGAGGCCTGTTACCTATTTATGAAAATCCCTCCGTCCCCATGTGATGGAACCGAGGCACAGTTATGAAAACTAATAGGAGATGATGCAAATTGTCCATTTGTGCCGGTGACATTAAAATGCCACAGGGTTTATGAAAACAAGAGAGGCAATATGTTTTAATGACATTGCGTGTTCCAGCATGAGAAACACACACTGTGGTGTAGACCCACCGCTGTGAGAAGATTCCGAGTCTCTGTCCTGAAGCGCCTTCGCTCTCAATCCATCTTTGTTCTCGGGCCTACATTTGATCAGACTGTGATACTGCTCTTCAGCTTTTGGCTGTCTCAGTTGAAAAAGAAGACGTGGTTGTGATTAGTAGGGCAGCAGCAGGAATGAGCGGGCATGGGTTCTTTTCTGCTGATGTCATGATGATTTATTATTACATCCCGAGGTGTTAATATAAGAGATGGTGCTGCTTTGGATATTCTTGTGTAAACAGGTACAAGAGAGTCTCACTTTACGTCCACACACCAAATCCATCTTCTCTCCTCTTCCACAGAGTGGCATCAATGCCACAGTGAGAAACACCTACAGTCAGACCGCACTGGACATCGTCTACCAGTTCACTGCAACGCAAGCCAGCCGAGAGATCAAACAACTGCTGAGGGGTAGGATGGATGGATCAGTGGATTGGGGTAGGGAGGAGGTAGAAACGTCAAGCAGACAGAGAGATAGCAAGTCATGATAGGGGTTGTAGCATAATTGGAGGGTGTAGTGACTCTTTAAAGGAATAGTTGGACTTTGGTAATAATTCTGAGTCGTTGTCATTGTCAGAGTTAGATGATACTCTTGTGTCTGTACACTAAATATGAAGCTAGCTTTGCTTAGCACAAACAACACAAACAGAGGGAAACAGCTGTCCTGGCTGTGTCGAGTGACAAAATGTGACTACTTGGCAACTCTGAAGGTCACAAATGAACATGTCTTTACATCTTTTTTGTTTAATTTGTACAAAAACTGGAGATTGAAATCGACACATTGCAGGCTAACTGCCCCCCCCCCCTTTATGCTAAGCTAGGCTAACTCTCTGATGGCAGAAGCTTCATATTTACCATGCAGACATCTAACTCAGCAAGAAACCAATTAAGAACATATCTCTAACTATTCCTTTAACCCGTGCTACTCAAACACAGAATACATGAAATATGTTGAATATTTTGGTGGGAAACATGAAAACATTAAAGAGATTCTCCATAATTATAGTATTGCACATTGCACACACATGATCATTTGAATTATAGAACAACACATACATTTATTGCATTATACATTATGATGTACGGGCTCTCTGTGTCTGTCAGATGCCTCAGCGGCTCTCCAAGTTCGAGCTCTGAAGGATTACTGCAACAACTACGACCTGACCAGCCTGAACATCAAAGCAGGAGACGTCATAACGGTAAGACTCACACACACACACACACACACACACACACACACACACACACACACACACACTCACACACGCACACACACATGCAGTGTGTAATGAGGGGTTACAGGTAGGTGGGTTCACATGCACAAAAGGCTGCAAACTGCCGCCTCTCTCTGTGCAAGTCCTCGTTGTGATCCCTATCGGGAGCTACGGGGTGTGTTCCATTAATGCAGATAAAGTAGCAATATTATCTGTGTAGAGAGCAAAACTGTGCCTCAATCTGTATGTGCGTATTCAGATATATTTGCATGTGTAACATGTCATGACCTGACTTAGATGGATGTTGGTGTGTCCTTTTGCAGTGTCCTAGTCAAAAACTGTTGTGTCTGTGAGTGTGTATCTACATGTAAATCTATGAATCCATGCCTGAGTAGCGCTCAGAATTAGTTTTGTGCTGTCCTTAATTTGTTTTTTAACAATAATGAACTTCTATAAAGATTTACAACATTTACTACAAATGTTTTACAGAACTTGCTACATATTGCACCCTGACATGAATATTAATGAGCATTTATGCAGCCTTTGGGTACTTACTACAGTAATAAGGAGGCTAAGCGGTGCCCATGCTTCCCCCCTCAGGCTCTGAATGAACAGTTTGTCTTTGATGCTGTCTGACAGAGAATTTTAGAAAGCTCCAAAAGTAATTTCCATTTCTGTTTGACAAAAAAAAAACATGCTGAGATTTATTAAATTATTAATAAACCAGTAGACCTAATGTGGGGTTGTAAAATACACACAAATTCGCCTTCTTATTTTTTATGTAATGTTTGTCACTTACATGTTTGTGAAACCTGAGCAGGTTTTGGAGCAGCACCCTGACGGACGCTGGAAAGGCTGTATCCATGACAACCGAACAGGAAATGACCGGGTGGGCTACTTCCCTTCTACCATGGTGGAGGTCATCAGCAAGCGCACAGGTGTGTGTGCCCTCCTGTGTGTGTGTGAGTGAGAGTGAGAGAGGGTGTTGGAGTTACTGTTAAAATCATGACCAAGCTGTCGGTCTGGATGACGTGTCAGCCAAGCGTCACATATTTGGGCTAAACACAGAAGAAGAACCTGAGGAAAGAGTTGAAGGAAAGTGACTGAATAATGTTTCAGCCCTTTTCAAAACCCTTGAAGACACTTGACCTCACCATCTCATTAGTTCACTTTCCCTGGATCAATAAAGGTTATATTAAAATGATATTATATCTCACACACTGGCAGAGACGACCTTTGTGAGCAGCACAATGGTACCAAACGCTCCTCTGTCCTCCCAACATTACTGCAGACGTGATCCAAGCAATCCATTTCAGTTCCACGGCCAGAATTAACTTTACTACGACTACCTGAAGACACAAAGTTTTTAGGAGTTCAGCCTGACAAGTGAAGACAGTTTGGACACCAACATCATCCACATGTTTCGATTCTCCCCGCTGACCTTTAGCATTAGCTGCTGAATGATAGTAGTTTCTAAAAGTCAGCGGGATGATTGATACCACTGTTGTGTCCGCAGCTTAACTTAGCATAAAGACTAGAAACGACTGATGTGTCAACAGGTGTTACATGGTCTGCAGATGCATAAATGGTAATAATTTGAAGCATAATGTATCCAGTTTTGACCGCACAGTTTTCCTGAAGTGACCTTAAATTTAGTTTAAGTTAAAATTTTCCACACTGTTTTTTACAATCTTGTTACATTAGCCTGCTACAAATGCTAAATTCAGAATTTACATTGTAAAGGGCCTCACTAAAGCTATGCATATCACATGACATGTTACCCATACTAGACTAGACCAGCCACTGTGTCTAAAATCCTTCAGACACTTTCATATTTTAGAATTTGGATAGTGGCTAATGTAGCTAGCTTTTATTTATATAGCACCTACGCAGCTATGCAGTTCAACATATTAAATTATAAATATATTAATTATTAAAGACACTTATACACTTTCTTTCTTTCAGTTAGATGAGAATTGACGCCACTCCCATGGCTGTGCAGTACATATTAATGCAGCCTGTTAGCTTAGCTTAACTAGCACAAAGACATGAAAACAGCTAGCCTAGCTCTGTCCACAGGTGATAAATCCACCAACAAGCATCTCTAAAGCTCAATTTAAAATGTCCTTTGTTCAGTCTGCACAAAACTGAAGTGCTGTGGAGCCAAGCTAACTATTTCCATCAGATTCCATTGTTTGTGCTAAGCAAAGCTAACCGGCGGCTGTCGATAGCATCATATTTACTGTACAGGTGGGATCAGTTTTATCATCTAACGTGCAGTTAGAACACCAAAAAGCAGAACTGATAAAATGTCAAACTCTTCTGTGAGTTGCTAATTATGTAAACTGACATGTCAAAGGTCAGCATGGTCACAGATAGAAATTTGGTGTCATCTCTGTGTTTAAGTGACTCAGCAGGCAAACTAATGTGTGCATCTCCCTGACACTGCACATTATTTTAACCTCCTTTCTCCTTTTTTTTGAAACCATAATGAGCTTTTTACCACTCGGTGAGATCTGCAGAACACGTCCACATCCATCCCACCATTACTGCACAGTCACAAAGCAGCTCAGATGTTTTTAACGGTCTGTTGGTGTCTGTCTGTAGGTCTGGTATCTGTTTGTCCATCCGTCTTTCTCTCTGTTGTATTATGTCTACTTGGCCTGTATATCTGTCTCTCTATTATTGTCTGCCTTCATTCCCTGTGATCACTAAATCCTCACACGCCGCTGTCTTTGAAATGACCTCTCCTTGTACTCATGTCGTCACATTATCCGCTCATCATTCTCTTTGAGAGAGGCCATTAACCACTAAAGGGGAGCTGCTCCAAGTCAAAGAAAATACCACTGTGGCTGTGCCTGTCCTCACCTACAGTGCATTGTAGAGCAGCTGTGGATACAATACAAAACAGCTGGAGCACTCAGCGTGCACAGCCACTCTTACACTTGAGGCTACAGCAGCTGTTTTAACAAGAGGTTTCATTTACTAAACTGTTTTACATCAATTTTTAATGATTCTTTTTCATCATTCCTCTCCAGCCAGTCTCTTCTGCATGTACTCTATCAGGGATGTCATATTAGAACAGCCAATTAGGACGTCAACTTGGTAGAAATATGAACAAATCTGCATTAGTCAGTTCAATTAAACTTAATGTTGCAGCAGCTTCTGGGAAGCTACCAGTTTACTTTACTTCAGTCAGTCAGTGACTGATCATGAGAATATTGGTGATAACTGCTGGAAGTTAGCAGTTAGCTTGTGGATATGTCCCTATTTTATTAAGTCTAGGTCCTAGAAACCAGCTGTAAATATTATGCAGTGGAGAATTTGAGATATTACAAATGTTTATATCTTTCCAAGCACAAAGTTACTGTGATTATTTAGTTCAAGGAGTGAACCCAAATGCAGACAGGCCGGTTAACACAAAAAAGGTGTCCAGGTAAAACAAACTTCATCCAACCATCAAGAAAAAACCCATCAACAGAAGTCCAACAACAAAAAATACAGAACTGAGATACACATGAACATGTGGAGAAGCACTAAAGCTGAACAATGGCTGGGGAACAGACGCTAATGACTTGATGAGTGAAAGAGGGAAAACGCAAGTACTAAATACAGGAGAATTAATTAACTAATTAAACACAGGCGACAAAGAAAACAGGCGAGAAAAAGACAAAGACAGAAGGTAAAGTAACACAGGACACTTGAGGAAAGACCCTTCCTACATAAAACAGGAAGTACTTATCAAGAAACCTAAAACCACAATGAAAGGACGATGGCCATCTAACTGCAGAACTGCAGATCTGCTGCTTCTTGTTGTTCTCATGAACACCACACACGGTATTCCTCTGTCTATACCCAGAAACCCCTCAGAACTTTTCTGACCAAAAGAATAGTTTTTTTTTTTTTTATTCCAGTTACTTTTGAGTTACAACTCGCTTGAGTTTTTACCATCCAGCTGGTCCTGTTGAAGGAGGACAGTGATGAGCACAGCAGCGGTTTTTATACTTCTCCTTGTTAAATAAGATTTGGTTCAGGTGTTCACCTCATCAGTACCTCAGTATGAGGTGTTCCCGCGTCCAGCAGACACTGTAATGGAGTAGAGAGAGTAAAGTTGATGTTCATCTGTCCCTGGGAGCGTCTCTACTTTCACCATTCATCACTTAGTTTTCACCTCTCCATATATTTCATTTAATCGATGCCACATCTATGTGTCCTCTCCTTCTCTTCGTCCCTTCATCATCAGCCGTGTCCTTCACAACGTCCGATTTCTTTGTTTAATTTTGTAACTTCAGCCTTTGTTTTTAATTTTCTTTTTTCCCCCCTTTCTTTCTTTCTTACGTGTAATTCTCTGTTTTGTCGTTTGTTTGTTACGTGGCGGTGGTTCACTGTTGGCTGGTTGTGTGTGTGTCGGTGTGTCGTCACGGTGGGTGTTATCTAGGTTTGGCCAGCACAGTCATTTGCACTCAACAGTTTCAAAAGATACCGCTGGTTCCTCCGGCGACGGTTGCCCCTGCCAACGCGGTAGTCAACGGCAACGACACCACGTTCCATCAGATCCATATCCTGCCTCCACCGCCTCCTCCTCCACCACATTCCCATCAGCCACTGCTTCCACTTTTCACTTCCTTTGGCTATAACAAGTCGCCCGTGACAACCCCACAGGGAGACACACCCACTGCCCCAGGTACACGCCCCCTTTTTTCATTATTCTTATTCTTATTATTATTCTTCTTATTCTTATTATTAAAGCTTCAAAAGATGCTTTCCTCTGGTGTTTCTTTAAGTACCAGTATGAAATTGATTTCCGATTGGTCATGTCATATTCTAATTGGGTTTTTAAGTGTTGCTCTAAGAAGGCATCCATTGAAGTTTTCTGTTATGGATCATTATTTATGTAACTTTATGTAATTGTGTTGCTCATACTGTATAACTTTAGTTTTTCTGTTTTTACTGTTGCCATCTTCATTACCGAGAGACAGTCAGAGCTTTTAGACAGAAGTCTACATGTTCAAGTTCAGAAGAGAAATATTTGTTGGACATTGCAGTTACACAACCAAAACATATCCAACAAAAGGTCACGAGGATAATGCTTTTTTATATACAGTATAAAAGCCCAAATTACACATTTGAAGTGGAAACGGTGCATTTGTGCATATTTGGATTTTCCTTTACATTCAGCCACTTAGCTCATACGATCAATTCTCTGTTGTTCTCTCTGCATCCATGTTGGTGTTTTTTGTGCAACATGCTAATCAGAATAGCCATACTCTAGTAGTAGTGTAAGTAGTATACCCATTCCACTAAATACTGTGATGAAACTTTCTGTTGGTAGCAACACAGCCAACATTATCTATTCCTCACCGGTTGATGGTTAAATATTTAATCAATTCTTTAAATAATAGAATAGAATAGAAATCAGTGCACATATGAAAATGTGAATGGATGATCAAAGCTCGATCATGTTACAGCTTTTTAGTTACAACGGTAAAAAAAACATCCATCATGAACAACTCCTCTCACCTCCTGCATGGGACTGTGGAGGCTTTAAACAGCTCCCTCAGCAACACACTGCTACTCCTAGCATGTAAGAAGGAGAGCTACCACAGGTCCTTCATTCAACAGCTGTCACACTCTTTAACAGCAGCATGACTTCATGACTTTCTCCAGCATGACTTTTTCTATATATTTCTGATTTATGAGTCATTTCTTATCAGCCTTATGTGCATGAGGTGCTGTGACAAGTGAATTTCCCTAGAGTGGGATCATAAAAGTCTATCTTATCTTATTATTCTTCTGTGTACACTACAGATCTTTATATATCAAACAGCTATCTGATCATGACTAAGTGGCTAAGTGTAAATGAACTCTTACAGTTGTTATCCTTTAGACTTTCATCAAATCAAGTGCTGTTTTTGATACTAGTTATTGCCTGCATTTTATTCAATACAATGCACATTCAATCTATTTACATTCAGTTACCACATCAGACATGCTGATGTCTGTAATCAGACATGCCATGCGTAAATAATGCTGCTATCGTGCAGGTTTGATAACTGCAGAAAAACATCTAACAAGTTGCTAAAGTGCTAATGCTAATGGAGTTTTGTGTTTTTTTAGGATGCGGTTATGTTAGAGTAGATGTCAGGTGGGAGGAAAGCTCACCACTTTACCACAGACCTGTGTTCACCTTAGCTGGTTTGTGCTTCAGTTCAATGTCTTGGTTCCTTGTTTTTTTGCAGTTTTTTTTCCTCCTTCCTTTTTTCCTCTTCGTTCTTTCCTCCCCTGTACATCACCACTGTCCCAACCACAAAGACAACCCTGCTAATATCTAAAACACTCACACACACACACATCATTACACAACTCTCCCCCGACCTCCAGACTATGTGTACAACCGTGATTTTCCGTTCTGTCCTCGTCCTGAGTGTTATTGTGACGTCTGATCATTTTAACACCACTTTTACCCACCTTGCACTTCTACCCCCTGTGTGAGTGAGTGAGTGTTGGAATACTGAGTGTGTATAGGCTACAGGCTTTGGATGGGTGAACTAAAAATATAACTGTTCAATTTATAGTTGGAGACGTTGGAGCTCTCTGACATTAACGGGTGACGTTTTCTAAGCATCTGGCATAATGCAAATTCATTCTTAACAGTCTTTTCAGCGATTCTTGAATTCTTGAATGCAAGGTAATAAAATGATGCTAAAATTATGTATTACATGCAGAGATTTGCAAGTTCTGAAATGTTAAATGTTACGTAAGAGATCCAAATATACTGTTAGAAAATGTCACCCAGGATGTTTTGCAGGTAAGATATTCACTGACTGTAAACTGTAAACTCTCTACTCTGTGAATGGGAGCCTTCACTGGACACCATTTTGTTCCCTCCAGGAGAATCTAACCCTTTAGACAGATTTCCGGTCATGCAGTGAGCCCAAAAATGAAGCAGCACCCAAATAAAGTCAAATATAACGCCATCACTCATAACTACAGTACAGTCAAGTTCGTAGACTTGATCACATTGGTTGAAAACAGCACATTTTGAACTCAGAAATGTCAAATCAAAGGCTGCTCACTCCTTTGTTTGAGGTCACTTGGAGGGATGCAAAATGTCCACAAGAAGGAGCTGCAACATTACATGAAAGCAAATGGAACGTTTTGATGTGTGTGTTTCTCTGGAGCACTGTTGGCTTACACATATAAACCATTTATTAACCCTTAAGTTGGTTATAATGGTTTATCACACTCTCCAAATGCACTACAGCAGCCCCATTCTGACACTGCTTACATATATAATCACACACGTATGGATGCATTATATATGTATGTGTATGTACATTATGGCATATATGTGTATATACACAGATATACATGTTATGGATTTATTTATGTACTATGGGTATATAAATGTTTTCATATATCTATATATATATATGCTGTATTTTTTCTGTGTGTGTGTGTGTGTGTGTGTGTGTGCGTGTGTGTGAGCATGAAAGTGTGGAGTGTAAGTGAGTGTGAAACTTCTATATGCTTTTAAAAAAAAACCTCCCTTATCCGCCTTTACTCCATCACCCTGCTCTCCTACTGGCCCCTCTGTAATATTTGTCTTTTTCGCGAATAAGTTTGGAATATAGTTATATATACCCCGCTTCTTTTTTCTAAAACTATCAAGCAGATTACAACGCCTGTAGTGTGTCAGTCGTTAGTGAAGTGAGGAACAAATATGTAGCATTGACAGACAAACTAACTCTAAATACCATACTGTAAATGTCCTGTAAACTTATTTTCAATTTCTTTACACCAGTCGTGTAATCATAGTATCAAATTCAGGTTTAGGGATACATAAAAGCTAACATTAGCCTAGCATTAAAGCTACACTAATCAATATTTTTTTTATGAAGAATGCATCAAATGACTGTGTAATATAAAGTAGTGATAAAGCCAAGGAGACTTACTGAGTTCACCTCAGCTCTATAGAGATTTTTAGCCTCTTTTAGCCATCTGTTTTGGCTTTACGGCTCACAGCTTTACCTATAGCGCCAAACAACCGACAGGTTAGCAACTAGCTGGTGAACATAGCAGCTAAAGCTAATTTAGCAGCTAGTGTTAAATATTTTTCTCATGACATGAGCAAAACAGGAGAGCGAATACTAAACTTATGTTCACACAACTTTAGATTAATGCTACTGCTAATGTTGCACCATGTGTGCCAAAAGTGTGAAAGGCAACATGTTAGCTTTATATATATATATATATATATAGTATCTATATAATCTATAATAACTTTCTCCGGTCTCACTTTCGCTTGTATTTTCAGCTTGTTGCTGCTTCAAATGCAATTTTTTTAAGGCAAAAAGGTAGAAGTGCTTCTAAGGCCAGTTTAGGGTCGGTTAGCGGCTAACAGTGGTGTTCTGTGTTAAAGGTTGTCGCGGCTCAGAGGCAAGTCCTCACAGCTCTCCCACCCCATCCAGTGGGCCCCATGGAGGCTCCAACGAAGAGATCTGGGTACTGCGCAAGCCCGTGGCAGGTAACTAAGCCGCGCTGCGCTGAGCCCTCAATCCCTGACTCCTTAAACTCTAACCGGAGGGGTCAAACAGTATCTGACGCCCGTTCAAAAAAGAAAGGCTTTTCTGCCTGTCATCGCCTAAATATATCCATCCATTTATCTGAGCTGAAAATTATGTTTGAAGGCTTTCAGATACTCTTTGACCTGCTCCTGACAGCCCCCCATGTCCTGCTTCCCCCCTCCATCTAAAGCTCAGCCGAACTCAGTGGCCTCATGTGTAGGACTGCAGCCATCTGCATCGGTCTACAGTCTGTGTGTCTTTCCAGCTGGATGCATGGAGATGGCTGGAGAGAGAGAGAGAGAGAGAGAGAGAGAGAGAGAGAGAGAGAGAGAGAGAGAGAGGGGGGAAAAAATGTGTGCGTCTGTGTGTGAAAGCGAAAGTTTTGTCTTGTTTACTCCACTCCTGTTGCTCAGTCGTCCGTCACCCTGTCTGTCCGTCTGTCCATCCAACCACACGCTGCCCAGTGCATTTCAATGGAGAGTCACACCTGTTACCACGCTGCTTTGGATACCAGCTAAACCACTCAATGTGTGTGTGCCTGTGTGTGTGTGTGCGTGTGTGTGTGTGTGTGTGTCTATGTGTGTGCGTGTGTGTGATTGTATACGTTCATCTGTTTGTTGCATGTGTGCATTTCTATGCACAAAATCTATACATATTGTTTGGGCGGTTGCATGTGTGTTTGAATGAATGTGTGTTATTGTGCATGTGTGTATGTGTGTGCGCGTGTGTATGTGTGTGTTGCAGGTGGAGACCGCAGCAGTGTGGGTAGTTCAGGCAGTGTGACCAGTGTGAGGTCATCAGGCAGCGGTCAGAGTGCGGGCAGTGCAGCACACATCCTCCATGCACAGGCTGAGGGGGTGAAGGTAAGAAACACACATACAAATGCAAGTGTGTGTGTACACACACTGCAGCTTCGTTTTGTTGTGTTAGTTCATGTATGTAGTCTTAGAACTCAGACTACACTAAGGTCTTGCATTGAATAAGTGAGTATTATGTAATATAATCGAGCGTTCACAAAGACAAGGGCAATTGGTGCAATATTATTATTGTCAATTAACTGCGTTTTCCACAGAAGCCATCTTGACATGTTAGTAGGTAAACACAGGTGTTCCCAGTGATACTAACTAAGGCTCCATTCCATTCAGGTCAAACAGAGTCAGGCTGTGGTGCATGTTGGCTCACTGCAAAGTCTCTGCTGCAATAAATGGAACAGAGCCTTAATTAATATCATGCATTGAACCAAGCAACAAATAGCGGAAATAAAGCCAATTATGTGGAAGTGCTTAAAACTGCAGTTCCTCTTCTCGTCCACTTGAGGCTGGCTCCAGAAGTGAGTCAGTCTCCATAAGTTCCCATATTAAAAATTTCCCCGTTCATGACAACTGTACTGACGGTGAATTTATATACAATTCACCTGTTCAAATGATATAAAGGCTTAAAGTTATGTATAACTAAGAGTGTGGATGCTTTGATTGACAGGTGGGTGTTAGAGCACACAGGTGTCATTTGGCCTACCGATGATCCATGTCTTTACTGATGTTTAGATTAGACTTGAGGTGAAAGAAGCAGGACTACAAACATGGCAGCTGCAGCGTCACTCATGCTCTGTCCAGTCTTTATACTGATATCACAGTGAACCTAATATGTCTATACTAGACCATATAGTGGGAACTGGTGGGAAATACTTGTACTTCACCTCGGTATTTACATTTTATACTACATCATAATATACATTATACTTCTACTTTACCGCATTTCAGAAGTAAATACTGAACTTTACTCACCACTAAATGAGTCTGGCAGCTGCAGATACTGGTTACTAAAACAAATCCACTGCAGTGGATCCTCTGCTTGTAATTTAGTATTTTTCACTCTCGAATCTAAGGAATTTTACAGAAAATGTTTACTATACAATAGCACAACACTATTTATTATTTATTTATGATTTCAACACTCTATCTTTCTATCACTCAGCTTCATCAGGACTGCGTGGGTGTGTTTTGACCAGATTTGATTGGCATTAAAATCAAACTACCCCACGACTGTCATCACATTTTGATACACACGTCGCATCGCAGTGATTCCCACCCACTCCAAACTAGTCAAGAGAGCACAGAGGATATAGAGAAAATAAAGAAAGCTGGCATATGATTTGATCAGAATTCTTCTGACTGTGTCTGAAAATATGTTCATGTCAGAGTCCATCGCTCTAAGTGAGAAGCAGAATGAGAACATGGGTTTTCAAGAATAATTCCACCAGTGATGAATAATGAATGAATACACTGTATACTTGTTTAAATGGAGCACTGCTTTCAAAGGAATTCCTATTTACCCTATAATTAGTATAAAATTATACAGAGTCATTCTTCCTGGGAATCATAATTTCCTTGGGAGTTCACTGGAAAAAACGATATTAGCAAATTTTGGAGCTGCTAAATAAAGAATAACTGCTGTAAACAAAGTCAGTAAGCAAACCAAAGGGAAACCCTCTATAACTGAGTGGAGGCATATAAGAAATGCAGATGCTTTAATGCAGAACTTGATGGGTGACAGGATGGTGGAGACTATAGAAATGATATGAATCACATGCTTTGGCCTGTGCACTTACCATGTCTCATTGTATACACTTAAAGAATGAACAGTGCATGCTCACACTCATCACTCATCCTTACACTTTAACACACGCATACATATTATATATTCACAGTACAACCTCAGAGACCGGACGTGTTCTCGGTCTTAGCTGTCTCTCACCGTGGTTATTTACTCATAAAAACAGCCACAGCTGTACGTCGTATATTTTCAGCAAGCGTCCTGTTAAGAAACTGCAAGTGAGACACTTTTTAAACCTGCTGAAACATCCACACAGCAAAATTAGACCCAACCGCGCGGTAGCATCCGTCTTCTTCCGCGTCTCACTCTGTTCACTTCTCCAGCACTAGTCAGATTTTCTTTATTGCAGCGCTGCAGGAGCAACGTTTAAATGTGATTAATGTAGCACCAGTCAGCGTCCATATTTTTTCCCCTGGCAGACTTTCCGATAAAGATCGATCTCATCTGAGATGACGAGCTTTTAGAATTGGCATTTTTTTGTTTCTTAATGAAAAGGCCAAAAAAGACAATCCAACCAATTTACTTTTTTCTTGCTAAGCGAAGACTTCAGTAACGACATCACTGTCCCCTGAGGGCCACCGTAGGTGATTCATTTGGGAATATAAAATAGAGTTTGCTAGTCATGCAGCCTGAAGCATTAGGTAATATATCAGTATGATTTACAGTAGAGCAGGCAGCAATTTATTGTCAGTGTGCATGAGTTATGTTAAAGCAAGACTATGAAACATTTAAAAGAGGAAACAACACATTCATCGGAACAGTTAGATTAATTAGTCATAAAACACACCCTCACTCAAATCAATACACTGAGGAGTTTTAGCACTACAGCCTTACTTGGTCTAGTATGACCAGTAGTTTAATAAACACAATTAAATAAACAAAATCTCATTAAAGCGGCCTAAATTAACATTTTTGCATTAATTATAGACCAAATGTAACATTACATTTACATTTAGTCTTTTAGCAGACGCTTTATCCAAAGCGACTTACTAACTGGACATGTTAGTGCAGAAATAAGTACTGTGACAGTACTAGATCCAGTTGTTGGTAGTGTTGGAGAGGAGGTCCTCTCTGAAGAGCTGGAGGTCTTCAGGAGTTTAGAAGTAGAGAGGGACGCTCCTGATCTGGTAGGAACTGGTAGGACGTTCCACCAACGGGAAACAACAGACGAGAAAAGTTTGGATTGCCTTGAGCGATCAGGTGTCAGGCATCGTTCAATGGAGGTGCGCAATGGTTATGAGATAACATATGTCTGTACAAGGGTATTTAAGTAGTTAGGTGCCATACCAGAGACTACTTTGTAGTCAGCATTAGCGACTTGAATTTAATGTGGGCTGCTACAGGTAGCCAGTGGAGCTCAATGAGCAGCAGGGTAACATGTGACCTTTTGGATTGACTGAAAACCAGACGCACCACCACGTTCTGGATCATCTGGAGAAGTTTCACAGTGAAGGCTGGGAGACCCGTCAGTAGGGTGGTACAGTAATCTAGTCTTGAGATGACCACAGCTTATATTAGTAGTTGTGCAGCACGTTGAGTTAGGTAAGGCCTGATTTTTCTGATGTTCTGAAGCTTCTCACCAGATGTTGATGTCGTGGTGTATAGTAGGTTTGGCTGGGAGGACCAGCAGTTCAGTTTTAGAGAAGTTCAGCTGGAGGTGATGTGCCTTCATACATGTGGAGATATCTGAGAGGCAAACAGAGACCTATGCAGAGACAGAGGAGTCGTCTTGGCGTCTAATGTGTAACATGAAAAAGCAACACAAATAACACACAATAACCCCCATTATAAACAAAAGCACAACTCAAACTCACTAGCTAGTGGAGACCAAAAACAAACAGAGCGGACAGGGAATGAATATTAGATTTGTGGCAAGAAACTTGACTTCAAATGAATGCTAATGCTGCTGATGCGTAATTATGCAGCAGGTAGCTTAGAAGATACAGGTAAATGAAAGAAGAGGGTGTTATGGGTAACTGTAGGCTGCAAAGGCACCCAAACATATCCATTCACCTCAAGAAATTTCATTCTCAACACGTTACAACAACTTCAAATGTTTTCAGGAATTGTCGCTGCTTTAATGCAACAGAATGTTAGTTTCCACACGCCTGTTCACTTGGATGCGTTCATGTTTATGTGCTCTTCCTTGTGTTTGTGTATTTGCAGCTTCTTGCTACAGTCTTGTCCCAGTCTGCCAAAGCCAAGGAGCATCTCCTGGAGCAATCCAAGTCTGTGGAGCAGCCTCCAGGTAGGACTGAACTTGAAGTGAAACTGGTGAGGAGGACAGGAAGAGGAATGTTTGAAATAGAGAAAAAAGGATTAAAACCAGGAAGACAGGGAGTCAGCTTAGAAAAATAAGAGTCATGATTCACTGGTCTTTTAACACATGACATTATATCACACACATACACACACACATGCGCTTATAGACACACTCTTGGCTGCTCTAACAGACAGATGGCCAAGGCAGGGGATGTAGGAGGAAACATAGAAGGGTATGATTGGTTAAAAAGGCTTATTATATCTTGGAATGCTCAAATTTGATTGGCTCAGAAGCAGCGAAGGAATGGAGAGGTCAGTCTGGAACCGAAGTGAACTCATCTGTTGATCGAGCAGAAGTTTACAGCAATATGGGTGACAAGCTTCAAACTGGCCAATGGTGTCTGTCCCAGCAGGCTCAGCCGGCTCCTCTCGGACATCGAGCCAATCGGGCTGTCCACTCCATGAAGCGCCGCCTTACGAAGCCACAGCAACCAGGAAGGGGGAGGGCCCAGGAGAGGGGAAGGTAGGACAGTCCCAAACTCCCACAGATTCAGTCTTCTCTCCCTCTTCCACACAAACATAACAGTCACCACCATCAACATCTAACTGCAGCATGATGAGAACGTAGCTCGTCAGTTGCCTCAACCACAAACCCTCTCTCTCTCTCTCACACACACACACACACACACAAATACACACACACACCAAGATGTCTCAAAGGTTTCTCTCACAACTGGCCTCATCCGTGCTGCGAGTGTTCGGATGCAGCCACGACACGGTGAGTGTGTGAATGGAAGATCTCCGGCTTGATCTCGCACGAATCTGTGAACGAGAAATCTGTGTGAGTGTGTGTGAGTGTGTGTGTGTGAATCCTGTCCTTCTCTTGTTTATCTGCTACCTGCTATCCATCATTCTTCACTTCTTTAGTTGCAGCTTCTCTTCTTCCATTGCAGTATTTTTCTTCTTTTGCAGAGATAACTGTCTCTTAATTGACGGTCAGTAGATGCGCCTCAGGCAAGGATAACTCTAGTTGTCTAGTTGTGATAGCGGTGTGTATGTGTGTGTGTGTGTGTTTGTGTGTGTGTGTGTTTGTGTGTGTGTGTGTGTGTGCTGGCAGGTGCCCAGCAGTGTGCATGTCGTGGGCGGACTAACTCGGCACAAGAAGTGTGAAATATGAGCTTGCACCATGTACAGTAAGCTTTTATTTACTGTAGGGTGTGTGTGTGTGTGTGTGTGCGTGTGTGTGTGTGTGTGTGTGTGTGTGCATGCGTGTTTTGTTTGCAAAGGTGTGTGGGCCCACATATAAGTCCATATCTCATTGTGTAATAATTTCAAGCTTGATAAACCAATGAGCATATTTAAATAGCAGGTGGTCGTGGTGGTTGTGTGTGCATCGCTTGCCTACAGTGTGTGTGTGTGTGTGTGTGTGCTGTCATATACTGTAAGCCATGTTCTCAGAGCCATCTGTTAGCTGCAGTCGTGATTCTTCAGCACCCATCGTCCTAATATTTCTTTCACCAGCGTTAAAGATGGGAGGGGAAACCAATCAGCTTTGAGGGGCAGGGTGGAGGAGGAGGAGGAGGAGGAAGAGGGTCTCAGGGAAAGATGGAGAAGAGATGAAGAGGAGAGAATAGAGAAAGAGGAATGTGGGACTTTAAAGACAAACAGTGCGTGGGAAGTCATGCAGTGGTTTTACAGTTACAGTCAGCACTGTAGTTCTACTTCCTGCTGTCGCCAGGCAGCATTTAGACTCAGACCCTGCAGCTAATCAACCACTAACCAGACTGTACATGTGTGGCCTTACAGCTGATCTGGAACCAGTTATTCATGAACCCATTTCTAATTTGTGTGTAAGTCCTTCCTGAGTGTCCTAGTTAATACTGGGTGTTTATAAAATATATTATTAATACTTTAAATGGCTATAATCAATATTATTGAACTATGTATCTTGATAGCGTGAAAGGCAGATGAATTATCATGTGAATCTGCAGCTTCACTGAGCTTCACAGTGACTTCAGCTCGTTGTTTAGCTGTCCGCTCTGCAACTTTACTGTTCTGGTTCACTCTCACGTCCTTGTAGAGTCAATTTCAGCCTCAGCAGGGAGACACTTTCAGTGCAAACGCTCTAAATGATCCCTGTCCACCACCTGCACAGCACCAAACAGCTAAATATATAGACGCCCCATTGGCTTATATGACTGGCTGTCTTTTTCTATTATTTTTAATCTTTTAACTATTATTGAAATGTTCTTTGTGTTGTTTTATGACCATGAAGAAGGCTACTAGCTGAAATATGTTGGTCTGACATTAAATATACACAACTGTACCCAAACAGCAGACAGACACAGTTAGCAGCTTAGCACAGCTAGCACAGATATTTTTCTCAGAGCTAAAAAAACAAAATGAACACTGGATGAACATTTGTCAGTTGGACAGAATTATGTCTCTAAATGGAATGATAATGTCTCTACATAAATGCTTTAGGAAAATTAGCAACTGTTTGCTAACACATCTCAGTGTTGACTTGAAACTTGACTTTTTCCTGTCCTCAAGTTGAAATCCTCTGCATGCAGTCATAACTTAGTATTACTTATTTGTAGTCATGTCGGATACATTGATCATATTTCATAGTACCTCTTTGAATCTAACACTACCTTTGTCTGTTGGTTCAGTTAGCGACGCAGCAGTTAGCTGGTGTAAATAGCTGAATTGGTAATGACTAATCTTGACAGCTTGAGTGGTGCAAATCTTTCATTTTAATTTAGAGATGTGTGAAGCTCCGCTGAACATTTATTTTAATAGGGCTCAGTTTCAATTCAATAGCAGGTGGAACCTGCTCCAGGCTAATTAGGTTTCTAACATCACCTTTAGCTGACAGGGAGGCTTTTTATATATAGCTCTACAGCTATATGTAAGAAACGGCTATAGAGTGTGTGCATTTAGCTTCAAGCCACACTGAAGACACTTGAAGCACATTTTTTAGGCTCATCTACAGAAGATCTTTAAGAGTAGTTATATAGTTATAGCTAGTTAGTTATATATATAGGGTTGCCAAATTCCAGGAATTTTCAAAGTTGGAAACTTTCCATGGGAATTTATGGGAATTAACAGGAATAAACCAGGAATTTACCAAAATTGAAGGTTGGCCCTTATCAGGGACCTTAAATATAGTTTTTTTTTCATAAGCTTGACTAAAACAACCAGGTACACTTGAATATCTGCTATTCTTCAATCACATGCACATAGAACACTGCTTACTGCAGGGCTACTGAGGCCATGCCCCCTACCTGCACAGGTGATTTCTGTACCTGGACCACACTTTAGAGCCCAGAGCACTGCTTATGACAAAACAAAATGTTTATATTTATGTTTGGATATGATACAGTTTGTTTAAATTACTCCCAATTTACAGACAATTTCCATGAATTAAGTTTCCGATTTGGAATATTCCCAAAATTCCAAATAACTGTAAATTTACTGGAAACTTTCCACCCCTTTGCAACCCTGTATATTCCTGGGATTGCTCAGGTAGGGCAGGTGGTATATGTTTTTTTTTTAGATATTAACATTAGAAAAAACACAGCTACAATAAACAATTAACAGCTCGGGTTTTGTCGTTTGTTTGCATTTTGGACCAACATCTGATGAACATTAAGTCTGTAGAACTGTGAGGAATATTTGATGAAAGAGTTTTCCTGTGGACAAGTGTGTGATGATGAGTGTGTCTGAGATCTGTCTTTTAGAGTTGTGACCACACTGATACAGTGTTTTGGAGCCTTCCTATTTATCTTTCCTGCTGATAATCTGCATCTCTCTGTAGCCTTTGATAGACTGTAGGCAGGGCCTTTCTGCTTCCTACCTTTAGCCTGGTTTTCACTACAGGGCCAAGCAGAGCTAACATGGGCTAATTTATTGACTTTAACTGGGTTATAATGCCACTGAATCACTATAATCATCCATTAATGTAGAAGTATTTGTCTTTGTGGCATGAATTATATGATGAATTATGATGAATACCTCCTTGCTACAGTATCTAAACTGTGACCCTGTTTGGCCCTGCTGAGAAAAAGTGGCTGTTGAAGAAGCAGACACGGAGCCAGTGACAGCATGCCCCCTGTCTTCTCTCCCGTAGAGCTCAGAGGCCGTTGTCCAATGGCTGAGCGACTTTCAGCTGCAGGTCTACGCTCCAAACTTCCTGGGCGCTGGGTATGACTTGCCCACCATTAGCCGAATGACCCCGGAGGTAAGGCAAACTGACCCCTGAACCCCAGAGAGGTCACAGGCACCTCCAAGGACCACAATGGAAACAAGTCTGCGTGACTTTGATTTGTGGTGTCCTTGATGTTTTCAAGATGCATGTACATCATTTCCTTTAAGAATCCTCAATGAGCACAATGAAACTACAACAATCTCTGCTCACCTCTCACTGCCTCCTTATCCAAACCTTCACCTCTCACTCCAATGTTTGTTAGATATCCACTTGATCTCTTTTAAAATAATGTTCTGGGTCCCAAAACTGCACAATATACAAAAATATTATGGTCATGTCTATGCTAATGATGCAGTTACGTTTTTAAATGCAGCATTGAGCATAAACAAAGCATCCCATTACACGTCTGCCAAGTTGATGGATTAGAGTTGGACCACGTCTACTTTAGTTCAAAAAGAAAACACGCCTGTAGAGTCTAAGCAAAGCTAAGCTAAGCTACTGACTGTAGCTTTATATTTACTGAACAGGCGTGCCAGTGGAATCGTGTAACTCGTAAAGAAACAAGATGTTCCAAAACTGTTCCTGAAAAAACTGTACATTTCAAATAACCTTGAGAAAAGTGAAACATAAAAGCCTGATAATATAATTTGCACGATATACACTGCATGTCAGAAATGTACTGTAAAGGTAAGTTACATCTTAAATTATTCACATGAAATTAAACAAAATGACAATAATATATAAGCTTAGATAGACAATCAGTTAGCTCTGACAATCTGAGAGCATGTTAGCTGCAGAGCAAGAAACAGTGGAAAGCAGACGTGCTGGGCAAAAGCATCTAAAGACGTTGGTGAGACTAAACCAGATCTGAAAACACAGTAAATATATTAGTTAGTTAGTCTTAGTTAAGTGGCCGGAACACGACTCAAAAGGCTGTTAGCAGGCAAACGTTTGTTAACATGTCGCCATTAAAAGATAAGATTGTTGCGTTACTGTACAGTCTTTGAGTATTTTTGTCCCACTGTGTGGTTTTAGGAGTTTTAAAGACATGGACCTTTACCACATACAGAGGTCTATTGAAAAATGCTATTGAGTTGCATTATGGGAAATGTAGGATCAAAGTGAAAAGTCAGAACACCTCAGACTCCGCTGCTTCGATTTTGACTTTCAAACTGTATGACGTAGTAACACTGCACCTTTAAATGTTTAGATTTTCATTTAGTGTAAATGAGAGTTCACATCTTTATATTGCATGTTATATTTGAAGTGATACTCTTTTACATAACTGCATCATATGTTCAAATGGCACAAGAAATGCATTCTAAATAACAAACTGTAGCAAAATCAGAAAACTAAATAAAGTGCAGAATTCAAAAATAGGCTCCACGCACGACCTCCTGACCCTCCCATCACCTCCAGCACTGCTGCTGCTGCTGCCTGCTCAGGGACTCGGCGGACGCTTTTTGCCGTGTTCGCCTACGTACAAATAATTTACAGCATACATAAATTATTTGTATACACACCTACACTGTGAGGCTGTGCATGCAGAGCCGAGCTGGCCTAAAGAGGGGTTTGTTTATCAGAGATGTGTCGTAGAATCCAGGCCTCTCCTACTGCGTGTGTGTCGCATCTGAATATGAGTTATGAAACTGTGTGTGGTGAGTGTGTGTGTGTGTTTGTAAGTGTGTTCTTGTAAGTCCACCACAACTACCGCTGAAATACACAGAGACCAGGGTAAACGAACAAGAAGATTCGTTCGTTAATTAAAACTCCAATAAATCTGCACAGTAGAACTTTACCTTCACATTGTTTGTGTTAAAGTCTGAGCTTGTTCACGAATGACAGAAATATGAAATATGAAGAGATGAACTGAAATGATATGACAGAGAATCTGCTTCCTCTTCACTGCAGACATTTGCTTTTGCTTTCTTTGCTTTTCTTTTCAGACATTTACATTTCTGCTCTGTTCTCCTCAACTGGCAGAAGCTTTCATTAGATGTCACGCCGTCACTTGTTTCTTTGTGTTGCAAGTTTTAGTGTGTGTGTGTGTGAGAGAGAGAGAGAGAGAGAGAGACTGCTGGAGAGAGTTTAGTCAATTTGTGGAGGAAAAGCCTGAACATGCCACTACTGTATCTCACTTGTATGTGTGTGTGTTTTCTTGTGTGTGTGTGAAGGATCTCACAGCGATCGGAATAACTAAACCAGGTCACAGAAAGAAGATGACATCAGAGATTAACAAGCTGAGTGTCACGGAGTGGCTGCCTGAGCAGAAACCTGTGAGTAACATTCAACACGCACATCAACACCACCATTCAGTGACCAAGCTACCATTATCAGTGTTGGCCAGCTTGGTTGAGCGCTCGTGTTTCTCGCGTTCCTATAGGCCAATCTAGGAGAGTGGCTGTCTGCTATTGGTCTAAGCCAGTACCACCAGGTGTTAGTGCAGAACGGTTACGAGAATATCGAGTTCATCACCGACATCACCTGGGAGGACCTGCAGGAAATAGGCATCACCAAACTGGGTAAGACATACACATAAATCCATCAGAACATGTGACCATGATAGCTACGGTATCTCTGGAGTCTGCATGTCATCAGGATTCACCAGCACAGACATCTTTCAAATGTTTCAGGCCACCAGAAGAAGCTGATGCTGGCGGTGAAGCGGCTGGCCGAAATGCAGCGCAGTTCAGAAGGGCGGGGCTCCCTCCGAAAGAAGCCGCCGCCAATCACGCAGCAGCAGGAAGTCATGTCTATGGACAGCCCGCCTCCAGACGGTGAGCTAACAGAGCAAGGTCATGGATGGCTTATCGAATGCCATGTGTCAGTGGTCAAACATTTTGCAGTACGCTCATGAGCTCCTGTGATATTAAGAATAATTTTCATATTAATCTGAGGTCTTTCTCTCTGTATGCAGAGCTCATGTCTCCAAAGATGAGCACCTTCCAGGACAGCGAGCTGAGCACCGAGCTGCAGAGTGCCATGACACAGCCGGGGCAGGAGGTCAGCAAAGCTCAGAGGACACGCAACCTCAGCAAAGACCATGACGAGGTAATAGGAGGAGGAGGTGGAGGTGGTGGAGGAGGAGGTGGCGCTGTGCCACCGAAGAAGGAGGCGCGGACTATGAGGCAGCAGAGCAGCCAGGGAAGCACGTCCTCTCACAGAAGCAGCGCCTCCTCCCAAGGCAAACACCGTCACTCCCACTCCCACTCCCAGCCTGCGCCTCCCTACACACCCCCTCATACTCCCACCAAGACTAGGACCTCATCTTCCTCCTCCACCTCCTCCGCCCAGAGCACAGCGTCCCCGCAGGCCAAACACAAGCCGTCCCCTCCGTTCATCCAAGGGGAGAGACCTCAGTCTCCGCGATCCCATCCCCCTCAGTCTCCAACACACCGTGGAGCCCCGTGTGCCCAGCAACAGCAGCCCCAGCAACAGCAGCAGCCTCAAGTCCAGCCACAGCACCAGGCGCACCCTCAGCACCACCCACAGACGCAGGTCATGGAGGTTAGGGAGAACCAACAACCACAGGTCCCACTCCTCTGCCTCCCACCAGAGGCCGAGCTGGCTGAGGGAGAAGGAGCAGAGCCTTCAGCGCTCCAGAAGAAACGTGCCCACAGCCTCAACAGATACGCTGTCTCAGACGGCGAGTGTGACGAGAAACCACGTGGAGGTGGAGGAGGTGGAGAAGGAGAAGCAGAGGTAGCGGGATGTCAGGGCCCTGCCGTCGCCAGACCGGAAGGAGGTAAATACGCCACGGTGACCCACCGCGTCAGCCGCAGCCACTCCGTCCGCAACCAGGAGAAGAACGCAAACCGCAACCAGACGCAGTCCTTCGCTCTGCGGCAGAAGAAAAAAGGCCCGCCGCCTCCACCGCCCAAGCGCTCCAGCTCTGCCATCTCCAGCTCCAACTCCAACCTGACGGACGCCACCAACGCACAGCCGCACACGCACACCACCACAGGAGGGATGCTGGACGTGCCTTACCACCAACAGCGGCGGGCCAGCGACCTGGGAGTGTCCGTGGAGGCAGGCGCTGTGGAGACGAGCAGTGTGGGAAGTGTGAGGAGCATCGCCGCCATGCTGGAGTTGTCATCTATAGGGGGTGGACCAAAAGGCAAGGCGCTGCAGAAGAACTTCCTGCAGGTAAAACACTTTGCATGACTCATTCTAGATAATTCTGTCATGCAGTTAATGAGCTAAAGCACAATCAACCAATCGTGTTGTTGTGTGTTCACCAGGTGGGGAAAACACGAGATGCCATCGGTTTGGACGGTGAAGTAGTGAACCGACGACGGACCATCAGCGGCCCTGTCACCGAGCTGGTGGCAGCTGCCAGACGTGAACAGCCAACTCCCTCTGCGTTCCCCCCTCCAACCATTCAACCTGAGACCTCCCCCATCACCGTAAATTCTCCGACACCCCCTCCGTCTTCGCCTCACCCCAGCTCGGGAGGCAGCGGCAGTTCATCTGAGAACCTGCCGTTTGCAGAGGAGGGAAGCCTGACCATCCGCCGGCAGGGTCGAGGAGAAGGAGAAGGACAGGTAGCTATCTATATACATGTTTGTCTATCTATCTATCTATCTATCTATCTATCTATCTATCTATCTATCTATCTATCTATCTATCTATGTAATGTAATGTGCTAAAATCAGCTTGCTGCTAATGTATTTTAACTCATATTCAGCTTCTGTGCTCTGTAAGCTTTATATGTGTTGTCTTTTTATCTGTGTCATTGTTTTTTGACTGTTTGTGCAACAATAACCTCTTGTCATGAATGTATGAATTTCCCGTTAGTGTGTATTTTGTGTTTGTCTGCAGGGTGACGGCGAGGGTCACCATGGAGACGGGGGTTACACGCCAGAGGACATCTCCAGGGTTGAGGGCACGGCGACCTTAAAGCGACGGCCCCGCAGCTCCAAGTCCCACCCCAATGGCTCCGACTTCACCCTCCAAGAGTCGTCCACCGTCAAACGACGGCCCAAGAGCCGCGACAAGGAGCCCGAGGGCTTCGCGGAGATGGCCGCAGCTAACGGAGAGCCCGTGGCGACTGGGCAACCGAACACCACGCAGCCAGTACCCTACCAGAACGGCACGGCCACCGTGAAACGCCGCCCGGTGTCTGATGCCGGAGTGACAGAGCAGCCGCAACCGCAACCTCAACCTCAACCCCAATATCAACCTCAACCTCAACCACAAGTGACTGCTCCTCCTCGCAGGGACAGTTTGGACCAAGGGGCTCCAATGAGCAATGAGGGAGGTCCAGTCAGGAAACCAAAGCCTCCAGTCTCCCCGAAGCCTGTTGTGGCACAGATAAAGAGACAGGGAGGCCCGCCAACACCTCCACACCCTGCCGCCAACAAGAGAGTCCCCCTGCCTGGCCCCGGGACACCTGGAAGCCCAGGTACTCACATGCTGTATTTGTCTGGTTGTATTGGTGAGGGCTAGGATTAGGTTAGGAAAATCACAGTCCAAGGTATTTTTGTGAAATACCCCCACTGGAAGGTGGGGCAAAAACCTGCTGTCATAAAGCGCAATGAGCCATGATGATGGCCGATGGTGTCAGTATGCTTGAAGCGAACCTGTTTCAAGCATACCAGCACCTTTACCATGAATACGTCAGAGGACACAAAGTATCCATGGTGTGAATACTGTGTGAACTGTACCTTGCTAATCACCGTGCGACGTATGCATCAATGGCGGATTGTTGATTTTTAGACAAATGAGTGGGAAACCCTGTGTTTGAAGTATAGTGCCCTCTAGTGTAACAAGACTTAAGAGCAGCTAATTAGAGCATTGATAATGACGATACAGAAGCCTGTCAGTGATCCAGCCATGCTCTTTTTTCTCTTTCTGTAGTGGAAGGAAAGAAGATCCCTCCGCCTGTCTCGCCCAAACCGGTGCCCCCGCCCACGGCGCCCAAACCAGCCAAGCTCATCCACTCCATGACCAGCCCCCCCTTCAACGACTCGGTCAAGCAACACTCTGTGGTGGCCCGACAGACCAGCTCGCCACCTTCCTTCCCCCCTTCCAACATCCCCAGCCCGCCAAACGCCAAGAGCCCGTCTTCTCAGAGCCCGCACACCCCGCAGACCCCCACCACACCACAAACACCCCAGACTCCCGCCACTCCCAGTCCGACCCCGCCACCGGTCAAGCCACCACGGTCCTCCATTGGGGGTGTGTCGGTAGATAGCGGGATGACGGGAGGCGGAGTCACAGCACCGGCCCCTGCGACGCCGGACTTTGGCGTAGATTCTTTGGTGCATCAGAAGCTGGAGGAGACGAGCGCGTCGCTGGCCGCGGCTCTGCAGGCTGTAGAGGACAAGATACTGCGGCAGGAGGAGTAAGGAGCACACACACTTCACAATGCTCTAATGCCCACACACATGCAAACATACACCAAGGATTCTACTCATGGTGGTAAACTAGTGGTAGTAATGCCACAGCAGTGAAGTCTGAAGGCGATTTGATAAGTCAGAGGATCATGGGAGTCGATCCCTTTTCTTCTTGCATCATCAGGTCAAAATTTGCATTAGTAAATGATTTTGGTTTATGACATTTAGTCATTTAGCTGATGCTTTCATTCAAAGCGACTTACAAAACAAGGAAACAATCAAGTTACAGTGTGGCAAGGATCACGGTCCAGTTGTAGAGGGGGATAGATCTATCATGTCCGGTTGTTGGTAGTGTTGGAGAGGAGGTCCTCTCTGAAGAGCTGGAGGTCTTCAGGAGGTCTCTGAAGGTAGAGAGGGACGCCCCTGATCTGGTAGGACATTCATTCATACGGTGCTGGAAAATGAAGCCAGTGTGGAAGTTTCAAAAACTGCAGTTCCTCTAACGTCCACTTGAGGCTGGCTCCAGAAGTGAGTCAGTCTCCATAAGTCCCCATGTTCAAATGTCCAACTTCACAGCAGAAATAAACATGTTTACAGCCTGGTACAAAAAACAGTTTTGGTCTCTATAGCTAATTTCCCCGTTCATGACAACTGTACTGAGGGTGAATTTATATACAACTCACCTGTTCACATTATATTAAGGCTTAAAGTTATGCAGGATTAAGAGTGTGGCCGCTTTGACTGACAGGTCCATGCCATTACAGATGGCTTTATTAGAGCACCCAGGTGTCATTCAGCCCACCTCAGGTCAGCAGATGATCCACGTCTTTGCCAATATTTAGATTAGATGGAGCAGTACATCCAACATGGCAGCAATCAGCGGCACAAAACAGCTCTGTGCATTCTTCATACTGTCGGGTGGCAGAGCCAGGCGTCGTCCATTAAAGAAGGTAACATGCTTGTATGAGGGCATTCAAGTAGGTGGGTGTAGAACCGGAGAACTCTGTAGTCAGCATTAGCGATTTGAATTTAATGTGGGCTGCTACAGGTAGCAAGTGGAGCTCAATGAGCAGCAGGGTAACATGTGACCTTTTGGATTGATTAAAATCCAGGCGTGCCGACATGTTCTGGATCATCTGAGAGTTTCACTGTGCAGTAATCGAGTAACATTCCCATCAGCCTCAGCTGTGCTGCAGTTTTTCTTAGTTTTCTTATATTGTTGGACTGCACTACAAGCATGTCGTCATCCACTGCTGAAGTTTCCAGCTTTAGGCTTTAGCCAGAGACAGCAAGAGCTGCTAAAATCTGCTAGCTGCAGCTGTCAATTGATGGTCAGTCATTAGGAATGGAAACAGGAACTGGGGGCAGCATTTAGCACATGGCGCTAACACCATGTAGCCCACACTTTGAGTGTTAGCACTGCAGATTTCCCAGCTGGTCTCTCCATCAACACACACAAATCTTTCAATTAAGATCTGAAGTGTTCCCCATCAGCTGCTTTAATGTTCTGTGTGTGTGTGTGTGTGTGTGTGTGTGTGTGGCTTTAATGTTCTGTGTGTGTGTGTGTGTGTGTGTGTGTGTGTGTTTAGCTCTGTGGCCGAGCAGAAGACCACCGTCAGCATCCTCGACGATATCGGCAGCATGTTCGATGACCTGGCCGACCAGCTGGACGCCATGTTGGAGTAACCGTAGAAAACGGTTAGCGCGTCTCCACGGCAACAGGAGTGACTCAGATGGCACAATGGGCAAACACGCCTCTCTATCTCTCTCTCTCTATCTCTCTCCTCCTCTTTCTATCGCGCTCACCCCCTCCTCACTCCTCCTGCCGTCCATCCATCACCACTCTGAAAAAAAAACCTCCTCTCCTCCTCCTCCTCCTCTTCCTCCTCTTCCTCTTCCTTTCATCTCCTCCTCTGCCGCTGATGATGAAAACGAGGCAGGCACGGACAGACATGAGGCAGAGAGTGCAAAGAGCGGAGGATGGATAAAGAGAGAGACACTAAAAAAAAAGGACCAAAAAAGGTGAAGAGGAGAGAAAACTACAAAAAAGAAAAAAAACAGAAGATGAAGAAAACAGAGGAGACTGCAATCAAACGTGGCTCTTTAAGAACTCCACATGGACGAACAAATAAACTAAACTAATTATGATTGAAAAACCAACTGTGTAATGAATCATAGTATGGTATGTGTACATTCTAAGCATGGAGAGTTTATATCTACTGAAAAAGTCCTGCATTAGCACAGTAATATATATAATATACCGATAAATATGAATCTAGCTCTTTGGTTTGATGTCTTGGTTCTGTGTGGAATGGTGACCTCTGGTGTTGTGACGATGTAAATGACTTGGTGGAAAGATTTTTATGTGACCAAAACGAGACTATTTTGCTCCTGAGGTGTGTGTGTGTGTGTGCCTGTGTGTATGCATGCATGTGTGTGTGTGTGTGTGTGTGTGTGTGTGTGTGTGTGTGTGTGTGTGTGTGTGTGTGTGTAAGACATGTGTGAGTGCGTGCGCTCGCTGATTGTCGGAAAAAATTCCAGGATCACGTTCAGTTTCCTTACCCTGGCTGCATCCATACACTCTGCTGCATCCTCATAATCACCCTCAGCACACACACACACAAGCACACATAGGAGAAGCACAATGACCCATGCAGCCAGCTTGCACACACACACACACACACACACGCGGGAGCCTGCACAAGATCAGTTCAACTGAAAGAAGAGGAGGGAGGGAGAAGACTGCAGTGAGGCTACAGCAGGTCGTCTGAAGACAGATGTAAGGTCCTGGAAGGAAGTTTTGGAAAGTTTTGGAGAAGGATTAAAGGGGGGTTGGAGTGCAAGGTTTTATCAAGGCGAGGTAAATGTGATAGTCAGATCAGGGTGTAGCAGCAAACTTCAGGTTTCCCCACACTCAGTCAGAATGAAATTCAATGACTGAAACATCAGTTTGTTGTTCAGAACCCTTTAAATTCATCATCCTGTCAAATTATGAACTTTATGAAGTTTAAGTAGGCCTGAGTTAATCCAGCGTTTACAGATAACCTCTCCAGTATTTGTCTCATATCCAAAATTTAAAGATCCCCTCTACAAATCAATGATTAAACCTACTACTTCTATTTCTGCTCCTTCATTGAAACATCTATGAATATGTTTATATTTTTATTCTCACCACTAGTTTAACACTGTGGGCGTGTTTCACTGTGTTCAAACTCAATGCAGTTATTTTTGTGTAAGCTAACATGAGGGCTGCCTGAGTCACAGTGGAAACACATGACAAGATCAGTAGCTGCCCCAGTACTGGTGGGTCCAGAATATATAAGATCCAGAACTTTCCTGAGTCCCCGTGTCAGGATCCCTGATCAGAATTTGGACCAAAGCCTCTCCTGACAGCTCCATGTGGACGACCGTCCTCTTCCCATCTCTTATCTCACACTCTCCTAACCACCCACTCCGTGTTGCCATGACAATCTACATCTACATACCCTCACCATCCTCATGGGCATCACCATGGTTACTACACAGTGTTGCCATGACAGTGCAGTCATGGGATAAAAAAAAACAACAAAACAAAAAAAAGTGCTAAGATGGAGCGAGTGGCGGCAGTAGAGATCTGTGAAGCTAGATGGTTTAAAGGGGCACTCCTGACATGTATTGGGGGTCCTACACTTCCCATAATGCAACTCAACAGTCTTTAATTAGACCCTTTCTTCCTGGTAGAAATCTGTCTTTCAAACTCTATGACCTCAGATTGTATGAAATTCTTAAAGTGATAAAATTATACTCAATGAAATAACCCTGATGACATCACCATGACATCATCAAGGGTATTTTTTTCAGATTGGACTCCTCCAGACTCAAAGAAAGCTGAGCTGTACTAACTGGGACGAGTAAACCGTCCTTCGTAAAGTTGATAGAGTGTCCCTTTAAGTTTCCCTCTAACCAATCACAGCCTGATCCGGTGAGCAGCAACTCAACTTGCACCGCGGCCCATGAAGAAAATCTCAGTGTCACAGTCCCACAGCGGCCACACTCCTTATGTAAATGACAAAGAATTCAGAGAATAGTTGTGGTATTTAAATTATGATCACATAGAGATTATATATATGGATATTTGCAACAAAAAAAAGAAGTGTATTTATGATGTGTGTGTCATCCTGAAGACTATTTTTCAAAGTGAACAGATCTAATCTGAGTGTTTGCTTTTCCATGCTTCAGTGGTCTGAGCTGATCAATCATTGTAGGATACCATGTCGGGATGTTTCCAGGGAGACTTTCTGTTTTTTTATTTTGATCGTGTACATGTGTCCAGGTGTGGCGATGTGTATAATAATAATAATAATGTTCAGTTTGATCATTTTTGTATTATTTTTAATGCAATGTTCCGTTTTGTTCTTTTATTTCAAACATGTGCCTTGCTTTGTGATTTTGGTCTGACTACAATACAGTAGATGGGTATGTACACTATACAGGCATCTCTCTCGCTCTCTTGTTCTCTTATTTAATATTCTGTCATAAAAAAAAGTATGCCCCCCCCACCACCACCAATGAGACGTGATATCTGAAACATGAAATCATCAGACCTATACAAAACCTGGTATGAACCAGTGTTTCACAATGCGTTCAAATGCTCACAGAAAAGTACAACATCTGGATCTCCCAGGTTAGCTATCCACATTCATGCGCAATTTTAAAGCTAGTGACATTAAAGGTAGCAATAGTACAACATATTGGGTTTAAAAATGCTCAGACTCAAATAAGAACATTGATACCATTGTCATAACATCTGTACAGTTAATATGAAGCTACATTCAGCAGCTGATTAGCCCAGCTTAAAGGTCCAGTGTGTAAGATTTGGAGCCTTTATTTTCAGAATAAGGCAGACATGGAATATAATATTCATAACTATGTTTTCATGCATGTATAATCACCTGAAAATAATAATCTTTCTGTTTTTTGTTACATAAGAATTCTCCTTTTATATCTACAGTATGAGCGGGTCCACTTTCATGAAGACCACCATGTTGAAACACTGTGTTTCTACAGTAGCCCAGAACAGACAAACTAAACACTGACTCTAGTCAGGGTCTTTAAAGTGTTGTTTCTCTTTACACTAGGAAGGTGAGGGTGATGTGAGGAGACTGCGATTAGTCCACTAGATGTAACTAGATTCTACACACTGGACCGTCTGGAAACGTGGGAAAAGCTAGCTAGCTCACAAACATACAGTTATACTACAGCTGTTAGCTGCTTCGTGTTACCAGTCCTTGTGCTAAGCTACGCTAACTAGCTGCTAGCAGTAGCTTCAAGTATATGAGAGTAGCATTAGTCTTCTCATTTAACTCTCAGGAAATTAGCATATAAGCAGATCCGCCATGTTGAACAGCTGTTCAAAGGAGATTTACTGAAAACGCACCTGATCAGTACAATTAGTTTTCATGGTTGATTCAGCTGGTACCACGTGTGTGTTAAACGTAGGTCTGTCATGTTTTTCTACACCCAGTGCGTAGTTTGAATTTCATCACTGTGTTCAGAGATACAGACGCCGACCTGATGTTTGTGTGAATTTACAAGAAGAAATGGGAGTTTAGCAGCACATGAACGCAGCATGCTAACATAGCTTCCATGGCAACTTCGCCTGATCAGATTCCGCTGACTCGGCTGCACAAAGAGGTCAAAGGTCAACTCTCGTTCCCTCACGCAATTTAACATAGCAGACATGCCCCCGACCTCCTCCTGTCCCGGCTGCAGCTCACAGTCACAGCCCTGTCACATTTTTTTTTCTGGGTCTCATTTTGGTCATCTCGTGTTGTCGGCATTACTTTGCAGTGTTCAGGGTTCTGGTGGGCATCAGGCTACACAGGTGAAATCATGTAGATGGTGAAAAAAAGAAAACAGATGGTCAGATATGTTGTGGAGCAAATGTATGTTGATTTTCTTGAAGACAAAAGCTGTTTTGATTTGATTTCCCGCCTGTGCTTATCTGAACGATACCGGACTGGTGTCTCCTCTGCTCTGCAGTGACTGTATGTGAATGCTTGAGAGGCTGTGTGTGTGTGTGTGTGTGTTATGTGTTGCTCTGCTATTGACTGTATGAAACCTGTGTGTGCGTGAGTGTGTGTGTGTTGTAGTGACTGGACAGTGGTGTGCTTGCAGTGACTGCATCTTATGGCCATCTGCTCTGAATAAATAAATGTTCTATACAAACTGATCCGTCCTCAGCCTCCTTCTTCGTGCAATGATGTGTGATTTGCATTCCTGAGGCCGTCCTCCAGGGGGCAGCACATGACCACTATACAACACTCATCTGTCAATGAATGTTTTAGGCCTTTTCACAGCCCTGATAACCAAATCAACAACAAAAAAAAACTTCATTTGTTAACTCTAACTAACTCGACAGCAGCAAGTTCCATTATTGAAATAACTCAGATCTACAGTTGTCAAAGTGTACAACAGTTTTATTGATCAACGATCAACTCAGGCTTACATGATTACAAGTATACAAGAAAATCACTCAAATGTGACCAGTGAAGACACTTCCTCTCTTCGGCACTTCTTTTCTTACCAAGGCTACAGTGAGAAGTGTTCAGATCTGCAGATCTGAAATGAAAGCAGAGTACTCCTGACCTTCTGGAAACTGAATTTAGCACATCTGTCTACATCTGGTGTGGATGTACAAGATTTCGTGAAATGAAAACATTTTTTCTTTGCAGATTTTCAACCCAATATGGGTCCTCGAACGTCACGTAGGGGGGCAGGCTTCACTTTAGCTCAATGGCACTTTTCTCTGTGCCTGCTCTTAGATTTGAAGGTTAATTACACACAATCAATGGCTTGACTTCACTCTCAGTCCATCGAGTATTACAGTCATAAAAACAACAATCAGTATTAATCTGCAGTTCTGTTCAGGGAGGCAGGAAGAGGGGAGAAGAGACACATTATGACACAGTCTTTCCTTACTTTTCATCCACACATATGGCACTCAATGAAACACACACACACACACACATATTCCTCTTTCCCTGTCCCTCTTTGTTATGTAGGCCAGCGTGAGTCATTCTCATGGGCACGTCCAGGCTCGGCACTGTCTTATTTTACACAACTGTACAACCGTTGAGTGGCTCTGAATACAACTCTATCATGGCACTAATAAACAAACTCAGTAAATCTATAGCTCTGTCGTCTCGTTAAGGTCTTTGCTTATTAAAAAGGTTTGTTTCGGAAGGCTGGTTTCACGGAGATCCACCACGGTGAACGAGGAGGGAGGAAATGTGTTACCGTCTGCGTCCGTCCACATCCTCGTGATCACTTCCATCCAGAGTCTGAAACGGGGCGTTAAGAGACAAACCCTCTTCCTCTGGACATCCTCCTGCTGAGGACTGGAAACGTTTGAATACTACTCAGCCAGCGTTATTATGAGTACACGAGCTGGTCTGCAGAGTGCGGGAATACTTCCTTCTATCCAGATGCTGATGAGGATCCTTCGTGTTTCTCAGTCTCCCCAGGCACTGCTCACTCACACCTCGAGTCTGGTTCACTGACTGATCCTCCATCACCAACATCAGCGCTATATGGAGGCCATCAAATTCTAGTGACTTCATCAGATCATGCAGCAGTTTAATGCTTCTCATGAATATTTATGTGCTCAGAAAAGAAATACCTGATTATAAATGTTATTAACTGAGACTTGAACTTGATCAGGAGTTATATAGAAAAACTACCAGGGTGACACAAAGGCGTACTCTGCCGTCGCACTGAGTGGTGGAGCCGCTTCTTCATGCATGCTGAACATACACTCTGGTTTTCTGTTCTGTATCAGGGAAAATCCAAAATCAGGCGACACAAACACGTCACCATCGTTTCTACAGACTGAGCGATGATCATCTCATGCAAAAGGAAAATCAAACCAAAACAGCCGGTGGATGATTATTCCAACAGAAACAGAAACAAAATGTCTTGATACGGATCTGTTACATTTGTTTCTGTGCTGCTGTTTCTTGTTACTTAGGAAACAGATCGGCCAACATCAGCCAATTGCTACAACCGCATATCTGTGGACGTCAAATGAACCGGTCCATCTGGACTCCTCCCTTATCAGGTGGTCTCCATACAGTTCTTTGGTGCACACCAAGTTTGATTGACAGCTTTAACACAAGGCTAAATGAACTGAGACAAACAGGTGAGGCGTGAAAGAGCCCAAGCTGAGCTCATTTGATCATTTCCTGTCACTGCTCACTGGAGTGTGTGTAACAGTCGGTCTCTTACTAAGACGTCTTTGAGAAATACATCCGATGCTCACCAGCAGCTGATTTTTTGATGTGGACAGAGGAATTGTGGGTAGGATGAAGAAGTCTGGTGGGAAAATATAACATGTCCATTTGTGGTGTGTCTCCATGTTTGTTAAACCAGCCTAAGACTAAATGCATCAGCGGCTTCATCAGTACACTTCTCAATTGGCAGCTGTGTCCACAGGAAGCAGGCGGGACCATCTACAGTCTGCTTCCTGCTTTGTTATGGTGATGCAGCGTCCAGTCTTTCTGGGTTTTGGCAGAGTGCGGTGCAACTGTAAGGCAGCTCGTCTTATTTTGCCCCATAATGCAGTGGTGATGAGGTCACTAAGGAAGCGTGACCCCCCGAGCTGGTCTTCGACTCTTGGCGATCGGGTCCGGGTGTTTGTTTGAAGTTTTAAAAGCATTAAAGGAGTTTCCGCTGCAGCTTGATCGTGAAGTGGCGGTTACACTGCGGTCTGTGGCCGCTAAATCAACATCAAAGAGGCGGTGTGGAGGAGGAAATCATGTGGGAAAGTTACCGTTTGTAGTGTGGAGTCCAGTGGACTCCTACAGAGAGGACTGTTCACTCAGCATGTCCACACCTGAGAGAGAGAGAGAGAGAGAGAGAGAGAGAGAGAGAGAGAGAGAGAGAGAGAGAGAGAGAGAGAGAGGTTAAACACTGGTTCTCAAACTAAAACTCTGGAATATTTTCTACAAATGAAATAAATGACTTAAAAACACATTCTTCTATCAAAATACTCAAAGTTTCCTGGCATATGTTGTTGTCTTTTTTAAGCACATACGTCCATGATTAGAAAGAGCTACAACGTGACAGCAGCATAGAAAGAGGAGGTGAAATGAAGCATTCAAAAACACTGGAGATCCAAACAGGAAACACACTACACAAGGACAGGTCAGGGTTCCATTCAGGATTCAACAATAAATGATTATATTCAAAATCAAACTTCCTGGAAACATGGTACTAATGAATGACAGTGTTGGTGAACATGGTGCAGCATGAGCAGACATCTGTCGTACCTTGACGGTGCTGTCGACAGCTCCAGAGAAGAGACGTCCTCTAGAGACGGCCAGAGCTGTTACACTGCCCTGATGTCTCAGCAGGGTCTGGGTACAGATCATGTTGTCCATGCTCCACACCTGGAACACACACAAACACACACAGCGTTTTTAATTAGCATTTCATGGGTATTATTATTACATGACAAACTCAGCCAAGACATGGACTCGCTCTGCTTGGATCTCACATGCTGAGGGAGCACAGATTAAAACTGGATTCATTTTGATGAAACACATTCATGCTCAGATGATTTCTCAGTTACAGATCAATGAATAGTTTGAGTGTAAAGAAGATTAGTGTATTTTTATTTATGAACTATTCACTATGTGAACTTTAGAGGTGCGGTCCTTGTGTTAAGCTAAGCAGCTGCTCACCATAGCTACATATTTTCCATACATGCTGGAGTGTGGTAGATACTACTGGACAGCAATGTTTTATTCATCACAGCTTAGCTGTAACAATTATTTTCATATTCGATTCATCTGTAAATGTTCATTGATTAATGATCACTGTGTCCACGATGACATCAAATGTCTTGTTTTGTCCACGATGCAAAGATTTTCAGTTTACTGTCAGAGGACGAATAAAAACCTGAGAAACACTCCAGAAATAAAAACACTCAGATGTTTGTGAAGCTGAAATCAGAGAATCTAAAAGATGACATCTTTATGAGTCACTGTTGTACACCCCTGTGTCTTTGTAACACGGCCACATGTAGTGTCCAGTGTGTCCGTCCTCACCCTGAGCGAGCGGTCGTAGGAGGCGCTGAACACTTTGGTCTGGTCGGGGGTGGAGATGACGGCAAGAGCATACACCGTTCCCACGTGACCCGTCAGGGTCCGCACCTGCTCCTTAGACTCGATATCCCACACCTGGAGAGAAGACAAGAAGACCGTCATCATCAAAACGCTGATGTCACAGCAGTCCGTCTGTGTCCAAGAAGGACTGTAAGCTTGGAAGATCATTGGAAGTAGACAGACACTGAATTATAGTGTGGTCCACCCCACATCTTACTCCATTTGCAGTGCAAAGTCCACTGTGGATATAATGTGAAGTCATAAAAACAAAACAAAAAGAGAAAGCTGAGAGCCAGAAGTGAGCTCATGCCTTCAGAGAGGGCGAGACACACTGCTTTTCTTCATAGGGCACGAATGAAGAAACTGCAAATCAGTTATGTGCTTGTGTGTGTCTCTTACATGGATGAGGTTTTCATAAGTTCCACAGACGATGTGGTGGTTAGTGACGGCGATGGAGTAGACGCTGCCTCCACTGGTCTGCAGGACGTGAACACAGTCCAGAGAACGGATGTCCCAGATCTGACAGACAGACATGAAGACAGAAAATGAGTCAGAGAGAGGGCTGCTGGGTAAAAAAAGACAAGACACTGTGCATGCTTTTACATGACAAACAACAGCAGGAGCGCACTGCTCTCATGGAAATGAATAAGGAGAACGTGGCTCCATGAAAATGTAACATATCTCGCCTGTGAGCTTTGTCTCTATTTTCATATGATCCAATAAAGGCTGAGACACCAACAGATAATCCACAACAACTATTGAATAGTGACAATTATTTTTATATATAGCACACTGGTAGCCACAGTTTACAAGCAAGCAAGCCAATCCAGAGTCCAACTTATCAAGCATTCAAAATAGAAGTTCATTTGCTTCATGTCAGAGTAGAAATCTGTCTTAAAAAGTTTCAGATTGAAACTTTCTTTCAGGAACTTTGTCAAAACTATTTAATTGGCAAAATGTTCAAAGGGATGTTTTTCACTGAATATTGGCAACATTTGTCATGGCAATTTCCACAGCAAAACATTTTTTAAACGTCTTCTGTGGCTGAGCACTGGCTAGAGACACACTCCTCTGCACAGTGTGCTGGATCTGTCCTTTCATCTCCCTCTGCTCATCCCTCATCCTCCCAGTCCCCCTCTCTCTGCTTTCTTTTCTTTATCTCTACAGCATCCCAGGGGTATTCATTAGTGACCAACTCGACACACACACACACACAGTGTGAATGAAGATGATAGGCAGACGGAGACAGTCCTTTTTTATACAGAGGGACACAATCCAATTACTAACCACAATACATCCAAACAGCTTTCACTGCATGATACACACAAACACACACAAACACACACACTACACGCACAGCTCAACAGTTACTGCAACAAGGTTTCTGTACTACAAATAATTACCATTAAAATTAACCCAAATTGTGTTCAGGAGTGACAACAACACAGAATGCTGCTGCACACAATAGCTTAACACAAGAGCAACTTGTTTTACATAGTAACATACTCTGTCACACACTCACACACACACACACACACACACACACACACACACACACACACACACATCTAAATTGAATGTGCTGGTCATCATGAACTGTGTCTAGTTTTATTTATGGTTTCTTGTGTATGAGCCTTTATCTTCTCTCCTCAAACTTTTTATTTAATACTCCCACTCCAACATGAACAGCAGCAGCCATCATCCAAATCCCACTCAAATCTGTCACTGGCACAGAAATCTGCAGCACCTGCCAACACTACGCTTTCAAATCTTCATCCTGCTGCACCTCATGACAAAACCAAAACTTGATGAGTGTAGAATAAAAATCAGGTCAGAACAGTCACAGTTATGTTGTCTGGTAAACAAAAAAGTCACTGCAGGACATTTATCTAATGGACCGTTAGCTAAGGCCCGACTTCTGCAGCTACTGTTGTTATGTCTTTGAGGGTGCTGGCAAACATAACACTTGAAACGATTCAAACATGTTTAGAAGCAGACAAAAGCAGGATCTGTTTTCTCGCCAACAAACGTGGATTCACAAGCAGATTCTATCAGCTGGTTAGCATGAGCTAATGCTAAAACATGGTTAGCTTCATTCAGTCTTTATCACCTAATCCCATATGTGTTATTTCATGTTAATCTACGATCTAGAAAATAATAAAAATAAAGAAAAACATTAAATGAGAAAGTCTGATTGGCACAGTACATTAAACATAAAGGCTAAACTATATGTTCAAAGACAAAAAGTAACCATGACTGCTGAAGAAGACAAACTTTACTGAAATGTTATTCTGTTATTCTAACGTAATGCAGAATAGTTTGAATGCTTAAAATAAGCGTTACAGTTTGTGGCCTCACTTTTATAAACGAAAGAGATTTAAGAATGAGGGATAATGGATGAGTTTGGCATTCTCTAATCTTAGTTTGACTTTCAGTACAAACTTCAGACCAAAGCAGGACAGCGACACCACAGGGGGCTGCAAGCAGAGCAGGAAAACTTTTTTTAAATTTATTCTAGTCTGTTTTAGCCTTTAGAAAACTAAATGAAATTGTTATTTTTAGTTAGCATTATTATTTAAGCTATACGCCTGACAGGATAAGGCCACTGTGAGGACCTGAACACAAGCTGTATCCACAGAGTGCATGTGTGCTAAACAGACTCATCCCGCATTAAAGAGCTCAGAGAACTATGGCAGAGTCAGGGAACATGAGGCTCCACTGCTCTATACTCCAAACTACTTCTTCCACAGGCGTGCTGTGGTTACAAAGGTTACAAAGCTCTGATTGGACAATGAAAACATGAATATGAAGTGTGTGTAGTTCTCCCCCGCCCCTCCACCTACCTTGATGGTCTGATATGAGCCACTGTACAGGTGATTCTGGGAAGCAACCAGTGCTCTGACCCAGTGATTCAGACCAGTCAGCTCCTTCTTCAGCTTCAGCTCCGTACCCACGATGTCCCACACCTAAACACACACACACACACACACACACACACACACACACACACAAATCTGGTTTATGGGCTGATCAAAACTACAAAACTACAAAACTACAATGTAAATGGGAAAAAAAAAAACACACACACACTGTACACTGAGCCTTAGATATGGGCAAACACACAGTGGTGAAAATAGTATGATGTCACTGAGCTGAAATGGGGAAAAGTTGAAGGGCAAGAAAGGAAAGTCCCTGTGTAAGCAGACTGACATCACACGCGCGCGCACACACGCGCACACACATACATGCACACACACACACACACACTGAGTCTAGATGTGAGCAAATAGCAAACACACAGTGGTGGAAAGAGTATGATGTCACTGTGCTGAAATGGGGAGAAGTTGAAGGGTAAGAAAGGAAAGTCCCTGTGTAAGTAGACTGACACACACACACACACACAGACACACACACACACAACCACAATAATTTCTTTCTCTCACTCGCTTGTAACCATGGTAACAAAGACAAGGCTACAGCCATCGGTCTTTGCTGTCTGCCTGTCCTCTTCTCCCCACTGAGCCACATTTTTACACTCTTCTTTATTTCAGAGCTCAGCAGTAAAGTCGGGCCAGACAACAACAATTATTAAACCACTTCTAACAGAATCAAATCGTGACAGATTTCTAACGTGTAATGACTGCTGGACAAAGTTAAAGCCCATCAGCTCACCACTTACATTACAGCGCAGTAATAACTAATATCTGGATACACTCTGCTCCACTAAAAGTGGTTTGGCCAAGATGACAAACAACCAATTCTCTTTAGTTTTACTGCCTGGTCTCTGTGCTTTGGCATCGCTGCATTCTCATTTATTACAGCTCATTGTGTACTTAATAATAATAACAACTTGTGTCACTCTTCCACAGTTTCATGTGGTGGACCTCAAGGCTCCATCCTAGGTCCTCTTTTCTACCGTACAAGATAGAATAAGGTTGTATTTTTCCTTATTATAAGCTCCATTTTCATTGAGATGCTGAATGCAGCAGGTTTTATGTTCATTGTTGAAGCAGCTAAACACATACATTGATTAAAAGATAGATTCATGCATTCATCTCTCCCAAACTAGGTCAACCTGACCTACAGTATAAGCACCACAAAGGCTAGCACCTTTCAGATCTTGTTTCTCAGAACATGCTTTCTACGTAGCATTATTTCAGTATGTATTTTTATTTATTGCCGTTTTGTCTTTTAGTTGTTCTGTATGTTCATTCTTCTGTTGTTTTCATTGTTGTATAGTGTCTTGAGACACTTTCATGTGTTGTAGATCTTGACTTGATTTAAAGGTGGTTTAAGTGACTCTGTAATATGAATCTAATCTCATACACTTTTTTTTTCAGATTAAGCAAATATATCCTCTTCTAGCTTTACACTCTGAAATAAAATCTGCTGCTTTCACACAGTGCTGGCTCTGTCAACTGGAAATAAAGTTGCTTGGACTGAGCTACACAACAATAACTTGTTATTCCAGCCATTCCAGTCAGGATTTGTGTGTCAGGTCAACGTTAAATTACTCGCTTATTTTCTAGTTTTCCAAGACGAGCTGTCGTTGTGATGTTAGCTACAGCAGCAGGAGAGTTGTGAGTATTGCTGTCTGCAGCTGGTTCTGGGAAACAAATCATCCTCTCTGCATGATAGCTGCACAGCAGACACACACACTGTTGACTCTATCATGGTATTTGTCATGGTGTTGGATTACGCAACAATCTTACACCACATTTAATCAGAGAATGAACGGATGACTGTGGACCCAGCACGTACTGCATCATACATCATGTACATAACGCTACCTTAATGGCCTTGAGGGAGCCGCTGAACAACATGTTGTGGGAGGAGACCAATGTGCACACAGGGTTGTCATGGGCACGGATTGTATTGACTTTCTGCAGGGTCTGGATGTCCCACACCTACGCAAGATGCACAACAAGAGAAAGAGAAAAACTTCTATAAGATATGCTGATCATTAACTGTGCAAGCTTGTTCTTAAAAAGCAGAGTCACTCACGATGATGGTGCAGTCTGCAGAGCCACTGTATAGCTTGTTTCTATGGTGACAAAAACAGATACGACGAGTCATGCTTTGAGGGCAAGTTCTGGTCATTCCCAGTTGACATGCATCTTATGATCGCAGCGTGTGTTGGTTATGTGAGTGCGTGCATTTCATTACCCCTGGATACACAGCGCTAGCACGATGCCATCATGACCCTCCAGGGTTTTCTGACACTTGTAGGTGGTGCAGGTGTCCCATACCTGAGAGGGAAGCAGAAAGATGGATGACATGCTGCCAAAAGGCTACAAAACAAAACGAGCTTTTTGAGCTCATCTCCTTTAAATGGTGTCTTCTAATACTTGAGTAACTGTATTAGCATTAAAAGAAATCT
Source organism: Larimichthys crocea (assembly GCF_000972845.2). Lineage (NCBI taxonomy): Eukaryota > Metazoa > Chordata > Actinopteri > Sciaenidae > Larimichthys > Larimichthys crocea. The sequence continues at coordinate 12,378,569 of NC_040022.1, forward strand.
ATAATAATTTCACATTCCAGAAGAAAACAAGGTGGTGGGTGGAAGTTTTCAGAATCTCTCATGAAGGCATGTGGGTGAAGGCCAAAATCAGCACTGCGTCAAAAACAAGCTAACAAAAGAGACCATGTGGGCGTGTTGCTACAGGTCCAGTCCAGTTTAAGTAATAGAGTCACAAGTTTGAAGGCCACAGTGGACTGGGCGGACTTTAAACATAGTGCTAAGGTAGGTCTGTTTCATTTCAGTTGGTGTTACCTTGATAGTCTTATCTGAGGATCCAGAGAAGAGCAGGTCTCCAGTGGAGTAGACACACAGACACCAAACAGGACCCTGGTGGCCAACGAATGTGCCCTTACACTTGAAGATCTGCTGCGGGTCGTATGCTGCACACAGACACAGACACAGAGACAGGGACAGGTAAGACAGGATATGTGCTTTTCACTGGACACAAGAGTATAACTGAAGCAGAAAGAAGAGCAGAGGAGCAGAGGAGGAACAGGCAGAGTTTGGTAAAGGAAAGTGAGTGACAGGGAGAGGAGGAAGAAACTGCCAAAGAGCAGAGCTAGATTTTGCATTAGATTTTGAATTTTAACGATTAAATCATTCAAAGTGGACATGTTCCAGGTATCAGCACAGCTTTATTCAAATGCCTTCTTCCACTGATGCAATGCAGAATAACGAGGACAAAGGGGATTATGAAAAGGAGGAGAGACAGACAGGCAAATACTCACAGCCCAGGATCCCCATGTTGAGTCTGGCATTGATGTGGGACAACTCATCCTGCAGAGACACAGGCAGTCGATTGGGGTGATGTGTGCAAATCAATAATCAGTAACAGCTACACTAACACACCGACTCCAGACCTTTGCATGAGGCCACCTGATTCTGACACACACTCTTTGCAGGTGCACACACACTTACGTTAAGCATGGAGGCATCTCTACGAAATTCCATGAGGTCTTCGCTCAGTTTACTCTGGTTCTCGTCCAACACGTCTGAAAAACACACACACACACACACACACACACACACACACACACACAGGCACAATAACTATTACAAAGAGGAAAACAGTGAGGACTCCGTGCTCAAGCAGGGTGGCCTGGCCCATTAGAGTCATAAAACTTTCTCCAGCCAATATTTCCTGTTAACAGTTATCAATCAGCAGCTACGTGATCTTATGCAGTGCTCAAAACTCGCAATTACCAGGATTTTTCTCGGCCATTAAGAATTCTCATACCCACCTTCAGGTATGGAGTAATCAGTAATCAATTTTCCCCCAAATAATAAATCTGTAAAGCTCTTTGTGTTGACCTGATTAAGATATGTGTAAGTTACCACAAGGCTGTAACTACAGAGGCTTGTGAAAATGTAAATCTATATTGTTTAAGCTTATTGAACTGTGACAGAGACAGCTTCATGTTCTTGTCTAACACACTTAAAACACAATTTGTGCTTCAGGCTTTAGACTGAGCCGATGCTGCACTCGTTGGCCTCTGTGTCCACACAGAAAAGTTCTACATGTCTTTACCAAACCACCTCAATCCTTTTCAAACAGACCAAATCCTACTTGCTGCACAAGCTGCATTTTAACTCTAGTTGCTAAAAGGTTGTTGTTCATTATTAACATTCTGATATACAACGTGCTCCTGATGACCATGTCTGTAGATATTACCAACACTGAAGAACTTCTCTCTTGGCTGTATCTTACCAAATTTAAGCTCCAGGTTTTTCTCCAGCTGATCTAACTTCTCTGAAAGTTTGCCCAACATAGAGCGCAGGAAGGCAATGTCTTGATCCTTCTGGGCCAGAGTTAGCTGCATCTCATGGAATCTAAACAGGGAGGGTCAAAGGTCAGAGATTTCACACAGATACATTGATAAGTTTATTACATTTAAATGGAGTTTCAAAGGTCATTGAAAAGTTTTCATGTATACCAATGAAACCAGTTTGTATAACAACGAATTGGATGTTTGTACACTGAGCTGTTCGCATGAGAATATCTGGAATTTTTCTTACAATCACCGCCTCCACTTGAGTCTGTCTGCTCACCTGTCATCAGTCTGCTGCAGAAACTCCTTCAGACCTTCGAATTTACACACCTCCAAGTGTGTTTCATACGTGTCCTGGTTACCAATGAACGTGCAGCTGTCGGAGAGGAGAGGAGAGGAGAGGAGAGGCAGGTTAGTGGAAAGTAGAGGAGAAATATAAAGAGAAGAAAGTGACTTCATGATACACAGAGAAATCAGTGTGTTTGAAGGACTCACCCATATTTAGAGTGTGGACATTTGATGTGCTCACATTCTTTGAGGTGAGCCTCCAGGTTCATGGTGAGCAGTGGGGGGCAGGAGGGGTTGTTGGGGCAGCGGACCGGCCTGTAATCACAGCTGGCCTCGTGTTCTCTGCAGAGGTACAGTGAGTTGGGGGAGAGGAGAGAGGAAGTAGTCAGTAACAGCCTTGCAATGTGTTGCTGCTTTACAGTGTATCAAATAACATTCATATGGAAGTAAAATATCCTATCACATCTATCTCTGTCTCTTACTTGCGTGCGGACAGTTTGATGGTGAACGGACAGCCCAGTGGGTCCACCTCATATGCTCCAGGTTTCCCGGCCACTGTGGAGGTGGAGGCTGCAGCCCCACCTGCAGCGCTAGCTGTGGCCCTGCAGCCGTATTTACAGTGAATGAACAGCTCTCCGATCTGCTCGGCTACTGCAATGTTGTTCACTACAACTGTTAGCTTAGCTGCATCCACTGGGCACTTGTCTGTGAGGAGAACAAACACGTGTGTCACGTCATAATATGGTACACTACTCTGACACATATCAATGGAAAAAGAAAAGTCTCTTACTCTCACCTGAAGTCAAGGCACATCGTCTGCAGAAGGTGTGCTGAGGAAGCAGGAAACACATGCACAGTTAAATGTTATCTACATTGTTTGAATGTTTTAAAGCAATTGAGCCATCACTATGCCCCGCCTCAATTTATAGCCAGCCACTCTCTGATTTCATAAGCTCAGATGACAGCTGTTGCTAGGCATGCTAACAACTGTAGCTCAAGTTAGAGCAGATATACATCCTGCAGACGTTTGCTGATGTATTATTGGTGTTTGATAAAGTAAAGAAGACAAACCATCCAAACACGGCGGTCTACATGCACACTGCTCTGGCACGTTGAGAAATCCAAAGCCGCACAGACCTGTCATGCCTAGTTACAGTTGCTAAGCTATGACTGAAAAATTGATGTTCTTAGCAAACTGTCAATTTTCCCGATGGTGCATAATCAAACACAGCCTGCCAGGGAAAATGTTACGTAAATGTAAACTCACCCCACACGTGGTGATGACGGGGTCCTTGAAGACATTACAGCACAGCTGGCAGCACAGTTTTACTGACGGCTGTTCAGCAAAAACCTGCGGCTCCTGCACACACACACATAGACACACACACACACTTATTTGTTGTTTGTGGTGTGGAATTAGTTGAAGACTAGCTTGTTACTCTGATTTTTCTCTTGCGTTTAAGTGTATGTGAGAATATGTTTATGTGGGCATCATACCGTGTCCTCCTCCTCTTCATGCAGAGAGAACGTAGAGCGCAGAGACATGTTGGACTCGGAATGCAGAGATCGGACTGAGATGGCTGAATCTGACCTTCGAGGGGTACCGATGGGAGGCTGAGGAGACGGGGAGGAAGCGGTGGAAAGAATAAGTTTTACTCTATCAGACCAGATGGGCAGGGTCTTGTGTCATCATTATAGTTGACACAATTAATGAGCTGAAAGGTGAGATTTACCACTGGGGAGTTAGATAATTGTGCCTGTTGATGTCTTTGAGCTTTTGAATTTATTAGGGTGGGACCGAGGGTGTGTGTGTGTGTGTGTGTGTGTGTGTGTGTGTGTGTACCATTCCATCGTCATCGTCCCGGGGAGAGTAGGTCAGAGTGCTGGAGGAGGAGGGAGTTCTTCTGTGCTGCTTGTAGGTGCTGGATGCTTCTGCTGAAAATATACGAAGGCACATTCACTAAAAATAATGCTGCGTGTAATAAAGTACTTCAGTAACAATCAAGCAAAATAATGTAAGATGATAAATAATGAAAATAATGCAGAAAAAGCTGAGGATTATTTGTGGATCACCTTTAGTTCCAGGAGCCACGGCTGAGAAGGTAGGGCCAAACGAGGCGTCCATCTTGCTCTGTAGAGGAGAATGGAACGGGTGGACAGACGAGCCAAGAGAGAGAATGGAGTTAAACCATGAGATCATAAATCACACAATAAGTATAATCTGGGTATTTATTTCAAATCTCTCTCCGTGTCACACTTAGTGTCCCTCACCCCGCTAGTGGGGTCGGCTGTAGGGGTGGAGGGGCAGCCCGGGACGGCTGCTGTGGCGGCTGCGGCTGCTCGTGCGGGGTGTCAGATGTAGCGTGGCGTCTTGTCCAAAACACACACACAAATGCTCGAGGAAACGCTGGACTACTAGGCCTAGGGGAAGAGGAGAAATAGGACAAGGAGGGGTGAAGAGAAATAGAGCATTAGTGAGGAGGGGAGTGGGAGTCGGATGCTGTGACACACGGTGAAAAAGCGATTTGCCCCTGAGGAACTTTGCAGGCTGAACTCAGGATTTAATACATAAGGCTAGCCATAAGTTAGAGACAGAAAAAACACACACCCACACTTGGCACAAAACATGTGGCGACCGCCCGCCACGACAGGCAGGGCATCACGGAACTTAGACACATGCAGTGGAGTCAATGCGGCTGAACAGATGTTCGACCTACTTTACTGACTTCAGGCATGGCAACGCGATCATTATGATTCCACGAAGAAGTTTTACAGTTTACTAACTGATGAACTTTAGTTATCCTCCTCCTGAGAGACACACACACAGCTCAGACAGCAGGATCAAAACACACAACAGCTGTGTGACCAGCATCTGCAAACCCTCACACACACACACACACACACACTCACACTCACACTCACACACAGGGAGAAGGCTGAGAGAGGGAGGGAGCGACACGGAGACAAAGGGAAGAGTTAGGAAGTGACAGCCAAATAAACCCGTGACCCGGACCCCTTCACACTGATGTAAACACAAAGGTATGCGGGCTGTCAGCTAGTGTGCAGCTAACCGCGTCCAGCTCCTCTAATCCTCCAGCCAGCCTCACTGTCTGCTCTCTCACAGGCCAGGAGGTTTCCGTAAAGAGGAACCTCGACCCGGAGGGACAGAGAGAGGGGGGCGGAACACACACACACACACACACACACACACACACACACACACACACGAAACGAACCAAAGTTGAAGACTGGCTAAACAGGCCGAACATACCGGAGCATAACAGCTTAATAGACGACAGCCCATGACGCACTTATCTTATCGGCCCGTCATCTTCTTTAAAACCGCGACAATTAGCTCGCTAGCTAGCTGAAGTGGCTTGTTTGCTAGCTTAAGTTAGCCAGTGTTACATTTTTCCATAAGCAGCCGCTGCTGACGCTAAACTCTGCCAACAACACACGGAAATATCGCGTTACGCTGCAGTCAGTCGGGTTATTGTTTCGCGCTCGCTCGGTTTTAGTTAGCATACTTACCATTTTTTCGTAACAGCGCAGCCTCAAGTCTGCAGACCAATTCCTAAATCTTCTCCTCTCTCTCTCTCTCTCTCTCTCTCTCTCTATCTCTCTCTCTCTGTCGCTGCCTCACATACACACAACTCAACTGCCGCAATGTGTTCTGGGACGTGTAGTATCGAGCGAACCCGCTGCCCCCTCGACGAGTATCGTCCTTCTCTCCGCTGTCGGACTACGCTACCCACAATCCACTTCGCGGAGCTGCCATTGGACTCGGTTCTGTCAGTACATTCCGCAGAACCAACTGCAAAGCGCGCTCTCCCCGAACACATCCACATCTGCTCCGGTTCCGCGCCGTTATTGGTCCTCGCGGAAACCGAGCCATCATGCGTCAACCGCCGTCACGTTTTACGGTGAGCGCACGTGCACGGTGGTGTGATGTTGGAAGATGCTGAACAGCATCCAACATCAGAGTCTGTGAAACATCATTATGATAATAAAAGAAGAGAGGAAATCCATACGGCTGCTTTATTACAGACACACTGTGATTCTACACAAGAAGCAGTGATATGTTTTATGTTATTACAACATAATATAAAAACACTTAAAATATATTAACAATTATGCACTGTTATCAGTGATGCCGCTTAAACAGTAAATATTGCAAATATTGCACTGTTTCCTTGAAGATAAACATTAGGCCTACCCAATACTATATACATATACAAACTATATATGTGTATAAAAATTCCCTTCTCACCCTATGGTGGGTGCTGTGTCTTCCTCGACCTCAGGTCCTGGGAGTTTGAGGGTTCTGCGCAGTATCTCAGCTGTTCCTAGGACTGCACACTTCCTCAGACCTCAGGTGTTGTACCTGGAATCTGCTGTAGCCACTCCTCCAGTTTGTGGAGGTTTCCTCTTTCAGCCCTTGGTATTTCTCGATCTTCTCGTGTTCCTTCTTCCTAATATATATATCTATATGGCTACATATATATATTGCACATTGCATGAGGAGCATTTTCACTGTAAACAAACAATTTCGAATATTACATTTAAAAAAGGATGTTAGTACTGTTGATTTCCCGTTTAATGTTGGCATTATACAAAATAAAGGTTTTGCCATTAAATGTTATTATTACACAGTTTTTCAATTAACAGACTCTAATATAAAATATTTTACTTTATACTTTTACTTCATTCTCTGTAAATTCCTTTAGATGCCGTATAAATAAAGGTTTTCCTTAAAATATGACTGTGTTTTGCTGTATATGTATGGAAATCTACAATACTTGTTCAGAGAGATGATGAAGATGAGAAGATGAAGGTGCTTGTGAGATTCTGAGTGTGAACTGTTAGCGCTGTCAGCACATCATGTCACATATGAAGTGCTCTTAAGTGGTAAAAGCACAATTAGTGTGTTTTTTCCATCAGGGCTCAGTATCAGATACTTCATTATTATTAATGTTGCAGTGCAGTGAGAGATGAAATACACAGAGTCTTGCTTTATTTGCCTTTCATAGGAGTGAGTATAAAACTACAGTTTGTCTGTTTCTGTTACATCCTGTAAGTACAACACAAATACCAAAGATAACATCTAAAATTGAAATATTACTGCTCAGTTATACATTGAATTCTACATAAAACGATGTGGTCATATTTCCATGATGCTGTTACTATAAATTCACTATGAAATACACAGATTGGTCATAGAGGAATAATATTAATAGATTTAAGGAAAATAATAAGCTTCATTGGTGGACCTCTCACACTATATGGGATTTCATCTTTGCAGAATTGTGTGGTATTTTATTGTTTGTTGACATTTCCATTTTGATAAATTCATACACTTATTGCACTTAGCAAATTAAGTCATTCTTTTATTGACTCTGACTGATTATATACCCCACACTATAAATTATCTGTGTGTGTGTGTTGGGGGGGAAGGCGGTAGTCAGTCAAGTGCTTTTAACAAACAACACAAAGCTCTTCACCGAGAACAAACTGTGCAAGAAATCCAATAAACCCACAGCACTTAATGAACATCCCACAGTCCTTGACTTATATCAGCTTGATGAAGAGTGTGTGAGTGTGTGTGTAAGTATAGAGGAGTTGTCACAGGGAACAAGCTGATGTCAAGGATTATTTAGTCTTCAGTTCTTCACTTCATCTTAAGGATGTGTGGACATCAGGTGGAAGTGTATAAACATGTTTTTTTCATGATTTTATGCAGTGGTGCAATTCAGTACGAGGTACTTTGTGAAAACCATCTCCAAATTCGGCGATTTTGAACATTTTCCCGCTGAATTAACAGTTTAAAACCCTCTTAGACTAGTTGGAAATCAATCTCATGAAAAGTTGATATTTTTTAAGATTCTCACATTAAATATGATCATCTTATAGAATATGATGCACTGATGTAGATTAAACTACCAAACAGTAAATAAGGCAATTACAGTGAGCTCAACGGTGAACATGACCAGCAGTAAAATGCAACATCCACAGTAATGCAGCATGAATATGAATCCAGAAACATCAGATATGACAGTAACAGATAGGGAGCATATCTCTGCACAAGTACTTTTATTTTTCATACTTTGCTGATACGTACAGGACTTTTACTTGTAGTGGAGTATTTTCAGTTACTGATACTTCTACTTTACTTCTTCTACCACTGACTGTATGTTACCTTGTTTTCACCAGAAGAGGGCGCTGCATATCCAGATGTAATCAGAGCACTGGACTGAAGTGTTGTGGCGTGTGTGGCTCAGAGATGTGATAGTGATGCTAGAAATGCTGTTTAATCCACGTTTATCATCAATGTATCAGTGTGTTAACGTACAATTACCACAACCAATGCATAATGTAACACTGGCATGGTCAGGGAAAATTTGAAAATATCACTGCAGGAAAAGCACAGGAGTAATTCATCAAATGAATAATAGCTGAATTCCATTTAGCTGCTAGTTAGTGTAATGGAGATAGTCCAGGGTAAGGATGTTATTCTAAATTTGGTTATACACTAAAGAAAACATAGTTCATAAGCTCATCATGTAACTAAATCTGTCAAATATGAAGTGAAAAGTAAAATATTTCTTGTGGTGAAATACAAGTACAATGGATGTACTTTCACTTTTTAGTTCTATACAGTTAAATGATTAAGCATTTTATGACCTTGGCTTTGGACAACATATGGGGTCAATTCCAGGGCAGAAACAGACAAATTTGCCTCGGTGCAGTTCTCTAGCAGTGTGATGTGCTGTGATATATGTGGAGCGAGGTGCAGAGAGGACAGAGTCACCATACACAGGGCTGACACATGCAGCTCTGCAGACTTTTAAACAGTAGATGCATGTGAATAGATGCCCACATGTGCATAAGAGAGAAGGAGGGAGCTGTAAATAGAAAAAGAGAAAGACCAGGCCTGAATGCTGTAATGCAGCCGCGAATAAGAGACGTTTTGAATGCAGCACAGCTCAGCGTTCCATTAGAGCAAGCCCAGGCCATTAGTACTTTTATCTTCTTTGTGTGGGACAGCACTGACAAGACTTCCCTCTCCATCCACAGCATACACTCACTCACACACACACACACACACACACACACACACACACACACACACACACACACACACACAGCCAGCCATCTCTGTCTCTCTGATGCAGATGTTGCTACACTGTTTTAATGGCGGTCTTAAGAGCAGAGCAGGAGAGTGATTCAGCTTCATTTTCAAAAGCCTGTCCTCTCCTTTTTATGCTGATAAGATGCCTCAAACAGCTGACAGTGCGTACAAAATATCTCTGCCAGTCTCCTCTGAATGTGCAATTACAAAACGTTTCATTGTGTCCTGTCGGTTCAGTCTTCATTCACAAAACACTTGTCTCCTTCTGTGCAGATAGCCATGCCTGGAACAGCTGACAGTGTGCACAAAGCACACATATAAAGCATGCTCTGCATGTGACATTGAAACATTGTACAGAGTGACAGTCTGTGTCTTCTGTCTGCAGAAACATGTCTCATTTGAGACCAAGAAACAACTGACAGCATACAACATGCTTCTCACACACACATAAACATAAAAGGTCCTCAGTTCTTGTACAATATGAGGTGGCCACAATGTCTCTTTATGTGCAGTTGGAGGAGAAATATGTGCACTTAGCCACTGTTTATCCCCAAGAAGGCAAGTTGTGTCAAATCTTGTGTTTGAGTCTTTTCTCCTCCTCTCCTACTTTGCAATTTCAGCTCTCAAAAACCCAGGACAGAAACGTGCTACATTTGAAGTGTGCCGTGTCAAATCCTGTTCACTCTCCAAAGCCATCATCATACCAAGGTCAATGATATTCAGCAACATCAGCATGTATCATCTATGATGATATATCATCATGAGTGTCTGATCATATATCAGACACTCCAAGTCAAGTCCAGTAGCCATCAAACTGGCTTGTGCAATATATAAGAGCAATTTTCTCATGCATGCATACTGCACTTTATACAATCAGTGTATTCTCTGTACAGTCTCTCAAAGAATAAATTTTTTTATAAGGTTTTAGACTTACATATTGCATAGTTCACTGTTACTTGGCTTTTATTTTACTGTTACTGGTTTTATTTAACTGTTATTTCTACATGTGTATATAGTGGAGTAGAGGATATCGTATAGGAGTATATTGTTAAAGTTTTGTTTTCTTACTATCTAACTTACCGTTTGGGAGCTGCGGTAACAAAAACAATTTTTCTGCGGGAATTAATAAAGTATTTCTCATTCTGATTCTGATTTCTGATGCTATTTAGCAAAGAATTTTAAAATACACAAGTGCGACTTCATAGCTTAAAGTGGATATGATTAATATTTTGATATAAACAATGGATAACGTGTGTACGAGTATGAGTGAAACGAATGACATATGGAGGCCTTTTATGGTCTTTCGGCACATTGTTTTCGTTTTTACAGCATACAACTAGGGTGGAAATAGAGCTAAAAGGAGAGTATCAGCATATTGTTCATCAGGTGGCCAGAGGCACGACTTTAAAGGTCCAGTGTGTAATATTTAGGGAATATCTATTTAAAGAATATGGCAGAGATTGAGCATAATATGCAACATGCACACCTGTGTTTTCATTAGTTTACAATCAGCTGAATCTGCAATGTTGCACTGCCACGTTTCTAATGGACAAACCAAACACTGGATATAGATATTGCGTTAAATGTTTTTCTCATGTATCACAGTCACCGTGGCTTCACCCTTGGAACGGGAGGGTGAGCGTAGGGGGTTTGCAATTCACAACTATACTACTAGGCGGCATGCCTGACTACATCTGTACCTCAATGTATGTTACTGCTACTATCTAAATCGTACACACTCATCCTTTAAATGAATGCTAATAGTGCTCTATGCGTGCTTTAAGTGTAAATAGGCAAACTGTTAGATAAGTCTTAGCTAAGTTCACCATATGTTTTGTTTCTGGTGCCCCCAAGTGGCCAAAAAGTAAAAAAAAAAAAAGAAAGAAAAATAGTTAGAATTCAATACACTGGTGGTAAGGTCACACAATGCAAAAAGTACAATTAGAATATTCGAGTACATTGGAAAGCATGTATTGTATTGTTGGATAGCAGTTTTTGCCTACATTCTAGTCTTGCATCAAATACTGGATCAAAACTTAGTATTCATTTCTTGTCTGAGTTTCTGTCTTGAAGGCATGGTATGTTGCATCCTACCTCGCAGAATGTCCGATTTTTACAACTTTCTGACATGTAATCAATCACTTGGTTGCTGGTTGTATTGAGGAAGGTGAAGAAGTCAAGCCATTGTCCTGGACACAACGACTGAGAGTGGGCACACAGTCTGAACACTTTGTGCATCAATCTTCAGTGTAACTGTTTATAAGTGTAAGGCCTGTGTAACTTCAGTCATAGAGAGCAGTCTGTCACATTTTGTAATTAAGGGTGAGAGAAAAATCTACATTATTTGCATGTAGACTAGCTTAAAAGTGATCAAATGTCATACAGTATTAAGACTCTTGAATTTCTTAGTGCCCATTATTTTCAAGTTTTGGAGTGTTAAAGTCTTAATAGATAATACGGATGTTAAACCTTCATGTCATCAAGAAAGATAAGTTATCATACCACTTCACTCAGGACTGGAATATTTCATTACATATTGGACAGAGTGCAAACCCCATGAAGACCACTAGTCCTCTGTTACTGTGTATGCAGGTTTCACTGTTGCATATGATAAATAGAAAATGATTTCCTTAGGATACATAACTTAATTAAAAATGTAAAGAGAAGTACAGGTATTGTTTTGAGTGCAACATGAAGATGAAGATGAAGATGAAGATGAAGATGAAGATAATTGAACCACAGTTGAAAATGAAATACAGCTAATATTAGTTGCACCCTTGCACACTTATCTTTCCATACACATGCAAACACATGCACAGCAGCAGCCAGCGAGCACACATGCAAACAAAGAATAGACACAATCCACACACACTCTCTCTCTCTCTCTCTCTCTCTCTCATGTGTACACACTTGACCTTGATAGAGACAACAGCTTCCCATTGACTGGGTCCATTAGGGGCCGAAGTGCAGCTGAGCCACATGCTGTACAGCCACAAAGAGGCACGCCGGATTACAGAGAGAACAGCCAGGCACACAATGGAGGAGGGGTGGTGGGGGGGCGGTTGTTGGTGGTGGTGGTGGTGGGGTTTGGGTGGATGAGAGGAGGGGCATGGTGGTCACAGCAGGAGGGAGAGAGGATGGGGAAGTAGGATTTGATCTATTTTCATTTGATCACTTTTATCACTTTAACAGCTGTTTATACTGTGAAAATATCATATAAGTCAATTGATTGTTCACATTTGGGGTAAAAAAAAATAAAACCTCCATCTAAGATTTGCCCATCAAAGACTTTCAACAGTGTTGGCAGATATGGGCTGAGGTCAGAGGAGTTTAAAGAGTGCAGAGAGGAAATATGAGAGGCTTAAAGATGGAGTGGAATATTCCCTTTATGGGACATGATGTGGAAGAGTGGATGTTTTTAGGAACACACAGGCACTCCTCTCTCTCTCGAAGTCATTTCCCAACCCAAATGAACTTTCTATCCTCTCTTTTTCACTCTGTACACACTCTGTCTATCTACTGTATGTATGAACTTCTTTTTCAGTTTGTCATTTTCACTGTAATGTAAGGCTGAGGTTCCATCTGAGATGTGCGTCATGAATTAATGATCAGTGCTGAGTAAGACCCGGTCTCTAAGTGCTGCTGGTAGTCACATCACCACCACTGCCCTATCAGTGTGTGTGTGTGTGTTAGTTTTAAATATGCTTCACCTCTCTCTGCACGCAAGCAGAGGTGGTTAACCCTTCACGCACAAAATACTGACAAGTGAGTTTTTCAGTCACATTAGTGAGGCAGGAAGTGGAACGGTGACGCTTGTCAAGGAGAAGCGTTTTTTTTGAATGGAGGTGATTAAAGGTGAGCTTTAATTAGGGGAGACAACACTGAAGATCTGATTGTGCTGCAGACTTCAATGAAAATGATTCATCTCATTTGAAGAGAAAACAGGAGAATGCTTCTCAAAACGCTGATGCGTCAATACTGAAAGGGAAAGTGAAGCTTCTGCTTGAATCCATTCAATCCAGAGAAATGATGAGCTCTCGACGTCCGTAGTCATTAAGGTGAGTTGTAGTGACACATTTGACTCTGGAGATTGAAATGTTACACCTTTTCCCGGTTACTTAAACATCCAGTGTGTCAGATTTAGAGGAATCTATTTGCAGGATATGGCAGAAATTGAGTTTCATATTCATAGCTGTTTTCATTAGTGTATAATCACCTGAAAACACTTACTTACTTAGAATGAGCCTTTATATCTACAGATAGTTCTCTTCCAGAGTCTGCCATGTTTCTACAACAGCCCAGAATGGATGATCATCAACAGCTACAGCTAGGAGCAGCTCTGTAATAAAGAGTTGAGGTATGACGTATTAATTAGCAAGATGAAGAGGTGCTTGAAGGCGGGTTACCTGTTTCCCTGTTTATAGTTTTTGGTGCTATGCTACGCTAGACTGGAGAGTGGTAGCAATCTTCTCACCTAACTCTTGACGAGAAAGTGAATAAAGAAGCCGTGTTTTCATCAACATGTTTTTAATGAAAAGAAGTTCACACATAGTGAACATTTATTTCACCGACTGGACAACTGTTTCTTCTCTGATGGTCTCCTCGTGGCTCTACAGTCCATCCATGATCACTGCAAACAGATCTGATGTAACCTTCTTCACATTAATGCATCAAACAAACAGAAATGTCGTATTTCCAACATTTTTTTCAGCTGTCTGAGGTTGGATCATAGACTGTATAAAACATGGATGTCATATCCGTGGCGTCACCCACAGGTTTCTGAAGAGCTGTTGTGAAGCTCAGTGTGGTGGCTCTGGAAGTCGCCATCTTGGCAATCCTGCCTCTGCCGCTTCCCAACGAATCCAAAAATGCACAAAGAGGTGCATCTGTAACAGCACCCACCTGTCAATCAAAGCGTCTATGCTCTTAATCCTGCATAACTTTAAGCCTTAATATAATGTGAACAGGTGAGTTGTATATAAATTCACCCTCAGTACAGTTGTCATGAACGGGGAAATTAGCTACAGAGACCAAAACTGTTTTTTGTACCAGGCTGTAAACATGTTTATTTCTGCTGTGAAGTTGGACATTTGAACATGGGGACTTATGGAGACTGACTCACTTCTGGAGCCAGCCTCAAGTGGACGTTAGAGGAACTGCAGTTTTTAGACTTCTGTATTGGCTTCAGTTCACAGCCACAGAGGTTGCTGCTTGGGTTTGACTGGCATTTCAAATTATACCATCTTGTTTTAAAATACCTGTGTGTGTGTGAGTGTGTGTGTGTGTGTGTGTTTGGTGTTACAGTGTGTAAGGGTCCTGCGTTTGGTGAACTGGTCTCATTAAACCAGCAGACTTTCTCTAATGGAGCATCAGTAATCTGATGAAGGATGTCTAATCCCAACATACACACACACACACACACATACACACACACACACACACACAGCAGGGCATAGTAAGCAATAACACAGCTGCATGCACATTTACACAAAGAGGTGTGATCTAATCTAATCCAGACGCTCTTTACTGCCTGTGACCATTCATCAAATATGTCATAACATAAATGACCACAGATTAATGGGAATGGGCGAATGCGCAGAGACTTCCTGGATTAGCAACAGCTCGTCAAAATCCTGAAGCCAGGAGGTGTTTCCAGAGCCTTCTCTGTGGAAAGAGACACTGCAGGGTCATCTGGCTTTTACAGTCCACCTTAAATGGATCAGAGCAATCAGTGCCACAAATAGATTCATCTGTGCTTTATCAGTGTGATATTAGTGTGAAATAATCAACCATAATGGCCATAGACCATAAAGGTATAACCAAATGAAGACAACCCTTAAAGCTGCACTTTTTTTGTATTTTAATTGTATTTTCATTTGACTGTATTTATCTATCTTTGTACCTGTTATGTTTTTGTTTCTATCTTTGTTGTAAAGCACTTTGGGTGCCATCTGGCTATTGTAAAGGGCTATACAAATAAACTTGATTTGATTTGATTCGATTTGATAATCAATATTGGTATTGGTAGCTGCATGGAACTGGGGATTGTAGCAATTTTGCAAAGACTGTAATTTTATTTTTTCATCTCCTTGATCCTCTAGGTCTTTATACAACTGGAAGAATATTATTGCAATTTATCAGTATATGTTTAAAGTGCATGTGAAGTCTTCATCTTCCTGCTTTCTGCTGACAAAGCATGAATGTAGCATAAGTCCATCTGAAGCTGAGCAGCACAGCTCTCAAACTGACCTCCTGCCTTCTGCTTTTGTAAATCAATAGTGTCAAGGAAAAAAAACAACTCTTCAAGGTTTTTCTAGGACAGCCAATTTTCCGGTCATTTCACACCTCCTGACCGCCTCTGCTCCTAGTGTGCACTCCCGCTGCAGCAGCACAGGGGACAGCAGGTACAGGAAATCATCTGCCGTTGAATGGAATTAGAATAGAATGGAATTTTTTTCCAGGGGGACTTTAAAGTCCATGTAAAGGCAATTCCATGCTTTCTATCAAAACACAATAAATATGTTGGAAAATAGTTACTGAAAACATGTGAAAAGACTGAATGATGTATTAGTGTAATGTGGAGTTAGAGGTTCAAACCGTTTTTCACCAGTTTTCAGTCCAGGATTTTGTGGGCGGTCCTAAAACGAGACTGTGTGATGTCACACGTTGATCATTAACATAAAATTAGCATAACTTAGTCCCCTAGTGCCTAGAAGCCTTAACGGTATAGATTGTGCTTCTGGTGGCTCAAACATATAGGGCTGAACAATATCCATATTGTGCTTGTTACAGTCCTAAAACGAGATCATGTGATGTCATGCAGTGATCATTAACATAACATTTGCATATTCCACCAAGTCGGCACATTCAGTGGACACGCCGCCACAGTCCTGGAGCTGATTCAAATTTGGCTGGCTGGTTAATAACACTTTCTTCTTTAGTCTGACAAACTCAGCACACACATTTATTTTGACTTTACACAGACTTTAAAGTGTGGCAGACTCTGACTCTGTGAGGTGAAGGAGACTCTATAATTCTATCTAGCCAGGTTCCTAGTATCTCTGAGATGGTCACAGCTCTTAAGGGAGCCTGTAAAGTGTACTATCTGTTGCAATGAGTGGAGGCATGTGTATATAACCATTTTTCCATCTTCTTAGTCCTGCAGCTTCCATCCTGGATTTACTCCTCATCAACAACAAAGTGTGATAAAAAAAAAAAAAAAGAATAAAACACTGAGTGTTTCAAAATGTCTTTAAAATATTCATGACACAGTTAATAGTGTTGTCATTTGGTACCTTGGTGTTTCATCTGCGTAAGGTTAAAGGTCAGGGTCAGCTTTCATCAGCAGACACGGAAGCCTGAAGCCACATCCTTGAGCTTAACAATCTGACTGTTAGGGGTGGGGCTCCTGAGGGTTTCTTGCCAGGGTAAGAAATTGATGGACTAAAACCAGACCAGTGTCTTGGGATGACAGCTAACATTGGCAGGTGTGAATGTGAGCATGGTGTAGCAGTGGTGACGTTGATGGGGATCAACTCTACTGTTTCAAAGATTTTAACAGTATAGTTTTAGTCAATACATGTTTGGTTAGAGCTTATAGAGAGAGCAATACATGTGCTGTTTACACTGAAATGTAAAACCATGGTCACTGTTTAACGGAAACAAAAATTGACTTCAAGTTTTTTTTAAACCAGCAATTAATAGTTTAAATTAACAATGGGTCGCTTGATTACATGCATGTAAAAGGGGTTGCAACAAAGTCACAACAAATTATCACTCTGACCCAACTCTGCCATTTCCATTAGCTCTACACATCCTTATGGTGTCTTTCAGCTCATTGTTTTAGTTTTCTACTGTTTTGGTTCCTTTCTTGTAATTCTGCTTCAGCAGGTAGATGTTTTCAGCAAAACAACTCCCTAAAGCTACCATGCAGCAGACAAAGTTAGCAACTACACTGACAAACATTTCAATGTGCTTCCTCTACACAGTACTGTAGTAGTAACCAGGTTTATGCATTCAATAATAAAAAAGGCAATTTGTTTGCCCAAACCCAACAGTAAAAAATAACTGCAGTCGTTTTGAGTTTATTAGTACAGTTACATAAATCTTATTACTTGCTTCATTTATATTAAAACTATGTCATTTAAATAGATGGACATTTTTTATGTAATTGAAATGCATAAGTGGCCTAAAACTTTTTTGGAGTGTAGCTAAATGTAGAAAGAATATTGATCCTGTATTTGGAATTTGGCCCAAAACACAACTCCAAATAAAATTTCTCCACACCAGCTGGCAACAGTCAATTGTGTGCTAACCTGTTAGCCATATTACCTTAAATGGTGACAACAATGTTGTGTTTACAGCTTGTTTCCGCTGTGCCAAAGTGTTGCAGATCAGAAGCTTTTTGTGCTAATCTGCAACTGCAACATTGACAAGGCAGTCCATCACTGTTGTCAGACTTGGACCTGAATGTGGCTGACTCACCATTGCATCCTCACTGTGTTGTGTATGTTGTTTATTTGTGGTGTGTCCAGAGTGTGTACAAGACATCTGAAGCAATAGTGCAGGCTCCCCATATGATCCTTAAGATCAGTTTGGGACATCCCTAGTCAGTAAGTGACAAAATACACCAATCAGTACCTGTGAATTGAACTGAGTAACCACATAAAAAGACAATTAACAGGGGTTCTGTGCCAGAATATTTCTTGACAGTAGTTGCCAGGCAACCAGCATAGACTCCAGTACTAAGTGTTGTTTTTACATCTATTGTATGGATTGAACCAATGAGATATAAAATGTTAATTAATTACCTTTAGAGGTGCTGGCTGGTGGACTTTGTTACCTTTGGTCAGAGCCAGGCTAGCTGTTTCTATGCTAAGCTAGGCTGGCCATATTATGTGTAGACATGTGATCAATGTTCTTATCCAAAAAAGTGAATAAATATTTCCTAAAATGACAAACATCATCATTATCATGTAAACATTAAAGCAATGACACATCTGGACACAGCAGTCCAGAGTCCTGTCTCACATTACAAGACATCTGACAGATGGTACCATCCCAGTCTGCCGATTCAGCACAGAGCAGAGATTTTCAGATGGCCAGTTTGGGTGCAACGCTGGGCTGAAAGTCATTTAGTGTGATGTTATCGGAGCAGGAATGAAATGCTGCTCGGCAGAGTTGTCTGGACTGGACTTCTATCTGGAGAACACTGTGCTGATAGCCGGGAGTGGATATCAGCACTGACAATATACCAGGAGGCACTGCGTCTCTGTCTGAAGACAGGATACAGGCAGCCACAACTCAGCTTCTGACCAGTTTTTACAGACAGGTTGGTTGAAAATATATACAATAATTATATCAGTTCTCTGATGACTGTCTAGTGATATACAGTAATATGTATGTTTTTGGATTTTGCCTCCTCAAAATGTGCTGGAAGTCTTTTTCCTGCTCTAGTTTCATGTTTCAGTTTCTGTTGGGGTCTTTTCTTGATTCATCCATGGCAGTTATCAATGTTCATGCTATCTAACAGTTTATTACAAACAAACTGCAGCTGCTGCTGATTTTGAACTGCACTGCTCTTCAACTGCCATGTCTCTCAGTTTATACACCTGAAATGACACTAATATCTTTTAGTGACTTCCATCAACTCCTTTCAGTGCTGATACCACAACTTCACTCAATGATTACACTTAAACGGACACTTCTACTGTTTTTGTTCCATTTCCCACTTCAACTACACGTTTTTTCAAATGTTTTTCAGCTCCTTCAGAAACTCTAGTCTTTTCTAGTTCATGGTTTAAATGTGGCGTTCCATTGGGTTCTGCATTAATGTGTTAAATCCAACAAACTACATCAATCATCCATTCTTCCACGAGTGTTGTTGTTGTTGAATCCCTCTCAATAGAACACCTGAACAGATGAGAATGAATGACCTGTGTGCTGCTGGGCTGATGAATTGTGCATGTGCATGTGTTTGCATTGAGACTGCTATTGACAATGTAAGTCATTATGGACGACGCAGACTGGGAAAACATATGAAATTCTGTTAACCCTTAAATGGTCTCGCTCAAGAAAAAAACCCCAATAAAAATAGCACTCTGGTAGCCGGGTTTAATTTACAGTTCAACAATACATTCAACATTTTTCTTCAACAAAGTCTGTTTTTTTATTAACAAAATAAACAAATAAAAAGGTGCAGTGTGTAATATTTAGTCATAACTAGTGGTGAGGTTGCAAATTACAGCCAGATAAATACTTCTCACCTTCCTAACATGAGGGAGAACCTACAGTGGCCTTGAAACTGCATGAAAAAAGGCAAAAGGGTCTGTCTCTGTGAACCCATGCTTCCACACTTACACTTACTCTTTTGAGTTCATAAGTGTGTTCATACTGTCACTTATGTCAAAAGTCAGTGTCCAGAGTATCTGGATGGTACACAAAGTCGAATGCTGGACATTTTCAGTAGTCGCCATTTTGACTATGTAGTGGATGGGGAGTGACCACTGGCATTATGAGGAAACTGCTGAGATAAAGCAGTTACATATGTTTTATGTTTATATTTTTGTGGTCAAATGTTGCAATCTGACAATAAAAAGAAGCAGTGGTAAATTGTTGCAATAATTATTTCTGGTAAGTGCACAATGGCCGTACTCAAATTAAGACAACACTACCCTGATGATGTTAGCACACTAGGGTAAGATATAAAAGTACATTAATGGAAGGATCCAAGTTGAGACACAGCACCAGTGTGTGGTTTGTCCATTCTGGGATTTCATGGCGGACTCCATGGAAGAGGACTTACTCTCAGAGTAGTATAAAAGGTTCATTCTAAGGTAACAAAAACACAGGAGATTATTAGACACACTAATATTCACTAGCATGGACCACACCATCAACAAGATAAATGATTTATTGACAAAATTAAAGATTGAGAGTGAAGCATGATTTCTTGTACTTCTTCAGTCTGATGCTGCGCTGTGGGGAAGCTTCAGTAGTACCTGGGCACGACGGACCCTAGAGTAGGAAGAAGAGAGAAACAGGTGAAAGAAATGGGATGGGTGGGAGAGGCGTACGGAATACGAGAGCGAAGGGGACTAGAGGGTATTTATAGGACTGTCGGAAGTGGCACGTGTGAGGCGTTTTTTCATCTACAACATATCCGAAAGATGATACAGATATCATCATTTCAACAAATATTCAGTGGAGTAACATCAGTTTTATTGTCTTGACAACATTTTAGAATCAGAAAACCTTTTATACCATGTACTCAGAAATGGTGAGCAAAATTTTTACCATGTTTATAGTCAAATTCCAAAAGTATAAAGTAATTTGAGGATTTGGGGGATACTTATTTAAATTATTTGGTTCAGTGAGCCGTCAAAACTAATTAAAAATTAAGAAAAACAGTATTACGAACCCACCATAAAAAGCACACGTCACAAAACAACTGCAATGCACCCTGATTTGGGCCTAAATCCCTCCAGCTGGTCTGGACATGGCTCAGACAGGTTAAACAGGTAGTGCCATACCAAGATATCACAACTCAAAATGTGCTCTACCAGAAACTTAGTGACAAAACCACAATGTAATCCAAAGGTTTAACACACAAAAACACTCATCCAGCAGTTAATCCACATCCACAACACCGGCTCTTCTTCTGTGGTCTTAAAGGCAGTAAGTTTCCCCCCCACCCCTTCTCTCAGTAAGAACCTCAATCTGCCTTCTGCAGATGGAGCTATAAGTGGCCATATTAGGGAAGAATTTCAGAGTCTGGCAATGGGGGCAAAAAAAAAAAGGGTCCAGGGGCGCACACGCACGCTAGCGCGCGTGCACACGTACACACACAGCGTGGACAGAGTGAAGACAGTTTGCAGTTCTTCCTGTCTTTGCTGTGGTACCGGTTTAAATCCCCCAATCCCCCTCCTTTCCTCCTTCCGCCTCGCCCGGGCAACTCTCTAAACGCATCCTCGGGGAACTCTCTCTCTCTCTCTCTCTCTCTCACACACACACACACAGACACACGCACACACGCACACACACACACACAGTCGCGCGCGCGCGCAAACACACACACGCACGTGCGCTCATATAGGAGGATCCCAGCTGAGAAGCGCGCAGTGAACGTCGGACCGCGCACCGGACCAGAGCTCGTTAACTTGTCCGCTTCCTATCCTCCTCTCCACCGCCTCCATCCTTCAGCAGCAGCAAGAATAAATCGGACTACCGGGCAGACTACCGGGTAAGAAGAGAGTCCTGGAGACAGGCACAGACTGGTCGTCATCGTCTGTTTTACTCCGGAGACTGCGGATTTTTTTTATCCTTCATCGTTTCCAGTGGATACAGAGAGCGCGCACCGCCTCCCTGAGATAAACAAAGTCTGCAGAGACTGAGTCTGTTCTTATTTGTCTTACATTATAGCAGGGATCCGTGTGTCGGTCCAGCAGTTTTCTCTGCACCCCCCTCCGGTTTAACTGCACCGGTCAGACTTGGAAAGAGCAACAGCCTCCACCGGCGCATCAGTGAGGTAAGAGATGCGACTGTCTCTTTTCCACATTATACAATATTGTCATTCACCTCAACCGGCGGGCTCTCCTGTGAGATCCTATCACAGGCCTTCATGGAGCAATAGATGATTTCTCATAAAATATGACATCAGTTGGCTCAAAGATGAATTTCAGATTTATTAGTGGTTAAAAATCATAATTTAGATCTAAACACGCAGGTTTGTCAGCAGCAGATTATTTTAAGTGCTTCAACCTGGGCTGCACTTTGTGCTGTCCGCCTCCAGCCTCACACTTCTCTATACTGGACCATATGGAACCCACGAATGTTACATAAAACTTACATTTTCTCCTCTGCACTTCCTCCTCCTCTTTCTTTCTCTTTCTCTGGTCTCACCTGACCCTGTTTTAAGGATAGAAGATGTTCATCTCAGACCTCTGAGCAGGGACGGGTTTAAAAACGTTTGAACAGGGGAGCCAGACTGGACTGCACATTTGTAAAATAAATAAATAAATAAATCACATTTAAGCTCTGATTCTTGGTGATAAGAAACTGTACATTACTTGTATTCAGGTTGTGTATTCAGTGTAAAACATTTGACATATTCTAATATGAAATTATATCAATAAATAGCTGGTATTTGTATCATTAAGCAGCCGTCAGGGACAGATTATGCCACAATGGGCCCCTGAAAACAATTGTGAAACCCCCCCAACCTCCCCTACTTAGGAGCAAAGAGACACAAAATGGCTGTGTCCTTTTGAGACTTTTTGTAGTCATTTTGCGTGTCTCCAATGTTATTTTTGTCTCTTTGTAGTCGTGGGGTGTCTGTTTATAGTAGATTTCTGTGTCTTTGTAGTTATTTTGTGTCTCTTTGTAGTCGTTTTACATCTCTTTGTAGCCATTTTGCCAGTCTTAATGGTTGTTTTGTGTCTCTTAGTCATTTTGCTTGCCTTTAGTTGTTTTGCCAGTGGTGGCCGATCGCATCCTGAGGGGTGTGATAGGGCCGCCTAGCCACAGACACACCCAGATTAGAGAACTCCTTACAATGAGGGAAAGTGGGGCAGATATGTAACGGATGACCTTGGTGCGTCCTAACGACACACACACCAAGAACGTTAATTCCATCCGGGTCAGTTCAGGCCTATATTGATCACACCTGATTGACTGGACATTTCCCAGATGTAGGCTGGGTTGTGCTAGTGTGATATCAGCTGGACTGGTCCCAGTTGCTTCACAGCTCATTGAAGTGCAGAACAGATCGCCTGGTTGTAAAAGCTCAAACACCGTCTGTCAGCTCCTGGCATTTATTATCCTCAGCAGCATCTCCTCGTCAGTTTAACGGCAACGAGCCTTGTCTTTCTTTCTTAGTCTCCACTCTCAGCTGGTCAGAAGAGCTCTGCCTGTTCCTTTCTATTTTTAGTCTCTATTTACAATGCAGTAGCTATAGAGGCAAGAAGAGTCTCTCACTCTACAAAATGTTCTCTTCATCTGTCTCTCTGCCTCATGTCTCTCTTTTTCTGTCTTACCCTCTTCTTTTAATCTTAACCTCTTTCACTCACTCACTTGTTTTCATGCCTGTTTCACCTCTGGTTTCCCAGTTTCTCCTTCAAGCTGCCAGATATCATAGATCATCAAGTCAGACGGAGCGATTCAACACATTAAGCATCGGCGGCAGCTCACCTCAAACTGCCACCTGCTCCATTAACATGCACACATGCACACAGACAGTATATTACTGTGTGAGGCTGGAAAGACAGCAGAGACGGGGGTAGAGGTTAATCTCTGGATGCTTTTGACCCAAATCACCATGCGACCTACATACCCTCCCCTAAAAACAACCACCCCACAGTCTCCACCACACATCCACCCAAATATATCTTTAAAAAGCAGCACAGACACACAAATATATGCAACAGCCTTTTTTATGACCGAACAACATTTCAGAGTTGTTAATTACTTGTGACAAAAATGTGCCGCAGCTACAGGGTTTGGCCTAAATTGCCTTCATGTAGAGAAGAAGAAAAAAAAGTTTGATTAGAAGATCTCAAAGAATCATTTTTAATAAAGCAAAAGTAATTAACTTGTTCTCCATCTTCCACAATACTTGAGCATAATCTTGAGGCAAACCTGACCTCCCTTCAAGACAAAGTGTCCCAGTTTGGACTTACATCTCCATATCTGCTGCAGTAACCACTGCATACACACCCAAACCTCAACCAAACACCACACAACACTCAGGCAACATTTATTACACTGATACTGAAGTGTGTGAAAGTTGAGCCTAAATTAGATTTATACTGGATTAAATTTGGTCAGACCACCACTTAGGTTCAGATTGAAATATCTTAACAACTACTGAATGGATTGATCGATTGAAATATTTTGCACAGCCATTCACAGTCCCTAGAGGATGAACCATATCTGGTCCGATTCATTGCCATTTTCTTGAACGCCAAAATTGACAATTCTGGTTGTGGGTGAAATTATGTCAAATCTATTGGATGGATTACCATCTGTCATACACATTCATGTTCCCCTCAGGATGAACTGTAACAACTTTACACCATCAGGTCAAAAATTAAAGTTGGTTTATGGCCAAATGTCCTCCAAATTCCCATCAGCCTCTGCCTTTGGGTTTAGTGCTAATTAGCTACTGTTAGCATGCTAACATGCTAAGTTAGGATAGAGAACATGGTAGAAATAATAGAGTAGTTTAAAGCACTGTGTTCTGTCTGATGGTCACTACCTTCAACATGGAAAAAAAATAATGGACACCTTACCAGTGGTGCCACACCTAGGGGATACAATTCAAGTGAGGGGTCTCTGGGTTCTCCCCCATGAGACTTTGAGCACCAATTTGTGCCTTTTATGCCTTAATTCTGAAGTCCTCTACTACTTTCAACAAGAATGTAAAGTAATTAGAGAGAAAGTGGGAGCAAACACAGCATCAGTATTAAAATTTAAAACATCAAACCATGGACATCTTTGAAAGACGCAAGAACCCATCGATAAAATGACCTGCTTTAGATCAGCCTGTTCCAGATTTAGGGAAATATTGTATTATACCATGGGCAACAGAAAATAGCAAACTGTTTGCTTTGTACTCATTTCACTGACAGGACTGATCAACTCATGGTCTGCCATTCAGATCAGTGTTTCAATTTTCCTCAGCAAATTCAGATTTAATGCCTCTCTGATGTGTCTCTTTGATCTGATCAATTCGCATGTCATTCCAAGCATGTGAAAATGTAGTGTATTTATTAGAGTAGGGTGTGCACAGTGTGTGATCAAATAGAGCCAACGCTGGAGCTCGTGTGCGTTATTCCACTGCTGAAGAAAATGAAGGGGGTTAACCCCGAAGATGACGTGCATTTCGGCCCCAGGAGACGGCAAATCCCCTGTGCTCAGACAGGAACATGGTTAACAATCATAATTATAATGATCAAAATGATGAATTATTTATTTTTAATTCATTATGAATCCATTCTGTAAAGGGCACCACAAAGCAATTACGTTTAGGGCACTAAATTAGCTAGCAGCTGCCCTGCTGATGTCCATCATTCCACAGAGACATAAGCCATGAAGTGGTGCAAATGTTGTCATCTCCTTATTCAGCATATGCAAACAAGAGTGTTGTAAGTGCAGAACTGCGTCTGTTGTGCACCCTGCTACAATGTCTATTATTATTAAGACCACTTGCAGAGTATTTCCACTGTGCATCTCTGTAAAAACACATGTCCAGAAGTCAAAAGCCAGCAGCCTACAGTCAATACACCCACCACATCCTGTGTGAACAAGAAGCAAAAGCTTTTGGAGTTTCTCTTGATGAAAGATGGTGGAATGACAGTGGGAAAAAAATGACTTCTAGCATGTTTATTCTCTTCAGCACAGGAGGGAACCTTTGAGGAAGCTGATAACAGTAAGCAGACCAGAGTTTATGCGATCGGTTTATAGTAGTGTAACAATAAATTCCATGATAAATTTGTCAAACATGTTATTTTGGAGGGTTTTATTTAACAACTATAATTAGACATGACTAACTCCTGGCTGGACCACAAAGAGAAAGAAGAAGAGAGATTGTTAACGTGTGGAAATAATTAATTAACTGTTTGAAATGTGTGACAATGGACATGGAGCACTTAGTGAGGAGGAGGCATCTGTGCAGGGCAGCAGGAGACAGAGAGAAAACAGATATCCGAGCGCAACCAAAGGAAGAAAGTGAGAATGCTGCAGAGGGGACACCTGCCTCAACAAATCTTTTTGATTGAAACCTCACCATGTAAGACAAAAGTAAGACATATGGCGGTAGAGTCTTTACATCATTAGACATTTTTATTCTTTAAATGTTTACATTGTGTGCTGTGAAAAGCTTAAAGTGTCCTCTGGTTTTAATGGGCTGGTGGCTGAGATGCAGAAGACAAACACAGATATATGTACATGGGTGGCTGTTGAACAAACAGGTAGAGTAATTTGAGAAGGAGAGGGCGACAGGACAATGGAAAAGGTAGAATATAAAGGATAGAGGCAGGTAGATAAGTGAGAGAAGAAAAAGGAAGAGAACTTTGTTTAAAAGCATTTTAAACAATTTAATTTCAACATGTTTTTTGTTTCCTCACAAGGTGTATTTCATTCATTTTCATACAATATCTACTAATAACTAAAGCGCAATAAAAGTTTTTTATGGTAATGTTACCATAAAGTGCTTGATTAAAGTTAGGGAAAGACTGTGGTCTGCTTGAGATTTCTGTCTCTTAAAGGAAGTCTTTCCTTGCCACTGTCACCAACTGTTTGCTCATGGTGGGAATTGTTGAGTCTCTTTATTCAGTTGATTTGAATAAAGTCAACAGCGACTTTTCCTGACTTTAACCAAAATGCTTTTGTTGCCTTAATCCAACCACAGGAGTTACTCTTTGAATGTCAACCTTCAATTTGTGTGCAGCACAAAAAGAACCTCGGTCTCTTGACTGTAAACATAACCTCGGCAGCTGTTTACTAAACCTCACCCCACTTAGTTACCATTGCTACACCTGTCAAGCTTCCTGTTCGCACACATCACTAGAGGTCCAAAAAGTCATGCCTGAACCCAAACAGACCCAGCACTGTACTACTTGGAAGTGAACCAGGCTCTGCTCTACAGGTCTACTATTTGAAAGATGTGATCTGGACCCATGCAGATCCAATCGCACTGATTTCACAGCTGATTGTGATCAACACGTCATTTACAAGTAGTTATAACCAACCCAAACTTTGTGTCTTATCTAAAGTAACATTAGTATCTAATGTTAGAAGTCGACTTGTTTTAGAAACAGGAACTACATAAAGGGGTCTTAAATATGCACATCATGCTAAAAGGCTAATGCTAATTAGGCTAATACTGCATTGACACGAGTTCAGGCAGATGATAGACGGCAAACTGGATATCATGTTAGATGAGAGTGGGACGGTGAGGCCAGCAGAGAGTATCACCAACAATAGATGGCACTGCCATCCAAAGTTAAAATAAGCTTTTCGCCGTCCCCTGCGACAAAATTAATAAGCAGATGTTACGTAGCCCCCTCACACACACACACACACATATATATATATATATAACAGTTGTTTGTTTTTCCCGTGCTGACAAGAAAATATTATCTGTCCGCCATCTGCAGTCTGCCTGAATCCATGTGAATGCAGCAGAAGCTGCAGTTACATAAATCAATAAAGATGATTCAAACTGTTTTTGGAGCATTTTTTTTTGGATATATGCAGTGATTTCCACCCACCATCTTTACGTCCAGAGGCCGGTCTACCTGATAACGCATCCCTCTGTCAGAGAGATAGCGACATAGACTGAGGCACAGAACAAGCGGAAAGAAAAGGCCGAATCAGAAGAAAAATAGAAACAGGCATCAGACAAACAGAGAAAAGGAGACAGGAAAAGAGGCAGAGGCTGGAAAACAGATGGATAGAGCAGACAAATAGAAGGGAGAGTGGGAGAGAGAAGGGGAAAATGTGGAGGAGATGGTGAGTGATAGAGTTAGAAAGAGGAAAGCATTCAATCCTCCTGTCGTCTCTGGAGGATGCTGCTGAAACTCGATCTCACCCAGGAACCGGCCATCGCTCTGCCTTGCTCCGTCTGTCTAATATTAGTAAGACACAGACTTTGTCGTGTAATATTGTACCTGGTGTTTTCCTCAAACCCACAAAAGGACACACACACACACACACACACACCTCCCTAACTCATCGTAAATGTCTCTCTTCTCACTCCTCTTGAATCACTTTTTATGAAGCAGTAATTGCGGAGTTCAACTAAAAAAACCTAATGTAATTCACATGCACGCCTGAGGCTATTAGATGTTCTTACAGAAGATTGATTAGCTCTGCTCCAACGTCCTAAATATCCACTCTGAGGAGGGAAAGATCATTAACTGCCAGTTAGCGTTTAAGGCTGCTTAAATGACGTGGCACATAAAAATGATTCTTTTGGCAAACAGCAGTTAATAGCAGCTATATAACGTGTTACTCAGTGAGCTCTGTAGGTCCTGGTAGGCCGATTTGGTAACCCTCAGTGAGCTTGCTGTTTCCAATCTCCGTGCTAAGATAAGCTAATTGGCATCTGAAGTCTTATAGCTTCATATTTACTGTACAGACATCAAAGTGGTATCGATTTTCTCGTATAACTCTTGGCAAGGAAGTGAATAAGCACATTTCCTGAAACTGTTCATTTAACAACATTGACTCTGTATCCTGGTATGGAACTTACTTGGAATATGTGGCAAAATATAGATTTCCAGAGACATTCAAATAAAAATGCAACATCTGTCTGTTTTATTGTTATCGTTTATACCATGAAGTGAAGTAGGTGATGAATTCAGAGCTGCTATTTCCTGCCTCACAATAGCCCCTCACTCCCTAAACTGTCATGAAGGACAATTGCATAATATCAAGTATTCAACAAAATAGCATTGTTGTTTCTGTGTTGAAGCACCTCAGTGAGATCGATTCTGAGTGCAGACGAGACAAGCACTCGGCTCACCCGAATCCTCAAATGACTTTCACACACACACACACTTGGGGGTACACAAACAGAAGTACACACGCAAAGAGGGAAAGAGTATTGTTGAGAGGGTATAGTGGACACAGAGCGTGGGTGGGGAGTGAGAGCGAGAGGGAGGGAGGGAGGAACAGACAAAGAAAAAGACGCAGCGGAAGAGGATAAAGACAATATTGCTGTACAGAGTTGACCGCTGGCTTCTTTGGCCTTTTCTTTTGGCTGCAGTTACAAATTCAAGTTAAATATTTATTATTTGTAAATATCTTTTGGTAGAAATGTGCATGTGTGACTCATGGGTTATGTAAAATCCTAAATATATTGTCTGTATATTTCAGCATTTTGGGAAATACGCCTATTCACTTTATTTTGAGAGTGAGAAGATCCACACCACTCATATCTGTGCGTTAAAGGTCCGGTGTGTCAGATTTAGGAGGATATTTTTACATATTATGACAGAAATGGAATATAATATTCATAACTATGTTCTTATTAGTGCATAATCACTCATTAGCCATGTTGAACCTGCATGTTTCTACAGTATCCCAGAAAGAAAACAAACTAAATACTTGAAAGGGCTTTTCCATTTGTCACCTATTTCATAGCCACTGTAGTTTCTCCTTCACGCTAGGAAGGAGAGGGTGAGGTGAGAGGGTTGCAATCACCAACTACACTGTTAGATGCCACTACATCCTACACACTATTCCTTTAAAGTCCGTGTAAAGTCAGAATAAATGTGTGTTCTGAGTTTGCCAAACCAAAGAAAAAAGTATTATTAACCATCCAGCCAAATTGAATGGTTAAACAACATTTTTTTTAAATTCATCTCTATCTCTCTGCTAGGGGTTCAGGGGTATGCTCAGGGTGGCCTCAGTGTGTCATCGAGCCACCCTTTAAGGACTGCCCACAAAATCCTGGACTGAAAACTGGTAAAAAACTGTTTGAACCTCTAACTCCACATTTCACTAATATATCGTTCAAAGTCTTTTCACATGTTTTCAACAACAATTTTTCAACATATTTAATGTGTTTTGAAAGAAATCTCAGAATTGCCTTTACACACACTTTAAGTAGCCAGATTCAGTACATGTTTAGTCTAGCTTAGCATTAAACTTGAAAACAGGGTGAAACAGTGAGCCTGGCTCTGTAACTACCAACACCTCCAATTTTCACAAATTTACACAACGTACAGTATATTGTATGTTTACTGCGTACATGACCAGCTTGTATAGCTAATGTTGCTCGCTACATCTCTATATGGTCAAGAAAGGTACTCAATGACATCACATGATCTTGTTTGCAAGTTTGCTTTTGTATTACAACATTAACTTCAAGCCATTATTTTAGTTTGTTCACCATTTATCCAGTACTACTACTACTGCTGCAACTTTAACCATTAATTACTTTTAGCTAGCTATTTGACTATTTTCACTTCCAGCTAAGTGTAGAAGTCGCTCCTTGCTTGCTAACTATCTTTCACATACTCTCAACCGCAGCAAGTACCGTAGTGTTCAGGTGTTTCAGCTGACTCAATATGTGAATCTTTTTTTCTATTTATTTTTAAATTTGTTGAGCTTCTCTACAATCTTTGCACACACACACACCGTGAACTGCAAGTTCCCTGTGGTTGGGAATCACATTGGGATGAGATTTAGTTCAAACTACATTACTGCTTTTTATTTCACATAGTGAATGTGCAGGACTAGACACTCATCTCACAGAGTGAAGTCTTGTGTTGGGATATCACTATATTTCAGCAGCACACACAGCAGGATGGGGGTGGGAGAGATGGAAGGCGAATGGGAATAAATGGGATGCAGCATAAGTACATGCTGTCCTTTTTTTCCACAGAAGCAAAACCATTTCTCTTTTCCCTCCCTTCAGATAAAGAATACACTAATGTAACATGCAGTCAGACACCTTGGTGTGTAATTATTTAACTACAGGTGGCAATATAACAAAACATTAACCACAATTTGCATAAACTTGGAGTGCTGTTGAACTGCGGCCATGTTGGTTCCAAACATAATTAAATTTGGCATATTCATCAAAGCTGTGGAACTTTTCCTAAAGTGGAAACTTTCAGCCCCAAGGACACAGCTGAATGTATCCTGTGGTGTTAAGTGGGTCTACCAATTTTGGCAGCACTTGCTTGTACTCTATGAATTTAACAGCTCCTATTCTCCCTTCCTGTAGGTGGATTCACTAAGCAGCATGTATAAATCAGATGTACTTTGTGGTGTTCTTGCTGAAGGGCACAGTTATATTGAGTGTGTCTACCTGCTATATAACAGTGTTATGCACTGTATAAATATAACCCCGGCCTTCCCGCTGTGCACAGGTAGAAAAGCCCTACAACAAGCTGCAGCCATGGATGAGATGGACCTGCCCCAGATGAAGAAGGAGGTGGAGAGCCTCAAGTACCAGTTGGCCTTCAAACGAGAGAAGTCCTCCAAAACAGTGACTGAGTGAGTTTAAACCCAGATGAACAACTCTGCTCTAAGCTGAGGATGAAAGTTAAAGAGATGTGTTTTTGTTGAAAACACTGGTGCATGGTGCAAAACATAAAACATGGCACAATGTTCAAAAATGTAAAGGTTGCTCATCCACTTACACAATGGATCATGTTTGTAGCAGCTGGGCATTTTGGGTGATGCACTTTTTTGTCCAGTTTAGTTGAGTAGATGAATACCGCTCATGCCTGTACCATAGACTGTATGAACATGGACGCAGTCTCTGTAACATCACCTAAAGAACTCTTCACTGGCATCCTGAAAGTCCTGCCTTTGCCACCTTCTGGCTAATCCAAAAATGGGCAAAGAGGTGCATGAGCATGGGTGAAACTGAGGTGGACTAAATGACGGTGAACCAACTATCAATCAAAGTGTCCACACTCTTAATTCTGCATAACTTTAATCCTTAATATAATGTGAACAGGTGAGTTGTATATAAATTTACCCTCAGTACAGTTGTCATGAACGGGGAAATTAGCTACAGAGACCAAAACTGTTTTTTGTACCAGGCTGTAAACATGTTTATTTCTGCTGTGAAGTTGGACATTTGAACATGGGGACTGACTTGTTTTATAATCAGCCTCAAGTGGCCATTTAAGGCAAAAAACATTGAATCAACATTCATTCAATGTTGGTCTTCTCAGCATTGAAAAAGCAAGGAACTATCAGCATTGATTCAATGTTATCTAGCCCTGAATATTCAACTTCAACCAAAACAATGACTAAATGGACAATGTTGGTTTCCTTTGTGCTCTTAAAGGAGAGCAATAATGATCTTCTCACTGAACTCCAAACAAGAAAGAGAATGTGTAGTTTAGTGTATTTTTCAAAATTTAATAGATACTGATGCACATTGCTATCTAATCTGTGAAGACGTTAGAGGGCATACATTAAGTTCATTTAGTTAAGCACATTAAACAGTTTTCAGCTTTCCCAAAAGAGAGTCCTTGAGACATTTCCTTCAAAATAAAAGTCACTCCTCAGTGTGGCAGTTGTCATGTTTAATCACAGCTCCATGATGCTGTGTGATACGATAAGAAGCTCCAGAACAAGTGAGTAAGTGGAAATCAAGTCAGGATTGTTTAACCGACTGCTGTTTCCAAGGTAACTAGAGCATTCAACATTTTAATCAATTACACATCAGTATAATAATCGCTTCTTGCTGAAGGCGAGAAACATCTGCTGCCTATTGTAATAAACACAATGATTGTGGATATGACAGCATTATTCATTCCACCACAATAATGACAAAACAATGATATGACTTCATTAACTAATGCTGCCTCAAAGGCTATTGTCACAGCCGCAGCACACATGGAAGCATTAAGCAAAGCTGCAGCCATCATTAAGCTCTCTTTGTCTGTCTCAGGCTCTCACTGCAGTGCCACTAGATTAAGGACCAATCAGAGAAACTGAGAAGAAACACTTCATCTGAGGCTTCATCAGCACTGAGAGGACTGTCTTTGACTAATGCTGTTTTTTTATGTGGAGGACAAAAGCAGGCAGGGTCAGTGGTTTCAAAACGGAATCCAAAAAACGATGAGGAAGTGATGGAAAGAGTGCGTTCTCCAGTAAAATACAGTTAATTTATGGATGATGAACTGAATTTAAAGTGAATCAATGTAACCTTTTAGGGATAATATAATATAAATATACTAGATAGAATAGGAATATACTAAATAGAGAATATAATATTGGCGGCAGTAGCTCAGTCCCCCCTGGGCACTGCCGAGGTGCCCTTGAGCAAGGCACCGACCCCCCCCAACTGCTCACTGGGCGCTGGTCTGGCTGGCTGCCCATCACTCCACCATCTCTCTCCACATTTGCATGTCTATGCCGTTGTACTGCATGTGTGTATGTCCAGGTTAAAATGCATGTAAATAAAAAAAATAGAGTGAAAAAAGAATTTCCCCATTGAGGGATTAATAAAGTATACCTTCTTCTACCTTCCTTCTATAATATAATATAATCTTCCTTTTTACAAAATTTCCTAATTTCAGTACACTTTCAGAATCAGAATCACTTTTCTTGGCCAGGTGTGTGTACACATACAAGGAATTTGACTTGGGTTTACATTGCTCTCAATGTATATACACAGATATAGACATACAGTACATATAGCTAAAACAAAGACAACAAACTCAACAAGGTAATAGTAAACTACTATATACAGGCCTTTACTTGTCTGCTTGACAAGTAGCTTTTGGTGACTAATGTTAGCAAACGTTAGACAAATGTTACTGACATTACTGAGTCATAATATTTCTTAACTTGTGCTACTGTCACGTTATGTTTTATCATGTTACAGATTTGGTAGTTTTATGACAAACATAAAAGAAGAAGTAAACACACTGAACCTTCTATCTGTGACATCAGGAAAGACACTGAACTAATTGAGTTACAGATAAGTTACAAACAAGCAGCAACCTCCATGGCTGTGACGTGAAGTGCCAAAAACTGCAGTTCCTCAAGCGGCCACTTGAGGCTGGCTACAGAACATGTCAATCTCCATAAGTTCCCATATTAAAATGTCCAATTTCATAGCAGAAATAAATTAATTATTCAAAGTATATTAAGACTTAAGGTTGCATAATGCATAATTAACAGTGTGGCCTGCTTTGACTGACAGGTAGGTGCAGTTACAGATGACTTTTTTGAGCACCCAGGTGTCATTCAGCATGGAGCTCTTTGAGTGAGAACACACATATGCCATCCATTCTTTATACTGTCAGTGGTTACAAGGCAATATCTATCTAAAATTGATACCACTGCTACATTAGGCTACTGCAAGCAGCAGGTTAGCTTAGCTTAGTTTAAAGACTGGGGACCTGCTTACCCAATCCTCCATCCTAAACCCACAAATCGACATGTTATGCCTTCTTTGTTTAATCTGCACAAAACCCCAAAACAACATGTTGTGGGTTTTACGGGGGGTTATGTGTGGGACGCCAGCCACAGGAAGTTGCTGTGCCAGGCCAGGCTAAGCTAACCATCTGCTCGTCCAACACTTCCCAGGAAAGTCTATTTCCCAAAAATAATGAACTATCCTTGGAAGTTACACAATGGAGGGCATAAACTAAAATCAGATTACTCATCTATTTATCACTGATATATGTTGTAAATGGATACTTTCAACAACATTTGAAAAATAAAACCTGCACAGTGAGCTCTAGTTGCA
The DNA here is from genome assembly GCF_000972845.2 of Larimichthys crocea. NCBI lineage: Eukaryota > Metazoa > Chordata > Actinopteri > Sciaenidae > Larimichthys > Larimichthys crocea. The sequence goes on from NC_040022.1 coordinate 12,412,986, forward strand.
GAAGTAAACGTAATTAGTTACTTCTGCCCTCTGGTCCCTTCATTCTCCCTCTCTTTCTTTCTTGCCTTGTATGGAGAAGAGGAAAAGTGAAAGAGGATGGATTGTGGTATTAAACTCCCTCTGGAATTTGAAAAATGTCTCTGTCTCTCTCTGTCTCTCCACAAAGCTTGGTGAAATGGATAGAGGACGGCGTCCCAGAGGATCCCTTCCTCAACCCGGAGCTGATGAAGAACAACCCGTGGGTGGAGAAAGGAAAGTGCATCCTTCTTTAGAAGAAACTGGCCACCAAACTGATGCACACCTACAAGATGACCCCTGAACCTGACCCTCCTGACCCGGCCTACGAAGGCCATGGCCACACAGCGCCTCCTAACCTCTCACCTTGAATGTACAACAGCTCCTCTAACTTTCCTGGAACACAACCCCCCCCAAAAAGGGCACAGAAAAACACACTGACAGAGACACACACTCACACAACATCACTCCAAACTTTGGGGTTCTCCCTGACTGCCACACATTCACTGCAAGTTTATCCTGCCACGGCAATGCATCATTACTATGATATATGACAGTGATGATCAGTACTCTTATTACACATCTCTATATGGATATATGATGACTTATTTATGCAGCTGCTAGTCACAAGCTTTCTCTCTTCATTTTTACAATCTCTACTCAACTCGCACAGCAGATTTATTTTTCTTCCATTTTTGATGAGCTGTAATAAACTGTAGAGTCACATTCTCACTGCCAGACTGACAGTAGATCTGCCGGGCTCATTTTGTTGCACGTCGGGATACGAAGCACTCGCTCTTCGGAAATGATCACTGTCATAAGACCCAAACAAATCTTTGCTACTTTTTCAATTGGGAGTTAATAAGCTCGAGTCTGCAATTGACAAACCAACAAAAGTTAAGATGTTAACGCCTCATCATAAGCAAACGAACTATCCACTACTATTAAAAAAAGATAATTTATAGTGTATACAGTGTACACTGAGGGTTTGCATATGTTGGCTTACAGACTGTGGTCTTAAAGTTTTACAATTCCCTCAAGTTAGAAATCAGCCTTATAAGACACATAGGACCTATACGGAGATTACAAGGACATTAAGTTTCATGACTGTAGGGTATATGATCATGTCTTCATGGGTATCAAGTCTGTTCTTCATCCAGTTTCAATCCAGATGTGAGTGAATCCACTTTTATTGACACTACAGGTTTCTCCGATCACAAATCAGATCAGAACCCGTCTTGGTTTTCTGGCTGTCCTCCGGATCAGACAGTGGAGGTAATGCACATTAACCTATTGGATGACTGTGCAAAAAAATGGCGAAGAAGAACGACTTGTGCTACGTAGCAGTTTAATGACAATAACAGTGGTCGTATTTGGCAGTTTGAGCAGCTGGATTTCAATCTGTCTCTTCTTGGATGTATTTAAGAACAGCTTCTTAGACTCACTTAACACTTGATTGTGTCTGCACACATTTGGGGCATTTCCTATCCCATTAACATGGGGTCAGTTGTAATACATGAATACCCATACTGTAACTGTAATCCACAAATTTTGGCACTGTTACAGATCAGATGAGATGAATTTTTAAAGATCTGCCATTCGGAGTTAAGTTCATTAATTGTCTGAAGGTGTAGTGAGTATGCTTGAAATGGATTAGTTCATATGCAGCAGGTCATCTGAACGCATCAGTGGCTGCTCTGAACATCCACATTATTGAGACACCATCATCAAACAGAAAGAACACGCATGAGTTTAAAAAAGTGACATTAGCCGTGTTTTCAGCTCTTCCTGGTGTGACTCCTCCAGTTTCCAGATTTACTTTTGATTTCATCAGCATGCTTATCACATTTACATTCTAACGACGAGATCTGCAACCAGTGTTGTTTTGCTTCAGTGTCATTAGGTCAGAAAGTGTCATAGCAGCTCTGTTTGCGTTGTCAGAGCAGAATGAAGCTATAGGTCTCTGGAGAGAGGGCTGAGGTGAGGATGGTAGGTGCGTTTACTGCTCCTTCTCTTCCTTAGCTACAGCCCCCAATGACACACACTCAACATGCAAACCGACCACATATTCTCTCTCCACACATGTACAGACTGACCCCTTTAACTTCTTAACTTATTGATCAATATGTAGTTTATTTATTTATTTATTTATTGATGAGACCTTTCTCTCACCTTAGTTTTTGTTTCCTGTGTCTGCACTTCCTCTTCCTCATACTCCTATACCTTGAACGGAAAAAAAACTGAAAAAGACCAAAAAATGGACTACACCTTGCCAGATCACCATCTACTACTGCCTTCTACACAGTTTCCTTAATATGAGAATGTAAATACGTGGCATGATCACCGCTGACCTCAGACCAGGCTTGTGTGTGTGTGTGCATGTGGCTGTAATTGTGTTTACGTGTGCATACTTTTAAAGTTGGATGTGAGGCTCCCTTTGCAGATTGGGAAACACACACACACACACACACACATATATGCCCGGCCTGAGGATGAGCAGATCGACGAAACACACACACACACACACACAAACACACACACACACACACACACACACTGCTTAGTGAGAATGTGTATGAGGGGAGGAGTGGCAAGGATGTGGGATTCTCTAAATGACTTGGGACAGAGGAGCCTCACATCATCTCAGTACTGTAATGAGTCTCATTATATACATTTTCTTCAAGATGACCTGGTTCCCTGAAGGCCACTCAGTGCTTGGACCACTTTGATCCTATTATGTGTAACTGCAGATATTTAATTTTCCTCCTTTAAAAGAATCAAACAAATTTGAACAATTATACGTTCCGCGACGTGCTAATAAACTGTTTGTTTTCATCAAACAGGCTTGTATCTATCTTAGAACTGTAAGATTTATTAAAATACTTTTGAGGAAGACAGTAAAACATGCAAATGTACAATGATATCACTGCACCTGAAGTGAGGCCAGTGAGTTTAGGATGTCCGGTACAACAACAAGCAAATATGCAAACATGACAACTCCAAATGGAGCCATTTTAGAAGTCCCATGGTTCATTGAGAGGCATGTACAGTATGCACTCCCCTCTTGTTTTAGACATCATGTTTGATTTTAATAGTTTAGGTGTTGGAAAGTATGTTAACTAGTCGGCAGAATGATACTTAAGCTTTGCATCCCAATATATCCTTGTCATTTCCTGATAAACGCATGAAGGGGGACTTTTAAAATGGCTTCCACGGCAAAAAGAGCTGATCATAGCCTCTGGTTTGTAGCTTTTCCAGTGTTATGGCTGGAGGTCACTCCCTCCTCTAAACATGACTTTAGATTCAAATGTTTCTCAGCTCACCACTGGGAAAGCAGCAAGTCTGCTACAGCCTCACAGCGGCCTAGTTCCAAACGTATGTGAGAGGATCCCTGAGTCTGCCTGTCCCTTGTCTGTTCTCTGTTTAGCAACGGTAACTTTACTTGTTTGGTTTGTTTTTCTATAATCTGAACGTGCGTACGTATGTATGTTATTACTATTATAATGACAGCATAAAATCTTGTCTAAATATCTAGCAACATATTCCTTGTGAGAGTGCTCTGGAAAAATATTATGCATCAGATCAAGTCCTAGTGTAAAGATGACAATGAGCAATAAATTAAAGATCATTTTTTATTGAATGTTTTACAAAAACATTTATCTTATTGAATAAAGTAGAAGATTTTTAGACAACTCGGTCGCCTCATTTGGTTTTTATGTGTTTTGTATGAACATGTTCACACACAGCAGGTATACGGGAAACCTCTGAATCACTGCCTATACTGTATGTTTGATGTGTGTTTGTCAGTGATTGAAAAACTGCAGGTTTGGTGTTCATCGACAGCTGCAGGAGGCAGTCAGAACGTGGATGACACTTCTGTTGCCAGAACTAGAAAAACAGCTACATTAATAAAATAAAACACGACAGAAAGTTTGCCATAAAAATAAGCATGGATGAGATGAATGTACAGGATGTATAATAAAGAAAGAGAGAAAATGGGACAAGTGCTGTAGACGCAGGAATAAACTCAGTGAAGGTTTTACTCCACCCAAAATGTTTCAAACGCTGTAATCTGCAGTCTAAAAAGGTGGCTGGTTGAAATTGGTAGTATTCTCCATCCCAGACATCAACATCTGGCTAAATACATGCTCTTCAACAAATGGCAAAATGGAAATTTCTGTTAAATAATCCATGTTAGTGATATTAATGACTGTTGTAGAGAATTCCATGAATCAATGATCAAGTTCAGTAGCGGTAATAAAGTACACAGGAGTCAAAGATGTCCTACGCTCTCTGACTCGTAAATATATCCACAGGACAGAGACACAACTACTCTCTATCCAGATATTTGCCAATTGATCCTTAGTCTACAAACAAGGAAATATGTTCACCCTTAGTGGTTTGACGTCATTATCTGACTCTGTAGAGGCTTCTACATTATGTACCTATCTGTTCTGTCTATGGAGTGAGACAGTCATATCCTCTGACCTCGGTTACCATGGTAATGATCAGAATAGAACCCCAGTTAGCATGGCAACATTGATTCAGTGTTGAAATTCCATCAGGATCATCGTTTTGGTTGAGGTTGAATAATTAGTGACAAAGGCAACATTGATTCAGTGTTGCTTCAGTGTTGGTCTGCTATCTGGGGATTGGTTTGTTTAATGTTATTTCAATGTTGGTTCAATGATAAAACAGTGATAGATTTAAAGTTGAACTAACATTGATGTTATGTCTGTCCTGATCTATTTTTCATCACTGAAATAACTTTAATCATTTCAGGGTTCAAACCTGATGAAAAGTCTATGTTATATTTCAATGTTGAGCAACGTTGATTTAACGTTGATTCAATGCTGGTCTGCTATCTGGTTTCCTAAACACAAACATACAGCTGCTCTGTATCTCAAGGAGAGAAGTCAGTATCCCTATAGCGACCTGACGACACATAGTTGCCCCTGTGTAACCCCACACAGTATGTGGCATGCTAGAATAGAACATTTCCTCACAGTGGCCATATTAGCATTCATGATCAGGGTTTTGGATAGTCAGCTGGTTATCCAGCTTACCACTTAACTAACCACGCATTGAACTATGTATGTATCAAAACAGCTATTAGCTGAGCCTTAACATTGGCCTTCAGTCTGACATTCCTACTACTACTACCTAAATACACACTCTGAAATTGTCCAAATGGCAAAGGCAGAAACTTTTGCTAAGATCTAGATGTTATATTTTGATGTTCATGACCATGTTAGCACTTGTAGTCATTGAAAGTTTAGTTTAAGGCTATTATTTGAAGGTAATCCTGATTACCTTGAAATTTTTCGCATCTTCTCCTCCTGCCTCTTGCCGGGCTACAGTCTGAACTTGGGCTATAGCCAGAGAAACTGCAGATCTTTCAGGCTGAAAAGGTAGATTTCTCCTTCATATCTCTGACAAATGATGGAGAAATCTAGCTCACCAGCTAACTAACTTGTAGACTGTCACAGAATATATATATATATATATATATATTATATATATATATATATATATATATATATATATATATATATAATATATATATATATATATATATATATATAATATATATTATGGCATGCCGTTCAGGAAATTAAACCTTTGAATATATGAAATAACTCTGAATATATTGAATGAAACTTTGAATATATGGAGTGAACCTTGAATATATTGAATGAAGTCTGAATTTGATAATTGAATATATGATGAACTTGAATATTGATGACTTGAATATATTGAATGAAACCTTGAATATATATGAATGAAACTTCACTGACGTCAGACTTCACGGCAGTGCCTGCAGCCATCTTGTGTAACAGTCTGTAAAAGCGAGAGACAATGAGCCAGGCCGCCCGCAATCTAGTTGCAGCGATATTAAACAATGAGGACATGATAAATACACTGGCGAATGCGTGCCAAAAAAGAGCTCAATTTTTAACTGTGGCAGGCCTACAACAGGCATAAAGTTTGCCATAATCTCATTATGCATTTGTCTGTCTGTCCGCAGTCCGCGTGTGTGAGTAGCGTGCCCAAAGCTGACAATGTGTCCGATCATAAAATACGTTCAATACTAAACTAAATATTCACCCTGCATTGGTCTATGAATGTGGGTGATGCTTATTGTATCTAAACAATATATGAAGAGCTTCTCTTTCAGTTCATGAAATCCCTGTAGCCGCAGCAGCTTCTCCAGTCCCGGAGAAGTGCCGTGTCAGAGAGCAGTGCCATTACGCACGGCCATTCACTGTGTTTTACCTTCATTAAATCACCTGAAAACTATATCAAGCTAACCATACAGTGTCTTGGAGGTTCAACTCCCGAAATCGTAACTTTCTGAACCTGTCATGAGAGGCAATATAAACATATTAGCCAGTGCAACCCAATCCTATTCCAAAGGGATGCAAATGGGCCGCATGTCCATTTTGGGCTGCTGGGCAAATAGCAAAGGCTACACAATAACAAATACATACATACAAAAAAACACTGGAGGCCACCGGCCCAAATGTGGCCGAGATGGACCGGCCCATCTGGCATTTGCCAGGTATCACAGACTGCCAGTCCGAACCTGCACTGGGTGTTGTGGGGCACTCCTGTGAGGTTAATGCATGGCTGTGGTTGGCCTACTAAACAGCTGCCTGGCCTGTTTTATGTCTGCACGATTAAAAAGGTAGCGAACTACTTCTGTCAGGAAAACGGTATTGATCAGGGGTATCGGTGGGATTTTGGCCCGTACAACGCAGTGTTAATGATGTCCTCATATTTAATATTGCTGCAACGAGATTGTGAGCGGACTGACTCGTTGTCACTCACTTTTAGCTATAGCTCCACACGTACCAAGATGCCGTGAAGTCTGACGCAGTCAAGTTTCATTGAATATATTCAAAGTTTCATTCCATTATATTCAAGGTTCATCAATATATTCAAAGTTCATTCCATATATTCAGACTTTCATTCATATTCAAGGTTCACTCCATATATTCAAAGTTTCATTCAATATATCAGACTTTCATTCAATATATTCAAAGGTTTAATTTCCTGAACGGCATGCCATTATATTATATTAGTGCTGTCAAAATTAACGCGTTAATTTGTCGATTAATTTTAAAGAATTAACGCGTTAAAAAAAATTAACGCAATTAACGCGGTTTTGTTTACTTCCGGTGGCGGCCGCCATTTTGGATGTGGCAAAGTAGAGCTTTGTTTCCCAGATATTTTAGTGTGTGTGAATGGATATATAAGAGACATTAACTTAAAGCCCTCACGGAGACTGCGCCCTGGGCGGTCGCCCACATTGCCCACAGCTAAAACCGGCCCTGCTTGTATTAGTTTACGGGCAGATCTGCCACATCCAATAGGCGGACGCGTTAACGTATCGCAGCAACGGAACCAACCTGCTCAATGATGCGTCTATGTATAGTATATGTCTGATGATCTAGCCTGAACTAAAGGAGAGTCCTATGTATATGTCTATGATCTATCCTAACTAAAGGAGAGTCCCTATGATATATGTCTATGATCTATCCTAACTAAAGGAGAGTCTATGTATATGTCTATGATCTATCCTAACTAAAGGAGAGTCTATGTCTATATGCTATGATCTATCCTAACTAAAGGAGAGCTATGTATATATTCTATGATCTATCCTAATAAAGGAGAGTCTATGTATAAAATGTCTATGATCTATCCTAACTAAAGGAGAGTCTATGTATATGTCTATGATCTATCCTAACTAAAGGAGAGTCTATGTATATATGTCTATGATCTATCCTAACTAAAGGAGAGTCTATGTATATATGTCTATGATATATCCTAACTAGAGGAGAGTCTATGGCGGAAAGATGGATAAGGACAGACTTTTAGGGGGAACATTTCATTTTAAAAAGTTGCCCGACGGCTCGTTGGACAAAAACAAGGCAATTTGCGCAGTTTGCAAAGCCGAATTTAAATTCCACAGAAGTAACACGACTTTAACATATCACCTCAAAGCAAAACACCCAGTCTACACTACAGGAGTGTGGCACTCCTGTAGTGTAGTATAGTATATTTCCTCATTCTGGCTTTTTTCTGTTTGCACTGTGCATATGTGCACCTTAAGCCAATAAAATGAATGAATTTAAATATATACTTTCTCTGTGTTTATTCTACATTAATTTGATCATTCTACATAAATAAATATTCATTATAAGCTTCAGTCTCAGGCTTCACTGTGATGTTCCCTTGCCAGAGAAACTGCAGTTTTTTGGGGTTTTTTTGGCTCTGACCATCAGTTTTTCAACCTGCAGGCCTGTTTCAGGTTTTCAGCCTCTTAGAGCTGCCTCCAGGATATGTATGCAGAACTTTCAAGTTCAAATCTGCAGGAGAAGACAGAAACGAATGATAGAGCAAAGATACCTGGAGAGAGAATAAAAGAGACTGAAAGATATGAGACGGAGGAGGCAGATGGTCTAATAGAAGGCTACACTCAAGGGGAAGACGGAAAGCTACAATCTCTTCTCCTTCCCCTCCACTGCTTCTTGTAATTCATGAATAATAGAGAACAGGAGATATCTGAGGGCTCTCACTCTTTTCACCCTGTCAGTGCCTCTTGGTTGCTCACTTTTTCTTCTCCTCCCTGTCCCACTTTTTCTCTTTTCCCATCTCATCCCTCTCTCCACTCTCCCAATATTCATCCATAGGGTGCTGTGGGGAAAATGTACAATGTACAACCAAAAGACTATCACCTGAACTGTTGTTTCAGATCAGAAACAGGTTTACAGCCAAGTACATTTTGACATACGAGGAATTTGTCTTGGTGTTTTGGTGCATAACAGTGAGAATATACAAAGTAAGAGAAGAAACATACCCTCACTCCATATTTGAAACCATTTAAAAGGTTTGGCATCATGATTGACAGCCAATCCCTGCTCATGACTGATTGGGCCAGGTGTTTGGGCGGTATCATGATACCATGGCTGCAAACCCGATCACTACAGCACAGACTCCAAATGACATTGACCAGCACAAGAAGGTACTACATATCTCATTCACCCATTCACACAGATTTTTGATTTTGGTAGTTTTGGTAGTTTTAGTTTTATTTAATTTGGGGAAGCTAAATGTCCATACGCATTTACACACCGATGGCACAGCCTTCGGGAGAGATTTGGGGTTCAGTATCTTGCCCAAGGACACTTGGCACATGGGCGAGCTGGGGATCGACCACCAATCATCTGGTTAGTGGACGACCTGCTCTACCTCCTGAGCCACAGCCGCCTTTTTATATAATGAGCTGATGTGGAGACACATTGCCCATTTTTATATACAGTCTATGGATATGCCCAATTGTGGCCACAGTGGCTGGAGTGACAAGTTAGATAGTCTCACTTTAAAGCACACTGAGCTTGTGCAGGTTCATGTCTTTAAAACTCTGAACTCAACCAGCCCAAGCTTTCTATATTAAGACTGAAAAAAATTTAAACCTGCAGCATGTAATTTGTTTTGGGAGCTTCAGAGCGTGACTCTGAGCCTCGTTCATAAGATGATGCAGATATCTTCGCCGAGTGAGGAGGCAACATCTTGGCTGGTGTGTTAGTTCAGCATCATGTTGTTTGTTGGATGTATTCTGAACAAAAGATTCCTGCTCAGGGTGTGTCTGTCTGCGTTTTATGGGCCAGCTATCCTCTATCCCTTCACCACACACTGACACACACATGCACTCACTAATGCATTCAATCCCCCCCTCACTCTCACCACTAAATCCTTACCCTTATTGTCCCTTTCCCCCTGAAATCCTCAAACCATCAGCTCTCCTGCACACACACACACACACACACACACACACACACACACACACACACACACACCACCCTCTGCTCACTCAGTTTCCCCCAGGCTGTCTGCAGTAAGGCCTAATGCACTGGTTAATGGCCCTCTAACCTCCTATTCACTCTCAGATTACGCTCCTGCGCACGCGGGAACACACACAAACGTGCATACCAGTGCATCTCTGCATGCATGTGCACATTCACACATAGACTTGAACACACACTGGTAAACAGGGACATGTGTTCACACACACACACACACACACACACACACACACACACACACACACACACACACACACACACACACACACACACACTCAAAGATGCAAAGATACACAAACACAAGACTGGCACTAATGGTCTGTTGGTCTTCAGCATGTGCATTCATGAGTGGATTAGGATTAACAATCCACCCGCAACACCACTACACACACACAGACCCAGAACCAATCTCTAATACACATTCTGCTGGTGGTGATAATCTCTCTCTCTCTCTCTCTCTCTCTCTCTCTCTCTCTCTCACTCACACACACACACACACACACACACACACACACACACCAGGCTGACTGCTCTCTGTGCTGCTGAGGTCACCAGATGCCATCTAATCTAAGAGCTTTAATCCACTCTTTCAAGGACCCTTTCTCTCTCTATCTGTCCCACTCTCATGAGTGCAGCACTCTGTGTTTAAAAGGGTAAAGCACTCGGGGCACAAACTACACATAACAGTACATATTGTTTTCCTAGTTAGCCTCAGACATGTTAAACCATCCTTAGCCTATTGAGACAGCAGACAAACAGCCGAAGGTTTACGACAATACCCTGAATTGTCTTCATAAAGGCTTCAGATTAAAAAAAAAACTTTGTATGAACATGTCTAAAGACAATGACTGTGTCTCAATCTGGATACTTCTGTTAGTACAGTGTGTACACTGTGTACTTCCTGGTGTAGTGTTCATTCCAGCACAGTAGTGTTGTCTGCACAGCATTAGAACCAACCTTTGACAGCCAAAATATAAAAAATAATACGTATGTACAGTTTACATTTATATATTTTGGTGTTCACCACAACAGCTTCAGCTCCAGCAACTTCCTCTGTCATTTTCACAGTGCCTGCTGGCCAACTTTTTAACCGTTATGAGCCAGGTACTCCCAGTACAATACTGACTTTAAACATAACTCACAGTGTCAACACACTTATATATCAAAATGGAGCAGTGAGGGGTGAGATGTCATGACACTTTTCATATAGAGCAAGTCTGGACTGTACTCTATATTATTATAAACAGACCCAACAATCCCCACCATGAGCAAGCACTTGTTGACAGTGGCAGGGAAAAACCTAATTTAGATTTAGATTTTCCATTAGTCTCCATTATGGTACGTGTGCACTTCTAACAGAACAAATGTGATAACCTGATGATGTTCACATGAATAAATAAAATCAGTATTTGTAGGCACCTCATATACTGTGTAGACATTTTACTATGTCTGTTAAATGACTTGTTTGACACCCCTTACGCATGTTAAAACACTAACAATATCATTATGTTATGTTAATTGGCATGCACAAATAATTCAATTTGTGAATGAATTGAAGTGTGTTTTTCCTGATAAATAAATAAAGTAACACACACACTTTGCACATGCACTTACATCTTCCCACATATGTTAACACATACATGCATAATGCTTCTCTCTATCTCTGTCGCTCTCACTCATATACTCCTTCCTTTCACAACACCTGTTACAAAGTATCACAAATAAAGACATCAAACTACAGAACTGAAATCATAAATGACACAAGGTTGTTACTGTCATTTAAAAAGATCATAAAATAAAACATTGAAGACAAATCATTTTCATGTCACATCATGTCCTGAAGGCAAAATTCAACATTTTAGACTATGTTCACTCTGGAATGATTGACAATAGTATGGTGTGCTTTTTAAATATGAGCTTGAATTACATAACTGCACATCTTCAGCCTGAACACCTCTGTGTTGGTTTGGTACCAGCAAGAAAGAATGTAATGGGACCATGTGGTTACACAACAGCAGTTATTAGTGAAATGAGTCACTAAATTATCTTTTTTTTTCATTTGAATTATTTCATAGCACACACACACACACACATGCCGCTTTGAAGGCAACATTGTGTGTCACAGCTTCACAGAAGTAACTTCTGTGGATCTGTTTGTTTTTCTCTCTTACGTCTCGGCTATTTTCGGCGTTCAAAAAACATTCTGTCTCTGCTTCGCTCTAACTCCCTGAGCTCGAAATGTTTGCTGTCTCTTCCTGCCTTAGGTTTCTTAAAACAGATGACCTAAGTGTGTCTCAGTCTGCCTGCCTCCCTGCCTGCACTGCTCCTGCAGAATACGGATTTGATCCTGCTGATCGGAGCTGTGGATTCCCCTCATCTTTAGGTTACCTTCAATGCTCATTATCTCAGCAAGGGTTAATCCACCAGAGCTGAAGCACAGACATTCACATACCACTCTGCTATATCCAGATGGAGCTGTCAGGAGGCTCAAATGTTGTTACAAGTCAGTGCCAGCTCTGGGCAACTTTAAGTGGCACACACCATGAGCAGCAATGAGTTACTGCATAACGTTTTACTGGAAGTGAAAAAATAGCATCACAAAAGGTGATTTTAATGTCTAAGAATGAGAGAACGGCAGTTCTAAAGTAGGAAACATACTGTTTGACTTCTACAGTGCTACTGGTAGGACCCATTAATTGGCTACAATCCATACTTTTATAATGAGAATTTATGAGATGAGTGAAATGTGGAAAAATATCACCATGTGGAAGGTGTCACTGTGTATCGATGAACCTACATCTGCAGCTCACCTTAGTTTTTACAGAGCTTTATATTGATCTGCAGCTCTGATCTCACCCAAACTTTAAGGATTTGATAGTCAACTGCTGCCAACTGTACCTAGTGTCTAGAGAAGCTAGAGGCGTCCAATTGCAAAAAATACTTATTCTTGATTCTGCTTCAATTCTCAGTGAGAAATCAAATATGTGTGTTTCTCAATTTGTGAATGATTGATTTTAGTTATGAAGCTAATGCTAATGCTAATGCTAATGTTACCTTCAATATTACAAACTCTGTGTTTGAATCTTGTTTCTACAATTAAAAAAATCATCTTGGCATCATTTAACATTTTAGGGATCAATGATTTTGTAACGTTTATAACACCTGCAGTAACTACTTGGCCAGATTAACATCACAACAAAGATGTTAAAAAAACATATAACAACAAATAATTGCAGCTACAAAAGAACTGAAAATTTGATAACATAAATCTAAGATAATCTGGTGGAAGTGCAGATAATCACAGTTTAACAAAGCCCCTTAGTTAGATGTATAGCTCCATATATAGATGCTGCCTGGTTAAGTTAAATATCAGAATAACACCACACCCATTAAGGCAGCAGTAATCCAAGCTGAGCGCTACAAGATCAATAATAACCCAGCAAACAACTCGACCCAGCCAGATCAAATATGAGGTCAGGTCAATGGGGGGAGGAGCAACCACAAGATAAATTGGGGGTGTTTGGTGCATTCAGTGCTAGTGAGAAGCTCAGGACTACTGGAACTTGACAGTTGGCTGCCAAACACCACCGCTTTACAGAAAGTCAGACCAAGGCAGCCCACATTAAGGAAATAATGTTGTGAACGATGATGCAAATGTCATGTCATGTTTCCAGAGTCAAAGAATAAAGCACAGCACACTTTGCAGCATGAACTGTCAAACTGTATCAACATGAATGTTGCTTTAATATAAAAAAATAAATAAGTCAAGTTAAATTAACTGCATGCAACTTTAAAGAGGACAGTTTTGTTGAAGGCAGGAGGATCGCCGAGTATTCAGCAAAGCATTCAGTAAGGTATATTCCAGTCTACTGTGGGGTGGCTATGGTGGTAGGAGCAGGTCGTCCATTGATCAGAAGATCGGTGGTTCGATTTCTGGCTCCAGTCTGCATGTCAGTACTTGGATACTGTGTGAATAAATAAACTCCTGTCTATGAGCAGTTGGCAACTTGCATGGTAGCAAATTCAATCAGTGTATGAATGTGTGAATGTGATGTGTGCTGTAAAAGTGCCTTAAGTGGTCAGAGGACTAGAAAGGAGCCATAGAAGTACAGCCCATTTACTGTATTTAATTTGAAACCATGAAGACAGTCTTGTTTTCTGGAACCAATCCAAAACATTTCCAGTAGACACTGGTTTGTAACTGATAATATTCAAAGCTTTGCAGCCACGCTCCATTACAAGTAACATTAGATTCAACATCTTAAGTGAGGAGAGTGTTTTCAGGAGATGTTCTGTATCAGCAGAATGTTAGAGGTGTTTAAGAGTGGTTGCACAAATACCCCAAAACTCCATGTAAATGTACTTTCCAAAACTGTCCATAAAAGGTCAAAAAGTATCCTGTCAGAAAACTGACGATAGATCTTAAATTTGTACATTTACAAAAAGAAAATTGACAATCATAAAGCAGCCAGGTCAGGTTATTTCTGGAGAAACCATGCTTTGTTTTGAGTTGGGTCTTGATTCCAATTGGGTTAGAATGTTTTTGAAAGTGAAAATCAGTGCGCCATCCTCACCACTTTGATTAAACCTTTTTTAAACTTCAAACCTGTGCAGAATAAGCAGGCCAGGCTAACAGATTGACTTTGTGACACACATTCATACAATCTGAATCTGACGGCATTAGCTGCCATGCCAGGGTTCAGTATCTTGCCCAAGATACTTCTGACATGCAGACTAGAGGAGCCGGGGATCAAATCACCAATCTTCTGATTAGTGGACGACCTACTTTACCTCCTGAGCCCCCCAAAGAGTTTTTCCAAAGAGGGATCATAGATTGTACACGGTACATAAAGGAGATGGGGTAAGTTAATGGACACACCATGGATCAAATTTGTGACCTTTTGCCCACAAGATCACAGCCACAGCCTGCATCTAAAATTTAAAACATAAACTGCACTTATCCTAAAAGTCTGACACCAGTATCACAAAAAGAATTTGTCAAAATAACACATTTGCAGTCTTCTGAACAAGATCATGGCCTTGAAAAGAATGATGAGTTGATGCTATATTTGTAGGAAATCCATCCTATAAACTGTTTTCAAGCTGTTGCTGAGCCAGGATAATCCTGAAAACATTTCCACAGTATGATCATCTTTGTACTTGAGAGGAACGTCCAGTGGAATTACTGCAGCTTGTGTAACAATAAGGGTTGTGTAGTTTGCAACTGTAACACTGTGGTGGTGATAAAACTGGGATATACCAGATGGTTACTATGGCATTCAGACAGGCATTTTTCAGGCTTTCCCTTACGCAGGTCAGCTGAGGCTTCTCTGCATTGGCGAGCCTCATTATGTGGGTAGATGTCAAAGACAACCCGCTAACAGTGTAAAAATTCTATATGGAGTTATGTGTGGGCAGGCCAAAAAGTTGCTTATTTTCACATCTGGCATAGCTACATTAGCACTGATTGGGAGACGCTGACCTCTGTTTTGGTCTCTGAATCCTGAGGGAAACATCCGGCACATTAGTTGCTATCTAGCCGCTAACCCTTTCTGTCTGTAGTTTAGTGCTGGGCAGGTAGCGTACAGTGGCTTCATAGGAGCTTTTGCACTTAAGAGATCTGTTGTGCCTAAAAACAAAGCTGATGACATAACACCAAAACAATTAGCTCCTTTGGGGAACTCTAGAAATAGTGAGAATTCTTTATGGATTTTTCTTTACGAGTCACCTCTTTCATATCACGAGTCATTCAACCCAGCCTCAACAAAGATTAACAAAGAGTTTATTGTTATATACTATATACTGTTTTCTATATAGTCTGTATATACACTATATGGACAAACACCTGTCCTGTTGGAGGAGAGATAATGGTATATAATGACGTTTGATGTTTTACAGGGTTTGGGCTAGGCCCCTAATCTCCAGTAAAGGTCTATGTTAATGCTTCAGCATACCAAGACATTTTGGACAATGCTATGCTTCCAACTTTGTGGCAA
Organism: Larimichthys crocea; assembly: GCF_000972845.2. Taxonomy (NCBI): domain Eukaryota; kingdom Metazoa; phylum Chordata; class Actinopteri; family Sciaenidae; genus Larimichthys; species Larimichthys crocea. The sequence continues at coordinate 12,428,866 of NC_040022.1, forward strand.
CAGTTTGGTGAAGGCCCTTTTCTGTTCCAACATGACTGTGCTCCAGCACACAAAGCAAAGGTCCACGCAGACATGGTTTGATGAGTTCTGTGTGGAAGAACTTAACTGGCCGACACAGAGCCCTGACCTCAACTCCATCGAGCACCATTGGGATGAACTGGAACTAAGATTGAAAGCCAGGCCCTCTCGTCCAGCATCAGTGCCTGACCTCATAAATGCTCTACAGACTCCATATTAAAGTATATGTATTTGGATACAATGTCCCCGATGGTATAATCGTCAGATGTCCGAATACTTTTGTCCATATAGTGTAAACTCTCACTCAGTCCCCAAACCTACATGTTCCTATTGAATAAATATATCAGAGCAAAGTTATGGGGGCCATTGTAATACACATTTTGTATTTATGATGTCAGAGCTGGGTGTGTGCGATTGGCTCAGTAGAGCTGTGTGGACTGGTGCTAAAATAGGAGAGGATTTATAACATGGTTATTGCTGTACCACAAAGCTGTCAGGGAAACCCTGCTGTATTATGTCCATGGCTGTATATGGAGAAGGGATGGAGGATCTGGTTCATTAAGATGTAATGCACCTAAGTCGTGCATCATCTGACTTCTAAATTCGGCCTCATCTGTTTGCCTTACAAGGAGAAGCCCGACTCCAACTGTTACGGTTCAATTGCCATTCTCCGTCCTGTCCTGCCCCCCGCCCTCCTTGCAATCCTTCCTTTTCCTCTTTGCACAGTCAATGTCCCTCCCCATCTATAAATTAAAAGATATGGTTTATAAATGTTCCATCTCTCCCTCTCTCCTCCCTCTCTGCCTCCCTGTGTCAAGAGATGTGGGTCACTCAGGGGGCAAACTTCATTTCCGTAAATGAGGACAGAAAAAGAAATCCTGACACACTAGTTAGTTAACAGCACACTGCCCCTCCGTCACCCGAGCGCACACACACACATGCAGAGCAAGCTGAGACCTGTTTGTAGAGCTAATTAGCATTGACTCTCTCTGTGTGCCAGTATGTGTCGTAGTGAATGTATATGTGTATTAGTGTGTACAAAGCTGGGATAGGGTTGAGCTCTGTGGCCCAGTTTTGGCTGAATAAGGGAGAATACTGTGGGCCCGATGAAGAGACAGGGGTTAGAAAGGACAGATATAGATAGAAATGAGAAAAGCAGGGAGGGAAGGAGAGATGGAGAGAGACGCTGGAGTTGTTAACAACTAAAGCACCCTAGTCTCCTGTGAGTTTCCCATGTGTGATCATTCATGTGTGTGTGTGTATGTGTGTGTGTGTTTGCGTGTCTTTGTGTGTGTGCTTGCGAGACTGTGTTTTTTCCTCTGTGGTGTCATTACCAGTTGTCCCACACTCAGGGGAGTCCATGTTTACCCAGCACAGTCTCTGAGCTGTCACTGTGGGAGTCGTGCATCAGTCATCACCATGGCGACCAACAGACGCAGTAAGCCTGCCTCCTCATCTTCAAAATGCAGCCAGTTCAGCATATTACGCAGTGTCAGTCAAGTGACAGCTGAACCAAACTTCAATTTTTTGTCTGCATTAAACTGTGTTTTTTTTAATGCATACAGGTTTTTAGGGCAAACACACAAAAAGCTCAAGGTATTCAGAATTACTTTCCAGGTTATGTCTGATTGTTTTCAGTCCACCAAGTCTTCTTTGCCTTAAACTGGAAATAAAGAGTTTGAAGTCAAGAAATATTTTATAGAAGTGAGCTGGACTAAAACAGCCAAGCATCACTTCAGTGTAGCTACCTGAAGCAAATGATAAAAGTAGCTTGCTAACGTGGAACAGAACATGAATATGTATGTTCTCATTAGTGTATAATCATAGCCACCAAAGAATTGATGGAGGCCGTCATGTTGAACCAACATGTTTCTACAGTGGTCCAAAATGGACAAACTAAACACTGGCGTAGTTTCTCCTTTCGACTGGGAGACCGAGGGTGAGGTGAGGGGGTTGCAGATGCCATTAAATCCTACACTCCAATTATGAATTGTGCAATCTGAGTTAGTTGTGATCTAATACAACTAAACTAATGAATTCTACTTTTTGATGTTTCAGTTTATGTTAACACATACGCAACACCAAACATATATATACACATATACATATGGCTGGGAGATTCAAACCAGGAACCTTGCTGTGAGGCAGCAGTGCTAACCACTGCTCCACCGTGCCTCGTGCTCCACCGCGCCTCTTCCAGGTATGTGTATGAGTACAATTAACATTTTTGCCATGTTCTACGTGTGTGATTATATATTTCAGACTTTGAATAATGCAAAGAAAACAAATTCATATTCTTTTTTAAACAACACAATGCTAATGTTTCAACTTAGGCAGAGTTCAGGAATCAATATTTGGTGGAATAACCCTTGCTGTGGAGAAATTGCTGAAGTCAAAGGTCAATGGTTAGGTCAAGAGGTCAGAAAATGTTCAGGAGCCTCTGATGTCTTAGGCTGTATTATTTATTGACGCTTGGCCAAGGAGAATTAGAGACACTCTCAAAGTTCATCAAAAGTGCCTCAGTCGGTCTCACATTCTGCCCAACTCGTGGTGGTGGATGGACTTAAAACCACAAGATAACACCACAAATACTACATACCCAGAATTAGTCAAAGAGAGTGTCTTTACCCATGCAGGTGTTATTGTCAGCATATTCTAGTCTGGAGACACAGATGTCTGTTTACGCAGATTGGAACATCAACAGCAAGCTATCTATTATGTCTATGAAGGCAGGAATAGGTCTCTTCGACCCTGGCCACCACAGTGTTGAGGTAGACTGGCACCTACTGTTCTCAACCAAAGCCAAACAACTAATACTGCTGAGGACCTCAAGGCCCACACGTGACCCTGTGTAACCTAAGGAGAGAAAATTCCATAACAACCCTAATTTGTAATCTCATCTTGCCGTGCTCTCTGTCAGTCTTTCACGTTGCTGTTGGGTGACTTTATGCCACCACTCTTAAAATTTTAAGGATGGAAGCAACCTGATGCTCTCTATCTTTAAAAACAGAACTGAAGCTTTCTTTTGAAGCACACACATTTGGAAGGAACTTGCAAAGGAGGCACATTTTGCACCACTGCTGACTTGACTGCTTGTACCACTCTGATAGCAGAAAGTTTTACTGTTTCTGACTGCACTGCACAGCCGCAGGGCAGATTGTACAAATGACACAGTGCTATTATTAGTCGGAGTTGGAGTGCTGCAATAAATGCCAAAATAAATGCAGTATTTACCAGGAAATGACAGTAATATAAAAACAACATAAACACATTAGAATTACATTACATAGCGTGAGTGTGTGCCTGTGTGTGTGTGTATGTGTGTGTGACTCACTCATTGCACTGGTGACAGCACTCACTGTCACCACACACACACACACACACACACACACACACACACACGCACACACACACACACACGGAGCAGTGTGACATATCATGGCTATGCAGATGATACAGTGCTGTGGGGGTGTTCCTGTAGAAGAATAGAAGGATTTCTCTCAGAGGACAGAGACAACAGGGAGGAGGAGGTGGAGGAGTGATACAGTTGGTAGTTCCTCTGCCAGCTACACCCCAATTAAAAATTATTTTAGACACACATTCTGTTTTATTTGCGTGTGTGTTTGTTTTTGTGTGTCTGTTTTGGTCCACGATGCGTGGTCCTATATTCGGTGATATACGGAGGACTTGAAGTTGCCATGCAGATCTGGCACCATCTTGAATATCTGGTGAAGAACTGGCTTTGGGGTGATGCAGGTTTGTTCACAGCTCTCAAATACCGCTTTTATTTTTACCACAAAAACAACTGGAAGGTGCTCAGAAAAATAAAAATGTAGCAGCGCACAGTAGCCTCATACCAGAAGGTTCACCTCCTCTGAAACGAGCCAAGACATGTCAGCTCCTTTTTTCTTAACTCATCTCTGTGACTGAGGATTTCATGTTCCCTTCAACAACAACCACAAATATGGACAAAGTGCTGCTACGTGATGTTGTTGTGGTAGTTGGGGGTTGAAATTCTAAATCGCTTTGCTGATTCAAATTGTTTGAAGTCGTTTGGTTCAGTTCAAAGATCAGTGATTATGTCATCTCTTTAAAACAGGTATCTAAATCTGAATGCAGAATGTGAAGGCAACGCACCGTGTTTTTGGCACCAGGGGAGTTCTGGTTTTCGTTTGCAGTCCGAGTAGTATTGATCAATCACATTTGAGTGGGCTTTGGTTGCAACAGTCCATGTAGAGAGAGAAAGAGGTAATAAGCATTGACCGAAATACAATCTCTGAAGCCATCAGATGTGGTCTGGTTAGCTTTCATTGTCTTTTTTTTTGCATTTGCTATCTGTTTACAGAGATCAGCAGAAATATGTCTTTTTCGTCATTCACGCGTATCAAGTTGCTAATCGGACTACAGAGGAAGTCTTGACCTGGGTATCTGGATATCCACTGGGAACACCAGAAGCCCAAATGCAAGAGGTTAAATCGTCAGCTGGGTCGCGATGATGTAGCCTAACCTAACTATTTCTCTAAGCTAAGTGATCACCATTTAAACTTTAGCACATCAGAAACAGCTGCATCCGTGTTCATAACCCCACCACAACCTGTCATTTAGCTTAGCTTAGCATAACGACTAGGAACAGGACCTGGAAGCGCCTTTCTTGCCCAACTGCAGTCAATTACTTATTCAATAAGTCTCTGCTAGAGTCTCATGGTGATCGCAAGACTGCAGGAAATGAGAGGGTGAGGCGAGGCGGTTGCAATCAGCAACTACACCACTAGATGCAACTACACTTCTTCATCTTGAAAGTACTGTTAGATTATAGGATAAAAGTAATACACACCTGAACTTATGTGAAAGTAAAAAGTTGGTTATCATGTACTCTGAATAAACATTAAATATACATCTCTCTGGGTGAAGCCCAACTAGAGTTAAATAGAAACAAGGACAAAACAAAGCAGCACCTTTCTCATTACCACCACAGAGGTGACCTTGAGCAAGGCCCTTCACCACCAACCGCTCCTGTGAAGCCGCTCAGAGGCCAGCAGATCACACTGTGGTTGTACTGGACGGCTTCCAGGTGTGAATGTGTAATTGTGTGAATGTGATCCAGGGACGTTCCTAATAAAAGAGAGCAGCGCTCCCCATGAAACTCCCCTGAATAAAAAGGTGAAAAGACAAAACCAAAAAAAAAAACGTCCATAAATAAAACACTATATGGCTGCATAAACAACTTTTATGAATGAATAAATAACAGAGAAAAGCAGAGAGGTATCTGCAGCCTCAAACACATGGATTTTAAACAAATAGAGAGTCTGAACAGTTTTTACTCACCGCGTAGCACACACACGAACACACACACAAGACACAATGCAACATTGCTAGGCAACGCAGTGGTTGTTGATGTTCTCTGGGGAGTGAATTCAGTGAGTTCAGTGAGTACACAGCTCAAGAACACAAAAACGGACTTTGGTACAGTTATGAGAGTAAATGTAATCAAGCTTTAGAAGTTCTTGAAGGATTTTGTCTGTTTTATCAATCTCATCTGACTCTCTGCAAGAAGGAGAGCTGTGCCAGAATATCAAATCAAATATAATCAAATCAGATTTTATTTGTCTAGCCCAAAGTCACAAAGTACATTTGCCTCAGAGGGCTTTACAATCTGTACAGGGAGTGACACCCTCTGTCCTTAGACCCTCGGTTCAAGTGAGGAAAAACTTGCCCACAAAAAACCTTTAACAGGGAAAAAAGGTGGAAGAAACCTCAGGAAGAGCCACAATAATGCAAAAATGACAGTAGTAATATGTGCAGTGAATGTCATGCAGGACCAGAGCAGCAGCCACGATCCATGAGAACCTGCTAAACGATACAGCACAGAAACTCCGGGGAAGAAGTTTAGTTAGAGTTTAGAGATTTCAGTAAGGGAGATGACTGCATCTTCAACCAATACCGTGCCTGACTAGGCATAACCCTGAAAGAGACAGACATATCAAACTCTAATAGCTCAGCAGCCACCTATTTGGAGCAGTCATGATTTGTATGTGGGGTTTGTGGCCATTCATGCTGATTCAGTATAAATCTGTTTAGTTTGAAGGTCAAGTGTGCTGAACAGCTCTTGTAATAAATAAATATATTGCTCAATAATCCACTTTCTGCTGCAAGCAGAGTACCTTGATCAAATATAATTAAGAAAGTGTAGAGTCAGATTTAAGGTGCTCTATTATATACCATAATATGGAAGGATGTTAATATATATTCATGTGTAGGTTTTCATAAGTGTATAATCACCTGAAAATACCTCAGAATGAGCCTTTAGCGTCTATAGAGGCTGCAGGGTCTGCCATGTTTCTACAGTAGTCCGAGCAGACAAACTAAATACTGGCTCCTGATAGGGCCTTTCTCGTTCCTTTCTCGTTTTCTGTGCATGTTGTAGCCTCCTTCACTCTATGTTAGAAAGGAAGTTGCAATCAGCACTACCACTAAATCCTACACAGTGTTCCTTTAATGCTGAACATCTGCAGGTTGATACAGCAGCATAATGGACATAGTCAGATGTAAAGAGGGGCCTTAAGTGAGGCCAATCTAACTGAGGTGTGCAGCATTGCAACACTGCAGCAGAAAGCCATGGCTACAGTCACAAAGACGCTCCTTTTTGTCTGGACAATACAAAAGCCTGCAGACAAACACACACACACACACACACACACACACTGTAAGTAGGTCTGTGTTTAGGGCCATATGCCCATGAATGCAGCTCGTCTCAATAAAACATGGTGGTTCGTTGTTAATCTTTAATAGTTCTGTCCTAGAGAATTAACCCAGATGAACACACATTTGGGGCACCGTCGCCTCACACACACACACACACACCCAGACACACACATTTCCTGTCTCTCCTTCTTCTTCCGCAATCTCTTCCTATTTCCCTCCCTCTCTTTACCCTCCATCCACTTTCTGACAATCTCCCGTCATCAATCCTCCCCTCCTTCTCTCTCTCTCTCTGACATCTTTTTTTCACTTTCCTCTGGTCTTTGTGGCCTTTCCCTGCCTCCTCTTCTCCCATTCGCCACTCTCCCTCTCACCAGGTTTCACACTGGATTACAAAACAGGATGAAAAATTAAAAATCTGGGGGCTACCAAACTTGGGACTGAGCGATGGATCAGATCTAATAAAATATTCATGTCACAATCATTTCTGGAAGGTTTGGTGGTCAAAGCAGGTGCTGGTGCTGTGTATGTTATTGTTTGTGTATGCATGTGTAATAAACGACACAGATAGACTATTATTCTGATGGATTAAATCAGATTATTGTAGTGCTCACACAGCAGCTGCCACTGTGTATGTGTCCATTCACTGATAACATATATGTCCAACACGTGAAGGACCACAGCTTCATCTCATTTCCCTATGTCTATGTCTCTCCACAGTAGTTGCATAAATCTGAGTGAACTCATTCACCGGTCCATCCAGCCATATATGATAGGATATCATGTTTGTATGTTGCTAGTGCTCCCCCTTCTGACAGATCCATTCGACAAATTAAGCTTCATCCTAAGAAAAACCCACCACAGTGACATATTGGTTTTCATTGTTTAGAAAATGTCTCATTCACTCCGCCTGATGCTCTCTCTCAGACATTCACAGAGCGTGAGAGCAGACTTTTCTGCAGTGCTGCTATCTCTGAGTAGTCAAACTCTGCCCCCTGCTGACTGTTTTAGAGAACTATGAGAGCTGAATGCACAGCATTTCCAGGTGTGCATTCTTTCTTGGTAACACACACACACACACACACACACACACACACACACACACACACACACACACACAATGGAGGCTAAGTTCAAAATGTTCAAACTATCCAAACATAGCTGAAATATTTGGTTGTCAGCAGGTACATCAAGTTCATCTTGGACTGTGTATGTGTGTGTGTTGAAGCAATTAAAGGTGCATTATGTGAAGTAAGAGTCACAGAACATCATGATGATGCAGGTTATTAAAAAACAAACCTCTCTCTGTCCTTTGCTGAAATGTGTATGTACTCAAACACAGATGACAATGTTATAATCAAGGACTTTTCACAGCAGAATGCAATCATCTTATATTTCTGTCTGTTTAAGCAGCATGTTTGTTTCATTACAGGTCACAGGTTGTCAGAGATTGGTGAATGGTGATGTCAATCAGTGGTTAAGACAGGTAAGGATCACAATGCTTGATGTAATTTCAGGCTTAAAGTGTAATGGCAAATTCTGAGATTTCTTTCCAAACACATTAAATATGTTGGAAAATAGTTGCTGAAAACATGTGAAAAGACGTTGAACGATATATTACTGAAATGTGGAGTTAGAGGTTCAAACAGTTTTTCACCAGTTTTCAGTCCAGGATTTTGTGGGCGGTCCTTTAAGGGTGGCTCGATGACACGCTGAGGCCACCCTGAGCATACCTCTGCACCCCTAGCAGAGAGATAGAGATGAATTCATCTCACTCAGAGTGTTTCAAAGTTAGTCATGTCATTTTCTGAACTCATCTGACACGTTTCAGTCGCTTCAAAATGGCTGCAATTTGGCTGGCTGGTTAATAACACTTTCTTTGGTCTGACAAACTCAGAACACACATTTATTCTGACTTACTGACTTTATGCAGACTTTAATGCTAAAATACAAGATTTGGCACAATGGAACAGTCACTCTTTGTCTAACTAACCATCCTAAACAGGCCTGGTAATTGGATGAACCACCTGTCTATCACAGGTGAAGTTCAACCAATCAGATTAATGAACCATGTGATGGAGTCAAACTTTTACTGGAGCAAAAACATCTTTTCCATTAAGAAAAGCCTTCAGTTCAATATGACTTAGGCTGGGAGCATCTATGTTAACCTCTTCAACAGCTGCCATTGTTGTTTTTTGAGAAAACTGTCTTCTTCTCACACTCGTCGTCACACACACACACCTAGCGTTAAACCATACGCATAGCTCATGACATAGCTGCCTATAGATCCTCATAGGATGCTGACTGGTTCGTGACGACAGTGCGCGGATCCAGGCCCATTAAAGCCTGTGGTAAGATGGGTTCTCACATGATCTCTTAACTTCCTGATCACACGAGCCAGCTGCCTCGCAAGGTTGGGAAGTAATCCCAGCAAAGAAATAACCCCTGTAAAACATCACCATTATCTAATTAATAAACAAAGCTGATTTTATTACAAAAAATTTAACAACGTAACATAAAATATATGTTATTGACACTGAAGTTGTTTTGAATTTTGATATAGTTTGAATAACTTTTGGATTCAGTCATTTCAGTGCTATATTTAATATATATTTACTGTTTGTATATAATGATTCTATGATGTATATGATGATGTATATATATTGTAGTTATCCTTGCTTTGACACTGTAGCTAGCAATAAAGCAGTTTTGCAAGTTTTCATTTGCTTGGAAATCATATAGGCCGTATGCTTGCAGTTCTAGTGGTTGATTGAATTGAATACAATTTTATTTATATAGTGCCATATCATAACACAAGTTATCTCATGACACTTTTCATACGGAGCAGGTCTAGACCATACTGTTTATAATATTATAGACCAACAGTTCCAACATGAACAAGCACTTGGCGGAAAAACTTCCTGTTAAGTCATGAGAGCAGACCAGTACAAGGCAACATCTAACTAGGCTAACAATTTAGCAAGCTGCAGGAAATGCAATGGCATGATAAAAAGATGACACCATTGGGAATAGCAGCATTTTCCTCAGACATGTCAGTAAACATGTTCTGAGGTTGTGCATACCACAAAAGAGGGGTGCTCATGAACAGGTAACCATTAGTTACACACTGGCCTTCACTGACCACACCTTCACGATCCTCTTAGTTTGGATTCACCTGTTAGGGCGGGACAACTTACCATCATTCCTATTGGTTCATAGAGTTTTATGACATCACGTCATCCCTGGCCTAGCTCCACTCAGCTTCAGCCTGCCTTTGTAAACACCTGTGTGAGCGTGCAGGACCTTTAATATTTACAACCACAGACGACAACAACAGATCACACATACTTCAAAATATTAAGACACAGGAGTGGCCATGGACTGATATCTAAAAAAACAAGAACATATATTACAAAATCCACTGCTACTCTGTCCCTGATTTAATAAATGAATAAATAAATTCAGAAAGCCCTCCAACTATTATGTAAATCAGGGTTGTTTCGACGGTTCCAGTTCACCGTGCTCTTCTCTTGGCAAAAAGACAGAATACATTTTAACGGGTCACAATGTGAGATATTTAAAATTCACATTTCAGATTCATTATAATCTATTCTCAACATAACCTTAGGGTCAGTTCTGTCTAGTAACAATGTATTTACACAACTCAATGTCCAAATCTAATTAGAGATATAATATAATAGATAAATTGCTGTTCTAACTGGTGTTAATGAATCAGATTTAGATCCTATAGGATTCAGAGATGTGGACTGACTTGGACTGTCAGTAAAGTTCCTCACTGATGATCATCGGTATTGTCATCATAATGGACTTTTTTTTTTTTTGATTGGGAAGAAATTAGGAAAAAGGTTTCAAGGTTTATTTCTTGTCACTTGCATGCTTACACATGAAACAAAACGAGTACTCAGGACCAGTGATGTACACAAATGAATAGTGTAAAACACTATATGATAACAACTTCTAGAATGAATAGTAATAATAAGTGATAATTGGTATTAATGTGTTTGTTGTTGTTGTCTGACTCTCAGTAAATGGCAGTTTATAAGATTTTATTTTCATATTGACAAGAAATTAAGACATAAATAAGCTCTTGTACAGCCATTTTGACATGAAGTAGAAGGGTCAACCAGGTATTTCCAATGATACTAATTAAGGTCTCATTCCATTTAGTGCAGCAGAGACTTTGCAGTGAGCCAACACGCACCACAGCAGCACCCTGACTCTGTCTGACCTGAATGGAACGGAGCCTTAATTAGTATCATTGGTAACACCTGTGTATCTAATATTTCATGTCAAAATGACTGCTGTGACAAAGGTGTGGTATTAATTGTCATATTTTTTTGAACAGGTTATATAAATCGGGCAATAAATAACACATTATTAGCATTATTTTGAGCTGTGTAATGTTAAAAAAAAATCAAACTAATAAAGAAAAGACGTCACGAATATCTTAAAAGCAGCTCTGGCTGTATATGTTTAGACAGATATTTACAGGAGTATTGTTCTTACCAGTCAGACCTTAAATTGTTATCCATACACTGTGATGTTATGAATATTGTAGATGATGTTGCAGATATGTAAACACAGTTATTATTCAGTGTTCTTCGTGTTAAAGCAGCCTGCCCGCCACAGTCGCGCGGAGGGCAGCGCGAGATCTCGTTGCCTCCCAGCGGAGCTCGCTCTCTTCTCGCCGCACCACCAACTTGTCACCAAAGATGGCGATTTGCTGAGCGCTCATGGATACACACATTTCTCGGCTAGCTGTTATCTCACCACGAACGCCAACTTTAAAAACAAACTGAGCGCCCCAGCGAGCGACTATTTCTCCGTTCGAAGCACACCTGACACGCCGTCAGCCGCCGCCATGCAGATCACGCTGAAGACGCTGCAGCAGCAGACGATCCAGATCGAGATAGACCCCGAACAAACGGTGAGTGTGCTACAGGCTAGCCTGCTAACTGTGGCTAACACGACTAGCTGCGGGGCATATGTTTGAAGTTTGCGCGTGGACCCCGACAGTTTTATTGAATATGGCCAATTAAAGAACAATTAGCGAAGTTTCAGCAGAGGCTGTCCGTTAACGGCGGGTTGACAGCCCGACGTGAAACGGCTGCTAAACACCGCGAAACCTCACTAGCGTACGTTAGCCTGCTAGCTAGCCGAATAGCCCGTTGACAAAGTCGTCGCCCCGCCGCTTGCAGACTGTTTTCTCACCGTTTACTTTGTGTCGCTGACAGCCTGCTGTCACTGCGTTTCACGTGAACCGGTACGAAGAGCCACAGCCTCTGTAATGAACCCCAAACTGCCCCCCCACTGCGCTGTGTTTGCTAATGCTAACGCTTATGACACTGCCAATTATGATTAGCCTCGTTGGTAACGCACCGAGAGGCTGGCTAAGTTTGTTAGCATGAGGCCAGCGTTGGGCTAACGTTACACTGTTACTCACAGTGGATATCACTCAGATGACTGCTCTCTTATGTACAGTGAGCAGCGTCCTGCTGTGTGACACACTGAGGCTGCATGTGAGTGACTGTTACTGTAACTTACTGACTTTTGCCAGTCAGCTATGAGCCCTCTCTGACAGTGTCATCACCCCCTCACTTTTATTTGCGCTGAAAGGCGCTCGGCTGCTGTGACTTGGAGGTCAGAGATCAAGGAGGCGAATGACAGACCTCCATGATATTAATGTGTAGAAGCATTGAAGTGCTAACATGTTGATGGTTATTGATTGTGATTTCTGTTTTTTTTTTAAATCAGGTGAAGGCCTTGAAAGAGAAGATAGAAGCAGAAAGAGGGAAAGACAACTTTCCCGTATCCGGGCAGAAGCTGATATACGCTGGAAAAATCCTGCAAGATGACACACCTATTAAAGACTACAAAATCGACGAGAAGAACTTTGTCGTTGTGATGGTGTCCAAGGTGAGGTCTTATTATCATACACATGATATCGGCTTCGATCGTAACTAATGTGTTGTCAGCAGTTAGGTTAGTTGGTTTGAATGTTCCACTGTGAAGTTTGGAGTCTAACAGCACCTTTTTTTTGAACTGGCAAAAGGCTAAGCCCGCAGCTGCCGCCTCGCCTCCAGCCTCAGAAGCCCCCAAACCCCCCGTACAGGACTCTGGCTCCACGTCAACAGCTGTCCCGGCCACAACCCCGGCTTCAGCCCCAGCCCCAGCCCCAGTCCCAGTCCCAACCCCAGCAGCTGTCCCCATTCCCTCCGAGGAGGCCAAAGAGGAGCCAAGTGCCGCAGCCACAGAACCACAACAGCCAGCCAGGTAGAACCTGTCCATACAGCATAGACTGTGATCCCAGCCATTTCTGACTATGGACACTATGGACTCTTAAAGCAGGACTGGGAAAATCAATAACTGATACTTCCATGAAGATAGACATTCATATACATTGATATCAGTATATTTATATAAATGTAAGTTTAAATCCAGAGCACCTCATTGTGGCTGGCACATGACATGTCCTTCTTTCTTCTTATTGAGTTAGTCAAACTACAATATGAAATCATAGGCTGTAAGCTGGTGCCTGAATACTCGAGCAAAGATTGGATTACCATGAAAGAAACTCAACTGTGTGACGGTTTAGATTTTGAAAAAGAGTGTCTGTGGATGTCATTTTCCAACCATTCATTGTTAGAAGTGACTTTTGTTGGTTATTAACATACCTGGAAATGTATATAGGTGTTAACACTAAATCTAATCATTATTTTAGGTCATTTGGAATATTCCATGAATGTAGCTGCTCTCACTGAATGCTTTGTTACATACATTTTAAAGATCCTCAGTGTACATTGAACCCTGGTAAAGTAAAGGGATGCATTCTTGTATGTTCGCTGTGTCCTAAAACTTTATTTCTTTGACGGGATCAGGAACAGTCATTATCGTATCACACGTGACATGTGGGGCTGAGCTAAAAGGCCGGCTCTATTACCCAGATATGCACCAACAGAGAAAAAGACACTGAGCATGAGTTGTCTGTTTTCTTCACTCTGTGAATCAGTGTTTTATTTCTTTAGTTTTATAGAACAGATGCTGAATGTCTAATCAGAGTTGTCAGATTGCTGCCTTGCTCTTCGCCTCATGTTGGTTGTAGGTTGTCTGACCTGTTCACCTTTTTGTGTTTTGCAGCACCAGTGGCGGGGGTCAGGGCTTGGATGCCTCCTCAGCACTCGGTAGGTAACAGAAGGCTTCCTGCCAGACTCCAGTCACACACTGTAAAAAAAACCCAGCTGAAACAGCTTCACTGCAGTCATTTGCATATTTACTCACCTCAAACATAAGCTGCTCAATTTTAGACAATTGACGGTTATTAGTGGGTTCACATCCCAACTGTGTGTGTGTGTATCTGAGGTTATAGATGCGGTGGCAGAAATGGTTACAGCTGTGAGTCAGGGACTTTTCAGGCTGCGGTGCAATACATACTGCTCCTATATTTAGGCTGTGACAAAAGTAAGCCGTTCCTTATTGTGGTGCTGCAGAGAGCGATGGGAATTCCCGTTTGGCCCACTCACAGGGTTAGGGTTATGCTCATCAGGAATGTGAACAAGAGGAGTCGGGCTGCTGTTGGTGCCCATTTTACCCATGTGTTGTTACTGTATGTATATTTAAAGTCTGGATTCAGGTCAAAGAGACGTCCCTCAGTGAACGTTTGAAGCTCTGTTCTACAGCAGGAATAATTAGAACGCTTATTTCCTGTTGATGTCATATGGAATGTGTAGAGTTAGTAACTGTGTGTGTGTGTCTGTGTGTGTGTGTTGTCTTTTCAGTGACTGGAGCTGAGTATGAGGCCATGCTGACAGAGATCATGTCTATGGGCTATGAAAGGGAGAGAGTGGTGGCTGCACTACGGGCCAGTTTCAACAACCCCCACAGAGCTGTGGAGTACCTCCTCACTGTGAGTCTCACACACACACACACACACCCACACACACACAGTGATATCATTCTTACCATCTGAAAAGCACCTCTCCTTTAACATGAAATGTGGACTGTCAATCTTCTATCTCCATGTATTCTAGTTCGACTTCTCCGTGCAGCAATAAAATCAAAATGAGTAATTTTTCCAACGTGCTCTGTAAATTAGGGTTTGTGTGTGTGCCGACCATCGTGTCAGTCTGCTGAAATAATCCACCTATCATTACATGGAAGCAGAGCCGGAGCTCTCCCTCTGAGCTCCAGCTGTCAGCGTTCAGCTCCGTCCGCTTGCTGCCTTTACGTAACACAGAGAAAGTCACATTTTTGGGAACAGGGTGGCTAAGGTGCTGGACATGATGTTAATCAGAGTGAGTCACACTGCTTCCTCATTTAGTTTAATCAGCGGTGACACCCTCTGTGATGATCTGACATGAGCACACCCTGTTCTTCAGACTGACAAAAGGTTTACTCTGCACGCCTGTGAGGGACGTTCACGTCATGCTGTGAGGAGTTTTAGTATATTAGTCTCCCCTCACTGATGTAAAAATATTACTGTCATGCCTCTAAAATGAATCCACGCCTGCCTCAAACTGAGTGTCAGAACCTTCATGGAATGCTGCTGCATTAGCCTGATTTAGTTTTGGCGAGGTTCATTGAATAAACTGGCAACTGAGTGTGTGTTATTCTGAGAATACTGAAAGCTTTTATGAGGCAGTTGTCTGTTCTGATTACACACTTTGACTGTCCTTGTAGAGTCAACCGATTTTAAAATGTAAAGGTGTATTCATAGTAAATGTATTGAGTTGCAATTCCGAGCTAATAATTATCAGATATTCAGTAATGTGACGCTACTTTTTATCTATATTATTCAGTAGCACTGCGTGTGAGTGTGTGATCGACAGTTGTATTGTTGTTTCCAGGGTATTCCCAGCAGCCCAGTCCAGGAGAGTAATCCCCCAGCACCGGCCCCCGCATCTGGACCCACAGAAGCTCCGGCATCTCTAGCAGAGGGTGAGGCACACAGCTCGCTCCGGTCCACCAAATAAATGCAGTCACCGTTCCTGTGTGTGTCTCTGCCTGCTTTGCGGGAAAAATCCAGCAGAGTATTGGTGTTCAGTTGCCCTAAAGCTCTCATAGCTTTAATACGAGGCCTCCACCAGACACTGTGAAGTGACTCATACAACCTTTAATTAACACAACACACACTTACAGATAACTACAGTAAATAACAGTCGTAGCACTCGTATGTAATTATGACTCATTAGTAACATAGGCATGTACAAATAACTTGAAATTGCATCGCTCAGCACAGATTGCGACCTCTTTCTTGAGTGGGTAAGGTGTTTATGAGGACTGCAACCATTAGTCAATTCATTGATTGGTCAATCCAAAATATGTAATTATTATATCAGTGAGTGAGTTTGCTATTTTATTGTAAACTGAATCTTTTGATGTCATGAGATGTCAGTGCTCTATTTTATTTTCTGTTTTATATAAATGGGCTGCACTTCCAACCACTGAGTGCTGTTACGCTACATATGTCATTCACACAGCGATAGTGCAGCCTTCAGGAGAGGCCAGGCACATGACACACAGGCTGGAGTACCTGGGGATCAAAGCGCCAATCATCTGCTTAGTGGACGACCCACTCTACCTCCTGAGCCACCAATAATTAATCAAGGAAATAATGAGCAGATGAATCAATAATCACCCCTCCTGACTGACCATATATTCTATATAGTGCACAAGCTCATTACAATAGAGGGAAAAGCTTTAATATCTCGTTTTAGATAAAAATGCACATTATTGGTATTGATAAAACTGAAAGTTCCTGATTTGTTTGTGGTTATGAATGCTGCATTAATGCTGTATGTGTGTAGGAGAGAACCCACTTGCATTCCTGCGGACCCAGCCTCAGTTTCTGCACATGAGACAGGCCATCCAGCAGAACCCTGCTCTGCTACCAGCGCTCCTCCAGCAACTAGGCCGAGAGAATCCTCAACTTCTTCAGGTAACACACTGTGTCCTCACACACTGTGTTGTGTGTGATTCATGTTCCTGCTGCTCGTCTCTATTAAAGGCAACATTATGCAACTATTAAAATAACAGCTAAAAATCTGTTTGATGCTACGCTGACTTGTAATGGTGCCTCTGTTCTCACACTGTGAGTCAAGTTGTTGGTTTGAAAGAAGTGCATATTTTCTACAGAAAATGTTTCCTGGTGGACAAAGTTTTACTCGTTACCAAGACAACGGTAATCACCACAAACTGGAACTTAGCTGCCATTAGCTAATGAGCTTAGTTAGCAGTGCTGCTAGGGCGCGGTGTTTGGGAGAGTGACGGTGTTGACACTGATAGGAGGAGGTTTTCAGGGCTAGGGCAGGTAGGAATGCTGGCAGGGAATGATGCCAGAACCAGAACCAAGCGAGCAGGAAACATACCTGGGCTCAGCAGCCTCTGTGGACACAATGACGAAGGCGAAAAGACCGAGGAGAATGTTGAAGAGGAAGCTAAGAAGAGAAAAGGAGAGAGTGAGCGAGCAAGAAGTCGCCGGACAAGAGTAAATGTGGGACTGACTTTTAGTGGTTGGTGAGAGCTTGGTGAAATAAAAGCTGGGCTTTTTAGTAAATTTTTGATGACAAGTAATGTAATCAAAACAAACAGACGTGTACAGATTGTTGCATCATGTTGCTTTAATGAAGCCGGGCTGCACACTCAGTTTGATCCACTCAAACAAATCCCTTCCTTCACATCTGGGTTTCTTCCTCCTCCAGCAAATCAGTCAGCATCAGGAGCTGTTCATCCAGATGTTGAACGAGCCGGTGGGAGAGGGGGCAGACCCGCCAGAGGTTGGAGAGATGGGGGCAGCAGGGGACGAGGGTGCACCCGTTAACTACATCCAGGTTACACCTCAGGAGAAGGAAGCCATCGAAAGGGTGTGTGATGAATAGATGTTTGCATATTTTAAGTATATGTATTATAGTCTCTTATTTTCTGTTATTTCTTATAATTGAGTAATGTCTTCCCCTCCCCCTCCAGTTAAAAGCGTTGGGTTTCCCTGAGGCTCTGGTGATCCAGGCCTACTTTGCCTGCGAGAAGAACGAGAACCTGGCAGCCAACTTTCTCCTCAACCAGGGACTGGAAGATGACTGAACAGCAGAAGATCACTGCCTTCCTGCTCCTCCCTCCTACACCCCCTCCCCTCTTCAAGCTCAGCATAAAGACTGCACCCCCCAATTTACTGTACAGCTACCAACCTCAGCTCAACCCAACAGGAGGGGAGGGGGAGAGAGGAGGAGAGGGGAGGGGAGAGGAGAGGCAGCAGGGGTGGGGTGGGTTGGGTGGTGTGGGTGGGGACGGGACGGGATGGGGTGGGGTGGGGTGGGGTGGGGTGGGACGACGGGGTGGGCTTAGGTCATGGCGGGGGAACACGCTTGAAGTACACAAAGTGGAGGGTGTGTGCAGGAAGGTCAGACTTGGGTGGATGTGGAGGTGTGGAAGAATGATGAAATCCACGTGAATTCCAATGGAATGTGTGGGCTTTGTCTAGGGGAGATCTATAATTTGATTTTAGACGCGCTTTGTGAACATTAGGGAGGGAGGTGGGGGGAGGGCGGGGCTGAAGGGGTTTTGCGATGAGAGCGAGTGCTTGTGTGTGAGTACATGTCTGTGTGCCTGTGCAGATGGATGCGATACAGTTAAGCTGATACAGTAATCAATTTGCATTCTCTAAGTTTGTTCATGCTGTAGCGGGATGGTATGGAAGCACATTCTCCTCACTGCACTTCAACCACATTATCAGTGTGTGTAACTGCTTGTATGTACCTCTGTAAGCCTCATGTACGTACGTCCAAGAATGAAATTGGCGCAGATAGACTGTACCGCGCTGCCCTTTGTATGTGTCCTGACATGATGTTTGCGGGTGTGGGGGGGGGGGTCTATCAGTCTGTTTGGGGAGAAAAAAAACGGGAACTAAACTGACAAATAAGTCTGTGTTTATTCTGTTCACTTTGTACCCTCGCCTGTCTCCACGGTGGCTGCACACATTTCAGCCAATCAGAGTCCCTGCAAATGCTGTGCCTGCCTCTTTTCAGTTACTCAAATGTCAAGGTATTTTGTCTGTGCTTGAGAGCTTCTGGTGCTAATTAACACTACCATGCAACTTAACCTTTTTTTAACATCTGCTATTACCATTTATAAACCCCAACAGAGAGAGGAACTGGAGCCACTGCTCAGTACGTTAACTAGTTGTCCTTCATATAACGGGAACCTTTTTCTATGAAGACACACTCCACTGTTGCCTCTTTAGGATCTGAAAATCCCAAACTAAAATGATGACATGCCCTCGCTCTGAAGTGTTATATGCAAATGGTTTGCACATGAATGAGTGCACTGCTCGCTGAGGTGAGTGTGTGATTGAGTCATCAGGACCATGCAACTACCCTTCCTTTTCGTCTCTTCTGAACAGGTCCCGAAAGTGATCTAAGCATTAAGAATAAACATCTTTATAGTTCCATGATACATATATTGTACTAACATGTCCCAGATGTGTAGAAAAGCTTTGTAATGTTGCTTTCAGACATTCAAAGAAACTTCAGGGAAAGAACCAGGAACCAGATCCATCTAGAACATGCTGTACTTTTATCTCCCCAAGCTGGGAACTGTAGTTTAAAATCATTCAGCTTGAGTTCTGATAAATCTTACAATACATTGTGAATAAAAGAAAATCACACTACATTCACTTTCTGGGTGTCTAAATCTGCTGACACTGTGCTGCCCACACAGGCACAACTTCAAATAAGAAGTCAGGACGTGATAGTTGAAGTGATGTCATTGGATTACTGAACGAGCCTCCTGCTACAGACCCTGGTACCTTTAAATGGGAACCTCTATGAAGTCACTTAAGTCAGTCACATGACCACAAAGAGGCAAAATAACATGGCTGTCATAGTACAGGGGTACAGATAGCATCCAATTATTATTGATAGTCATATTCTAATATTTGAGGTTGTTTAGTAATTATGTTGATTACATCATCTAACCATTAATAATGATTGATAATACACCTGATTATTTCAAAGAACCAGAACTTTTAGTTCACAAAGTGGTGCTCATTTTACAAATGTGCCCCCTTCTCACTGTCCATGTGTTTCTAAACCCGCTCCCGAGTCTAAGAGATGTTTTCTATAATTAGAATGAAGACAACAAATACAGGAGATCACACAGAGGGTAAGAATACCTGTGAGGGTCACATTTATTCTATCATCACTTTCACAGTGTATGTGCAGATCCACTGCAGATGACCTCATGTCATTCTGTTTGTTTTCACTGCAAAGGTTCTTCATTAATGAGTCCATGAACACACATTAACTGTCTCCATTCTCATTATGTGTGAAGGTGGTCTTCCCTGATAACTCCTACAGTGTCACATGATCTCAGAATATGCTGTACTATATTAAATATCAGCAGTCTTTCAGACTCTTTGTGCCTCGTTAGCAGGAACATCATGCACCTCGCTCTCACCAAATACTCTCCAGGACATCCAGCCTTTCTGTTCCAGCGTGTAACGGAGAAGAAGCAGTAAACACCCGAGGTCACCACATTTACACCTGCTGGAGTTTCCGGTTGACCTTATCTGTGAGTCCAGACTGCTGGAGGGAAACATTTGCTAACAACTGTTTGCATGATAACTCCACATGTAATGCCAAAATCCATCAATAAGCAGATGGAACTGAAGGAGTCATGCAATGAAATGAAACACTCCAACTCCAAACCTGTCACCCGACTGGTTCCTATTGGCTATCAAATGTAGCCAGTGTAATCCCATGTGCTCACCTCTGCAGCCCTAAAGTTGTCAGAAATGAATTGTGTTTGGAACAATGATTCATTTATGTCTCTATGGAGACATAAGATATAAATACTGGAGATATAAATATCTATTTAATATGAATCTAAATATATTCTCATATTAATAAACAGACTTTTACATGATGATAACCACAATGACTGAGGGAGATAAAGAGGGTCACTCTTGAGGCTGTGAAGTTAATTATTAGCCACAACCCAACAGTAAAACGCTTTTTACACTTTGATGCATCAACGTTAACAACCTAATAATGTGACATATGATAATATAACAGTCATGGCAGGCATATTTCTGCAGAATGACTTTCACTTTTAATATCTGATGTACTTTTACTTAAGCTTAATGCAGGTTTTTCCTTGCCACTGTTACCAAGTGCTTGCTCATGGTGGGAATTGTTGAGTCTGTAGATCATATTATACAGTACAGTCCAGACCTGCTCTATGGAAAGTTATCATGAGATAACTTCTGTTATGATTTGGTGCTATAGAAATAAAATAGTAAATGATTGACTTGTATTGGTCAGGTGTGTGTACAAGGAATGTGACTCTTTGAGTATTTTCCCATTGTGGCGTTGGTCCTTTTACCAAAGCCTGAGTACACCACTGCCCTGGACCCGTGTTCCAGAGACAGCTGCAATGACACAGTAATCAATAATCACAGTCGATAGGCAGGATACAGTCAAGAACATCCTTTTATTCAATCAAGTAAAGGGGTTGCTCTTTTCAAACTGTTTTTTATTATTATTATGGAAAAGAAACTGTAATTAACACATGCATTTCACCATGGGCTCTGGGGGGTGTGCCTGAGGATGAGACGCTGCTCTGAGGGAGGAGGAGGCGGAGGAGGAGGAGCACTCAAAGCAAGAGGTGTGTGTTTACAGGTCAGAGGTGAGGGGTTAGGCCGGCCTGGGGGGGCTCAGTCTACACATGAATAAACGCGGCCCAGCATCCTACAAAACGTGTTAAAAACCAACAAAGGAAAAAATAAATGGGCGGACGGTTCAGCCACAGGGTCCGACTGGGCTCTTTGAACGGTGCAGGGGGGCAGATACCGTGGACACCTTTCCCTCAACAACACACACACACTCACACACACACTCATACACACTCACTCTGCTCCCTGTAACCTGTTCATCTCTGATATGGCTTCTCAACTGTGGCGCTTTCACTTGTCAAGGCTTGATCAATAATACTGCTGCTGGCTTCATTTGCTTGAAGAAAATAAAAAGTTGCATATATATCTTTTATTATTTTTTTTTTTTGCAGGACAAAAATCTGTAATCACTTGATTTTGCTGGTGGAATTTCAAAAGGTGCCGTCTCTATCAGTCACCAAAGTCTTAGTAGTTTTGAACAGCTTTTTGGAACCATATCACTTTGGTCAACGTGTTTGATTTAGAATGGCGGTGAATCAATAAATGTGTAACATCTCCTATGGTTGTGCTAAATCGGAGCCTTTCAGTCACCGTGCTGTGGAACCAGTCCGCTTATAAGGTGCTTCGAGTCATTTTTCAGTTCTATTTTTTTCCGTTTTTTATGTTTTTATTTTAAATAGCTGGTCTCATTCAACCACTAGAAAGGTGCATAATTGAAGGTCTCAACACAGCATATTCCTGCTGCCTAAGATATGCAGTAACAATGACAAAAAAAAAAAAGGAATCAAAAAGCAAATCCAAATTCAATTATAAAAAAATAAATAGATAGAAACAAGGATTACAAACAAACCTGCCTAAACTAGCAGTCCTACTGGTCATCTCCCTCGCCTGAGCCCAAAACCAAAAAATAGTTCCCATGAGTGCTTTTCTCCCTCTGCCGGGGTTGATTTGTCGTTGACTTCTCCCCCGGGATTGAAGGGGAGGAAGACAGATATCTTTGCCCAGACCCGGGCCCCTGTCCTCAGCACAGCCCAGAGCCCCGTGGTGTAACTTGTTCACTTACATTAGCTGTTGAATGGAGAAGCTGAAGAAGATGGGTATGGTAATACAATGTGAAGCGTACAGACAAGAATAACATGTGAGCTAACTGCATTCTGCTCAGACAAAGACAAGAATAACATGTGAGCTAACTGCATTCTGCTCAGACAAAAAAATCTTTGCGTATTCTTTTTTTTTGTTTTTTTTTGTTTGTTTTTTTGTGTGTTTTTTTTTTTGAAACCCCGCCGTTCAGAGAAAGGGGAGAGAAAGGAGAAAAGGGGGAGGAGAGGAGGAGGAGGGGGGGTTACGGGCTACAGACTACTCCAGTGTCCAAGATAGACAGAAGACAAGATACAGAGGAAGAGAAGCAAGACAGAAAATATCCTTTTTTTTTTTGGGCTTTTTTTTTTTACGCTTTTCTTAATTATTCAACAATAAAAAGAGGAACTAAATCACACCAATTTCCTTTAGTACTATGTATATCTGTTTAAAAAGCTTGAAGAAGAGGAAGAGAAAGATATAGAAGTATGAAGGAGGGGACTTTTTTTTTCTTTTGAGATGGGCACTCAGGATTACAAGATGGAATCTGTGAACAAAAGGCACTTTTTAGGGACAACCTTTAAGATGCTCTGAGTCTATAACACTACTACATCACCAAACAAATATTTAATCATTTACAGTGGGAGATTCAGGGCGGGCAGGTTGGTAGGTGGGTGTTTGGGGGGGGTGGTGGTGGTGGGGGGGTGGGGAGGGGGGGGTGGGGGGGGGGGTTCACTCCAATTGATGACAGCAGACCAGCTGAGCAAGACAGAGGCCACTAATTCCCTCTCGCTGAACCAACTTAGACGTTTTTTAGGCGGGAATCCGTAACTTGTGCATCTCCCAAATCGGGGAAGATCTTGTCTTTGTCCCACATTACTGGATACAAGATGATACAGTCTGGAACGAGGATGTTCTCTGTTCCCATGACTGCTCCTCTGCTATGGTGTAAAGGTTGGGGGGGGAAAAATGCCTTTTGTCACGACAACCTTTTCATACAATGAACCCCTCCCCCCTCGGTAAATACAAAAAGAGAAATAGAATAATGCATGTTTTCCTAAAATTTGCTTTTATGATAACACTTAATTTTTGTTTATTATTATTTATGTATAATAGAGATTGAATGTACTTTATTCTTTACGAAAGCACCAGTTTTCATAGTGATATATATTTTATGAGTTGCAAAATTGTTCCTTCAGCCCTCCCACATTCTGAAAACAAATGGTTAGAAATGAAGTTTTTTTTTTCTTAAAAAAAAGAGATAAAAGGAAAAAAAACAACAACTTACTTACAAAGACTGGGATTTTTTTTTATCTCCGCCCTCGTATTTAGAGTCCCAGAGCACGTGGACTTGAAAAATAACCAAAAAAATGAAATGAAAGAAAAAAAAAATCGAGGGTTTTCCCTCTTTTTCTCGTGACACCCTCAAACAATCGCTAACAAACAAACACAATTCCTCTACCAAGGCATTGCACATGGCTCAATCAACATACATCATTTAGTTTCAAGAACAATACTTCCCATCAAAACAAGAAAGAAAACAACAAAACCTAATCTGTTCTTTTTTTTGTTTGTTTTTTTAAATCCTCAACTACATTATCATCACTGTCTATGTGTCTATTGTTGTTTGCCGTGGATTTTTCTTTATTTCTTTTAATGCAAGAGTGGGTTTAGAGACTGGTACTTTAGCTCTAATCAGCGTTTTTTTCAAGATGCATCCTATGACTGTGCGATGTACGCCATGCTTCAAAAAATAACTAGACTGCCACAGAGCTTATCTTGCAAATAAAAAAAATGTATATATCTATAAATATATATGTGTATTATATATAAAGATGCTTGCGATTATCTAGTGAGCTGTCACCGTTCTTTCCTCTCCTGACATAAATTTTTCACCATTCACTATAGCTTATATGTGAGAAAAAGAACCTGAATTCATGTTTGACAAATTGCATAATGGGAATACAGAGGCACTTCCATAGATTAGAAAAGAAATCACCTTTAGCCATCGTTAACGTCTTTATTCAGCAGAGCTAGTTCTCTCTACGAAGCTGATGAGATGGTCGCCAGTCGGTTGGCCAACTATGTTGTGTTTCCCTGCAGTGAAGAACGTGGCCAGGCAGTCCAGTTATTTTGTGAGGTTGGATGGGTGGGTGGTTTGAATATTTAAACAGGAAATAACTGAATCGGTCAGAATATGTGTGGGCTAATGGTAGAAAATGATTAAAAGCATAAAGGCCTCCTCAGATTGTCTATTTTTAAGACTTCCCTTTGAATTCAGTTGGCATGGGGGGGTGGGGGTTTGCATCAATAGCAGGTGGTCTTTAGTCTGTGTGGCGATCTGTGTGCTCTACAAGCGTGTTTCCAATCCCAGTGATATGTCCACTGAGTGGAAACATTGACATTGTGGTGGTCGATCTACTGTGACTCTTATCTAAAAAAAAAGAAGAAACTCACAAGGTCGGCTGGCATGATTGTTTTAGTGCAGTTTTGATCATTAAGGGCTCATTAACTCACAATAGCTAAAGGGGAGTGCTGGTGTGTGTGTGTGTTGGTGATGGGGGGGGGGTGTGGTTACCATAGCAGCCGATATCCTTTACCTGATCCTGTGCACCGAAACAAAACTGGGCACACGAGGTGATCGTCCTACTGCTAGCCTTAGAGGCCCTCGTTCCCTCTCCGAAACCAGCCAGATATGTCACATATTCATTTTGCTCCACAGTGTGGCTCCCTCTGCTCTTGGAGCAGCGGCCCATCTGGGAGTGTAAACAACAGGGTAAACTTTAGGGAGACAGAAAGAAAAGCTACTCTCTGGGTCCCATCTTCAGCAACCTTACCTCCTTGGTTCTGTTTTTTTTTCTATCACTCGTACATCACCATCAGTCACCAGCTGGACCTGGGTCAAATAGTAGATGTGGTTTGTTTCTTTTCTTTTTTTTAGCTCTTTGTTGACCTGTATGGTTCAGCAGGTGAGCTCCCATAATAAAAACAAGCTTCCTGTGATTGTCAAAACCCTGCATCACGTGGTCTTAAAGTACAGTATGTGTGGCGAACAAACCATGATAAAGTCAAAACATTTTGGAAAAATGCACTCGTGCGCCTTCTAGCTGAGAGTCAGACAGGAAAACTGAGACTGCTCTCATGTCTGTGCGGCAAATATGAAGCTGGCACGGGCAGCCGGTTAGCTTAGCTTAGCACAAAGACAGAAAACAGAGGGAAACAGCTAGCCTGGCTCTGTCCAAAGGAAACAAATCAACACATTGTGTTACCTTTGGATAGACCAGGCTAGCTGTTTCCCCCTGTTTTAAGCCTTTTTTGCTGAGCTAAGCTAACCGGCTGCTCATGGTAGCTTCATATTTAACACACAGATGCAGAGTCGCATCAGTTTTCCGATCTAACTCTGTAAGTAAGCCAATAAGCGCACGCATCCACCAAACGTCTTTTCCTTTCAGTTTTGCCGTGTACTATTTGATCCAGTTCAGCTGACCACCCTGTCAAGCCGCCTCAGCGTTCCCACCTCTCACTGTCTTTCTCGATAAGGTGCTGTCATTCAAATACAAAACAATTATAAAATAGTACAAATCCAAAAGGAATAAACTCAAATAAGAGAACACACAAGAGATAACAAAGTCATTCATCTACATTACAAGAGGGCAAAGGGGGAACCGATAGCTGCGGTCTAACTGTCAGTAATGATGTACTCACACTGCGGTTTTCAGTGTGTGTGCGTGTGTTTGTGTGTTCAGATATCTAATTGAATTAAAGATCACTGGGCTTAGTGTGTGCATACAAAATGAAAATATGATGACACAACACCACCACCTATGATTACTACAATCTAAAAGGTCTGACTGGGCGACGGTGTGCGTTTTTTCAGTTGTACGTTACTGTACATGCCGTGGTCGTGGCACAGACTGTGAGATCTTTCTGAGTGCGTGTGTGTGTGTCGTGTGGGGAGATGTGAGAATGAGCGGAGGCCAATGATTTGTCACTGAACGATGGGGGGGCGGGGTCGAGGACACGTGAAGGCGTCTTGTACCTTGGATTTTCCTCTTTAAAACTCTTAATAGGCAAGTCTGGTTTACCTCCCATGCCTTGTAGGTAAATAGTGCACATCGTTAAGATTAGTGTTAATTGATTCAGCTTCTAGTGCAACCCTTAATCAAGATATGTTTTGGCATGGTCTCTCTCTAGTTAGTAGTAGGGTAAAAAGGGACTTAGAGTCAATGGTCATTCAGAGGGAGAGAAACATTGGTCAATTTGATTAGGTTTTTGGGTGATGACAGACATCACCGGAGCATGGACTGCAGCTTTCATTGGAAATCAAAATAGTGTCTCGGCTTTGATCAGGCTGTGGATTCGTTGTGGGTGATGCTTTGTAGTTTTAATGCTAAATCTGTGTCTCGGAAACCTGATTTTTGTTGGACAGATGATTTTCATAGCCATTCATTACACAAAGTAGGAGAAGTTGACCGCTTGTTCATCCTCAGGTTCCTCTTGCTGTTGCTGTGTTGTTGTTGTGCTGGTTCTTGGTTTCAGGAGAGATGCCTGCTCGCTGCTGTTTGTCCCCTCACCCCTTCTTTTAATCCTGGCATCCTCTTGTCCATTCATTCATCTTTCCATCTATCCATCTTTGCTCGAAAACGGGTCCTCCCTCTGACTGGGTAAATGAGTCCAGAGTTCCTCTAAAAAAGCATAATGCTGTCGTATTTTCCTGCGTTGCTTGGTTATATTTTTTGTATCAGGTGAGACTGTACTGTCAGGGCCGGTCGGTGGGTTGGTTGGTTGGAGGACAGTTATTATCCTGCGGGTTGTTTCTCTGTTTTTCTATTTTCGATTGTAAAGAAAGAATTCTAGTTGCTGGTTTGTACACAGATCTTGTCAGAGGAACCAAGACTGCAAAAGAAAAAAAAGAGGAAGAGGTGGTGGGGAATGAGATCAAGTTAGTGTCAAAACCAGTAAAAGTACACACAAAAAGTACACAGGTACACCTAAAAACTGCAGTTTGAGCGTTCAATCAATAGTTTTGTGGGTGTTTGGTCATGAACCAAACTGTATTTTCACCTGATTACTGTGCTCGATGAACATTCAGGGGCTCACCAAAGTTGGCACAATATTTCACGCTGAGCCACAAATGTCAATCATGGTGGCACTAGACCAAATTAAATAGGAACATGCACGTCTGTATAAAATTTCTGTTCAATGAGAGATTTGTGTGGGACAGACCGCCCCACTCTGGGATGGCTAATAAAAAAGCATGATGTGGCAACAAGGAAATACATCAGAAATCATTATGACAGATGCAAACTGTAGAAACTCTTTGTTTTTTATCCATGAAAATGACTTTTGGCCACTAGAGGTTCCTATCACTCTTAAATATAGCGAGTGACAGAACAGTCATCTGGGCCACCAGCCCGGCTATTACCATCAATTCTGTCCATTTCTGGAGTCAAGTACGGTGCAGCTTGAATTTGGCTGAGCTTTGTGAATGGCTACTAATGGCCAAGCAGCAGCAGGGGGATAGCAGTCTGGCGCTCCCTGTCACTTACACCATCTTCACGTCGGGTTTTCTCCCACTCAGCATGAGCAGGGAGCAGAAGTGGGTCACCGTCGCTGTTGTTGGCTGCCCCGCTTGGCCTGCAGGATCTGGCACCACGGGCTTGTGCGCCAACATTCTAGAAGTCAAGCCTTGGAAACTACTCGGAGCCTCCAGGGAAGCAGCCTTTTGTTTTGTTTGACTCTAACAGGTCGCATGAATACCCCCCTTCTGCCTCATGCACTTCTCAGCTACCCTACTCCCCTGGGCACTGTCCCAGCAGGCCTTGGGCATTGTGACTTCTCCCTTCTTAGTTACTCTCTCTCTCTCTCTCTCTCCTTCTGTGTATGTTCTTACAAACACACACACACACACAATCATCTATCTCCCGTGAACACTCCCACTAAATCCTTGGCAGCAGACAGTGACCACCCTCTTTTCTTTCCTGTTCCCCCCCAACTCCATACTCCCCCCCCCTCAAGCAACCCCTTCTCAAATTCAAGATCAACTGGCTATGACATCATGTCTGGTTGCCGGGGGTAACGAGACGGCCGGGACGTGACTTCTATAAGGTTTGCTCCATTCCCTCCATCTCCCCTCTTTTTCCTGCCCTGTCGGTATCTCGTTTCCTTCCTACACCGGTTGCAGTTTCTCATGTTTGCCACCAGAGGGCACACTGAGCCCACTGTTGTTAATGTAAGCGGCTCTCCAGCCTGTCCCAGAGTCACCATACACACACACACTCCTGACACACTCTTTGTCCTGCGATCTATCTTTTTTTTTGTAGGTCGTTAATCTTTTTGTCATTTTCTGAGTGGCAGATGCAAACGGTTAATGCTGTGTGTTTTGGTTCTGCCTTGAAAAGTGAAACCATACTTCAGACATGATGTCCCAGTCATATAACATCAATGAGCTGTTGCATATGAAGACACGCTCCATGGCCAAAAGTATGTAGAGACCCCTGATCATATACTTTTATTGCTTTTGGTGCAGGGCTTTCATGGTTTTGGTCGGGGCCTCTTTGCTTCATTTAAGAGAACGCTGCAGCTTTCACTGATATTTTAGACAACAGTGTGCTTCCAACTTTGCGGCAAAAGTTTGGGGAAGACCCTTTCCTGTTTCAATAGTTTCAATAAGATAGCTCCCCTTGTACAAGGCCAGGACCATAAAGGAAGGGTTTTTACCCACTTTGCTGAAGAACCCTGACCTTTAACCCCATCCAACAACTCTGGGATGAGCTAGAACTCAGCAAGCTTATTGTGCCCGACATCAGTGCCCAACCTCACCGTACTGCTCCTGTGTTTGAATGGAAGCAAATCCCTGGAGCCAGGTTCAGAAATCTGGTTGGAAAGCCTGAAACCAGAAGCTGTTACAGCGTGTTGCCCATGTCTATGATTTTGGAACAAGTTGTTCAGCAATCACGTATGGATGTAAAGTTTGGGTGTCAACATACGTTTGGTCATATTGTGTGTTAAGCTGTCTTTAACGTACCAGGGTAAAAAAAAAAAGACTCATTCCAAGGTGAAGTAGATTATTTAGAGTAAAAGGATGTTTGTAACAAAGACAGCATTACCTGGAATAATAGGAGAGAAACTGAAAAATAGGGGAGAAAAAAAAAGATAAAGATTGGAATAAGAAAGAGAGGAGAGGGAATAAAGAGTGGAGTATAACGAGCGGAGAGGCAGAAAGTATCAGGAATGGAGGAAATGGAAAGGGAGGAAAAGTAAGAGAACAGAGGGCAGGGAAACAAGGGAGGGGATCAACCGAGCAGTTTCAGATGGTTTCCATGTGTCGAGGAGCAGAGCTGAGCTGGCTCCAGGTGGGTGTGGTTGGACACTAATGAGAAAAGTACTGGTAATGGAGGAGGCATATGAATGAGGCGCAGAGTGGTGAAGGGAAGGAACAGAGAAGGTGAAAAGAGGGAGAAAGTACGAAGCAGAGAAAATGAATAAGAGGGAGGGAGGAGAGTGGCGAAGGACAAAGCTAGAGAAAGAGAAAGAGAGAGAGAAGCAGGGGGGGGGGGGGGCGTTCAGCAAAGGAGAGGGAGTGAAAAAGGCAGCGAGGGAGAAGGCCTGCTGCCTGAAGGGTTGGCTCCATACGTGCCAAATAAACAGTTGAGCACATATGGTAAACCACACACGTACTGTAAAATACAGATACACAAATGCACACTGATGGTGCGCTGTGGGATGGTGTGAGAGGAGAAGTGGAGAAACCCGACAGCAGGTTTCAGGGAGTGAGGGAATAAGAAATACTTTGGCGTCCTTCCACACAGTTAATAAGTTGCCTGAGTTTGACCGGTAATCACAGTCAAAACAGAGAGTTTCCTCCTCACTTTTCCACACAGAGACAAACTGTCAACCCGCACTCACTCCTACCTGTGTCTGCTGCGGGATGTTCAGAAAGTTGTTGTCCCGTGATCCGATGCCGACAAACCTGTTGGGAGCTGTGGCGCCTGGCGTGGAGTATGCTAGAGAAACAAAAGAAGAAGAAGAGAAGACATGAGTGCATGCGCAAAGACAGCTGGCACTTCAGCATCTCAGAGCAGTGCTTACATTCTGGGAAATAAACATATTCACTTTCTTACCGAAAGTTAGACGAGAAGTTTGATACCACTCACATGTATGTGCTGCAATAATGAAGTCAGTGCTAGCAGGTAGCTTAGCTTAGCACAAAGGCTAGCCTAGCTCTGACCTAAGGAAACAAACTGAATCTACCAGCAACTTTGAAGCCTGATAACTAACACCTTTATCGCTTTTTGTTTCATCTGTACAGGCAACGATGTGAAAAAAAGTCCATAAAACCACAATGTGTCAGTTTTACACAAAATATATTGTATTATGAGTTTTAGAGGTGCTGTTATGTGGATTATTGTACAGAGCCAGCAGTGACAAGCAGTTTCCCCTACTTCCAGTCTTTATGCTAAGCTAAGCTAACTGGCTGTAGCTTCATATTTATCATATAGACATATCGGTAATTCTTGCCATTGAAAATTAGTGTATTTCCAAAAATGTCAAGTTTCCTTTAACATGTAATAACACACAGCAAAACAACTGGATCTCTGAAAATCTGATAAATTCACTTAATACGACAGGAAGTGCTGCTATGTTTCATCGAGGTCATCAACTCTCCAGAGTGAAGTCTGCCAAAAACTGGTTTGCAAACTTAGATCTCCCTGAGTGATTAAAAATCCCGTTGACAAACTCAGTTGGAAGTGATTGAGCACACCAGAATCCTGACATCAGGATCAGTCAGGGACAGTTAAAACCCACTGGCATCAAAGTCTCTGACAAATTTAGGGCAGTTTGAGGTACCCTACGGACTCCAGCATTTTGAATCTCACCGAGGGATTCAGGATGCAGTGTGCATATGTGAGCCTGTTTGTGTGGAGGAAAGGGAGGAAGGACGAGTAGAAAAAGAGACAGAAAGAGAAGGAGAATTTGGAGATTTATGTGTATGGACATAGAGTATTAACAGCCATGTGTTTCTAAGAATTGGAATAACATACATAAGACATAAAAGACTTGGAGACGTTGACTGGGGGGGTAAAACGCAAACACTAAATTTGAAGGAAAGCTAAAAACAAAAAAATCAAAGTGCTCCATCCAGTGCCCCTCCTATCACAGGTGAGGAAGACAAATGTGAGAGAAGCCCACGGTTGGACTGACTGACATCACCTTAAAACACACCCTATAACAATCGCTTAACAATCACCAAACAAAACAAAAAAAATCCCACCAAGAAGCTAAAATCAGTTCAACCAAAAACAAGTCAAATATATTTTTTTTTCCACCAATGTCCTAATTTCTACTGGAATGTTTTGGAGTCCATATAAATTAACTGCCCTAAATTTGTGCAACTTCACAAGTAAGAATCAATTAATGATGAAAATCTTCTTCTCCCAACTTCATTTATTTATTTATTTGTACAAGTTTTGCTAATGAGTCCAGCAGGGGAAGAAAGGAGGTTTTTAGAAGGAGAAGAACTGGGTTGCAGCTTCCACACCAGACAACGCAGACAGAATGGGCTCAACATGTAAAGCCACTCAAACTGAAGGGGACCTAATGCGTCCATTAAGAAAGACATTTCTCACCAGACCTCTGGTGGTCTTGGTCTACTCTACTGAGCTCCACAGTATATCCTGTGCTTGCTTCCATAGCCTTCCGAGGGTTAAGGGAGGTGAGATGTTGGATACACAGGAACAATGATGGCACGAAGTTGGAAGTAGAACAATGGCAGGGGTCTTTTCACTGGAGAGGGTTTGGGATTTTCAGATTTTTTTTTGTTCTTTTGAACGGTCTCTGCGGGGTCACTTACACGGAGATGCGGGCGAGGAGAGTCCGCCGTCAGGGGGCGTGCTGTTGGGTTTAGAGTCGGGCATAGGGAGGGGCACTGGGCGGGCCACTGGGGGAGGTGGAGGCAGCAAGAAGGAGCCTGGCATTTTGCTCTGGCCGCTCCCGTTTGGCTGCAGACAACACAAATAGGGTCAGGAGGGCGACATGCGACAATCCGCAGACACGGAATGAAAAAGAGGACGCAGCTCGGGAGGCCAGGTCCAAAAAAATATCCATGACGGAGGGGGTGGTGGTGGTGGGGGGAGGGCGATGATAGAAGGAAGGAGAGGAAGTGGTGGGAAACAACAACCAAAGGAATGATGTATGTGGACGGCATCTTTTATGGAGGTGTGAAAAATAATAATCACCACAGGGTTTGATAGGAGTGGGAGCTGGAGCTTGAGGTGAGAGGTTCCACAGGGGTGGTCCGTGGTGGGTGGAGGAGGTGTAGTGGAGGGGAGTGAGCAAATTATTGACTGGGTTTCGTCCAGAAGATGGCAAGAGAAATCAAAACCATGGGAGAATACTCGTCTACACAAGCACAACACCACCAACGATACCAGCACCAAACAACCAAACTCCAAACTAAAATCGGAACAGCTAGAGATGAAAACAGAAACACGATGACACAACACAGAACGGGTATGCTTGACTGAAGTGTGCCGTGACTGATTCACTCTCGTGCTGATGGTTGTAACTTCTGAGGGGTTGGGTGGAGCAAAAAAAAAAAAAAAAAAAAAAAAAAAAAAAAAAAAAAAAGGAGGGAGGAGTGTGTGAACATCGGGGTCTGAAACGGCAAATGGCAAAATGACATTGACAAGACAATACAAAGATTCTCAGACCAACTGAATCAACAGATGTCTAGTGTTTTCTCTTGTGTTGCTGTGGTGTGCAGTTCTGTGCATTTCTCTATATGGTATGTAGAAATACTACAGCTTAGAGTAAGCATCTAGCATGCACTGTCACTGTGAGGAATGACATTCACATAATTATAAAATATTAAACTGTAGAGCAATGCAAAGACGTGCTCTATACTCATTTTTTTCTGAAATTCTAGACAAATATTCAGAAGCAAAAACAGACCAGAAGAATTTATAAAGAACTGAATATCTAATTAAGTACAAAGTATTTTATTTTGGAATTCATCTGTCTGACTTTATGTGGTTTGAATTCCCTTCATGTTCTTCAACTTCAAAGTTTGGTTTCAAGCTCTACGTGAGGTAAATTCACAAAATGCAGGTGTCCAAAAAAAAACAAAAAAACAACCTGAAACTAAAGTTGCTCAAACTTAGTTCTGGTCAAATGTTTCAAAAGAAATCAGACAACTCAAATTATTTTGGTTATATTCACACAACAAATCTACGATCCTGGCTGATGGATCAATCAAGCCTGAAGGGAATCGATCAGATTGAGTTATCCTGTCGGTCACATGATCCAAGAAAAAACGTTTTTTTTTGTGTTTTTGTATTTCTGAACCAGAAAAGTTTTGAAATGTGAAAAAACATATAAAGAGGGAATATCAAACTTAAGTATTGTGTAGCTGTTAGGTACAATTGATTATTATTTTGGCCTTTTTTTGCTTCCATACTCAAAATTTTCCACTAATATAGTTCTTTTTTCCCCTAATTTCAGAGGTATCTGCATCATACACTCACTACAACAAAACTCTTTCAAAATCCTGTAATACCAACACCAGCTAGGTGCCGGCTGTCCCCCACACCTCCAACATTCTGAAGCTAACTGCATCTCTTCTTTGGCGGCAGAGCCTTACCTGTCCGGCGGCCTGCCCCGAGCCATCAGCACAGACAAACTGCACAAATTCCTTCAGGGGATCCTGTCCAGGGTGGTGGTGGTAGCGGATGGTTGGGTGGGTGAAGTAGGGGCTAGACTGCTGGATGATGGAGGGAGACGGGAAGTGCAAGGCCGAGGCTGAAGCACGGGGACTCCCTGCCGACAGAGACATTCATGTTAGAGGAACACAAGTGGAGGCGGATGCAGAGAGCGAGAGAGGAAGACATGAACCATTGAATTAGTACACATTGTTACAGATGGGAGAGATGTACTGACGAATGATAGCAAGAATATCATCACATCACAACTGGAAACCATAAAGTTTGAATCTGGCTTTAAAATGTCGAACATGAAAGGAGAAGTTGTTTTTCCAAGAAAAGCTGATTTCAAGTTAATAGTCATTATGGGCATTGCTCATAATGTTTTATGATCACTGCAGTAAATCTATACAGCTTTATGGCGGAGATTTACACACACACTGCATTCATTTGTGCACACTTACAGAGACTACATAACAATTTAAGTCAACACCGTTCAGACTTGGAGACAGGCGCAGCGCTGCACACACACCTGAATCTTCAAAAAAGTCAATAGATGGAAGAGTTATATTCTTGAAATCAGATCCAAAGAGTTTGTAAAAAAAAAAGAAAAAGCACAAAGAGATCATTGAGCACTGTCTTAAATTAGCCGCTGTTAATGCTCGCTCGCTCGCGCGCCTGTGTGCTGTTTCGAGGGTGTGATTCATTGGCGTCGACGCAATTTGGCAACCATGGACGGTAATGCCATTTTTTATCTGACTCATTTTGTTTCTATGACAAAACTAATCTGTACGTTCACACTGTAAGTTGATGTTTTTTCTGTTAATGGGCTTTGGAGTGTTTGTGTTTGTGTGTGTGTGTAAGACAGGTGTTGCTGCTTCTCAGTTTAAAAAAAGGACTCCTTTTTTAAATTACAACAAGAGGAAAATAGAAGAACATAGTTGAATGTATGCGAGGTGTGAGAGCGGAGCAGTTGGTTGAGTCCTGAACACAAAGCCCTCTCTGTCAGACCTATATCCATTACTAAATCTCCTTGATTTGTATTAGAAGCCTGTTCTCCTCTAAGCTGTGCCAGTCTGACACCCACCTCAGCCCCATCCAGGCCCCCCAGCTGCCCCATGTTGGGCTGCCAACACTCTTGGGTGCCTGCATCTATACATTGTGTGTGTGAGTGTACTTCATGTGCCAAATCCACTGCATTACCCCCAAGACTGGGGCCTATACGCCTCTGAGCCTGGTAACACCTTGCTCCCATGCCAGGCTGCCTGCTCCCCAGTGGAACTGTCTCCATGCTTCTATTAGTCCTCAACTAATCCCATTAGAGACTGGGTGAAGGCCAAACACTCTGGGGGTATTGGGGATGGGGTGGGGTGGTGGTTGTAGTGAGGTTAGGGGGGCAGGATCAGAGGGATCTCTCCACCCTTACCCTCCCAACCGTTTTCGTCTGATGGGCTGTCACAACCCTATCATGAACTTAACAACCTGTTTATCGAC
The DNA here is from genome assembly GCF_000972845.2 of Larimichthys crocea. NCBI lineage: Eukaryota > Metazoa > Chordata > Actinopteri > Sciaenidae > Larimichthys > Larimichthys crocea. The sequence goes on from NC_040022.1 coordinate 12,464,536, forward strand.
ACCACCCACCATATTCCAAATGTGTTCTGTGGTCGATGTAACACTATTGAATTTTAACCATTGTTATACAACTGAATGTTAAATGTAGGTGCGTTTGGATTCGTATTACTACTTAGTGTGGCAGAAGCTGAATGTTTCAACCGTTTATCCCTTAGTTTTATTAAACTAGTTCAACCATTACTTTCAGATAAATTAACTAACCAGCCATCTAAACTTCACTGCTGTTCTCACACTGTTTATGTTCACTGTGCTGTGTTACAGCTGACTCACTCTGTAGATATATTTCCCTGTAGTGAAGTGTGTAGTGACTGAAGATTCTCAGTCATCGAGGTCATGGTATCAGCTGAAGGTTATCGTAGGCAACTGGACTTGCTTAGTTTCTTGAAGATGTTTCGCCTTCATCAGTTGTGATGGGGGGACAGTCCAAGGTTTTTACCTCCGTGGGGGCTGTTGGTGCCTTGAGGGGCATGGACATCTCATGGACAAACCCCCTCCCAATCCAGTGGGCTGTAAAGGTCAAGTGGGCCTGAGAGACAAAACATCTTGAAGAAACTAAGCTAGTCCAGTGCCAACGATAACCTTTAGTGGTTCTTCTAATGAGATTGTGATTTTGGAGTGGCACAGTGGTTCAGCGGTTAACGCTCTGCTCTCCCTGTGCCTAAGTCGGATCACAAGCTTCAGTTTTTAAATTGTTCATAGGTTTGAGCATGAATTGTCTGTCTCCATGTGTCAACCCTATGACTGACTGGTGACCTGTCCAGGCTGTACTCTTGTGGATGGATGGATTGTAATTTCTATCTTTTCAAATTAGTTTAAGCTACGCTACAATCTTCAGTGAATACCCCCTGGCAACTGCAGAAGAAACCCCTCTGAGGTATGAGTACCTCTGGTTGGGAATCTCCGCTCTAGAATGGCTGAATGCGGCTGGAGGGACAAACTACCAAAACCACCACCACAGTGAGTGGCTAGCCCGAGTAAGTTACTCAACCCCATTTCTCCAAGCCCTAAATCCCCTTGGATCTTGTCTTCCACACAGAAAAACAACATCGCTGATGATGTGGTAAGAACTTTCACGCCAGCGTGGGACCGGCTCCAGCCTGAACATTGTGAGAGTTTGTCTTAAAAGAAACAAATCACAACTGTATAAATCACAACTGCTGGCCACAACAAGGATGTGATATTGTGTATGTGTGTTCATGTTGAGCGTGAACACGTATATGTGTGTGTGCGTGTTGAGATTTGCTGTATATCAACAGGCATAGGGTCTGTCAACAACCACGGAGGAGCGTTTAATGACACGGCGGTCAACCTCATTGCTTCACATCTGCTTAGTGGCTTAACAAGCCTTTGATGTAGCCTAGCTACAGAACTAAAGCACATGGGTAATTATCTCCAGTGAGCTCCTTCATGGGGTGAATTCACGGACGCGCACAAGAGGAAGCCTCTTTTGTCGATCTGTGCCACATGATAAAAAATGGAGAGACTGATGATTTATTGTTGGAGTCCCTTTGGCTCTGTTTGGTATCTGATGTTATCATGAGCTGCTTGTTTCAGCCTGGTGGAGGATCAGCTGGTTCACACAGCAACTCATTTGCTGCCCTCGCCAGCGTAAATAAAGACATGTGCTCACACCCAGTTACCACACTGTCAAGAAAAACAAGTCAATAAGAATTTAGAAAAAAATAAATAAAAGAAGATGAAGAACACCATGGCTGGATCAGCCAGCTCAGGGGTCCTGGGGCCAAAATAATTTGCTGTTGCCCCCGTCTCCCACCCTCTGTGCAATTTGTACAGTATTTCTATTCTGGAATATTATAAGGCCCTGGGTTTGCTGTGTGCTATTTTTTATTTAAACACACAAGAATTTAGAAATATGCACCATGTAAGGATGGCGATGGTGTCAGTAGCACCGTAAAAACAAGATTTTGACACAAGCACCCTCTTATAGATGGATCTTTGATCTTAGATGGAACTTATAGACCTCTTTGAGGCCCTGATCACAGTCAGCTGATGTACTGACTGTGCCTCAGTGTTGCATATTCACATACTCCCACACAAAAATGCAATTCATCAAACTACCACAAACCAGTTGTTACGCAGATATGGAACCTGATCTGGAGTCTGGGGCAGTTGCCCACTTCTCCCTGGTTGGTAAGTCAGCCTCAATACAACCTATGATTAAAGCAAGCTGAGTTCTACTCTACTTCATTCATAAGACACTGATTCAAGAAATGGTCAAAATGAAAGCAGCTGAAGCCGAGAAATGTTGGAACCCATCTCTGAAAAATCCTACATTTCCCATAATGCATTTCAGTTTGTAATGCTAAAATAATGATGATGTCATCAGGATGATGTCATCAGGATTATTTTATTCACTTTGAAAAACTCCCGTGAGAGCCAGAAAGACTTTACAAACTATTTTCACTGAACTCAAAACATATTTACAAAATAATATATTTTATATTTGAACAACTTCCTAACCATTACAGATGTACAGTTGTATTTGAGGTTGGTTTTGTTGCATTTGAGATACTTGAAAATCAAAATTTATTGATTTATTTAGACTTTATACCTTTTTTAAATTCATTCAAACTTTTTGGGAAGTTTCACTTATAAATAAATGACATGATAAGTCAGGAGTCAATGAGTACATGTCACCTGATGTGATTAACATTGTTAAGAACAAGAGCCAAGCTTCACAATCAGGTGAAAGGATGTGATAGAACAGGCAGCAACCACCCCTCTGGTCTTGTTCTTCCACTAAGAAGAAGAAGATGATCTTTATAGATCATATCTAGATGACCACCAACCATCCACCATCCACCATCCACCAGATAGACCCAGAAAAGTCACAAACACCACACCCAGGCTCCCAAGAAGCTCCGTCACCAGCTTGACCTGCACCCTACAAGGTCAGAGGAGGAGGAGGAGGCAGAGGTGCCCGCCAGCTTTAAATACCCAGCCACTCTCATCTCCCAAAGACAATGCTCCCAACTCTGTGCCAGGGGGAAGGGGTCGGGGCCCTGAAGAAGTAGGGGAGGTGGGTAGGAGGAGATGGTGAAGGGGGTGGGTGGAGGGGTGGGGAAGGGGTGGGGGCTATCAGGGGGATTGGGAGCTGGGTTGGTCTCACCTGGTCTCACTCCCGCCAGCATTGGCAGTGGGTGGTGGGTGAACGCCATGCGGGGGGACCTCGTCTGGGAGGACAGGGCGCTGAAATCGAATTTCCCCGGCTTCTTAAGAGAACTAGGCGATGAGAGTCCTGGCAAAAAGGGGATCAACAAAATGGCAGAACAGAGACGAGGTTTTAATCAAACATGGCTGCTTTTCTTACTTTGACTCTACTAAAAAAAAAGAAAAAAGAAAAATAAACTTATCACTTCTTAATTTGATTGCAAGAATCGAATGATCATGATTGAAATCAATGGACTGATCGATTTGATTCATTCATTGATTTGTTGATTGGCTTAACATACAGATGGGTTCTCACAATCCGTCTGTCTCTATGTTTGTGTACAGTCAGCGGGCTGTACCATGTCCTTCAGACTGAGGGTTGTGTGGGAGCGGGGGGTTGGGGTTGAGGGCAAGGTCCGGTGAGAGGCCATGTTTTGAAGCAGCAGGGGGTTCAGAGCAAAGGGAGGTGACTGGAGAAAGGGGGGAGGGTTGGGGAGGGGTGAGGTCGGGAGTCTAGGGGCTAGTGTCAGGAGAGAGGAGAGCTGGGAAATGCGACGGCGATACCACTATGGTCACCACTGGAGTGTACGAACAATGCAGCAGTCCTACACACTGGCTTTACTCACAGGGCATACCGATTAATTCAGAGATGTCTCCTTTTCTGAGATCTCAGAGCCTGGTGTGGCTACAAAAAACATGCCAACCAACCTACTCACTGCACTTGTCAGGTTACCTCTTGAATGAATGGGTTCCTGGATGGCCTCATATCTGGGGCAGATTGTGCCTTTCAAACCCAAAGCCAGCACGAGCTACGCGGCTACATATAGCTGCAGAAGAGCATGCCAAAACATACATCAACAGATCCTCTGATGCAGTGCCCTTCTGCATATCATGACGGTCAGGTATTTTACAGTTACTGCCTTTAAGACGCACAGTATTTCATAAAGAAGTGCTTTCTGAACTGAAATCACACACACACACACACACACACACACACACACACACACACGTATACAAGCTGTTCAGACTGGGTGGCGAGCACCGGGCAAACTGCCAGCGAGCGCTGGATGGGAGAGAGTGGCAGAAAGATGGAAGAAGTTAAGCGGGAGAGAGGAGCGGTGACGGCATGGCCGACACACATAGACAAACATATTAAAGTGTCCCCCCTCTGTCTATAAATGTCGGCTGAGGCTAAAGGACTGCATGAAATATCCCTCAGTTTGGTAAAAACGGGCACACTAAGTATAGGCCAGGCTCACCAGCGGACCAGAAACATGGCCAAAAGTGTGAGAGCTACAGATAAAAGAGGCTCTCTTCTGTGATCAAGGCCTCGTGTGGTGGGTGCAGAGGGAATTTATTTTGATGTATGGTAATCCAAAGGCACAATTTAGACTTTCAGGGTTTGAGGACTGGTGCCAAATGGTGTATTTGACCTCTGCCTGGAACCGCAATGTTGAATATATATGCTGAAATAAAACTCTGGAAAGAACAATCCATAAAACAGAGAATAATGAGGTAAAAGTATAGAAAAGTACATCAGAGTGGACACACAGACCACATTACTGTTTTTTTTCTGGAACATTTTGGACTTTTTTGTTTTTGTTTGCTCCAGATTTGGTCGAGTGAATATAGCGATAAACAACGCTGGCGAGAAAAAGTCCCATAAACTACTAAATGACACAATATTCACACATATAAAACAAATACACTCAAATAAAGACGTGGGTAATTTCAACATGGCCCAAAGAGACGTGGAAATAGATTTTATGAGCTATGCATATAAAGTCTTAATGAAGCAGATTTCTGAAAAGCTTTTTTTTTTAATGCTACACTGGGAAATCTTTTATCACTATTTACCCACTATGCTCATAGGCAGGCATGGGCGCAGCTGTGCTTGTGTGTGGGCACCGATAAGTATAGAAAAAAGGTGGGTGGCACTTATGTTCAGCTAGGCGCATCATGTGACACGTGTAGGTGGGAGGAGCGGATACAATAAGCAGAGTGAGATACGTTTGATTTAGTGGTAGAGTCGTGAAAAAAAGAAGATGGTTGAACACAAATGAAAAAAACTGAAGGTTTTTCTATACAAGGCCTACAAGCACATGGAGGCTTTTGACCTAATTTTACAGGAGAACCAGAAGATAATCATATTTTTTTATTGTTGTGATATAAGAATTACGTATTTGCCTTTACTTAATGTGTATTTAAAATAAAAATATAAAGATATTTGATTTGCTTTGTGATTTTACAGTCATCTACGCCGCAAAAAATCGTACAATGAAACCAACTTTCGCCCAGAGAAAAGAGTTTTATATTTGGTGCAAAGAAATTCCACCTTGACTGAAATATCAGTGACGTAGGATCGCAGGTCTTTGAGAATCACAATGAAGTCAGCCAATCATTGAGTCAAAAGAGACATAAAAGTGGAGGAGAAGAGGGCTGAAAGTCTAAAACTAAAGTTTCAAAAAAAGTCAAAAGTATAAATAAACCATTGGGTTCAGTCAGCAGAATGTTAGTAGCGGAGGCTTGTCATCCATCTGGCACTGATATTTTACTTCCGATGGTGGGTTTGGAATGTTGCTTGGTAATATATTATAACCAATGTAATTTATTGCATTCGGAGTACACCTGCTGGTGCAATGCAGCACTCCGAGGAGCTACCAGTGGTGGAAGGCATACCCAGATCCTTTACTTAAAGGTGATATAATCAATATTTTCGTATTAACAATGGATCACATGACTACTTGGATATGAACGGGCACGGTGGCAGTGATGAACAGTGAGGAATTATTACCTGACTCTGCATTTCCCACTAGCTCTAAGATTTATAGCTTCGTATAACTTGTTTTGGTTTTCCAGCCGTCAACTTTACTGTTTTGGTCCAGTCTCACTGCTCGCATCAGCGTTGTTTCCAGCCACAGCGTGCAGCTGTTTCTGCCGAGAAAAACCCTCTAAAAATCACACTGTGTGCTTCTTGTCCAGTACCAAAAATGCAGCTGGACAAAGATAGTGCGAGCTAGTGAACATAATGGATCATTTAGCGGCTAAAGCGCCAGATATTTTTCTAGAGAACAAAAATAGAGCTAAAAGGAGAACACTGGAACTTACATAAAACAGTTGGCCAGAACCACGACACAAAACAAAGGCAAATTCATGCTACAAATCTGCTGTGATGTGTAAAATGAGTGAATATTTGCTGAGTCATAACGACGCAGAAAGGTGATAATATGTCCATGCTGCTTTGCAAAGCTTGCATTTGCTGCCACCTAGTGGCAAGCAAACGGTTGTTGCAGGTTTAAGTTAAACTTATAACGCCACATTGTGAAATTATTATTATAACTATTATTATATTGATGCGTGTTATCATTATTTTCATTTATTCGCTGTAAAACTTTATTCTGCAATACAACTAGTAACTATATATAAGCTATATAACTATAGCTATAGTATTTGCTTATGGAATGTAGTATAAAGACGCATTAAATAGAAATAAACAAGAAAAATATGATAAATTGGACTACAGTGCTTGAGTAAATACTTTTCAAAACTGCAACAGGTCAGTCGGTGTCTCACTCATGAAGCCTGCAGTAACAAAAGCTACCAGCTTAGCCATGTGGTGAACTTTAAGGCTGCTGTGCAATGTTACACAAGGCTCTATCAGTCAGAGAGTTAGGGTAAACATGTAGAACTTCAACTTGTATTTGTAGTCCGTGCTCACACTGTTACAAACAGACAGACTGAATGCAGACACGCCGTGGATTCAATGCATCCCTCACATAAAGCCTGTTTGGCTCCAGTTCCCCCCTGTGGTACATATAGAAATGAGCGCCTGCCACCACAGTACATGTCCAATTATAACCAGCTTATTACGAATAAACAGCCTTAAATTATACATATTGTTTTTAGTCTCTGTAATATTCCCTAATTAGCTGCTATCTTGCTGAAATATCTGCTACGACGAGGCTTCTCAGCGAGGAGCGGCAAACGAGGCCCAGATGCCCAATGAAAGCTTTGTCTGATAAAGCTAACAGAAGTTACTCTGATCTCTCCCTTAATCTGTGTTTGTGCGTGTGTGTGTGTGTGTGTGTGTGTGTGAATATGTGTAGACTCACACACACACACACACACACAGTTGTTTGTTCTACATTATTTCTGTGTCCTGCTCCTGGCACACTACACGAGCAGACTGGCAGCCAATTGCTCCCATGACCCTCTAGTCTTGCCACGCTAACAAGCTGGCGACCACACTAACCCCCTAACTGTCACAGAACTGGTCCACTAGCATGTGCACACACACACACACACACACACACACACACACACACACACCAAAGTGAGAGAGGGAGAAAGAAAAAAAAAGCTCACACACTCGTCATCATTCAGGTAAGCAAGAAACAATATACATTAACAGAGTAGCGCCCCTCATTAACTGACGACCTCGCACATCATTAGCACTCATAAACACTGAGGTAATGTGTTACAGGTGGAAAGCAAGGACACCTTAACAACAGCGCAACCGTACCACACACACACACACACACACATCAAAGTTTTAAGCCCATAACACCAGATAATTAGCTGGAATTTCTCTGTCAGTATCACCCACCCACCTCCACCCCCACCTTCTCCTACTGAAAAGTTGGTGGTGGGATTTCCCGCCACTGAGCAGCAGCAGGAGCAAGCAGGCAGAAGGAGAGAACGGAGCAGAGCAGAGCGGGAGACAGCAGACTTAATGATGAATTACATGATCACCTGCTATGCCTCAGAGCCTTTCATTCAGGTAGAGGATCACCTCCAGAGCGGGCAGAGGCGGAGGCCCCACCTCCTTCCCTCCCCTCCCCTCCCTTCCCTTCCTCCTGTCCTCCGCCCCTCCTCATCTCTCACTCCCAACACCACCACCACCATCACCAGAACAGATGTCTGCTGTAACCCAGTAGCTCCCTTTGCTGTAGACACATGGAGGCGCCATCTGGACCGGAACGCTGCTCCTCTCCAGATTGGGGTTGTGCGTGTTGTTGTGTGTGTGTTTATGTGTGTGTGAATGTAAATCAGAGAAAGAGCTTAAATTTAGTTTTGTGTGTGTGTGTGTGTGTGTGTGTGTGTCTGCATGCCATTTGTAAACGTGTGTGTTAGTGAGTAAGCATGTCTCGGAGACAGAAGGTGCCTTGTGCATAGATGACACACCTGAGTGCCTTTAGTCGTGTTTGTTTGGGTCGCATGTTGTTTTTCCGGCGCAGTCTTTCAGAGACGGTTGAGTCAGGCCTACGGCAGGTGGGACACCACTCGACAGCTCTGTCTAAACAACCGGCTGCATGAAGCGGCTAACGCTGATACTCAACAAACCCTCATTCACGCACACACACATACACCCCTCCTCCATCTCTGTGCCTTTCAACGCTTTCTCTCTCTCGGGACTCGACAACAAAATTACAACACCCAAAGCTCTTAGCTGGATGTTGCCGACAAATTCACACCACCACGGAAACTCATGTTTGCATGTGGCGTGTCACAAAAATGTGTTGTTTTTTTTTTCTGATATGATAATGCACATGATGACACATTGAAAATATAGTGGATTGTTTTGTCAGACAGTGTGTGTGAGGATAACAAGGAGTAATTTGTGTTTTCTGAATGTTCTCGGGAACATCTTCATCTTCCTCGATTTCCTCGATTCCTTTCACAGATTTACAACAACATCTTTGAGGCAGACAGGCGGTGGATGTTATGGAGCTACTGGGCTACCAAAAGGCTTTGGTAAACCCACAATGGACAACAGCAGACATCTGGTAGAAACACAACCCCACCCAGCGGCAGCATAGCCAGAGAACAAGACACAAGAGAGGGACGAAGAGAAGAGAAGAGAAGAGAAGAGAAGAGAAGAGAAGAGAAGAGAAGAGGACGGATGGAAAATGCAGAACAGCTCAGGGAGCTCACAGGAAGTGCAAACAGACTTGAAAAAAAGGACAGAAAGAGGTGTATACAAGTTGAGGGTGGTGTGAGCTGAAGGAGAGCATACATGTACACAGTATAATGTTTAATGTTGTTCTAACCATGGTAAGGAAACTGCACTCCATCGCTCTCATGCTTAATCTTCCTCTCCTGCACACTGGCCAAATGGTGCTGCACTGAAAGGCCAAACAAGGGGAGAAGGGAAGAGTTAACAATGGAAGAGGGGAGGAGAGAAAAAGACAGAGACAGAGAGATATGTGGAAAGAATGAGAGAGAGAGAGAGAAAGAAGAGTGGTTAAATAATGGGCAACAGGGGATTTTAATGTTATAGAGTGCAGCAAGTGTCTATAAAGTAGTTACATCATTACTGCTGGCGGTATTAAAATGGCAGCATGTGAGTGGGAGTGACGGTTATAAATCGGAGAATACATGAATTTCAGCAACTTAACAGAATCCCCAAAGTCAAATACTAAACCCCAGAGATGTACAGTACAGGAAGTCTGTTGTAAATACATCTGACACGGTCCCCATCATGATGGTTAAAAATGCTGCAAGCCAAAAAGGGTGAATGGTTATGACTCAGGAGGTAAATGGGTGGTTACTCTGGTGCATATAAAGACGACGGAGAGGGATTTAGATGGTAAAACTCAGAGAGTCTGCACAAGAACGGAATAGTTTGACATTTTGGTTTCTTGCTTTCTTGCCAAGAGCTTGCTGAAAAGATTGATACGCCCGTCTGTAGGGAAATGTAATTCTGAAGTTAGCTTAGCACAAAGGTTTAAAACTGATGAAAAGGTTAGCCTGGCTCTGTTTGAAGGTAACAAACTCACAAATAAATACATTTTAATTGTACAAAAAACTAATCATAAAAAAGGTTATATGATTTAGAGCTGGAGCCAGAAGCTGCTTAGTTTAGCTTAGCACAAAGACTGTGGAAACAGCTAGTCTAGCTGTTAGGTTAGGCAATAAAATCAGTTTTGTATAGCTCACTTATATCTTGATGTTTTTTTCACGAAAGCTGAAGCATAAAAACAGCTTCCAGAATTTGTTTTAACAGTTAACAGTCTTTGTGCTAAGCTAAGCTAAGCTAAGCTAAGCTAAGCGGCTGCTGGCTGCAGCTTCATATTTACTGTAAACACACATATGTGTGTGTGTGGTATCAATCTTCTCATCTACCTCTGGGCAAGAAAGCGAAAATGCCAAACTATTCCTAACATGTGACACGTTGATGAACACATAAATCTCACTATGATAGCCTGTTGTGTCTGGCCTTACTCAGAAAGTTATTTAAAGTCTGATGAACAAAATAAAACGCAAAAGGGACAGACACAAAATAAAGTGTATGTAGCTTTTGACAGTTATCTCTGTTTTATCTACTGTATGTGGCTCTGACAATCTCAGACATCACACACTCTCTCTCACACACACATAATCCAGGAGTTTTATATAAAATATATCCATCACTGCCACTTTTCTCACTGACAACTGACAAATAGTTAAATGTACTCCGTTCGTGGTCTTTTTAAAGGGTCAGTTCAGCCAGAACAAAATGTCACATGGTAAAGACACAGTCACACTTTCACCTAGTAAATATGCAGATTTTTTTTTTTTATTTTATTTGCAGAGGTTTGGAGGATTGATGACACTTCCTGCCTCCACCCCATTATAACAAATGTGTGGCAGTCATGTAAAAAGTTATATTGGAAAAACTTGACAGTAATGTGTCATTTCAGAGACCTCAGTAGAACAATTCTTACAATTTTGTTTTGTTGCGAGGGGTTTGAAAATAGTCCCCAGTGAAACTTATTTTCAGGAACTGGGACATTGTTTTGAGAGTTTTTCAAATGTCACATTTCACCACAAATGATGGTCATTCACTTCCGTTGTACTGGGGTGGAAAAAAAAAAAAAAAAAACTTCTGCAAATACAACCAAAAACAATCTGCATGTTCAAACCACTCTGAGTAACGGGGGGAAATATGTGTGTGTTTTGGGTAAACTGGCCCTTTAAAGTCCCTGCAGCATGTGACATCTACCTCAAACGGGCCTTTTCTTGGCTCGGCGGGGGTGGGAGTACATGTTGTGAGTGAAGTAGAAGTTGTGAATGGAAGCGGTTGAGAAAGAGAGTCGGGATGATGAGGGGGAGTCAAGTGATGGAGAGAAGGGTCAACACAGTACAGAGGCAGAGGGGTGTGTTGGTGGGTGGAGCGGAGCTGTGGCGTCGGGTCCATTTCAAGTCAGTTAATGAAATTGGCGTGTAAAGATATTTTGGATAAAAGGCCCCTGAAAACAGATGTTCTCAATCAGCTTCTTACTAGAAGTGATGGACATCTCACCAGAACCAATCAGGACTTAGCATTAACAAATGAATAAATGAATAGAACTTTAACTGTTGTTAATTGAATCATCAATATATGAAGTAACCTTTCAAGATTTGTCTCCTTACTGAGTTAGATAAAAAGATTGCTGTCATATCTCTACAGTATGTGAACAGCTGGTTAGTTTAGCTCAGCATAAAGACTAGGAACAGCTAGCCTGGCTCTCCAAAGGTAACAAAATCCACCTATCAGCACCACTAAAGCTCACTAATTAACAAGTTAAACCTTGTTTATTTAATCTGAAAAAAATCTCAGACCCCAGGAAGTTACTGCACCCACCTCCTGAAACCACAGCGTATCATTTTACTCTTAAAGTTAAACAAACAAAGATATAATGTGTTAATTAGTGAGCTTGGATTACGTTTCCTTTGGACTGAGTCAGACTGGCTGTTCACAGCCTTTTATGCAAAGCTAAGCTCTTCTCCAGGCTAGCTGTTTCCACCTGTTTCCAGTCTTTATGCTAAGCTAAGCTAAGCAGCTGCTAGGCAGTAGCTCTATATCTGCTGTGCAGGATGAGAGCAGTATCAAGTATTAGGGTGAAAAAAGTTTTCAGGGGCTTTAAAACTAAAAAGACACTAGAGGAGCTGCTTCAGCTGGAGCCTCCATCAAAGTATTGTATTTGTATTGATGGATACCAGTTAAATCTTTGCGTCTGAATTGATGTGGACCTCAGCCCAGCTCCAGAAGAATCTGATGGTGAAGGCTGTAAGGGGCACTACCTGCATCCACATCATTAGGCCAACCGCTGGACTGAGAGCTGCTGCCAGCCGCCGGGGAACGGCCTGAGTAGAAGACATCATCCACCGGGCTCTCCATCTCGCTGTCGTCAATGGACTTGCGCTTGTTGGAACTGAGGGAAAAAAGAAAAGAGGAGAGGGGTTGTGTTGTTTAATCCACGAAGAAGGGGAAGAGATTTTGAGATTAATCTGTTTTTTTTTTCTGAAACTTGCACGCTAGCCTGATTTCTCAACCACTGTTTGGTGCTCTAATGAATGCACGCATATTATTTGGGGGGGACATCTGAGGACAATGTGAGTGCTTATTTCATCTGGAGTCAGACATGTGTCTGCATGAAATCAAGAGTTATAAAAATTCTAAATGTCAAGGTTTCCTTCAATGTTTTGTTTTCATATTATGTTTTAGCCAGGGGGGACAACGCAACGCCACTGGAGACAGCGAGACAAACATAAGGCAGAATTTATTCAACACGCTGTATCCATACTGGCCCGAAGCAGCCTCACGCTAGAAACTGGGCACAGAAAGAGTGCACGGCGATGCTGGAACGCATTTATGTGTGTGTTTGCAGATTCTTATAGACTCATACATCTGTGACCAATAAAATGAAAGGGGGGTTGTGAACGTACAGTGTTTCACTGCTGATCCAAAATGTTTAAATATGTGTGCGCTCATGTGCATATCTATGTGACAGCATGCGTGTGTGGCTTTCATTGCGAGTGTGATGCAGGGGTCTGTGTTACATTAGTATCAAGGGAGATATTCTGTAATGAGTGTAACTACCTCCGTGGGAGACTTGCATAAAGCTCCATTTCAGTCCTGCAGCGTAAAGATGAGCGAGGGAGGACGGCAGAGGGAGCGAGGGGAAATAACACAGACAAAAGACACAAATGCAGACGGAGTGACGGACAGATCGGTGGGAAAAATGAGAGGGAACGAGAAGGATTAGCGGTGAAGAAAAAGTGGGGGAAAGGGAGGAAGGGTCGGGAGAGAGGGAAAAGATCAAAAAGCAGAGTAAGCTAAGAATACAGCAGCGTTAAGAGGTTATAGACTCAAGAAATGAAGAATATTAGTACAGAGGAAAAAAAAGAACAGTTTGAGCATTTTGTGTTTGTGTGTGTACCTGGTGGAGGGGGTGGAGGTGATGGAGCGCCGTCCCAGGGTCACCTGGTTGATGTTATAGTAGCCGGGGCTGTCCAGGTCAGCCAGGGAGAAGTTGGGGCCAGTCGCTGTAGCCACAGGGGCTACACACACACACATCACACACACACACACAAACACACACACACACATCACACACCACATAGGAGAATAATATCAGAAAATGTGCATCTACATACTGTAACTAATCATGCCTTTATTTTCTTAAAGGATAAAGCTGGTAAAGGTGTTGATGTACTTTTATTTATTCTTTGGCTCTATGGATGTCTAAAATATTTGACATTCATGGTCCCCAGAAGATGAATTCAAATGACTTTCCAACTCTTTTCCTTCAGTGCCACCATGAGGTCTTGACAACTATTGGTCAGACTGACATGATACCTATACTGGCATGAGAACAGTTTGGGATCTGCGTCACTGGGGAGAAGGGCATCTGGAACGTACCCCAGGATTTAACGGCAGACAGTCCCCAGATAAGCAGAAGGAACCAGATGGATCTAAACACATGATCACAATCATAATCTGCTAAGGATGACTCATAACAACTTTTTGGTGATCCAGTGACTTTTTATACAGCGACATGATCAGGAGCAGGTTGGTGTCCTGGTATTTATTAGCTGTTGTTTCCTGACACCGGACTGATCCTGGACAATCCGTCATGTTTTGTGACTGCCCCAGCCTCTCTGTGGCCTTCAAATTTTCAAAAAGGAAGTCTCAGTAATGTCCTGAAACAGCTGGTCATTGTAGCTTTAAGCAAACATAACTCAAAACTAAATACTATATTTATTGGGGAACTCTTTTCAGCTGTGGATTAAAACATATTTGGTATGATTTAGTCAAAATAAACTACTGTGTGTGTGTTGAAGGTAAAAAAAGGAACATATCACCCAGTACAATAAAGACACAGACAATGCTCCTCATCAGGATCAATTCATTCTTGTTGCTAATAAGAAAAATATAGAAGACACCAGCCTTATCCTTCAAACTGTAATGTTTCCCAGCATAAAAAGCGTGCTCCTTGGTGCATGACAGATGCTGCCATGTGCACGGTGTTATAACAAAGTGACTGTATGAAGTGTACGAGGACTGACAAGCAAGAGTGTGTTGTCTACATGGAGATTGACAGGGTAAATTATAGCTGTGACTCACTCTGAGACACGCGGACCAACTCGGCTACGTTCCACACCCCTGAAGTCACAAAGCAGTCCTGGAAACTCAAGTGGCCTGGGTAAAAAAAGAGAGAGAGAGAGAGAGAGAGAGAGAGACAGAGAAAGAAGAGTGTGTGTGAGAGTGCACTGCATACACCAAAACATGCATAAAATTACATGTGCACACAGACACACCAATCAGTATACACACACACAGACTGAGCTGAAAAACATATGCCGGTGTCATCCAGTGGGACCATGTGTTTTCTATAAGACACAACAGGCCTGTTGGTTTGGACATGTTCATTTTTTTTCCACTGTTGACAGTCTAACATACACATCCAATCAGGTCCAACAAGTGAGGCTAATCTCCACATAGACAGCTGTTTGAATGAATAATGCATCGTGCATTCTGATATCTGTGTATATATCATGCACATATGCAGTGGTCCAACGTTTAGATGATCTAAACCACTTTTTTTTGGAGGTGAAACCCGAAGTGAGCAAACCAAAAACAGTGTAAGCCTACAACTACGGCAAGAAGGACAGTTAAAACCATGAAACTGGTCTGTAAACTGTGACGGATTGCCAAAAAAAAGTTTGATTAAACAGATGACCGTAAAGATTTTGATTTAAAATCTTTACGGTCGTCTGACTGCTAGTGACTTTTTTCTTTTTAAACCACTGTCACTGTGTTCCCAGGTTGTAACAATTAGCTTAGTGAATACAAGATCGCTCTCACTAATGATAAAGTGTGATTAACCCCTCAACAATTTACGTCTAACTATCAGTCCCCAACTTAAACCTATGCCTAGAACTGAGCTTACTTTTAGTCCAAAACCCAAACACACATATAACTCCTCATGTTAGTCTAACTTTAATCAATAACTACTATTACTATTACTACTATTACTGTAAACAGGGTCACAATGCTGCAGAGAATTATCCCTCTAGCTTTATGGAGCATTTTAGCCTCTTTTAACTTGTTTTTACGGCTTTCAACTTTCCTGTTTTGGTTCTGTAGACAGAAGTTATCAGCTAATGAATGAATGAAGGAACAAATGTAGTAGATAGATGAGCTCACGGAGACCAAAACATCTAAAAGGAGAGTGAATATCAGACTTATATTGGACAGGTGGTTAGAAACACGACTCCAAAGGAATGCTAATGTTGCTACATATCCGCTGCATGCGTAAATAGGCAGCTGTTTGCTCATTTCAAAGCTGTGGCATCTTCAGTGGTGATAATATGCCGCATTGTGTCACAGATTGTAAATGCTAAGTAAAACTGATTTTTCTATCCTAAAACTTAGCTTAGCATTACATTGACGATTATGTAAGTTTCCAGTGTGTGTGGCGTTCTTTGAGCATGTTGGTGGAGCATGACTTTGTGCATATTGAGTGTGTGACATTCTGCTCTATAATGTCCATATCCATAATATCCAGGTTTATGCAGCGTGCGTATAAAGGACACCCATAGCTCCAGGCTTGAGTGAACTTCCAAACCACACCCTTCCTCCCTCCTTCATTTCATCCCTCTCTCCATCTGTCCATCCCTTCTCTCCTCCCTGCTTTCTTCACCCCCCCTCACCTCTCGTTTTCATTTGCCCCCCCACCCAACTCCCTTCACTTTTCTCCCGCTCCGTCCTTCGCTCCATCCCTGTCCGGGGTTAACCGCAGCGGGGACAGCGCATGAGGTCAGCGCTCAGCTCGGCAGCGGCCATGTGGTTCCCATCTTCCAATAACGTCAGTGTGATTTATGAGTGGCCCACCACAATCCCAGCACAACCCCCACAGTACAGTACCATCAGCTCTCCTTACCATAATAAACTTAGACCCAATTCTGTTGGGACACACACGCACACACACACACACACACACACACACAGAGGCCTGTATGTAGGGGTGGTGTGCATATACAGCAATGTGCGTGTATGTTAGCGTGTACGATTGTATGTCAGCGCAGGTATGTCAGACATTTTTTCTGCATGTGTGCGAACAGGACATGCTTGTAAACTCACCATTTGGTGGGGGCTTGACGTCTGTGTCTCCTTGCTGGTTTGAATTGTCTGATTGTCCTGATTGTTCTGAAAGAAAGAAGAAAAAAAAAAGAAGATAAAGAGAGATGGTTAGTCAGGTGGACAGATGTCTGGACGCTACCCAAGGTGATGGGAAATGGCGCCTTCTTTCATTCTTTCCACTGAAGACAAACAGACATAGGGCTGAGATTAAAGATTGGAGCGTGTTTCCTCTCAGGTTGGGCCTGAGTTGAAAGTTATAAAATGGCGAATCAGGAGGTTAATATCCTGACTTCTGGAGTCACCGTAGGAAAATCACTTTTCAACATCAAAAAACAATTATGTTGGAGCGTCTGAGGAGAACTTGTCCTTTTTGGCTTCTCTCTCCCAACCACTTAAACGCACACACACTATTTCAGTTGAAGTCTTTGACAGCTTAACTTGAGTAAAGTGTTAAAGGTCCCATGAAACCTCAGCTTCTTCTTTTTCAACTTGAGGGGTACTTCTAAAAGGAACACTTTGGGGTTCTGGGCATTGTTTGGACTGCATCTCCTGTGTGTGTTTACCTTAACCTCCATAGGCGCAGACAGGCAGAGAGCTGCTTGCTTCAGCTAGTTTTGTTTGGCCCGCTGGCTGCCATTCTTCTTCAGATGCGTAATGCAGCCTTGTGGAGTTTTATGGTTGTATCATATATATACCATTCGGGCCAATTACCGCACAGCTCTGAAGCTTTAAGGCCATCCTGGGCCAAGTCTCCTTAGCCAGAACGTGGCCCCCTTGCAGCCAATACTAGGCCCCCTCAATCTCAACATCTTCTAAGCCCAAATCAGCATCCTAATCTTGGGTGGCATTAGTGGACGACGTGCCAGCAAACTGCTGCACCATTCACACTGTCTGCGTGTTGCCAAAACCAAGGAAACAAAAAGAGACAAACAAAATCACCTCATCACTCCGGGTCAAGAAGAAAAACACTCTGGGAAAGAGTTTCTTTTTTTTTCTCTCGCAACACTCTGTCCTCATTCTACAAGAGAGCGAGAGTCCATCTTCGCGTACTTCTCCCTCAATTCCTCTCACACTCGTTCTGTCTCTGCTCCTCTTTCTCTCTCGTGCCGTCGCTCTGTGGAATCCTGGCAGCCATCTTAGCGCTTGGCAGCCATCTTAGCTTTGGCGGTACCCATGCATTCCTGTTAGCTGACGGCACACCCACACACACGCGCGCGGGTGTGCGCGCGCACACACACACACACACACAAACAGACACACATGCTTACAAAGCACAGTCTCTCTCACACACACACACACACACAGACCCAATGGTCTTAAAGATAAAAAGACCAACAGAGGATATGCAATGCAAATGGAGTGAGGATAAAACCACTGGGATGTTTGTGTCGCCCGCCCAATAGAGTGTAACAGAGAGTGTATGAGTTCAATAAAAATGAGAGACATTCACAGATGTCGAACACTCATCAAGTGTGAGTAAGGACGGTAAATGGGAAGGAAAGGAATCATTCTAGTCAAGTAAGGTGAAGATGAAGCCCGGGGCCTTCTTTATCGCAGCACCCCGACAATCCTGATCGCTTCACTCCCAGCACAAAGCGTTAAAACCTGTATGCCTCTGAAAAATCTCTCTTGCATGTGACAGCATCCAAAGCCAAAATCGAGTGCTGAGTTGTCATGACAACAGGGGATGGCACACCACAGTTAAAGTCCCTAATGATGAGTGGTTGTTGAAGCCTGTGTGTGCATATGTGTCGCTGTTTGGCCTGGCAATTAGTTGGAATGAAGATAATAATATAGCATACTGGCACAGGCTCAACGTGTTGTTTTGTTTAAGTATTTCTTGGCATCAAACACACCGGAGGCCGCTGTGCTACACTATAACAAGGTTGACTTTACTATATCAGTCTTTCTGCGTTTTTAAGGTGTTAAATCCACTCCAATTATGTTTTCAACCAAATTTTCAAACTTTTAAGTTTTCTTGGCAAAGTGTGAGCAAAACTACTTCAATTTGATGTGAACACTGAAGCTATTGTGAGTCCATCCATCCTCTGCTGTGAGTTTTCTAACTTTTGCTTTTCTCTGCACCATTAAAGACACACAGTTTGGTTAAAAAAGGTATTTTGTCTTCTGGACAGGTTTCTGCAAGAGAATTTTCTCTGTTGGCATCAGGGCAGTGTTATATTTTACCTGCCGCTGCTCTAAATCATTTATTCCATCTGCGATCTGATTGTTAAAAGCTCTGCAGTCTTTCTTTTAACCACTGTAAATGGTATCTGATCTTTTTTATTGTGCTCAGTGAGTCTATTTATCAAATTATTTATAGATTTTTCCACACTTAACTCTTTTGTGTCATCTATTTGTTTGTACAGTATGTTAATGTGTTTTGTGAAGCTGCTCTGAACAAATTGCCCCCAGTGGGATTAATAAAGCTGTTTTGAATTGAATTGAACTCAAGAAGTGGAGTGAAGAGGCTTAAAAGTAATTCCAATCAATTACACAAATAGATTCCTCATCGCACCCATTGAAGTCAAGTCATCTTTGTGCAAACTTGTTCCCAAACCTTAAAGGCAACGTCCATTGACTGTGGACAAGGATTTGCTGAAAGAAAATGTTGCTGTACAACATGAATTTAGACTGTTGACTGTGTAAAAGCTCACAGTGACGATGGCCAACTTAAAACAGGCTGCTTTAAACCTCCAAGAACCTTTTTTGGCCACTTTCATCTGGAGTTGTATTTCCAGCTGATGACTGATGCTCCTTTTAGTCCTATATTTGCTCTCCACCGACTTTTGAATATCTAGCTCTTTAGATGTTCAACAGCTGGTTGCTAACCATCACTGTCTGCTGGGTTCAATGCCGGGCTCAGCTGCACTGCTCATAACGGTGCAGACGAGAGCCGTAAGACTGAACCCAAACAGTAAAGTTGCGGGGCAGAAAACCAAAACAATAAACTGAAAGATTCTAAAACGGTCCATGTACCTGAAGGGAAGTGAAGAGTGTGGGTTCATCACTATGAGCGATGCTTGCCAGATTACACATACTTATATGAGCTGATTTTCATATCAAAATATTTAAAGTGCAGCTTTAAGGTGCAACTACCATCCTGAGTTTGTCGTGATATTTACTTTCAGACTTCTGGCATACAGAGTGTGAGCATTTATTAACACGAGAGGTTCAAATCTTTTCATGTGCACACACCAAACGAGGATATGCATGCCTCCGAAGCACAAACATACTCTTGCACACACACACACACACACACGTTTAAACACAGATGAATCACCCTTATCTCCTGCACACAGTCGCCCCAAGGCCCCCTGCACATGCCCTGCCAGAGATAATACAGCATAGACACACACAGGCCATCAAATATATCATCCTATCGCTCCAATCACACACACACAAAGACACAGTGAGTTCATTTAGTTTCTTGGTCAGTATACAGCTACTGCTGATACACTCCTGCAGTGTGTACACAAAACACTGGCTATACATTTATCACACTGCAGATGCAGACAGAGGCAAATAATTCACACACAAGCTAACATACAAACACTGGAAATCACACTCACGTAATCAATCCATTCATCATACACACAGACACAGAAAAAACAACACACGGCCACACATTCACCCCCCCATACACACACACACATACACACAAGTGGAAATCATTAAGAGACACTTCAATGTAAAATTACATACACATGCTCACTTGCTTAGTACGCACGCAGCCGATGCCAGCGCTAATGGACTCATTTACTGTGCGCGCATTCATATACGAGTGCACATTGCTCACACAGGCACTTTTTTTTTTTTTGTTGTTGCTAATTTACCAAACAGCTTAGAGTGTTTGTTTGTTCATCACAAGCACACAGGAGCAAACAGGCCCTCTGTAATCTAATGTGCACTAAGTGAAGGGGATTTTTCAGACCGATGACAGACTATAAAATCAACAGTCCAGCACTGGAGATAAAATATAGCAGCTCTGGACGGAACTTGACGGAAAGAAGGGAGGGAAAGAATTCAACCGAGCATGTTAGACTCCCATAAATACATTTTTCTCTTATTCAGTGTTAACATCTTATCGTCCTCACAATGGAAATGTGTTACAGATTGCCGCTAAAAAGAAGTAAAGATCTGGAGCAGGAAGGCAGAAGCACTCTGCGATATGAGCCGACTTCACCTCCTCTTAAATCAGTAACAGCACATGCTTTGTTAGTGTTTCCCTCCACGGCTCGCACGCTCTTCTTCTATTGTTCTGAAAATCTATAATTTGCAAAATCTGAAAATAAAGAACTTTTCCCTGTACACACACACACACACACACACACACACACACACAATACACTACTGTACTGAAAAACAGTATTTATATAAAAAATATAACTAATATATGACTAACAACATGACTGACTTTACTCGCCATGAGCGAACTATGTCGACATCTGTGGCTCTGGTGAAGCTTGAACTTTGATGATGTCATAGTGACATCATCAGGGTTGTCTTGGCTTGAGCTTGGTGAAAAGTCTTTGCTGCTAACTGTAGACATGAAGGAGTTTGACAGATGCATGTATTTCAATTTAAACAAAAGAGAGAAAGCACTCTCTCCCTCTCTGAACTTAACCGGTCACAGCATATGACTTTCCACCATGAGCTGGGTTCTGCTTGAGGTTCCCATTTCAAAGGAAATTTTTCCTTGCCACTGTCAACAAGTGCTTGCTCATGGTGTGAATTGTTGGGTCTAAATAATGTTATAAATACTACAGTTCAGACCTGCTCTATAAGGAAAGTGTCATGAGATAACTTGTCATAAGTGTCATGATATGGAGCGATATAAATCAAAAATTTTATTTTAATTTAGTGTAGGATCCAGCATTTTTTGAAACTTTTGGGACTTCAAGTCAAAGTCCTCTGCTGCATCGATTTCACCAACTCACTTTTCAATCTGTCTTTATAGAAGTGCAATACTAAATTGCGGGAGCTCCCCTTCATAAAGGAGAAATGCCTATCTAAGACAGATGGTGGCAGGTTACAGGTTTAAATTCTAGGATCTACAAGGAAAACAATGATCTTGATCTTGAGCAAAGTATTAGTTCCAAGATCAGAAGTAGAAGGCTACGAGTAAACAGCCATCGGATGTGAACATATTATATAAATACATGCCACTGCATAGATTTGCCTGTCAATACAGGCCTAGCCTGCAGCCTGTGATCCCTTTGACTCTCTCTCTCCCTCGCTCTCTCTCCCTCTCTGCCTCCACCCTCTGTGTGCTGTGTCATTTAAGGATAGCTCCCCAGACATGGTTCAGTTCACAGTCAAATGATAGGGGCCTCTTCCTCCGACTGCTCCAGAGCTCTGCGGACAAATCTACCACTGTTCTCTCCCTCTTCATCTCTGTCTCGCCTCTGCCTCTCCCTTTCACTCTCTCATGTTGTAAACCCCCCACCCCCCTCACCACCACTGCCGGCCTCTCAGCTTCCCTGACTTCTGTCTATAGAATTGCATCTGTATGAGCTTGTAGGTCATTTCCGGGTGGAGTATGCAGGTACAGGCGGCAGTTCCTGGGTTAATGTGGGAATGCAGCTGTGCTGTTGAGGCCACACATCTCTAGATGTGGCAGTGGGGCAGCCCTGATTGTACTCTGCACATATGGACACATATATACAGAAATACTAAATATAATGTAGCGTGTATGCGCGGCTTCAAGCTGATGGGAGATGGATGTAAAGCAGGCGCCTTACAGGCAAACTGCACTGACTGACTTATATATATATATACAAGAGTGTGTTTGAGTTTAAGTGTGTGTGGCTGCACAGTCTCACCGACTCTCTCCACCACCACCCCCCCATCCACCAGCCTCTGGATAAAGAAACCGAACAGCCTCCCCAATTGGGTTTCGCTTAAGAGGTTTATCGGTATGTTGCTAAACATTCTGACCTTTTTTTTTAAATCTTTAATGCGCTTAAAATGTTCCAAACCCTCCTAATCCCCACGGCTATCCCACACAGATGTTCACTCGGCTCTTTTATTGGACTTCATTTCAACCTTTTTTTTTTTCTTCTTCGTCTTCTCCTCCTCCTCCTCCTTCAACACCTCCTTCATCCTCTCCACATCCCTCTTCTCTCCATTTGCAGATTTGTTTCCACTTTTTTAAAAACTACTCATCGCCTTCTGATCAACCACTGCCGCCGCCCACCCCTGTGCTTCAATCTTCTACAAGCAAAGCTCATCCTGACCCTGGTTTATAAGCCAGTGGTTCTTATTGGATCCTGCTGTAGTCGGGAAGTAGTTGATGGTACAGCGTGTCTGTCCCAGGAATGACCCCGGCTCACTGTGGCCGTCATTAGGTCCAGAGTAATGAACGCAAGTTGTGACAGGAAGCCTCTTTCTCCAAAGGTGCCCATTAATATTTCATGGGAATTTGCTTTATTAGATAATATAGAGTTGAGCGTAACGAGATAATAACTGAGGACGTGATCAAATCACACTGTGGTTATGCGGCGTTCCTGCTGAGGAGCCATTAGGACATCTGGAACAGCTGATACACAACTGAGTCATCTACTTTGACTCTGGCCTTTCCGTTACCCTTTCACTGACTCATTCTAACGTGGAAGTTTCACCGAGTTATCTCTGTCAATTTTAAAAGGAGGTTCTAACGCGGGAGACGGAGTCAAAAGGTGATTCACTGGAACACACTGTTTCACTTTAATCAAGCAAATATTCAACAAATAAAAAAATGTGTCCACCTCTAGTCTTCACACACTAACTTTACTTCATACCACATGTAGTTTCCTTGATAAAGGTGATAAATAAAAAAACGCTCTCTGCTGAATGTGTCCCATTCAAGTGTATTTTTAATTTTAGCTAACGTATGATAGAAATTATTATTTTTTGTCTGAAAAACATGCAGACGGGTGGTAATAGTGGTATTTCCTTCAAAGCTCCATCCCAGGGCAAAAGTCTTAACCATGAAATACATTGCTCTTTGTGCACGGTAATATTTGCGGCGACTCAGGTGTTTTTTGTTTTTTTTTATCAACTTGTCCTCTTCAGGTTTTGACAGTCAGAGAAATTTTTTTGATTTAGGCGAGGTGGACAAGAATAGGATTTTATAAAGCGAGGTGGACGTGCCCACCCTTACGCACTCGATCTACTGAGCAGAAAACCAAAATTAAAAAAAGTCGTTGAGTGACTTACGACGGCACATGTTGTGTGTGTTCAGATTCCTAATGAAAAACAGCGTCCTCCTAAAAAGAACTCAGTGTTCTTCTTCTGAAAGGATGGCCCCATTAACTGTCAATGGTGCAGCTCATTCGCGCTTACAAATCAAGGCTGAGCTTTCTTAGACTGAAGGAATAACACTTGGGGTTTTCTGTTTTAGGATGGATTTTCCCCCTTCCGCTATTTTTGGCGCTTTCCTGGGAAGTTTATTTGGCTTCCATATCCACACCCTACCTATTAAACCAGCAGCTTCGAATTCTGGCCAATTCCTCCAGCGCGACGGTGGTGTCAACAAAACAGCAGTTACAGCCTCGTAAGCTTACAAATTTACATGGTTTCGATGCACTGAAACATCAACCTGAGTCTACATAATCAATCTTTGTTCCCACATTCAGTGCAGAAGTGACAATAGTGCATATCTATGTAGTTCACTGAATGTCTGGTATGTAACTCCATGTGACAGCACAGCATGGGGCGATGTGATTAATTGTGAAATGTGTTTCTGTGCTGGTAGTGCTGAAGTGTGAATGTGTGGGCGCGAGACTATAAATACATCAGTCGGTGGCTATGCATGTGTGATTGTGTCTTATATATGTTTATGATAGCGTATACGTGCAAAAAATTTCTGGAGAGCACATGTTGAGGCGCAGTTGGAGATAAGCGTGTAAACATCTGTGACTGACAGGCTGAGCGGCGGCGTGTGGGAGGGAGATGCAGCTCTTTTTTTTTAAAAAGAAAAAGAAAAAAAAAGATACGTACAACATGCGTGTGCGTCAGCGTGTACGGCAGCTTGTGGGAGAATCTGCACGTGTGCGTGTCTGTGCCTATATGTGGGAAAGTTCAATAAATTGAGAGAGATAATTCCACGTTAGATGCACATCTGTGTTTTTGTGTATGTGTGTGTGTGAGAGAGAGAAAGAGAGAGAGAGAGAGAGAGAGAGAGAGAGAGAGAGAGCGTGTGTGTGTGTGTGTGTGTGTGTGTGTGTGGCCGCCTGGCCCGAGCCCTGTGCCAGCAAGGAGCAGGTGTGGGGAGGCAGCCCTGCATTGCCCGTTGCCCATCTGCGTGGCCGTCTGTGTGCCGCCTGCGCCCTCTCTGTGCCAACGCCACACAGAGCCGGGGAGCCAGGGGGTGAGAGGGGGGGTGAGAAGGGGTGAGAGGGGCCTAAAGGGAATCAACCATGGGAGAGAGAGGAGGGCAGGGGGTAGAAGGATGGAGGGATGTGGGGGGTGGCTGGCTGCCTGCCCATGTATACCCCCGCACCACCCCCACCCCGCCTCCTCTCTCCCTCTGCCCTCTTTTATCTTTTATCTGTGCCTATGCTGATGAGCTGTGATGTACAGGGAGAGATCGACAGGGAGGGAGAAAGAGGGGAGACAGGCAGACTATCCAGCTTGTTCTTGGGTAGTAAAGCACTTTGTGTTTAGAAAGTTTGCAAAAAAAAAAGAAGAAGAAGAAAAAAGAAGCCCCGGCTACCCTGATTTGGACCCTTCCTCCTCGTGTCTGTGCCTCAAAAACCTCTCGATCCAAACGTTCACATGGAACTGGAAAAATGCATATGGAGAGGTGTCATTGCTCCATTTGGCCAGCAGATGTCACTTGTTGGCAGTGGGGGGCGCAAACGCAGCAACACATGCTAAAGAAATCTGCCTCTCGCAGGGGGAAGAGAGAGAGCAGTGGGAAAGATTTCAGCAGGGCTGCCATGGCTTTAGCAAAGAAGCGAGGGTGTAGGAAGGGAGAGGGAGGGGAGGTTAGAGCAGAAAGCTCTCTCGCTTCAGTCAATATTCCTACCAACAGAGAAAATATCTGACTTAACTGGAAAGTTCAACAGAAATCCTGTTCACATTAGACAGATTGGACGTCAGGTTTGAACAATTCCACCCTAAAATCATCACTGTGTGTGTGTGTGTGTGTGTGTGTGTGTGTGTGTGTTTTTTGTGCGTGTTCCTGATCACATTCGTGAAACATGCTTGGTAATATCATCAGGTCGCAGCTGGTCTGACGACATGGACAATAAACACATAGTGAAAAACACTCAAAGTCAAGCCTAGACTTTAGATTCTGGCAGGTTTGTTTAAACTGCACTGATGATTTGTGTATATTAAGTTTCATACAAACAGAACCGAGGCGAAAAAACGTACAGTGCCGAGGTTCAGCTCTGAGTGAAAGACATGAGCCAGCCTGTGGTACTCCCACGTTTCCCATGTTGTGATATATATGTGTGTGTGTGTGTATGTATATGTGTGTGTGTATGTATATGTGTGTGTGTGTAGCGGGGTCTGGGCACAAGTGGGAATGGGGATCATGTGATGCCAGTCTTTGCCAGGGAACAGGGAGGGAGAGAAGAAGGAGGGGGGGCAGTGATATAGGAAGGAAAGGGGCAAAGAGAGGCAGACAGAGGAGAGAAGTGGAGACAAGAAAAAGACAAAAAAAGAAGTGAATGAGAGAGAGGAAGAAAGGGGAGGAGGAGGAGGGAGGGGGGAGAAAGGGAGAGAGGCGAGTGGGGGGGGGGATTGTGAGAGCTGTGGGAACGCTTTGCCTCGCCAAGAAAGACGTGAGCAGAGAGAATAAAAGAAGGAATGAGAAAGAAAGAGAGACTTGTTGGCAGAGCAGAGGAGGAGAGGAGAGGAGGAGAGGAGAGGAGGGTACAGGGGGGGTGGCGTACAGTGGGCACCAGCTAGGGAGCAGACGCGATCAAACCCGGCACTACGGGGGAGGCGAGGAAAAGCAAACACACACACACACAACACCACAGCCACCGAGAGGCAGCGCTGGCGCTTCGCTGCACGCCAAATATTCTGAACTATTCTCACAGTTTTCCCCCATTAATAAATCACACACACACACATATCACTAGGAACGTAAATTTGTGTGTCTGTTGTTGACAGGGAGGTCATGGCGACCTGCCGCTCAAACCGTGACTGAGTGTGTGTGTGTGTGTGTGTGTGTGTGTGTGTGTGTGTCTGTGTGTGTGTGTGTGTGTTTTGTGGGGAGCGTGACCTTGTGAACTCTTGGCTAGGCGTTTTATCGCTTTTCCCCGCTGTGTCAGTTCCACCCTCAGGACAAATTCTCAGTGCCGAACTCAAAGTAGACGAGTTCATCGAGCTTTCAGACCAACTGAGGAGTTCTGTTACTCCAAATACTGACAGGACAAAGCAGGCCGTGGCCCCGGATCCCCTAAAAGCTCCCCATTCACTGTGCGTCAGGAGCTCTGTGCTAATTGGATTGGAAATATCAGCTGAAATTATGACATAATATCAGCTCAGACATGGAATATAATATTCATAACTATGTTTTCATGCATGTATAATCACCTGAAAATAAGAATATTTTTTTGTTACTTAAAAATTCTCCTTTTATATCTACAGTATGAGCAGGTCCTCTTTCATGGACGCCACCATGTTGAAACACTGTGTTTCTACAGTAGCCCAGAACAGACAAACTAAACACTGACTCTAGACAGGGTCTTTAAAGTGTTGTTTCTCTTTACACTAGGAAGGTGAGGGTGATATGAGGAGATTACAATGCAGTAAGTGCCTTACTAGACACACTGGACCGTTAAAGTTGCTCTAATCAATATTTTCATATCAACAAAAGATCAAATAATTCATTGTTGATATGAAACTATAACCCTGAACCTAAAGACCACCATGAAAGGTGTTGCACGTGGTTATCACCATCACTGTTAGCATCTTTTATTTTGCTTTTAAAGCCCAAACTTCACTGTTTTTGTCACTCTCACAGCTCTCATCGGCTTAATTTGGAGCGGCAGCTTTGAGCGAAGAGGCTCTAAAAAGCCACCGTAAACTACCTGCTCAGCACCAAGCAACAGACAGACAGATAGCAGACAGGCTGCTGAATGTAGCGGAGCATTTAGCGGCTGGAGAGTCTAGAGATTTTTCCCCTCAGGAGATAAAAGACAGAGAATATTGAATTTGTATCTGTCTGAAGATAAGAAACATAACTCTAAATAAATGCTAATTTGGGGGCAGTCTGCTCAGTGTTTACTGAAGACACTGTAGCTTGTTGTGCTTGCCCCCCAATTAGCCTCAAGAACTCAAAATAAAAAAAAATACTTTTTCTACGTGCGCCCCTGCCTTAATTCTTCAGTTTTCTCTTGTAATAAATATAAAGTATGTCAAAAAAACAATGAAACAGTTAACAAAATAGTTCACATGTACTTATAGTAGGAGGGTGCAGCTGGAAAATATGGTTAAATCACATAGTCAAACACAGAATTTTTTCCACTCCCATTTAGCATCCCATTTAAATGTGGGATCATTTTTAATTAACAAAAATAAAAAAGATTCTTATTTTCAGATGATTATACATGCATGAAATTATAGTTAGAAATATTATATTCCATGTCTGCCTTATTCTGAAAATAAAGTTCCCAAATCTAACACACTGCACTTTTAAATCAATAACTTCAAGAACTTATACTTTGATCACAGCTTGCTTGGAAAAAATTGATAATATCACACCATCACGTGTCATTTTTTTGAAAGTCTAAAAACTAATTTCACTGAACGGTCTTCCAGACACACCTCCAGTATTATTCTTCTATAGGTAAGGTGTTCTAAAGCTAAAGATTTAATGCATGCATGCTGAAAATAATGTGATTTTATTTAATTTTTTTTACTATACCGCAGTCGAAAACCTAACTTTAATTCAATTCAATTTTATTTATATAGCACCATATCATAACAAAAGTTATCTCATGACACTTTTCGTACAGAGCAGGTCTAGACCGTACTCTTTCTAATACTTACTCGCAGGCTACGCGGTGAATAGTGTTTGAACAGCGTACAGGCAATATTCACATCATAAATGGATGTCATCATGAGGGAGCATTATGTCACTCCTCTCACATTTGAACATAATGTCAACAAAATTATTATTCAAATTACAAGACAACACTGTTTGCATCACACCCTTCAGTCTGATCCGGTCTGTGCCAGAAAACACTAACGATTTATTTTGGGTTTGTGAACTATGCAAATAAATGCTCCCAAAACTATCTGGGGCTTGGAGGACGTGTTTTATGAGGTTGTAAAACTCCACACAAACACATAAAGCAGGCCAGTAAAAATAATGTGTGCTCTGCATAAATGCTCATTTGGACTAATGAATTAGGGGAGCGATGAATGGCTGTGTAAAACTCCACATCCTCCCTGGGTGATGCCAATGGAGGCATAATGTATGATGGGCATGATTTGTGAGCCTCAGTTTTTCTGTGTAATGCATAGATGTGTGTGTGTGTGTGTTTTTGGGAGGGGGTGTAAGTCTGTCACAGTGTTTATGTGTGCGTGTGTATGTGTCCATCTCAGCAAGTTCTTCATGTGCATGACTCATGCAGCTCTTCTTTAGGCCTTTGAGTCAAATAAGGACACCGAATGAAAAGCTCTAACAAATCAGATCCGGGATAACACACACACACACACACACACACACAGAAGCAGATCAGCAGTGGCTAAACAGACTAGTCTTCCAGCTAACTTGGGAGCCGGTCTGCATACATCCTCCTGAGATGCTGGGGGTTTTCCCAAGTAAATCGGAAAGATGTTCAAAAATCACCGTTTGTGTGGAAGAAACGGCCAGATCTGCATACCTACAGCATGAACTGAAGATTTATTCTTTCAGCTGACAGAAAGACAGACGAGGAGGAGGAAGAGGAAGAGGAGGAGGAGGAGGAGACAGGCGCACAGAGAGAGAGAGAGAGAGAGAGAGAGAGAGAGAGAGAAAGAGATAGAAAGAGATCGAGAGTAGCAGATGAAGCCTGAGAAAAAACAATCAGCCAAATGAGGGCACAGATAGAAAGGCAACCTTTGACCACCAGCTGTCTGGGAGTCACCGCCCAGCCGCATTTGTCAGTCTGTGTCCCCAGATGAACCCGGCCCAAGGGTCAGTGGCTCCCAGCACAGGCGTGTGTTTGTGTGCTTTGTTTCCAGTGTGCTTGCACACACACACACACACACACACACACACACACACACACACTCCTGCATGCATGTATTAGTGAGTCTTCCAGTGTGTGCGTGCCCATGCGTACGAGCTGTCTGCTATCTGTGTCAAAGCTGGCTTTATCTCTCAGGCAGATAAGGTGAGTAAACAACCGTCCCGGCCTCCCTGTCTCCGACATGCTAGCTGAAAAAAAATGCTCCGGCCTCCTGCCCACCACCAGATGTTCCTCCCCCACTATCAGGCCCGAGATAACCAATCAGGCTAGTCCCAGGCTCCTGCTGCAGCCACAGGCCTGAGAGTGACAGCTGACTACAGGAACTCAGTGCAGGTTTGGCCTCATGTATCAGGAGCATATAGTTCAGATGAGCTGACACAATCAATCAGTGAATCAGAAGCCATGTCCATACATGTCCGACATACAGGATTGGCCTAGTTCGAACAGCTTACGGCTTCATTCACAATCTCCCCCAGTCAAGCTGATAATTGGAGATTATTCCAACCATCTATCAATCTATCTATTAACTTATTAACCCAGATAAAAGCTTTAAAACCCTCCTTCCTAACTCCCTCCGCCCCCTCTGCCCACAGCAGAATCAACACGGCAGAAAGAGATTAGAGCGGTGCCAATCCACTTAGCGAGTTTCGAAAAAAAAAACATATTCATCAATAAGAATCACAGAACTCGAGCCTTATTATCTCCGAACACAGCCTCCGCATGCTCGAGTGACGCACTTCAAAATCTGACCTTGTTTGAAAAGTACGCACAAAAGAAAAGAAGGAAGAAAGATTTTTTTTAAAAAAAGGAGAAGAGGATCTGGTTAAATATCCAGACAGAGAACAAAATCCTGCCCTGTCAAATGAGCTCACAGTTATCTAACCCTTGCTAATCTTCAACACCTCAATACAGACATTTCTGACTGAGGGTGATTATTCCTCGTGTTGACTATGCCTGCCTGATAATCACACATCTGCCACCAAATGTTCAGATCAATAAGGCCATGGTAACACATCCGTTCCGTGCACCGCTTCCTCGCTAATTTCCAAAACGTACCAGGGCAAAATGACCATTAAGTCTATTTATTTAAATGGGAAGCCCTGTCAGTTCATTCTGCCTCCATAAACGGATGAAATGTCAGCGCAACGGCTGCCCTGCTGCCTATGGCTCCGTGGTATTAAATGGAGAGGATGTTCAAGTCGAGGGGCAGACCAGAGGAGCCTGCATCTGTTTGGCAGTCGCTCAGAAATGTCTAGCGTTTCACACTACGCCTCTGGGATTGCTGGCGAAGCACAGCCAGAAGTTTATGAAAAACAGAGGGGAAGAAGGAACCAGGAAGGAGAGAATAGCGAGGTTTGGAGGAGGGGGTGGGGGTGAAGTGATGGAGCACGAAGGAGAAGAGAAGAATGAGCTAGATGACATGAGAAGACAGAAAGAGAGATAGTGGAGAGGAGGAGGTTGGACAGCTGAAATGAGAAAGGGAACCGGTTTAGATGATGATGTGATGTTTTCCATTCTCCCTGCAGTGTGTATGTGTGTGTGTGTATGTGCACAGGGGTTCTCCTGAGGCCCCCGAGGAGCCTGAGGGCCCCCAGTGGGTTCTATAAGTGGATTCAGGTGAAGAACAGGTGGGGACACACATCCAAATGCACACCCGTGACAGTGCTAATTACACACTACGGACAAAGGACAATGGTATGTGTGTATGTGTGTCCGTTTGCACAACTGTGGAGCGTGAACGTGTGTGATTCATGCAGGATCTGAAGTTTAAACCATGTTCGCGAGCATGCATGACATGTGTGTGCACATTTTATGTACCGTGAGCAAGCACACACACACACAAATGTCTGTGTATTGCTTGGATTAACATGTGACAGGCGGTCCTGCCTTCAATCAAGCCCAGTCCTCAACAACAAACCCACTCCCCAGAGCCCGATCTTTGGTTTGGTCTCCGTCTCAGCTGTCACCACGCCTGCACTGTCTGCCTCCTGTCAGCTTCACTGAGAAAATACTCTGCGATTTATAGCCATAACATAGGGTACACACACACACACACACACACACACACACACACACACACACATACATACATCCATACAGCTTTCTCTAACAAGCAGACCAGATGAATTGAGTTTTATTGTCCATTCAAAGAGTGGTTGTTATGAAAAAGAAAGAGGACATAAAGAGGAGGTTAAGATGTTTTACACACCCGTACAGTTTATTGAAGTTGAATTGTTTACACATTTTATATGACTGCCTGGTGGAGTAAATACTGACTGTGGAGCTTCCTATGGGTGGAGTAAGCGAGATATGTTAATAATAATAATATATATGCACCAATAAAAAGTGCTAAGACTGGGACAGCTATGAGTCTCAGCACTTCCAATTTACTTGGCCTTGTTGCAAATGATGTGATACCTGTTTTAACGAAAAAATAATAATAAAACAGTTTTGAATGTAGATGAATGATGCATCTGTAGTTATTATTATTATATACATTTGATGAAGATCTGTCATAATTAATCAATTTGATTTACCCCAACTGTTGTGGTGTATAATTGAAGTGAATATAACTTATGAAGTTATATTAAGTTAAAATATTAAGTGGGTACAGATTTAAATTACTCTAATGCTAAGTTCACAAAGTGAAATCACATTACTATAATTACTATAACTTGGAGCCGAGTTAACAGAAGTAAAGATTCAAAGTTGTGACAATGTGACCTTATTAGTGACTGCAACCGAGCTGAGTTTAAAGAAGAAGTTGAACAAACTTTAATGGTTAATATGGTTTAAATATGTAACTTGTAACATCTTCATTTTTTTTCTTAAACTTAACTGCAGTGCTTTGTTATTGAAGGTATGACAGTTTATTTATCCACATACAGTACATGTTCACGAGTGTTCATGCTATATCTGATGCTAACGTAACCATTCATTCATTTGATGCTTTCAGCATAACCTTTTGTAAATTGAGTTTGTGCTATTTTTATCCAGTGTATCGATCAAGTGTCAGGTTTGATGTGCCAACCATATTTCATAGTACGTCCATTACTCCAAATGTCTTATATACTAGGAAGCTAACGTTATTGCTGTCGCTTAGCTACTTAACAGCAAACACCAACAGACAGACTCGGCCCGCTGTAGGCGTAGTGTATGTGTTTATGTACAAATATAAGAGTATTACAATTTATTAGAGCTTGAACCACAATACCAGAAAGTTAGACAATCGGGAAAGAGTTAAAAATGACTGTCAAGCTTCTTCACCCAAACTGAAAGCAATAACCTTCACCTATGTGGTATCTGACACGGATTCAAATCTTTATTTCTTTATATTAATTCATTTGTATGCGTTCTACATCTTATTCCAGCTTTAGAACTTTGACCCCAGAGGCTACCATCTTTCTGTGTGCGGCCAATTAGCTCCACTGTTGTGCGGAGGCACGCTCATCCAATAAAACGATCAAGGCAACGTTTTTATAAGGACTTCTAAAAGCAATATGAGCCGCAACTCTTCCACTAAGGTTTGGATCCACCGTCAGACCCTCCTCAGTGAGAATGTGCACTAACTCAGGCCTGCAGGAGGGAGGTGGCAGCGTGTTTATTTTACTGTGGGCTGTATCTGGCCATCATTATCTCGCACTGCAGAAGGAGAGCTGTAAACAGATGCTTGTGGCCCACTCAGCTGCAATAGTGCGTCTGGCTGTGGCTGCAGCGAGGGGCGGGAAAGAGGATCTAAGGATGCTGAGGTCGGAGGCATGAGAGCGGGGACAGACTGTGGCGAAAGTTTAGCTGTGCCGAGGTTGAGGTTGAGATTGAATCCAGGGATGAAGACGGAGCCGCTTTTGAGGTTACGGGGGGAAGCGGCTATTATTTCTAAAGCTGGCACCGGTGATGGTGCGAGGAGCCGGGACCATGGGATAGAGGCAGGGCCTGGAGCTTTGGCCTCGCTGTGGCCTGCAATATTATCACACCGAGAGAAAGGTTGTTTTGCAATGGTCATAACACAGGGGGGAAGCCATATCACTTCAAGATGCTCTTGCCGGAAAGCTCAACAAACACTGGCAGTGAAGTTTTCACAGAGCCGCGTGGCCTAAACAAACTGCTGTGGAAAGAACAGAGAGGGGGAAGAAAGTAAGAAAAAAGGGGTGAGAGAGGTGGGGGGGAGGAAAAAATGAAATGGCATCTCTGTTAGTTACAGTTGGGAAGCAGGAGAGAGAGAGGGAGAGACAGAGAGAGAGAGAGAGAGAGAGAGAGAAAGGGATCTGCTGCTTTTTTTGACTTTAATCAAAAGCAGAGACGCTGTGCAGTGGAAAAACGCGTGACGAAAAGCAAAGTTCACATGAGCTAAAGGCAGAGAGAGTGAGAGGGAGAGAGGGAGGGAGGCAGGGGGGACGGGCAGGGGGGACGGGCAGAGACAAACAAACAGACAACTACTGACGAACAGCTGCACAGAGCACTCCACTGACGGAGCGAGGGCGAGGGAGAAAGAGAAGGAAGGGAGAGAGGGGGTGGAGGGGGAGAAAGAAGGAGAAGGAGCGAGCACCCTAGTTACAAAAATGGAAAGTCCACATTTTAGTGCAGTATGGAAATATGGTCCTCATTTCATGATTCAATTCCCGCTCCCTCCCTCTCTAACTACCCCTTTCCCCCATCATACTCTCTTGCTCTCTTTTGCAGCTGCAGCCGGGTTGTAAAAGCCTGTTAAAACACAGGAAGACCAGTAAAATGGGTTGAAAAATAGCAGGAGGGAGGTCTCGGGCTGAGCCGTGGAATGGAGCAAAGTATGAGGAGTGAAAACTTGATAGAGAAGAAGAAAAATGTTAAATGAAAGTCTCAAAAGAGTAATGGTAAAAAAAAAACAAAAAAAACTTCAATCGCTGTAAACTTTACAGATGTGTGCTTGCTTGTGAATTCACTTGTTTCATTCAACTTTTACTGCCCAGAGAGTGGATCCAGTCTGACCAAATGTTAAAGAGGATTTATCAAATTTAACTGTGTTGTTTAAAGTCTCCAAACCTCCACAGAAGACATTAAATCTAACTGCTCCCCGGCTCTCTGAACATAAGAGCAGTTTTCTACCAAAACACCATCAGCCTCCTCGTCCATCCCTCACTTTAATCTCCAACTCATCTTCCCCTCATCCCTTCTTCATCCCTCCATTGCGTGTGCAGTAAGACACATGCAACACTTCAGGGCTGCTGCAAAGCTTCTTGTTGACTGTCTGAAAAAGCGACAAGGAACCCGGTCATCTGCGGTCTCTGCGACACTGTCGGGGCTCATCCCAGGCTCGTCTCCCGTGTCTTCCCCTCATACAGGCTTAATCCCAGCAGCTTTACATCTTAAAATCCCCCTCCCCCCCCCCCCCTGGCTCAGGACCTGCGCCAGGGAGAAATTAAAAACTTTGGCCTAAGAAGCTGAAGAAAGACGCTGAAGAAGCAGGCAAGCTAACATTAAACCCTGCTGATGTTACAACACCAAGCATATCCCTGAGAATCAAAGCCACCATCAGCCGTGTCTGCACCATCTCCTCCACGAAAGCCGCGTCCTTAAATCACACTCTGATGCGTGCTCTCTACCTTCATCTGTTTTTCTTTTTTTTTTAATAAAGATGTTATTTCTCCACTTATTTCACTCTCGCTCTTTCCTCCTCCATCAGGTCGTACC
Source organism: Larimichthys crocea (assembly GCF_000972845.2). Classification (NCBI taxonomy): domain Eukaryota; kingdom Metazoa; phylum Chordata; class Actinopteri; family Sciaenidae; genus Larimichthys; species Larimichthys crocea. The sequence goes on from NC_040022.1 coordinate 12,499,945, forward strand.
CAGTTCTTCTCCACAATTCACTTCCCTCCCTGCTCAAATCACCAAGTTAGGCTAGGCAGTTCATTATTTCAAATTTACGGCCTGTCCGTTTGGCCTGCCTCAAGGAGGAATAAAATCAGGCTTTGGTTGGCGCGGTGATCTGGGGCCAAACCCAAAAAGCCCCTCCTCCTACCCTTTTACAGTTTAATATAAAGTCATATCAAATTAAATTTAACGAATAAAAAAAGTACCCCTGTGTGCCAAGAGCTCTACTTTACAAAAACACACACACACAACTCAACGCTCTTATTGTACACACACACACACACAGACTTGCAACTCACCACTAAACTGCCCTTTGCCCTCTTTAGGTGGAATAACTCAATTTGGCAAGTTTTCATGACTCTGTATGTGCGCATGTGTGTGTGTGTAAAATGGTGTGTGGGGGGTAAAAACTGACTGAGGATCATTCACCTAGTGGAAAAAGCATAAATCTTGGCACACAAAAATAATGCATATGAGCGCTCACTGTCGCTATAAACCCTAAAATAGACATCATGTATGTGCATGTGGACGAGTACTACAAATGTGTGCGTGTGTATGCATGTGTATTGTATGCGTGTGTATTGACCCACATCTATTAACCCGCTGCCAACACTGCCACTGAATAGAATAGAGAGGGCTGTATTTTAAATGGATCAGGCTCCATGGTAATACAAAATAATGATGGTTGTGCTATATCAAGGCCCTCAAAGCCTTCCTATCCCTCCATGCTCATAGGCCCTTTGGGGATTTCGGCCATTTGAAAATATTTTAAAGAGGCCCGATTGCCCCCAGCTCAGTGGCTCAGAGAAGCCTTAAAACCCTGCAGCTAAATCCTGGGGTTATGTAAGGTAAAGCCCTAAATCTCACCGCGCCTGATGTTACATATTACTGTAATTGCAAATGAAAAAAAAAAAAAAACGAAAGGAAAAATACAGGGTGGGGTGGGGGGGTGGATGCAAAGACAAGGGACTTTGGGGGCAAGGAGAGAGAGGAAAGAGGAGGAAAGGAAAGGAAATGAGGGAGGTGTGAGAGGATAGATGGAGTTGTGGAAAGAGGGAAGATAGAATCAGGAACCGATCAGGGGAAAGAATGAGTACTTCTTCGACACGCCGGGTCCCTGATGTATACTCTCTCTCTCGCTCTCTCTCTCTCTCCCTCCTCATTCCTGCTGTTTGTGCGACACTCTTCCCTTTCAGTAGAAGAAGAACGCACTCAGAGGGAAAGTCAGAGTGCCGGCCAAAACCATGGACTAAAAAGGAAATTCAATAAAACTCAGTCTGCATTTATCATCTGTCCACCTTACATCGTCCGTCAGCGTCCAAACCCAAACCTCCAGGGGCGGATAGAAACAGGCCTACACATGTAAACACAAACGCAAGCCTGAGAAGACATTATAAAGCACCGCCATTAAAAGAAGAGTTACCATGTCACTTTCAACTCCGCTATTTTATCATGTGCGTACATAGCATGTGCTGTGTGTGTGTGTGTGTGTGTGTTCAAATCTAAAATGTGTTTGGAGGTGGATAAGGCAGTTAACATTATGATCACGACGCATGATGCAATGCATGGACTGAAGATGTAAACAAGCTTTCGAGTCACTCACACGAGGAGTTTGTGTTCAATGGGAGCTTTTTACAGCGTGGAAGCCTGGAGGCGAACAGGGTCAGAGGCATATGACTATGACACAACCAAACGTTAAACATCTTCATTCAATCTGCCAAAGCAAAAATAAAAGCTTCTGATGACAGTATTTATGTACAGCTGTGCTTTGAGCTAAATGCTAATCTTAGCATGTCAGTTAAGCACAATGACAATGCTAACATGTGGATACTAAGCTAGTATAACGTTTGCTGTGTTCACCATCTTAGTTTAGCGTGCTCGCTTGCTAAACATTTGTTAATTAGCACTAAACACAAAGTACAGTTGAGACTGATGGGAAGTCATTTGGTCGGATTTGGTCCGTCCAATAGTAGCTGGGACATTTCACTCAAAACCACAAATGTTAACCTCATGGTTAACATGGTAAGGGATCTCTGAAAATCATTAGGATTCGTCTACTGGGAACCGTGAATGTCTGCATTAGATTTCATGGAAATCCATCCAATGGTTGTCTAGACATTTCACTAAAATGACAATGCTAACATGCGGATACTAAGCTGGTATGCCGTGTTTACCGTTTTAGTTTAGCATGCTTGCTTGCTAAATATTTGCATATTAGGACGTAACACAAAGTACAGCTGAGACTGGAGGTAGTCTCAGAAAACAAAGTGATGGACCAAAAATTGACCTGTAGGCCGTGCAAAAATGAAAAGTGCAGGGATCACAGAAGCGATGACAATTCATTATGAAAGGAACGTGGCTTTCTGTAAGAAACCTCATGGAGAGTTGGTCCATCCATTAGTAGTTGAGACATTTCACTCAAAACCACAAATGTTAACCTCATGGTGGCATTTGGTGAAAAGTTAAGGGATCTCTGAAAATCATTTGGATTTGTCTACTGGGAACCGTGAATGTCTGCATTAGATTTCATGGCAATCCATCCAATGACTGTCGAGACATTTCATTACAATGACAACCTGCTGGTGGCACTACAGGAAAAATCTGGGAATCACCAGTGTCACCAGTAGGATTCTTTACCTGATGACCGTAGTATAGAATTTTAGGACAATCCATCAGATAGTTGTTGTGATATTGCACCAAAGAAGTGGACTGACAGATAGGCCAACATTGCCATTCCCCTTCCTTTAAAATGCATTGTAAGGGCTTAGTTCAAGTCCTCAGAGAGCAAGTAGAATATACTTAAGAGAAAAAAGGAAAGTAACTATTTGAGAATGCGAATGCCTCTGGGAATCACCCCCAAAGCGGGACAATCTTACAGCCATGTAACCGAGTCTGCTGCTATGCCCATTAAACATCATAATGAAATCAAGCCTGCATTACCACTGGCACCAGGGACTGGATTATACCTCACTCTGGATTAGAGGGCTGTCGGCAGTGCAAACTCAAGAAAGGATAGAGAGAGTGAGTGTAGAAGAAGAAGAAGAAGGTTGAAGAAGGGGTGGCTAAATGGCACTCATGTACATCATTCACACTGCCACTGTCATTGGCTGCCATCCAAGAGAAGGCCAGTCAACAAAAGGGACTGTGAAAAGAGGAGAGACTGTAATGTGGCACTTGCTGTGTAATGGTTGGGGATGTCAGGTAAAATGAGCTGCTGGGTTGTCTTGCTGCAGTGCAGTCAGAGGATCAATGGAGGTTTGTGTCAGATGGCACAGTACGAACTGACAGTGGGAGGACTGCAGTGGGAGAAGTTATGAAAGTTCCTATGAAGGCTCCTGAACTGCCTGAGAAAATTCCAAGGGAGTAAATCTCTCTCAACCTTTGGTAAAGACTTCAGTCTCAAAATACACTACACTAAAGGCAAGAGTGTCAATACCTGTTCCAAACCACCACACTCAAAGGTGGGGCAAAAAGCCTGCCATCACAGCCTCCAACTAGATTCCTCTTTTACACATCTTCGTAGTCTCAGTACGATGAATCATACAAATGGGGATACTGGCGAACAGACAATCTGCCATTGAAAGCATTCACAGTGGTGTAGTTGTAGACATGGAAAATAATAGTAGTAGTAAATGAAAAGAGTTCAAACTTGACCCAAACCCAAATCTCTAAAACCAAATTTGTCGGATGCCCCATAGATATTTCTCTCAGTAGTTTGTAGAGAACAGAAACAGAGCTCAAGGGAGGGTGAAACAGGACAGGACAATGCTAGTGTCGCTCCATATCTATAAGCTAATTGCTTAAAAATGGAAGCCGCACAGTTTTAGGCATCAGGCGTTATTTTCTGTTTATCTGTCCACATCAACTCAATGTCCTGCCCTTTAAATTACTGTGGATTCAAACACAGCTTCTTATGAATCCCAGGGAGACCTCAAGTTCCAAATTTGACTTTAATGTCTCTCTGTGTGACTATTATTATTCTAACCAAATTCATTTTTATCAGCCCTATCTGCCCTTCTTTGTTCCTCCTCATCTTGTGCATCATCCCAAAACTCGCCTTTCTTTTTCTTCTTCGTCTTCTGCTTCGTCTTTTCCCCTAGAACTGCTGCCAACATGTGATTTCACTTATCTTCCAGTGAAATTAGAGTGGAGAAGAACAGACTAATGGTCATCTCGCTGTCTCTGCCTCTTTTCCTCTTCTCTCTCCACACCGTGGCAGGGCTTGATGAAAGGACCTGTATATTTTGCTTTAGTTTCAAATTCCGCTGCCCGAAAAAAAAAAAAAAAAAAGAAACTGCAGATGTGGGCTGTTCACCACACCTACACAAAAATGCTGGATTGAAAAAACGCAGACAAAGAGAGGAGCAGAAAGATCTGTGGCTCCCTTGCTCTTCTTGTTAACACTAGAGCTCCTGTCTATTGCAAGATCTTTTTTTGGTGCAGGAAGCCCTGTGCCTGCTGGAGAGGTCCCCTGGCTGGGTATCGAACACCACAGAGATCATGAGCAGAGGACAAGTTTTTCTCATCCCCACCAACTCAAAGATTTGCTCATGTGAGCCTTTTTAGCTCAAATGCTTCCACTAATGCCTCCTGTCTTGTGTTACCACACAGCACAAGTGAAAACTTAAGTCATTAGAGTTAATCACCACCTCTGTCTCCTGCACAGATATGACATTCCCAGATGTGCAAACATGCTGAGCCAGCATGGTCGGGTCACCAGTAGAGAGATAACACTAACATGTCAGTCATCTCTGTCCTAACAGCATCCTCCTCCTGCTTTCTATTGGTCCCACAGAGGGTCTGGTGCAGTCTTCAAGGCACAGTAATGGTGATCAGAGAGTCCCACTGTGCTCTGGGCTCTTTCTGTCATCTCTTCTCTCCTTCCTCTCATCCCGTTGGGGTTTTTATGAGCCGTGGAGACACAGCCGTACATCTGGGGCAGCCATCAACCCTCAAGTCAAAAGATCTCGAGAACTTTTGGAACGATCTGCAAAAGCAGCGGCTGTGATGTGGGATTTAGGAACTGGATGTAATACAATATATTCTCGAGATGGAATTTCACGTTACAAGCGATCGCTGGCGTTTGTGCAAAATGTGTTTTTCTTTTCCAAATGCGTCCGAGTTAAGCGAAATCTCAGTGGGGAAGATGAATTTGGCTGAAAGAATTTATCCCATGAGAGAGCAGACAGAAGAGCCAAACAAACCAAAGATCCATTCATTGGAGCCAGGAGAGTTTCCTAGTCCCAAATGTACAGAATTTACAAGTGTACAACAAAGCATACACATACTTGCTGAATTATATTTTCTGAATGTTCCCCTGAATATAAAATTACTGTTACAAAGATAAACAGGTGTAACACTAAAAATGTGCAAAAAACTGAATATCCAGGCCATCTGGATTCCTGTGAAGTGGTGTGTGTGTGTGTGTGTGTGTGTGTGTGTGTGTGTGTAGGGCTGTAGTAAGAGAGATACTTTGTATATTAAGTTGGACATTATCAGACTTTAGGGTAATCTTAGCCGCTCTGTTCTGCTCTTTTTTGGAAGTTTACACTCCAAGAAGCCCAGTCAACTCTACTTGAGATAGTGAAATGTTTGTCGAACACATCTGTAAGTCTTCATTCTTTTGCAGTGCTCAAGGTGAAAACATACTGTTACGAGTGCAAACAATTGTGCAACCTAAGCATGAGCATAAGCAACTTATTTAAAATTTTTGGGCGCTGCAATATATAAACAATAATTTTTCTTTGTTGGCATTGCACTTCTTCGACATGGGTCATCAACTGGTGAGGATGCTGGAACAGTCGGCCAGAGACAGCACTTTCAAGCAACTCGTAGATTTATCGTTAGCTTAGATAGCTTAATAATTAGCTAAATGAGAACAATGGTAATAGAGGTGGGCGGGGCTTAGCTCAATTGTTGGTTTGGTTTAGTTACGAGAAAACAGATTACATTCCAGCTCACTGCTCCACACATAGTCTGCACTGAGTCCTCGAATGCTCCAGAGCTGCTTCACGGCTCCCCGGGTGTTGTAAGAGAGAGCAATAGCACACTGAAGGAAAACTTACTGCAGGAAGTACCTCACCAATACTAACCCCACTGGGATCGTAAGGTAAAATGGAAAAAAAAAAAAAAAACGAGAGAGGAGAGACGGAGAGCAAAAGACACAGTGAGCGAGGGAAAGAGAGGGGAAGAGATTGGGAAACGTCTGCTAATGCTTTCTGCAGAAACTGGCTCCCGAATGTTCCTGTAATTGGTGCGATCTGAGAAGTTGGATCTTTCCATTTCACTTCTCCCCCTCATCTTTCTTCTCCTCCTCTTTTTCTCTACTTTTTTCCCCTTCTCCTCTTTCACCTCTTCCTCATCCTTTAACCTGGAGGAAGCATGTTGGCAAAGTTCTTTTCGAATTCGGTCTCCTTCATTTAGCAAAACCCAAGTCAAAGAGGAACCACAGAATGGGAATACTAACACTGAACAAGAGTGCAAAACAACCTTGCTCTCGAGGGAAGGACCTGATTATTCCAATCAAAATGTAGAGTCAGCACTATTCTAAATGAAGGCAGAAAAGCCAAGATCAACGTCAGTAAAGAAACACAGGTGGCAATTTCACGATCACCGCCTATGAGATTTTCCACATGGGCTCTACTTTAAACTTCCTTAATGTGCTGCTTACAACAGCCAGTAGTCTGGACTGGTCACCTAGCCGCATTCGACATCCGCATAGGCACTGAGCCAGAGCTATAGTGCTCAGGTCCAGTCTCTCTCTGAAGTCTTGTCTCGAGACATCTTTTATTATCTCTGATGTCTCAGACTCGGGTGCTTTGACTTGGACTTGTCACGGTCTCTGCCCTTGGTCTTCTGGTCTTGACCGAGCCCAATTGGTTTTCCTCTCTCTCCATCTCCCTGTGCTCCTGTGCCTCCAGATATCGAGCCAAACTGAGCTTTAAATGACAGTGTATCGCGTTTGAGCCGGTCTGTGTTTTTGTAACAAATTGTGAAACTTTTATCGGACAAATTCCCCGAGCACATTTCTGAGCAGCTGCCAAAAAAAGGTCCATAAAATCTTGGATCGATGAAATGTTCTTAACATTTTATCTTTTAAAAAGATGGTCTAAGTGCAACTTTCAGAGGCTTCATTACACTGCTACAAAGTCAAATTGAATTATACATATTGATTCTAAACACACTAAATTAGGAGTTTGTTAGGTGAATGTAAAATGTGAACCCAAGGACACGCCTGTAGCTTCTTGGGCTCAGCCCCATGCTGATCTGCCATAATCTCTTCGTGTGCCTCTCTTTACAGTCTGCTCAACTGTCTGCTCTGTAGTGGTATTCTGGATTGGATTTTTTGGTTTTTTTAGACAGTTAATGTTAGTTCCCGTTAAATAAATCACAGTTCAGTGTGCTTTAACGGTTTGTACTAGTGTAACAGACGCCCCCCCCCTTGTCTTCCTCTGGGGTCAGACTGCGAGGGCCTCCCAGGCATGAGCACCTAGACCTATGGCTTTACAGCTGAAACAGAAGAGATAAGCTTGCTTATCCAAGTATAAAGACTACCTACACACTATTCTGTGGAGAGGACACAGAGACTTAAATGGATTATTCGCCACCTATATGATCCATTCATGACCGTGCATGTGTGATAAGCCAAGGGACAATAAGCCACACTTGCCTTCCTGCACCGAGGGAGCTGCTGAGGGCTACAGGAAGATCTGGGTACCAATGTACAAAACTTTTGCCTGTTTGCCCAAAATACTGAATATCTGGTTAGAGAATAAGTTTTAAAAAAAGCTGGATACCTTTGGATTGTGGACAGTTTTTGATCCAGTTGGTATTGGTTCCGAATGTGGGACTAACCTACTAACATTCTTGATTTAAGTGCTAGGGGACAAAAAATTTATATTAATATTTGATATCCAGGGCAAAATCTGGATTGTGTGAAAAAGCAGTGGTGAGATTTTAGGTTGCGTGCCTGCGACATTAAGTGGATCACTTCTTTCAATGACGAATCATCCAATTCCCGACAAGCTAGCCTGACCTCCGGCACAGATTCTTTCCCCAATCAAAAAAGCACAACATCGGCCTTTTTAATCCAGCTCCATAATCACAAATTCTCTGCCTTCACATCAGTCCGGCCTTGCTGGAGCTCTGTACAGAGTGCACCATCGTATTACAGCAAATGAATATCTCCGCTGATTAAATCATTAAGGAGCTTTTTTCTTTTTTTTGACCAGCCCTGCTAAAACCCTGTCCTCTAAATTTGCCTCCATTCCTCTCCCTCTGATGTAGATCTGGAGTTAGTGAAGGGATGGTTGGTGGTGGTGGAGGGTGTTAGTGATGGGGGTGGGGATTAACTTGTTTGGGCTGTCCACAGGCTCAAACACTAAGCGCTCAATCACTCAATCACCGGGATCCACACGCTCACTGGGACTTAACCTCACAGATCCACACTGACATTGACCATGGTTGGACTCCTGAGCTGACCTGCACAACTTCCGTTGATCCCGTATCTCTGTCTCTATTGACCAATTTTCCATCACTCTCAGTAGCTTGCCACGAATGATGATATCAGACAGAGAGGGAGGGAGGCGGGCGCAGAGAGGTAGAGCAGGTAGGAGCAGGATTAGAGGCTGGCTTTGTTTGAATGTGCTGTACATCTTTAAGAGCACATTTTCTAACACTCAAAGGAGACAAAAAACAGAGGCGCCGTTTGATCCAAATTGGCAGATTGTTCAGACTGAAAGAGACTTTTGGGATTCGCTGAGGAGTAATTGTGCAGCATGTCGACAGCCCTTCTCTCTCCTAAGGAGACCATCAAACTTCTCCATTAGCGTCTTACGCTTGTAACAAATCTTTAATACCCCCCTTTCCTGTCCCCCAACATATTCACAGTGCTTTGTACTGCCAGAAGCTTACACGCTCCTTTCATTAAAAAGTGGGAATAAAAATATAATAACCTCATTGCTGCCTAATTCCCCCATCTCTCACTCTTTCCTTCTTTTGAGTGTGCCATTCTTACGTCCTCTCAGCTCAAAAAGTGTTTTTTAACAAAGAGTGATGTGTGCCTGAGAGGGAGAGGTATAAGAGACAGAGACAGAAGAGCAGAAAGTCTACAAGTTCAACTCCTGCCCCTCCAGAACTCATTAATATTCCTATTATCGCCCATAACATCACTCTGCTCACACACTTCATTCAAATCTCATTTCATTAGCATGATCAATGGCTCTCAAGCTGCCATACAGAGAAGTGAAACTGGAACTTCCAGGTTCTGTTCCAGAGGAAAGGGAAGCTTCGTTCAAAATCCCTCAATTGTAATAAAGTAAATCCAGCCTTGGAACAGAGCCTTTCTCAACAGCATGTCCCGTGGTTCACTTTATATGTTTAGATAAGGGTGGTAATCATTGTTTATTGTTTTTTAGGAGTCTTAGACAATCATGCATTTCCCATAAGCCCTCGACCTTTGCTGGCTGAAGCGCTGCGGCGCGACAGAAGAGGCGTGTCGACGGGCGAGTCGAGGGACCCTGATTAGCTCAGACGTGTGTGTCGTAACAGCAGGACAGAGGGGCGCAAATGCTGTAGAGGTTTTCAGATTGCAGCTAAAAAGTTGGGAAAATTGGAGTGTTGGCGTAACCACGTTACAATGACGTGGCCCCGTGACCTGGGGATTAAGACGCAGACCACGTACCGCAGTGTCCCAGGCTCCCTCGCTTCCTGTCAGCTCTCTGTACAGCCTTTATTAAAGGCTTTACAAATGCCCACAACAATACTTGGCAGTGTCATCAGTCGTATCATGGACCCCAAACAATTTGAAAATATTAAGTACAGCTGCCAACGTCGTGTCATCAGAGTACTGTGACACAAATAAAGAGTGAATGTCTGACTGGAAGTTAGATGCTAGAAAACATCTCTGAAGGCAGAGCAGTGGATCAGACGTGACGTGGCAAAGTTGATGCAACACTCTCCGAGAGCGTATCCTAAAATAACCTCCCTGTAAATACTTTTTCTGTATTCATATACGTTATTTTTCTTAAATCATATTTAAACTCTGAAGTGTTTTTGCGTTTTCTTAAACCGCCCCGTACGTGACGAGCGCTCTGTGCACAGGGCTCTGTTGTTTCCATTAACCAGCCTGCTCCACCATGCTCTGACACCTATCCTTACCAGAGAACAGATTCCAATCTAACATTGCTGCCGGGTCGCTGCACTGCACGCACACACACACACACACACACACACACACACACACACACAGAGTATAAGAAACATCAGGCAGTGATTAAGTTAATGTAGCTGTCTAACAAACAGAGAAATACTGAAAGCCATTCAACTGTGTGACGGGACTTTTTATTGTCCAAAAGCTGCATTGTCCAAACCTTGAGGAAAAATTGCCTTGATGAGAGCGAACTGTTGATTCAGGGCTCAGGCCAGCCACAGGGAGTAATATAGCCAAGTTCTGCGAGTCTGCCTTTATTTATTTGGGGTTATTAAATTTTCGTTTTATTAACACTGCCTCAGCGTTGCACTATTTGTCTTTAAATGTGTATTCATTCTTTTATTTATAAGTGTCATTATCTAAACATCTTATCTTTATTAGCCAATAGAGAATCCCCACTGGGCTTACGTCTGCTGCTGTGCAGAGCACACTTTTATTTTTTGAAATTTGGGTTCTGGAGCCGACCTTTTCTTGCAGCTAATGTCCGTCTTTAAACTGTAAATTAAAAAAACGCCTTTGTGTGACTCGGGGAATTATGTTTTCGCATACACAAAGAGTTAAGCTTGTTGTTTTGCGAGTCACGGCTCAATTTTCAGCAGTGAATAATGGAGACAATCAACGAGAGCGGGGGACAGAGAAAGAAAAGAGTGAAATAAAGAAGAGAAATGAAATATTGGAGAAGCGGAGGTGAGAAAAGATCACGCTGAAGAAGCTTTGGAGGAGAAGGAGAGAGAGATGGAGCGCAAACGGAGCGGTGCTGGTGTCTGTTTTCCCTCTGGCTGGTGGTGGGCGACTGCAGCCAGCATAAACACATGCCTTCATGGCTCACACATTTCCTGCTTCACTCCACATCCCAGCGCTGGGCCACACAGGCTCAGGACACCACAGCGAGTTTTGTGTGTGTGTGTGTGTGTTTGCATGCATGCATGTATGGTATGCATGCTCATTGCTCTTGTGGTTAACATGGAGTCGCACTCTGTTTGTGCAGATCGTTCTGTTATCATCACAACACTGGCTGTGTGTGCGTGGCCGCGGGAACACACACTTGGACACAAATCACACTTAGAAACACACATCTCGGCTGAATGTAAGGGAAGGTATATTTCATATTAGGCTTCGAGGGAGAAAAGAACCAGGCTTATTCCCATCAGATTCTAACATATGTGGTTTAACAGGCATTAACACTATTCATCTTCTCACTTGTTGGCGTATCTCTCCTCCCACGGGCAAGATATCTTAATGCGTAGTGCTCTGTCTCTCTCTTTATGGTACATATGTATGTGTGTGTGTGTATGTGACAGAGAGTGTGTTGCATCATTCTGGGGAGGGGGAGTGTAGCAGCAAAGGTTGTCTAATGTGTTGATTCTACACAGCTCCTTTCATCTATAGAGAGCCTCTTTTCATCTATAGCGAGAACCTCCTCTATCACCTTTCAGACAAAATCAGGCGGAAAGAGAGATTTAAGACACAATGACGATGGGTAGAGAGGAGCAGGGGAATGTGGGAGACTGGAGCGGAGGGGGGTGGGGGGGTGGAGATAGATTGAGGAGAAAGGGAACCAGACGGAGTAGAGAAAGCAGAGTAGAAGGGCCCTTGCGATCTATCATCCTCCATAGACGCTTCCCAAAAAAGGACGCCGCTCTTTTTCCAGTCTGTGTTTTGCCTTACGTTTACTGTAAGCCCGCTGCTAATCGGAAAAGACATTACCGGTCAACTCCAGCTGAGTCCTCTCCAGTCGACACTGCTTCGTTCTATGCTCATGGGCTGATTTACGTATGCTTAATTTTAGGTGTTAATTTGAGAAACTGCAGAGGAAAGGCTCCACCAGCTATATAGATTCAGAGCAAAAAGGGGTCATTGAGGCAAGTCGTTCCCTCTTCTTGGTAAATGGGGTGTAAAACATGCCTGGCGCTGAGAGTGACTGTGGCCCAGAAGGAGATGATTATCTGGGGCTAATTTCACCCACAGTGGGGCTGAAACTATCCCTTAAGGATCATATACAGGTCTTATAGACACTATATAGTGCTGGATGAGGTGTCCCCGAAGCGCCTTAACAAGACGAGATCATCTGGGCATCATCCTCCCTCAATGGATAACGTGATGCTGTCCATTCATAAATTTTAGCTAAGGAGGAACAAGAGGGAGGATGTCCTCTTGCCGTTGTCTTGTTGGTGTGATTAAAACACCACTGGACCAAATATATTTATGATGCAGTTAAAAATGTGCTTTATGTGCACGATTCCTGACAGAGCCTGGACCGAGGCCTGAGGCTACATTAGATCACTGAGAAAGCCATCCCCGAGTACTGTTGCTTACTTGACAAATGTAACCAAAACTCACAACACATTACTCACTAAGTTATTACATACACTAAAGTTTGACAGCGTTGTGTCCGCTCTTTATCTCCGCTTGAGGCTAGCAGCTCAAGGCTACGTAGCCGCTCCTAGCATAAGACGCCTGAATACCTGACCAAACTGTCAGTGACTGACGTGCATTGTGGGTAATGTAGACACAAAGATTTGACAAGGAAGATGTATGAAATAAAAAAAATACTTCTGTAATGATTTTGTGCAGTCGCTGCATTGCAGTCTCCTCACATCACCCTCACCTTCCTAGTGTAAAGAGAAACAACACTTTAAAGACCCTGTCTAGAGTCAGTGTTTAGTTTGTCTGTTCTGGGCTACTGTAGAAACACAGTGTTTCAACATGGCGGCCTCCATGAAAGAGGACCCGCTCCCACTGTAGATATAAAAGGAGAATTTTTAAGTAACAAAAACAAAAAGATTCTTATTTTCAGGTGATTATACATGCATGAAACATAGTTATGAATATTATATTCCATGTCTGCCTTATTCTAAAAATAAAGGCTCCAAATCTTACACACTGACACTTTAAAAGTTTCTTCATAAAAGTGTTATAGGAGTGACATGCTAAACCAGTGAAGTACAAACCCTCCATATCAACACGTCACATATACTGAAATTTACGTGAAAAACTGAAAACAAGACATTGTGGTTAAAATGCAGCTAGCTTACGATGTGGAGGTATTTACTGAACGTCAAAAGCTAGCTTAACGTTAGCCTCAGTGACTTTAGCAGCACTCTTCCTTGTACCTGTAGCTAAGGTGTTAAAGCACTTCTTGAATCTGGATAAAAACAGGCGACGCCTAATAATTATTGTTACATGTAGGTTTAGTAGTGGCCAATGTTAGCAAGGCATGTAAATAAGATAAGTTTGAAAGAACTGGAAGGTTATGCACCATGTCGACATGTACCAGACCACCCAGTCCAGTGAATGAAACTGGCATCAACCTTCCATCAAACTTACTCTGAACAAGCTGAAGTAATAGAATATTACTAAGTTTAGAAACTAAACTGACTTACTACATTTCTAATTAATCCCTACCATACGAATATACTTATTATTAATGCACTACTGCTTAAACACACATCTCAAGCGGCAGGTCTTGAATAAAAATGGACCCGTGCACACACTCTCATCTGTGTGGAACACACGAGCACAAAAAGGCATGTCTCCTGGCCTGTGTAATCATGTGTAACAACATGTGTTAAGTACGTTCTCTAAGGTCATTAGTGTACACAAGATGAAAGCTGATCATCAGCGGGCCTATCAGCTTACGTGAAAATTAATATGCGTTGCACAAACTCTCTCGTGTGACATTTTGTCTTTTCTCTACCACCGCCCCCCCCCCAACACACACACACACCTCCTCTCTGTCTGTCTGCTTTTCATTCTGCCTGTAGCTCAAGTGAGGTCATTCTTTTTCTTTTTTTGGAGAACGTACCCAGTAACCCCAGTGTGCGTGCGTGCGTGTGTGTGTCTTTGCATATGTATGCATGCATTTATATACTGTATATGTCTGTGCATGCATAAGTGTGTGAGTGTGTGTGTGTGTTTCTCCTGTGGGTCCAGAGCAATTCTGTGCTGCTCTGAGTCGAGCAGTGGGCTGTTTCAGGCCTGCGGTCTAAGTTCAATAAGCCAGGTTTGACATATGCTAGCATTCTGTACAAACACTGTCCAGTGGTCGGCCCTGCACTCTAACCCTGCTATTATGACTGCTGTGTGTGTGTGTGTGTGTGTGTGTGTGTGTGTTTTGTGTGTGTTCCTGTTACAGAAAGAGCAAAAGCAAGAGGCAAGAGAAAGAAAAACAGAACGAGGGATGGCAACTAAGATAAATACAGTAAAAGCAGAGTCCGGTGAGGATAGCGTGATCGGGTCTGCAGCCCAGGCCTAAAAATGTTTAAATGTTCTTCTTCAACAACTCAGTGAGTTTCTGGGGCTGAAGCAGGGTGAGGGTAAGACTCAGTAAATATACATAGAATGTGTGTGTCAGGCTCAGCCAAAGACCAGCAGATGGCCCCACACATCAACAGTGTTAGCACAGGTATAGAGGGGGCACACCTGAGACGAGCCAAACGGAGCTAACTTCAGATTGTGTCAGTCCACAGGACCCCTTCTTTGTTTTTAATCTGCTCAGCGTGCATCATGGGTAATGTAGTCAAGAGAAAACACTTATACGTACTCAACTTGCTGTTATGAAAACCAGCCTGCGACGTTAAACCTTGGATCCTGACATAGTGTGTAATGAAATTCGCCAAATGGAAAATTGATTTAGTGGTCTGAGAAAGCAGTGGAGAATTAACTGTACTTTGCTTTGCGCTCCAATCTAATTGACCGACGAAGGCCATCAGATAAAGGCTGTGTGGCTTCCACATCCTGTGTGTTAGTGGCTCATCTGCCTCTCTATCCACCCACTGGACTAACCTACTGCTGCCCTACCTTCCCATTTAACACATTGTTTGTCTAACAAACCTCCAGCCTCCTTCCCTTCATTACAGCCTCTCCACTTGTCTCACTTACTGACTACCAGCCATCAGCTACACTCTGTCTTAGTGGTGGTTCTCCCCATAAAGAGCTAGAGTGTCAGCCTGCTTGCCTGCCAGCTTGTTGCTCCCATAAAGACGTAGGAATGAGGGACCAATCTCATTAGGGGGAAGATTAGGCCAAATCTGTTTTCTGTCCCGGTGCCACTGCTGCTGCTGCTGCAGCTGTGGAGCTATGATGAGTGGTAATGCCACTGCCAGGGTATTGTACCAACTAACATGAACACAAACACACCCACTTTCCACACAATCTAAGCTGTTATGAGATGCTAATCACCGCTGTCATTGGCTTGGAGTGGGAGTGTTAGCGGTGGCCTGACCAAAGTGTGTGTGTGTTGTCTTTGTTCTACTGTATGGTCCAAGCCCACAAACAAGTCCCAAAACACCCAAGAGAGATGAGTAACAGGCCTGAAGACAGAACCCAAACAGCTATAATGTTATGAGAGGGAGAGAGAGAGAGAGAAAAAGCAACAAGTGAGTAAGAGACAGAACTCAGGGAGGGATGGAGGGAGGGACTGAGGGAGAAAGGGAAACACGTGAGGAGGTTAAATGTAACAGAGGGTTTATTGTTTGTGGTTCTTTGGGGAGGGAACGAAGCGAGCGAAGGAGGGAAAAGGCAGCAGAACGAGGGGAGGAGACGAGGGAGGAGGGAGACAGTGGGAACCAGTGCGTTGGCAGAGGCCACAGCGTCAAGCAGCCCTGCTCAGTCAGCCTGCAGACCGGAGGCCTCACTATAATCAGTCTAATGCTGAGCAGGAGACAGCCAGCACACTGAAATCAAACAGTTATGGCACAAGATTAAACACTCTGCATTAAGGAGGTCAACTTTCTACGCTCAGGTCACTCTGAGACTACACAAAGAATACACACGAGAGTGTGCGCCAGGCAATGCAATCGACATTTGGACCTGGACAGCCATCTCATGAAACTCTGAAAATAGAAACTCACAGGGAATTCTTCTTTTAAAAGTTTTAGACTTGAGTTCTTTGGAGACTTTCACTCTCTGTCTGTACGCAATGATTGGAAAAAGTTAGCCTTCTTTGGACAGAGGTACAAAGTTCAGAAATATGTCTAGTGCGTATTTAAATTTAAAAATGAACACATTGCATTTTCTTTGTTCGTTTCATACACAAGAAGAATTGTGAAATGTTATAAGCTGTTTGTTTTTTTTACACCACAAGATGTTAGGAAAAAGTACGTAATGTACACTACAGTACATAACTAACATTTTGACATTTCTGCTTGTGTAGAGATTAAACAAATGAGATACAGTGTCTTCTATTAAAGTCAGTCACTTACTGACTGGAGATGTGGCCTGAATATTTACATATAAAGCAGAGTGCTGTTATAAATAATCATTTTGCTGCAGTATAGCTTCTGGTAACCAATGGCAGCACTGAGGCTGAGTTGTGTCCATCACTCTGTATTGACTACCTAGTAAGGTATATTTACTGTCCACCATTTTATTTCAGTTTTTACACGTTTGGTGTGTAATTCATAGAATATATAATATCTTCACTAAATAGAGGAACTCATAACACACATTACACTACTCATTGCTAAAAAGCCCACTTCGGTTCAAATTGACATTTCTTCATTGGAAATGTGTGCAAAAAATTATCTGTTGTTTGACACAATAAACTCCCCTCAAGGTCGCCTTACTATCTCTTTTGGTGCTTTCATCCTCATCTCAAGGTTTTCATCAGACATTGTCATCCCTTTTTTATGACTTTACACTGACCTGATTTCTTTTTGCCTTTCCTTTATTCACCCAGTGAGTTTGTATTTCAGACACTCATGTACACAAATGTGATATGAAATGGGTATGACGGTCCTGGATCAGGGCTAGATCCTTGTGAGAACAACTAATTAGGTTTATGCTCTCTGTCAAGCATCGTATTCTGTGGTGACTCAGGGACCAGTATGTACAGTATACATGGAAAGACTTCAGCGTCAGCAGCAGGAAGACAACCGGCAGATAATGATCTGTGTAGGGGCCAAGTGGTCTCTCTTTCTCTCTGTCTCTCTTTCTAACTCTTGCACTTACTCCTTTTCTCTCTCTGCCTTTGACAGATTTTAAGTAAATACCAGCAAACAAGCTATTATTTCTGGCAGCCAGGGCCCTGTCTCTCTTCCAAAAGACATGGAGCAGAGGGAGAGGGGGTGGATGAAATCACCCTAACAGATGTGATTTAAATCAATATTACATTATAGGTGCCTTTATTTATTTAAAAAAAAAAAAAGTAACACAGGGAACCAAACCAAAAAGGGCCCAGTGACGACTGCTGCCCTTCGCTTGACGGAATAATTGCTTTTAATACATAAGGGTTTTTCATATTTTAATTTCCTTTTACCCCCCGCTTGTCCTTCTTCTGTGTTCCTTCAAGTCTGAGCAATCCCCCCGATGTTAAAATAATATCAGCGAAGAAAAAAAAGAGAAAAAATCAGCCGAGTTGTCAAACGTAGATTTTAACACAAACCATCTGGTGGAGCGATGGAGGTAAACAGGCGCAAACAGAACTGGGCCGGGAGGAAGAGGAGGGGTAGAAAAGGGAGGCAGCTGAGGGAGGAGAAAAGAAGCAGAGATCTTGAGAGGGGAGATGGGGTGAGATAAGCCGAATGTTACGGAGGAGGAGTTGGAGTAATGGGAGATAGAGCTGGTAGAGAGAAAAAAAACAATTTGAACGTGAGGGGAAAGGTGGAGGATGAAGAGGAGGAGGCGGAGAGATGGATGATTGGGAGGTGAGGGAGGGGGGGTGGAGAAAGTGACAAAAATGTAGTCTGTGAACAAATTAAGGTGTTGTAGTCGAGACTTGACAGAAGGAGAGGAGGAGTGGGAGCCTCAAATACTCTTCTGTGTTGTATCCATTCTAACAGAATATGGGACAATAGGAGGGCTTCTTTCCAAAATTCTATGAAACAATTCTGAATTGAAAAAGTTAGCTCATGCATACACTTCTAATTACTAAATACATCTCATTAAAACCTGGAAACTTTAACTCTTTAAAAAAAAGTGTAAGACATTGCAACTGTAACTTCTCCTTATCAGTAACAGAGCAATATCTTAGATTTAAGATTTCCGTGTAAAGTCAAAATAAATATGTGTTCTGAGTTTCTCAGAACAGCGAAGAAAGTGTAATTAACCACCAAGCCAAATCTGAAAAATTAAAAATATCAACAAGTTTATGAAATGATGTGTTAAAATCAGGTAAAAATGAATTCTCAGCTCCAGGACTGTGGGGGCGTGTCCTACGAATATGCTAAAGCCACACCCACTCGTGGGAGCAGTCGAGCAGCCATTTTGAAGCGACTGAAACGTGTCAGATGAGTTCAGAAAATGACATGGCTAACTTTGAAACACTCTGAGTGAGATGAATTCATCTCTATCTCTCTCCTAGGGGTGCAGGGGTATGCTCAGGGTGGCCTCAGCGTGTCATCAAGCCACCCTTTAAGGACCGCCCACAAAATCCTGGACTGAAAAACTGTTTTAACCTCTAACTCCACATTTCAGTAATATATCATTCAAAGTCTTTTCACGTGTTTTCAGCAACTATTTTCCAACATATTTTGTGTTTTTTGAAGAAATTTGGACTTTAAGCTAATACAGACTTTAGGCTAATATATAACAACCTCAATTAGCTTATTTATTCATTTTATATTCATATTTCAAGCCTTTGTCTAACAGCGTGTCGCTTAATTTTACTGACTATGCAAGAACTTCAGATTGAGTTGAAGTTTCATCCATCAGTGTCAATGTTTTGAGAATTAGTCATTTCTACAATATCTGCACCTGGCAGAGAATGGTTAAGGTTAGGGAAGGGAAACATCGTGGTCATGGCTAATAAGCTGTGGTTAAAGGTGCCGTGCGGAATTTCTGGCAGCTAAGGCTACACAGCAATGTTTTTACTAGCGGGCCCCCGTTTTGTTTGTATCGTGCATGCCCGTGCAAGTACACGGGCAATTTAAACCACTTTCCTGCAAGCAGTTTTACAGTACTCTGCTCATGGTTGGCAGCATCACAACGCAACACAAAGAAAGGTAGTAATGTGCCAATGGAGGCAGTGAAGAAGACTGCTAGCTAGCAAACATGGGTTCTAGCTAGGATTTAGTATTGGGTATTGCAACATTGAATATGAACATAATTGTGTTTATTTACAGGAAAACAAAAGCACTATGTTTCAGGTTAAAACACATAAAATCACAGTTGTGTTTTTCATTGTTGTTGTCTGCAACAGGACAAGAACTCTCAGTCTCCAGCATGAGGGTTGGATACGCTATGCTACGCACCCATCCACACCACCCCAGCCCAACACCCTTATATTCAGCCTTGTTTAATGTAACACAGCACCCACAACTCGCTGCATTGACACTGAACTTTGCGAAATTGCACGTTAATTGTGTGCTGCAGAATTGTCCAATATAAACGGAATTCCTCTGGATACTGAACAGAACTGGAAGCAGTACCCAGACCAATGTGCCTGGCTCAGTACGGTGATCTTGAAAAGTGATTGGAAAATTGCAGAAGGAAGTGCTAAGAGGAAAGACTGAAGGGTATTTTTTTTTTGGGGGGTTGTCGTAGAAGCGAACAATAGATAAAGAATAAATGGGAGAGGTCATGTGAAATTAGTATGGAAACACATTTAAACACATATTGTAGTATCTTACCTTTTGTTGAGACAGCAGCAGGACAGCAGCAGAAACATAAAGGAAGACAGAAAAAGATTTGAATTAGCATCATTAGCACATTAACGCTAACAGGTGTCAGTTGTGTCAGTGGCTGGTGACATGGTCAACCAGATTTAACGCCACAGAGATGAATGTCTTTTGATCAGGTTGGGAAAATAAATATTAGTACTAAGTTTTAAAATGATTAAGTATTGAGTATTGAGTATTAATATTTTTTGACCAAATACTTGACATATCCATCAGCCTTAGCGACCTTTTATGCTGTGCCTAAAAGCCACTAGCCTGTCTGTTTGTTTGTTTTTTCTGGAGGGAAAGTTCTGGCAGGTGACTGACAGACGTTGCATGTGTCGACATTATCTGTGTTTGTTCTCTTAACAGGCTGGAAACAAGACGTTTCCTTATCAAGCCGTTGTTGGCCAGGACAAGGAAGAGAACTAAGTAATTCGTGGAAATGGATGGATGAAAATTCCCCTCCCTCAACAGGTACAAAGAATGTTGTAGTGCAGTTTTAGCCCACAGCACCCTCCTTCACTGACTACCACTCCCCAACCCCTCCGCCTCTCTCTGTATATTCCTCCTCGTGGTGGCATGGCCCCTGTCAGGTGACACGGGAGCTGATGAGGCCTGACAGAGGGTCACTGACCTCACTTCCTACTCTAATTGGTCCTGGGTGATAAACCGGCCCCCTGGGACTCTGGGAGATGTGGGCTTGGTGGTGGAGCAGGGAGGAGCTAGGAGTTGTGGAGTGGGGGTGAGTAGCGGAGGTCTAGCGAGGCCTCTTCTAACTCAAGCATTTGGTAATGCACTAATTAATTTTAAGAGTTCGACATCCCCTCTCTGGCCCTTACTAGAAACAGATGTTCGGCTGAGAGGGAGGGGCGGTGGTGGGTGATATGCCGAACGCTGCTGAGCAAAACTCAGATACAGATCTCCAGAAGAGGAGTTAAAAAGAGATTGGTGGGTGACAGAATAACACAGAGAAAGAATGTTCCAAAGAATCTGAGTCACTTTGCCATGGCCCCACCCCCTCCGCTTGTCTGACAGGTGAAGCGGATGACAGTGCAATTTCACACCTCGCTGAGCGAACGGCGGATTCGACTGTGTTCGCGAGAAAGAGAACAAAACATCCTCCTGAGGAGCCGCACACGTGCCCACATACGCGCACACTCGCACACGGAAACAGAATGCAACAGAATGTATTCTGTTAACACTTGTGGGTTACACCCTGAGAAAAAACACAATGGCCTATTCATGAGATATGTGTGTGTATACAATGACACATGTGTCTTTGAAACTGAGCGGGGGGTGGGGGTGTTTTCAAGAGGCATTTGTAACTTAATAAAGATACAGCGAGGACGGTGTGTATGTGAAGAGAGGGGGAGGGCGTGTGTGTGTGTACGGCACACAACATTCAAATGTTAAGTTGTCAGCAGGATAACAGGAATGAGAGTTTTGCCTAATGTGTCAGGGGGGATCTGGAAGTGATCTGTGGCCCTGACATGAAAACAGGAGGGTGTGTGTGTGTGTTGGAGTGTGTGTGTGTGTGTGTGTGTGTGTGTGTGTGGGGGGGGGGTTAGAAGGGGTTGGGGAGGTCCAGGGAGGCCCAGTTGTTGTAACCTCTGACCTTTCGGCACACTCCAGGGCCTCCCAGAAGCCACTTCAAATGCACCCTGCATGGGAGCCCCCCGTGCCACAAAGAGAAAGAGAGAAGGAGCGGGGGAGGGCGAGAGTCTCAGCTGTCATCGCTGTCACAGAGATGCATGCACACTAAAAACCTACTCACAAAACTATTTGTTTCTGCTTCTGTTTCTGTGAGTCTGTTAACCACCAAATCCAGAGCCTTGGAGTCCCTGTGGACGAGCTGTTGCTACGTACATGCTGCCGACATCCTCACACTGCTTTGACAGGTCCCACACACTGATATTTGTCAGTGCTAGATTCCTTTCAGCTCCCAGTTTTCACCTTTTATTCCTGATCTTACTCTACACTGTAACATCTTGTTCCAACTCTAAAACAAACTTGCATCAAGTAAAACCCTCTGCAAGATGTCTTTAGCGTCATCACATTTGAAGGCCCAGTGTGTAACATTTAAGAGGATCTGTTGACAGAAATGGAATATAATATTCATAACTATGTTTTCATCAGTGTATAATCACCTGAAAATAAGAATTACTATCTTTATGTTAACTTATATTACTTTTTTATATTTACAGAGGGAGCGGGTCCTCTTCCATGGAGTCCGCCATGTTGATCCACTGTGTTTCTACAGCAGCCCAGGAGGGACAAACCAAACACTGACTCTAAAAAGGACCTTTCACATTTTTTTTACAAGTTTCTCACCCACTGTAGTTTCTTCTTTATGCTTGAACCAAGAGGGAGAGGTGAGGGATATTCAGTTGGTTACACTCTGAAACCTCACCACTAAATGCCACTAAATTCCACACACCGGACCTTTGAACAAAACTCAGCATGGCAGAGCGAGTGTTTAGTTTGTCCTTTCTGTGCTACTGTAAGTATTGTTGCAGTCCAGCATGACGGACTCTGTGGAAGAGAAGGTAAAGTAACAAAAAAACATAAAGATTCTTAGCTTATGTATTCTGATCTTCAGGTGATTATACACTAATAAAAACCATAGTTATGAATATTATATTTTGTAAATAAATCTGACACACTGGACCTGGAACACAACCCTGTGTCCACAAAAGAATAAACAAACAAATTTAGAGTAAATAATTAAAAGAAATGGAGTAAAAGAAGAAATAATTCTACATGAATATGCAGTCAGATGAAAAAACTAATTTCTTTGGGTTACTTGTGATTTCCTGCTTCTCATATTGTTTTGGACATCTGTGATCGCTGATGTTTGTTTTCTCTGGCTGCCCTGCGCTCTCACGTCAGTCACCTGTTGCAGATTGCTGTCATTTATTTATTTATGTAGATGATGTCATCTTGTTAGTGCTGCTTGGAGCCTGATGAAGAGCTGATTGATCCATAAACAAAAACAGCAACAATGAATAAAAAAATAAAAACTACATTCCTCTTTGCTTCAGCACATGCTGGGAGTGTTTTCTTTGGATCTAGCATGACACATTTGGTATCTCTGGAAAATTTGAGATCTCAGCAAGAGATTTAAATTTAAGTTCTGAGACTTTGAAGACAGAGTTTTGATCTTTTAGGAGTTTAAGAGGTTAAATCCACCTAAAACACTCCTGCCTTGTACTTTCTTTAAGGTCATAACCCTTTTCAGTGTGCTCTTTGTTTTACAGTCTTTCTCTCAGAAATTCTTTTTACTCCTTGCTCTTGGTTTTCCTCTCCCAAAGTCCCAGAGCACCGAGCTCCCCTATCCTCATCGCTGCCCTGCAGAGCATTAGACGACCACCACCACGCTCCCATCTCCCTGCCCGGTTCCTCCGCATTTGTCTTAGCGTGTGTGGTCTGATTAGTCAGGCCCCTGCGGTTTAGCTCTGACCCAGGGAGTATGCGGTGCGGTGGACGAGTGGGTGGGGAGGCAGTTCGATGGCGGTGACGTGCCAGCATGAGGAAATGCGATATCATCCGTGGAGCTGTCAACCTCCAGTGAGAAAGCAGACCCAGAGCGCCGTTGTCATGCCAACCCCGTCCTGCCCCAGTTGATCCCCCAATTCTTCTCATAGCCCCGCGGCTATTTCTGACCTATGTAAAAACCACCTGACGGTTGTTGGGAATCTATCATCAATCTTCTTGACTGACTGCAGGAGCATGTGTGCCCGCACACACACACACACACACTCACAGCTTGTACAAACACATACACCAACATACAGTAAGTGTGTGTGATATTGATCCACTGCACATAAGGGAATTCCCTTCCAACTTTAGCCTCCTACAACAGTAGCGCACACTTCCAAGAGACTGAGGGCGGATTGCTCATTTACTTTGGCTGTGTCAGCAGGCAGCAGCCACCTTGGCCAGACCGACTCTTCCTGGGTCTCCTCAGGCCCAGAGAGCAGAAACAGAGAGAGAGAGAGAGAGAGAGAGATGGATGGAGAGAGAGAGACTCTGATGAGACGCAGAAAAGGCAAACCAGTGGTGGAAAGTACGTTTACTCACGTCCTGCACATAAGTACAATTATGAGAATTTGAATTTTACTTTATACGTCTTCTTCAATAGATTTACAGAGTAAATACTGTATTTTTACTCTATTACATTTACCCGACAGCTACTAGATGCTAAAAACCTATAAACATATATAACATATATATATAAACTATCACCAGGCGCAAAATTAAAGGTCCAGTGTGTAAGAATTAGTGACATAAACATAACAATTCTTATTTTCAGGTGATTATATATGCATAATGAACACATTCTTATGAATAATTTCTTATCTCTTAAAGTGCTGCATACCAGTTAATGTATCACATATGACAGGGCCATTCTGCTTTTGTACAATTCATTCATAAAACTTTAGTTATGTACATTTTTTTAATTGAATTTAATGTAACTGAGTGTATTTAGATTGTGGCAGTGGCAAAATGTCTACCAGCTGTGAATACTGCTTACTTTTTTAATGCTTTTCTTATTATTTGACATACATAATATGATCAGTTTCTATTGTTAAGGATTAAACCAGTGGTGACATTTTGTCTTTGAGTTGTTCACAGTTCCACCAAAGAGACATTTCACCTGTAAACTCCTCGGGTGGTTTTATTTAAATATCTGTTTGAGGCCCAAAGAGCTGAAAGTATCCATTATTTCATTTAAAAAAAAAAATTGCACATCAGAGCTTTTTTTTTCTTTTTTCAGACTCTATAAATCATCCCTTCAGATTTATGTTGTGACTTTTGGCGAGGCCTGAGCTGAAGGTTGAGAACCATTGGACTAAACTATCTGTATATAAAGTAGTTCAAAGTAGCTCAGCCTTGACCAGCTTACACATCTGTATTAATAATCTGTCTGGCCATATGTCATCATCTATCACTCACAGGGGACATTTCACTGCAGAATTAGTTCTTTACTTTGAATACGCGGAGCATATTTAGCTGATAATACTTTTAGAAGATTCTGAATGCAGGACTTTTGGAGTATTTATTTCACCGCTGTAGAAAACATAAAGCGAGGCACAGACCCAAGAAGAGA
Organism: Larimichthys crocea; assembly: GCF_000972845.2. Classification (NCBI taxonomy): domain Eukaryota; kingdom Metazoa; phylum Chordata; class Actinopteri; family Sciaenidae; genus Larimichthys; species Larimichthys crocea. The sequence goes on from NC_040022.1 coordinate 12,524,888, forward strand.
AAGAGAGGCCCTGCCAATCACCTACTAGGCTGTGTGTCCCTGTTCAGGGTTTCTCTGCACAATTTGAAAAGCACCAGTTCTCCAGCCAAAGAGTAAAAACACATGATGCAGATCATTGCTTTAGGCTGACTGATACGAGAGCTGAGCTGGAGCGGGAAGAGAGGGAAGGAGTGAGAGTTGTTCTTGATGGTATATGATTGTAACGCTGTTATCGCACTGACGGTTTGAGGCAGGTCCAGCTGAGGAGGAGACACGGTAAACAAGCTGAGAGTTTGTAAGCAGAGTCACACACAGAGTGAGAGGCAATAGTGTGTGTGTGTGTGTGTGTGTGTGGGGGGGGGGGGGGGGGTCCTTCATTTCCTGTGAAGGCACGCTAAAGAAATCAGCAATGTGCTGCAAATGTTGCACAAACAACTGCTGGCCATATTGGTGATCACAACTGGCAACATTCGATTTGGGCTCGACACTCAACAGATTGAGCTGTGTGAGTCTCTGTGTGCTCACCATCGCACATGTTCTAACTGTCATACCAGTCATCTGCTCGGAGTGCTCTGCATACACTGGGCGCACACACACACACACACACACACACAGAGAGTGAAATATTGACACAAGCTGCTGGAAGCCTGGTTATTTTGTGCAGCAAAATGCAGGAAAGGCCTCGTCTTTCAATCAAATCTTGGCCTCTCCGGTTCTGTTTTGGTTAATGTCTTGCTGCTTTTTGAGGGCCTTGAATGCATAACACATGCTTAACGTGTGCACTCATGATAATGCATGCATTAGGCTTGTAGGGGCCGGGGATATGCTGATGTAGGCCTCTGTGAGATTTAGAGGAAACAGGTCTTCAGCTACGACCTCCAGATTATCAGTTCCTCTATGAATGCCCTGGAGAATATCCCAGCGACCTATAATGACAGACACCATGAATTCTGGAGTCAATGAGCCTAACAAATGTTAACAATGCAGCCCCTCTCGCCGTCGCCCCCTTTTCAGCCCCCAACCGCCGGGACCATTGTAGCAATTAGTATAATGAATGTGGTTTTGCTGGTAGGTAATCACATACTGTATGGCGCAGCCCCCTCTCCCCACATACAGGCGCTCGGCTATGAATGCTTTGGTTTCATTACAGTCCTCCCCTCCAAAAAAATCCACTCACTCCCACTTGCTTTCCCTCTCTCTTTCTCTTCCTCGCAAGCTCGCCTCCTAACTCCTACACCCTTCCTTTCCGCTCCGTTCAAATCTAAACAAAAGACACATCTGGTCTGTCTCTTACCCCCCTTTTCTCCCCTCTCGCTTTCTTTCTCTTTAACTCCCTCCTTGTTTCTACTGAGGGTCTTTTTCAACTGTTTCTATCAGCATAAGAGCAGCACTTTGTTGGTGGGAAGAGCTGGGTGAAGGAGCTTTGTTAGAGGGTCAACCACTCGACTTAAGACTGTCGCTGGAGTCCAATTCGCTGTGAAAGACGACCACTGTATCCCACAACCTCATGTATACAAACTCCTAACCGACTCTATATTAATCTGACTTTGTAGAGTTCAAAAAATCGTTTATGCATCCATCATCAGAAAACTGCAGCAGTGGTTCCCGAACCTTTCAGTACCCCACAGCCTGTCAGGTGAAGTACTGCTTCATCAACACACCACTTGTATTGTTCCAGATGTGTTCACTGGAATGTATGACCTGGATGTTATTCTTGAAGAGTGGATATTATAATAAAGTTTGGTTTGATCAACTGTGCCACCAAACTAATTCCTTTAGTGGCAGAGGCTGTTTCAAATATTTATCCATTATTGTTTTAGTTATTTTCACTTTTAAATTAATACATTTTAAACTTTTTAAAAATGTTGTATCCATTATTTATTTTTTTATTTTTTATTTTGTAATTTTTTTAGCTAACTTTTTCAAATCTTACTCATTATTTTTAGTTGTTTATCTATTAAATTTAGCATTCCTTTACTACTAATCCTAACCACTATTTATCATTACTTTTATTTATACTCTTAGTAGCCTATTTCAAACATTAGATTTGGGGTCTTTATTTTCAGAATAAGGCAGACATGGAATATAATATTCATAACTGTGTTTTCATGCATGTATGATCAAGATAAAAAATATTTCTGTTTTTGGTACATAAGAATTCTCCTTTTATATCTATCTCTATCTATCATATTAAAACACTGTGTTTCTACAGTAGCCCAGAACAGACAAACTAAACACTGACTCTAGTCAGGGTCTTTAAAGTGTTGTTTCTCTTTACACTAGGAAGGTGAGGGTGATGTGAGGAGATTACAATGCAGTGATCACACCACTAGATGCAACTAAATTCTACACACTGGACCTTTAACTATGTAAACTGTACTATTTCAACTATTTCAAAAAAGTGGTTTAAATCCTTATTAGTCACCACAACACATATAATATATGGATATACTGTCTTAATTAAATCATAATTTCATTTCTTTCATTACTTTTCTACAGTATTTCCTCTTCTGGCATTTGCAGAAGTATTCCCTGGAGAATGGCTAAACTACAGGATTTCCTAAACATGTTGCTGGTGAAGCAAACAGTGCAGTGGGCATGTGAACAGTGGAACTTCAACACTGGCTACATCTGTTTAAACTGTGTCACAAGCAGAACTGGGAACATGTTACTGCTCAAATTTAGAATTATTGATTATCTTCTCAAAAGATAACCCCCTTCATCCGCAGTGCCTAGTCAGAGCCCTCGGGGAGTCTCCAATCACCACCGAGCTCACCGATACCGTCACACACACACACACACACACAAACCTGCGAGTGTGCAAAGCGAGTTAAAAAAAAAAAGAAGAAGCTTTTACATCTGTATGTGGCTGACTGTTGTTTGTCCACAGATGTGTCCAAACATTTACATTTTTACACATTATTAGAATCCTCCATCTGTGTTTGTGCGCCACCTTTAATCCTTCCATCCCCATGATTACAAACTGAACGCACACGGGCCGAATATGAGACTCGCTTCAGGGTTCAATTATAAGAACGTCTATCTGTCCTTCACAGCAGGGTCACATGGGTCACTATGACTCACAAACTGCTTCACTTTTGCCCCCATGAGCTGTCAAACTACAGCGGACAGTTTCACATCTGGACCCAAGGTGCTGTTGAGCAGCAATCTTCTGCCTTTTCTTGCTTGTCTCTCACTTTTTTTAAGCCCCCTTTCTTAACCTTATATCTCTCCTTTTCTCCCTCGCTTCCCAGACCCATTTCTCTCGATTTCTTCCTCCCTCCCTCCCTCCCTCGGTTTTATATGGAAAAACATTCCTGGTGTTCTACTCGGCTCCAGTGAAACCTGGTGCTTATTTTCAGTGCCCTAAATTGATAGCAAATGTGAGGACAGATCCCTCCTCTCGTTCCCTCTTCCCTCCCTCCATTCCTCCACTGCCGCCCCCACACCACCACCCCCTCACCCCCTCCCAAACCTCCTCCCTTTTTGGCATTAACAGTGAGGATACGTGGAACATTTTTTGTGACCATATTGAACCCTGGGGTTTTATGTTTTTGAAGGTGTTCCCCTTTTATATTCGACTGCATGTGTTTTTGTTGAATTTCTGGGGAGCGAAAGTCTACAGCCTGAGAGTCTCCTTGAGAGCGAGGACTGAGTCATAGACTTTTTGTTTTTCAATAAGCCCCCCACTGCACCGTGGAAACCAAACCTGGTTAGCCTCAGCTGTCTTTACCCATAATTCAACAATCCCTGTGTGTTTGTTTTCTCTTTTTTGCCTCTCTCTCTCCCCCCTTTCGCTCTCTTTCTCTGACTCTGTAAGTGAAACCCTAACTGCTCCCTTCATTTTGATGCAGCCAACTGAGTTCTGCTGGACCAAAATGCCCTCTATTGTTATGGATGTGTGCCGGGGAGAGAAACTGAGCCTTGTGGATCGTCCCTCTGTGGGTGAAGCTTATAATGGTTTTGATTAGAAAATGGGGGGAAGAAAACCCAGTCAGCTCCTTGTGAAGTCTGTTTTTGTTTCAAAATGCAAACCTTTGGACTTTTGTGGGTGAAGGTGTAGCCTGTAACTTTCATAAAACCATCTTGTAAACTAAATCTTACAACAATTTTACATTCATGTTTGTTTTCTTTTCTTGCCATGTATCCAGACAATGCACAAATCAAGCGACTAGCCACATAGAAGGCAGTGTAACACCCAAATTCAGCTGATGTTTTCAATAGTTACCAGTCACACTGAATCAGCCACATAACTCATGTCCCACTCGTAACTGCAAAATGCTGCAGCTTATTGTCATCAGATTGCAAATATCAGCCAGCGCAGCACATTGAAGAGAACACTAACTGCACTCTGTAAAAGCTGGCTTCACTTTTTCACTCTCTCTAATAGACAAATATCCATTCTTGATAAGTTGTCATGCTGGTAATACAGTTTGTAATTCCACACAACTAAATAATAAGAAGAAACTAGCTCTGCTCAAGAGTATCTAGTTTAGAGGTAACTCTGTCAGCTTCTGATTCAAGTGAAATTCATGTAAATCACACATTAAACTGTGTGGCAGCCTCTGTGGCTGTGAAATGAAGTGCAAAAAATTGTAGTTCCTCAAACGTCCACTTGAGGCTGGCTCCAAAAGTGAGTCAATCTCCATAAGCCCCCATGTTAAAATGCCACCACTCTGACATCACAGATGCTACATCCATATTTTCTACATTTTATGATTTAAACCTGTAATAACTACAAAAAATATTTTGGCCACTTGGGGGCAGCAGAAACAAGCTGTCAAAATAACAATGACATATCAACGATTTCTTGTTGACAAGTTGACAAATTTTTTGGCAACTTATACATCAGGCAGTTACAAATGTGTCAAATCTAAGTCCAATATTCACTCTCCTTTAAGCTCTGTTTTTGGTCTCTACCAACTCCTGAGGCAAATATCTGGCTCTTTAGCTGCTAAATGCTTCATATCGACTAGTCGCTGTTTGGTGCTGAGCGGGTAGTGTACAGTGGGTTTGCTGCCCAGCGAGAGTAAACCAAAACAGTAAAGTTGTAAACTTGTAAATATAAAAATACTGATTATGGCTTTAAATGGTAGCTGTTAGCACTTGATAAGCTGAGAGTTGTCGTAGTATTTCAGACGTGTGTTTTGTTTTGGATACTTTCTACCCCTAGCGGTCAAAATTCACTCTGTGCAGCTTTTGGTTGCTCCTTGGGCCCGGCATCAGGATGGTGGTAGGTTAGCTGGTGGTTGTTGAGCTCTGCGCGGATGGAGAGCCAGGCCTGCCTGTTTGTATTGGCCAACTTTCAGCATTCCACATGTCTTTGTGATTTTCAGCTCCCTGACCTCAGGAGACCCTCCAAGCTACTGTAAGTTATACTCACACCAGGAGCACAGATGGATCAGGAAGGAACGGTGAAATCCTATTGGTGCTGAGCTGCTTTATAAAAGGCACATGTAATGAAAAATACAGGCCACACTGCAGCTGCCACAGCAAATCAGCTTTAACTTGGAAATATGAGGTGATGATTCTTGTAAAAAAATTTAAATGATGGCCTATGGTATCTTTCTTCTTTTTTAAGACAAGTCAAGAAAAGAGTGCTGTAGTTTGAGGTAAAGGAAATTTCAGCTTTGGAACAGCATAAAGCCAATACGTGCTTTTGTTATTGCTGATAATATCGATACTACAGTGATCAATATCGCCTGCTTCTTTCTCTTCAACAACATTGTAATGTTTCCACCATAAAATAACAGATTTGAAATCATTTGATGCTACACTGAAGTCACATACCACCAACTATTTCACTGATTTTGAAACTGGATCAAACTGCTGCCAACTGTAGCTGCTGTTAGCTGCCTGCACTGTGAGCACAGAGCACCAGGGGAGTGTTAGTCTTTGTTCCACAGGAGTTTTGGATGGGAAGTGGAGCTGGTGCCAAAACAGGAGCTGGGCAAGCGGGCAATATAACTGGGCTCAGCAGCCTCTATAGACAACATGGCAGAGGCGAAAAGACTGAAGAGGATGTTGACTGAGGAAATTGAGATGAGAAAAGAAGAGAGTGAGTAAGCTGCCGGACAAGAGTAAATCTTGGACTGACATTTAGTCGTTGGCGAGAGCTTGGTGAAATAAAAGACAGACAGATGGCGAGCTGGGCTGACTGCTGTTGGACTAGTCAGTAATATTAGCTGGCTGCTACGTCTTGTGTTATTGACCTTGTTGATGTTTGGCTGTTAGCAAAGTTGTCAACTTGCTAGTTTCTGATCATAAGTAATGTAATCAGAACAAATACATGTGTACAGCTGTCCATATTTATGACAGAGGGAATACACTCTGAAACTCGGGGAGCTAAATCACAAAAAGCCCAATTTCTACTTAATGTTGCTTTAATATTACTAAATTATTCAATTCTACAAGCTATCTAAGAAATTAGAATGAATGCCGCTCAAAATAAGGTCCAACGCTGCAGTTAGCAATGCCTGCACAGTGGAGATAAGAAGATGGAAGCAGTGTTTCGAAATTCCCCATCGGTGCTCCAAGTGGAACAGTAAGTCAGAGGCAGCAGGCTACTGCGTGTCACACAGTCGATAATGACCCATGTGGGCTGTATCTTTTGCTCTAACGCATTGTTAGCAGGGCTAGTCATGGGGCTTCCAAAGAAAATGAAATTAGGCGCTAACAAAGTTAGAGGTGCTAATTACAGACTCATGCTAACTGCCTGGTCAGGAGAAGAGAGCCTGATTCCATCTCGCTCCAACCGCACCCATATCCGAGTATATCTCTTAATACCCTCTAACTAAATATGACACCCTGTCCAATGCCTGAACACAGCTCATTGACTATACAAGCAGATTGAGTCACTGTATGTTGGCATAACAGTGTCAGTGTCACCTTGCCCTACTGCTCCACATTCGTCACCTTGATTGCCCTCGCAGGCTGTTTGACAACATGACGGAGAACAGCAGCGCGGGCATCGAACTGCGCGCACAAATAAGCCGAGTTTAAGGTGAGAGGAGGCGAGAGGACAGAGATAAAGAGAGAATGTGGCGAGTTAGGAAATTAAGAGATGGTGCATGTACAAGATTAGGAAGGAGGTGTGGAGGTGATTAGGGTGAGAGGAGGGAGGGAGGGAAGGAGGTGGGGCATTCGTAGCCAAATTAAAGAACAAGCAGCACCTTGGGGCTGATCTAAACAGGATTTACCTGTCGCTGTCCCAAGGTGACTCGCTTCACTCATTTTACCCAACACTGCTGCAGGGCCCAAACTCGTTAATTAAAGTGTGTGTGTGTGTGTGTGTGTGTGCGTGTATGTGTGTGTGTGTGTGTGTGTGTGCGTGTATGTGCATACTGACTTAAACCTTCATTTAGTTGTACATAAACAGATATTTTTCATATATTCTCATGTAAACGTTAAATAATACGCTCATAGAGGGGTCTTTGTTACAACACAATCACTGCATACTATATCCACTCGCCTCAGGGTCAGGGGGGTTCAGTTTATTCACTCAGTAGAGTAATAAATTATGAAGTATAATAAACTAATCATGATGTCATAAATCCTCAAAGCAAAGCAGTAGGGTGACAGGTGGAGAGGTGGTGGAGCAAAGGCAAGAGAGGGGGAACATTCTAGCAAATGTGGTGCCCGCCCGTGGCTAAACGAGCCACTCTGAATTGACATGTTACGACACAGGCGTCGACATATAAACACACACGGAGCACACACACTCATCAGTGGGTCACGGCTGGATGTCACCCTGCAGTTACAACCCTATTATTCCAAAAAAAACAACAACCCAAAAACAATAACTGTCAGCCGCAATCGGCAGAGCTGGGAACGACGCCTGGACCGGCTCGATGTCCCAGTTCATACCTCTGCAAAAGGAGACCAAAGTGTCTACTACTGACCCCACCACCCGCGCCTCCCTCCCTCACGCAAAAAACACTCCTATATCCGCCCTTTGCTCTGGGGATGTGTGTCAGGATGGTTTACACACTAAAAACAAACAGGCGTCCCGTTGCAACAGCAAGAGAAATGGATGTGGGTTTGGACGAGGTGGGAGACGAAGGGATGGAATGGAAAGAAAGGGGGTGGGGTGGTGGGGGCAGAGGCAGGATCAGGGTACACATAAGGGAGAGAGAGAGAGCAGGAGGGAGGGAGAGGGGGAGGGAGGGAGGGGTGGTAGCGCTAGAGCAAGAGAGTGAAAGTTGTCATAAAACGACAATAATAAGAGGCCTCAGTGCCACCCAGTGACCACATCAAGGCTGCTGTAATGACAGGCTGTGCAGAACACATGTCCGCCTGAGTGAGTGTGTGTGTGTGTGTGTGTGTGTGCGCCCTTCTGTCAGTGCTAAAAAATGGCTTAGTTAACCGAGTAATATTATTCTCAGCATGGACACATGCACAGTACATCATACATACCGCAAAGCGACACTCGGCAGGCACACACTGTACACATGCAGCCTTTAATTTAGACTACGCTGTGCTCTCCGCTCGCTCACGTGCTGTAGGTGCACATGTGCTTCACTGGTCACGGCACCAAATCACAAATGGACTTTACTTCTACTGTTTGTCTAATACAGTGCTTCCCAACCTTTTTATGTTCTCTTGTGGCAGGTTATGGCCTCAGTGTGAAGACAGATCTTTCATTAAAAGAGGTGACAGTGTCTTGAATTTCATAACATAACATCATTTTGGAAAGAAAATATCAGAAATGCTATTTTCTTTGTTATCCTTAATCAGCTCTTGATTTTTCTTGGTACTCGTGGTACTCCTTTGGGGGGCCATGAACCCCAGGTTGGGAACCACGACTAAAAGCTTTTCACCACTTAGGCCTTTGATACATATTTATACTTGTACATGGCATTAACAAAAAGCAATTAAGCACACGAACAGTGGGGGCAGTATCTGAGGATGTGAAGAGTCCCCTCTCCTGCTTCTTCTACCTTGATCTTATTATAAAGAATATTGTGACCTCTTTGAGGAAGTCCTCAAGGGTAATATTGGGGTAATATTGAGACGTTGGCCACTGTTTAGCTCCGACCTGCACCCGAGTGGATATCATTTATAATCCTCTAGGTGCACATATTGTACGCAGCTACCTGTAAACAGTGCTATATGACGAGCCTTAGAGGGCAGATCCTCTTACAAGATAAAATCACATTAGATTGCTGCTGCAATGATTTATAGGTTGACGGCTGCTCATTTATCAGCCTTGACTGAAGGCGTGGTCTCCTTTTCATAGCAGCAAACTGACTGAGTAATGTGGTTCACGCAGCAATATCTATCTAAAGTTGGCTAACATTAGCCACCGTTAGCTACCGATCATTCCAGAACGAGTACAGCTGCAGCAGCCAAACAAGGCTGATGTTAAAGCTGCAGTGTGTGAGAATTTATTTTCAGAATAAGGCAGACATGCAATATAATATTCATAACTATGTTTTCATGCATGTATAATCACCTGAAAATAAGAATCTTTCTGTTTTTGTTACATAAGAATTCTCCTTTTATATCTACTGTGGGAGCGGGTCCTCTTTCATGGAGGTCGCCATGTTGAAACACTGTGTTTCTACAGTAGCCCAGAACAGACAAACTAAACACTGACTCTAGTCAGGGTTTTTAAAGTGTTGTTTCTCTTTACACCAGGAAGGTGAGGGTGATGTGAGGAGATTACAATGCAGCGATTAGTCCACTAGATGTAACTAAATCCTACACACTGGACCTTTAATACTTACAATACAACTTTCTGTTTGGAACAGAAATGTTATTTATTTAATGTTATTTAAATGTTATTTCTTCTCTCATTTACCACACAGTGCACTATTTTTACTGTCCGCTATTTTGTTTGTGAATGTGTGTCGATGTATCCACTTTATTGTGCCCTCAAAATGAAGTGTCCTTGGCATTCTGTCAATGCAATGTTCCACATTTTATAAATGTGAAAATGACTGTTTGGTGCAAAGAGTCTACACCTGTCAGTGTAGTGTCTAAAATCGTATAATTCCCTGCTCTCGGTGTAAGGACACACAGTGAACAAGGGTTTTTTTACACACAGTCTGACTTTAAAGCAAAGCTGCAGCGCGGCAGGTGTTCTCCGTCACCTCTCAAAGCTAACATCAGCTGTGACATCACTAACTGGGGCGTGGCCAGATGTTAAACATGCCCCGCAGTGGTTTTCTACTTGTGATTAACATTTTGCAGCATGAAGTTCGAGCCAATACCTTTTGCATTAGCTAGAATTCACAAACTAGCCAGGGTGCAGGGGTGGTCTTGAAACGTCAGTCCATGTATGCAGTGGCTGCCTGGCTTTTATGACTTCATCTCCCTGTTTTCATGTGGATGAGGCTAACATGCTAATTGAAGCTTAACAGGCCAGATATTGGCCTTCGGGCAGATGTCCTCACATCAAATGTCACAGGCACGTCCCTCACAGCTTGCATGTATGTTCAGGGCAAGTGGATCAGCTACATAAACAGAAAAAGAAACAGGAGCTTTTAACGGATGAAGCCAAGGAACGGTTGAAATATATTCCAAGGAAAACCCGAGCAGGTCCAAACTGAAATCAGCAAAGTTTCACCCTCGAGTGTGATAAACAGTGTGTGCAGGACACGGCTGTTTACCAGAGCAGACCTGGACAAAAAGAAAGCCAGACAGGCAGCAGTGGAGCGATGGAGGGACCTGAGCCCAGGAGAGAAAATCCTGTTCTTTTTCACAAACACCTTGTAGGAAAAAAAAAACCTGACCACAAAAGAGGCTCTGTGCTTGAGGCTATTTCAGTTAAGAGTTCTAGCCAGGACACATCCACAGAGAGCACGGCTGAGATGGAAAGAGAGAACGAGAAAAAGGAGCTTTATTTGGTTAACAACTTCCACGAATCAGTACGGAGGAAGAATGTGTGTAATTTGGCTCTGTTTGTTTTGCATTAGGATATAAAATATGTCGGGATTACTTCATCACACATCTAAAGCCCGGTGAAAAGGAGATGGGCGAGAGTCTAGAAAGAGGGGAACCACAGTTTTTTTTTTTTTTTTTTTGTAAGTTGGGTTTTGGGTAACGTATCAAATGTGTCTCACTGAGACGGCAGCTTCAGCACGGGGGGGAGGAAAAAATGTGACAGTGCCAAAAAGACAGCCTCAATAAACATCAATCAACTGTCGCTGCAAACTATTTGGCAGAGAGATAAAGATGTAGAGCAGCAGTTCCCAACCTTTTTGTGTCAGATGTACCCGTACAACCCTGCCACATGAGCTCAAATGCTCTTCCATCAATGTCATCGTTTATTTCAACCATTTATCCATTTCTCTGCCTGTCCTGCACTCAACAACATGTGGTACTCCGCAGTCTTTACCCAGGGAACTGTAGAAGCCCCCCCCCGGGTGCAAGCATCTCTGGCTGGGAATCCAGGAGCGTATGAATATCTTGACTGAGCTGGAGTCCGTTTTGTGGCTAAAAGTGATGTTGCTATATTGAATGTGACATCGGCCGTGCAGGGTAAACACTCACAGTATATTCTTAGATGATTTTATGTACACTGGCCCTGGAGTTTGCTCATAAAACAGCAGCTCTCTGTGTGTAAGCCATCTTTAGTTTACTGGGATAATCATAGCTCTTATCATAAGGATTTCCCTATGCAGCTGCCAGGATTGTGTAGTTTGAATCCGAGCCCACGGACAAAAATCTTTCAGTCGATCAGAGGGGTATGCATCAAAAACCTTAGTGTAATCACATTAGCTTGTGTGTTTAAGTCCTGGTGGAGGAAAAAAACCACCCTGGACGGAGTTGGTGGGGATAATGGGACCATTCCCGATGCTATTCAGTGTGAATAGTATCTCGTTAGGGTCCATTTTACAGCCAGGCCAGAGGGGAAAGTAAACTCAGATGAAAAGAACAGAAACAACAATAAAAGCAGGCAGAAAAAAAAGAAAGAGAGCAGGGATCAGAGATGCTCTCAGGGCCAAAACCGCAGATAAAAATCTAACCGCAGAATGAAGGCCAGATTGCTCTAATTCACTGTCATCTCAACTTTTTTTTTTTCTCTCTGCGTGGAGGGAGAGAGCGGGACGGAAAGCGTGGCAGAGAGAGAGAGAGAGACACCCCCCTATCCTCCCCCCTTCCTCTGCCCCGTCCGCCCACACCCACTCCTCTCTTTCCTCCATCCAGATTTACTGCTCTTAAATTGTTTGCCCTCTGCTTTTAATGGCCATCTCTAGATCATCAGCTCTTAAAATAAACACCGAGGCTTGGATTACCTTCTCTATCACCATTCCGTTGAAGCGCAGCGCGCTGTGCCTCTCGCTCGGCTCCCCTCTTTCTTTCTGTCTTTACGTTAATTCTGTGTGTGTGTGTGTGTGTGTGTGTGTGTGTGTGTGTGTGTGCCCTGTATGCTGGAGGAGAGCCTCGCACTAAGGCTGTGCAGCAGAAGAATGGAAACTCAAGTAGGGCTCGGAGGCAGGGTGGTCTGCATCTAATAATACACCAATCAAATGTTACCACACAAAGGGCAAGTAAGGGAGGCGATCAGCTCAGTTACTACTGCTGAGTGGGATGTCAGAGAATGTGAAAATAATAATAATAATAAGACTAATAAGTGTAATTGTAGTCTTCAGGCACTACAATTTCCCAATTTCAAATCATTTGGAGATCAGGATTCTGATGACATTTCAGAAATGAACATCATCTGGTTTCAGAACTTTCTACTTACTAACAGATTGCACCCAGTCAAGGACCAGTGAAGAGGACCCAGTTGGGGTCTGGTTTACCTCCCTCCCCGACGCCTGAACACCCCGCAGTCTAATCCCAGATCCCACGCGTGCCCGCCGCAGGACAGCTGGGGTCATAACAGCGCCTGTATGCTTTTCTGTCGCCCTCATCTTCGTGTGTACATACAAGGCCCGCAGGCATCAGGTGTGGACGGGGGGGTTCAGGTGCTGGGTGAGTCCAGAGAGGACACTCGTGTGCCAACAGCGTTTGTTGTTGCTCGGCCCCGCTACTATAGCGCAAATGGAGCGTATGCACGGAAGCACACATACACATTCTGTGAGAATACATACACACACCTAAAAACATACTTCACACACTTCACTCCCGTGGACTTAAAGAGAGCCACTGGGGATGCAGGCCTAATCTTCCAAGAGGAGAAACAGATTTAAAAAGGGGGGGAAGGGACGCAGCTCGTGTTTATGGACGATAACAATTCAGCCGGCCAGCTCACGTGTGACGGCTGTATTAATCTGTGAATACAGAGGATGTATACTCTACTTATCTGACGCTGTCACTCCACATAGCATACCTCTAGGACTGCTCTGAAAATGCTCCTCTGTTGGAAACAATCAAGAGGTACAGGTGGATGCAGTGGTGGAGCAGCGTCAGATGATAACCTTAGGTTTAGGGTTACTTCACATATTTATGTTTTGCTCTACATCATGCAGCTTATGGACTGTGATTTTTGGGCCCAACCACGACCTGGACTTCTTTGGATGTCTGCAGAAACTTCGGAGCTGCTGTACGACACGCAGACTGCTTTGAAATGGTGGTTGCTAAGAAACTTCCCCTGAACTGGAAGTCTACCACGCCACCCCGCTTTACACACTGGCTCAAGGAAAATGCTGTGTATTATGCAGATGGAAAAAACTGTGGCTGCACAAACCCAACGCACGGAACAGAGCTGAGAGAATATGGGGACCTTTTCTGGCACAGTGTCACATCACCCCACAACCACGGACAGTCTGTGAATGGCCTGGTTATTCTGGTGGGTGTGGTTTGCCCCTTCACTTTTTTAAAAGTTGTCAAAGTTAATCTGTGTGATCTGTCTGCTTCATGAGCTACAGAAACAGAAAACTTTGCTCCTGTTTGGGGTCTCTGCCGTTAAACACAATGCACTGCTGCTTTCTATCTGTGATTTGTGATGGCAGGATTTTTTATGCAGCTCCACCCAGCCAAAACCCCAAATGAGCATCTGTGGATCTCTGTTATTGGAGTTTCTTTATAACAGGTCTAACAGGAAGTTTGACCTCTCTGTGGTGAAACTAAACCCAAACATAAGTATGTCACTATGTAAAGATAATAAGACTGTGCACTTCTTTGTAGCAAACAAAAGGAATATGCAATATGCTGTGGAAACTTTATGCTCATTTCTCTAGTTTGTCTGCTTTTGTGACAACTTTATTATCTTTCTAAATATTGGCCTTTAATTAGGTCTGACAAGAAGAAATTTGTACATATTTTATTTTGACCTCCAAATAACGAAGGAGCACAGCCAACCCTAACAAAACACACGTGTTAAAGCTGTTTGTGGATTCTTTAACATCACAGACTCTTGTGCTTTTTAAAAAATATTATAATTGATATCTGAGCTGCCACCTCAGAGGGTACTCGGAGCTTCTCGGAGGATAAACCTCATGTGTAAGCCCCCTCTGGACTGAACTAAAGCAAAAAGAAATGTGCGAATAACATTAAGGGAAAAAAATCTGCTCTAAAATTACAGTTTTGACATTTTCATATGTCTCACTTGGTCCGCGTCCAATGACAAGTGTTTTATATATCCAGAAATAGTATATCATAATGCCAAGAAAATCTAATATCCTTCTTTTTCCCCAGAGGAATATAAATTATTCCTTTGAAGCTAAAATCACTGTAAAAACTCGAATGTTGACCTAGGGTTAAGACGGAGCAGCTACCTGTCCAGCTCAGCTGTTATGTATAGATATCAGCTTATCCATATCCAAGTGCGGGGATGCCCTCTATAGAGTGAAAGTGATCTGAGTGGATTCCTCTGGCAGAGCTCTGCGCTCTGGTTGCCCACACAGTGGGCCGGAGTGCCACGGAAACGGCCCAGCACTGCATGGCCGCTCACCGTGCCAACCAGGCCAGTCGCTGACACTCCTTGGATATCGCCCAGGAAAGGTACACTGAGCTAAACAAAAAAAAAAAAAAAAAGCTACGTGTCCATGGCAACTCTATTCATCTGCCTGTCTGGACAGCCCTCCGACGCAGAGATACAGTGAGGCCATTCACACACTGGAGCAGGATAGTGTACTGCTTTTGTTATGAGGTTGGACTTCTTTTCAGAACATAAAGATGTACAAAGCTAAACTATAATATGACATATGTCTTTTTCTGATAAATACAACCAAACAAACCGCTCCCATATTTCTATTACCACCAGCGAGAAAGAGAGACTTGTTTTTCTATCTTTTATGAAATTTATGCGTCAAAGCTGCCAATAAGAATTCAAATGAGTCTGAAATTATAGACGAGAGAGTTGAGCGCTGACAGTTGACGGGCAGAATGAGAATGTTAGCATCCTGAATTATGCCTGTGAAATGGAGCTGGACGGCGAGTATGAAAAAAAGCAAAAACAGACGGAGAAAGTGAGTGAACGTGTCAGGTGA
This sequence comes from Larimichthys crocea, assembly GCF_000972845.2. Classification (NCBI taxonomy): domain Eukaryota; kingdom Metazoa; phylum Chordata; class Actinopteri; family Sciaenidae; genus Larimichthys; species Larimichthys crocea. Next base: position 12,540,250 of record NC_040022.1, read on the forward strand.
TTTGATTTGATTTGAATTTGAGCAGGAGCCCGGAGCTGGACGGAGCCGTTGCCCTGAAAAGTGTGTGACGAAGGGAGACCTGAATAAAGGAGGACGGACTATTAATTATGTGGATTAACTGTGAAAGACGTGCAGAAAAATATAGTGCAGAAGTGGCTTTTATCATGGAAGTCAATGAAGCTGCAGTCGTCATTAAAGCAGCTATAGAAAACAGTGTTAGTGTTGTTATTTCTGTCAAATCTTCCGAATCTGAGAGCAGAGCTGTGAACTACATGCTTTAAAGTGATGTGATGAAAAAAAACCCTGAGACACAGACTTCCTTTATTCTTTCTAACAGCTTGTTCAAAGTGTAAATCCCTCTCTTCATTTCTTTGTACCCCGCCTGAGTGGCACATTTGCCGTTCAGCTGCCTGGAGACGCGCCGGTAAGTTTATTTATTTATCCATTTCCCATTAATTAGAACATTTTGCGCCGACAAACGAGGAACTAGTCGCATTAGCGCCTAGTTTACACCCACCTTCCCCTGACTATCGGCTCTCGGGATGCAGGAGCCGGAGAAAGTGCTTCAGGTTTCTTTTTTTTCTTTTTTTCTTTCTTCTTTTTGAAGCGATGATAATGAAGAAAAGACACCCAGGTGCACTTGTAGACGCGCATAAAAAAAAAAAAAAACACTTTGCACACTGTCTGCCAGAATTTCTGAACTCGAGTGACACGGACATATTTAAATACAGCACACAGACAAGTTAATTAGACAAGTTAGTCTCATTAAAAACTGAGCACGGGGGAGCCAGAGAAGCTAAATTTGCCATTGAAATGAGGAGAAAATAATGCAAAACTAAAGGATGAGTAAATATGGAGTGCACCTTACTGTTAGCTGCTTTATTTCACTGGGAATGGAACCCAACCCCCCCACCACTGCGACCCCATATATTCACTCTGTTATTTCAGGGAACAAAAGTGGGGCTCTCGAGGCCATGGGTGGATCCATGAAAGGAAGAAAGGAGTCTTGCTCCTGGTCCTGGCTGAATAGAGGCCTTTCACACTTAGAGAGGCCTGTTTACTCTCCCTCAATAATGGCTCTAATTTTCTGATCATTATTGAGTAATTCCATCCACCCCCACACCCAGCGTTAAACGCTTTCTCCAATCACTCACGTCTCCGGAAAAAGGGCCCCCGTCCCCGAATGATGTACATCAGCCCTTAATCCCGACTTCCATTTCCTGCTCTGCCTGTGAGGACGTCTACGAAGACACCTGAAGACATTTAGTCACAAAGACGCAAAAGCAACAATTATATCCACTAGAAACGGGGAATCATTCAGGGCTGTTAATATGTGCCACTGAGGTTTTTTTCCCCCCTCTACATGTGGGATCATTCTCTCCTCTGATTGGAGAGGGGCAGCGCTTCATCCTCCATTTTGTTTTGGACCTGAATCCACAGCAGCACCATCACACCGAGTAACAATGTTCGCTCTCTGCTAAAAGCCGGTGGAAAATATTTTGGAGGAAGGGGGAAAAAAAAAAAAAGAAAGAGAGAGAGAGAGAAGGAGAACACGTCTGGTAACACGATAGCTATTTTATTCAACGCAGCGACATCTCCACAAAAATAAGACCCAAGTTTACACGCTCAGCTCGGCTTTTCTGGCAACCCGCTGTGAGACAGCAACCATAGGAGTGCTGGTGGCGGTGGAAGGAAGGGGCGTAAGGGGGACGAGCAGAGGGGAATACGTGTTAAGCGAAAAACAAGGATATGGGGGGAAAATGTTAAAATGAGAGAGAGAAAGAAAAGGATCAGAAGGAGAGAAGTTGGCAGAGACTGTGTCGGTTTGAAAAGCTGGCACCTTCTAAACAGAGCTGCAGCTTTGGGTGCCAAACGCTGCCAACCAGCCCCACTAGCCTGAATATCTGCCCTCCCCTCTCTCTTTGTTTTCAGCGTGGCATTTTGCATCATCTTTATTCTACGCTTTTCTTTTTACTTTATATCAGCATCAGTATCATCCGAACAGCACCGACTGACATGTATTAGCATTAAACGAGAGAATAAATAAGGCAGGGGAAGATGTTTATTCATCTTTTCATTATTAGTCTTCATTTCAAGGATTTTATTTTAGTTTTTTTTTATGTAAGAGGATTTTGTTTGCGTATAATTGATCATTTTTGAATTTGAGACGTTTTAAAATTGAAAAACAAATCCATACAAGGACGGGGACGGGGACAAGGGGGGCGGGGAGCTGTACTCGGTGGTGTCACGGTGTTCCGGTCCGGTTTTCCGTATGGAAAGAGCTGTCCCAATTACAGGGCAGTCTCTCCCTGTGCTCTGCTCCACTGGACCGAGGGAACAAGGCGCGAGGCGGACCGATCAGAATCTGGCTGCTGGGAAATGGGCCCAGAAATAAAGGAAAGAAAGCGGCTCCTCTTTCTCCTTCTCCCTTTCTCCTCTCTCCCTCTCTCTCTCTCTCTCTCTCTCTGTGCTGTCTTCACCTCTTCTCTTCCTGCTCTTTGCCCCTCGGCTCAAGCAGCTGAAGAAGCCAAGCCACCCCTCCTGAGCGGGGATACGTATGTTTTTAGGGGACAGACAGATTTCAGGCCTGGCGCCTGTACAGAGGGAGAGAGGGCCGCTCATGCAAACTGACACACTGAGACGAGACAGTGTTAAAATAATGTGGTTACTTTGTGTTTTTTTAAAAGCGGGGAAATTAATTCAGGAATAGTCCAATAAAATGGTAATTATTCAACTATTAAAAAACCCTTTATTATTATTATTATTATTTTATTGCATGCATTTGAATGCATATTATGAAGTGATTTAATTCTTGAGAAATAAATATTTCAGTTTTTTATGTCAGCTATAGCCAGTGTTAAAAAAGACAATCGAGCTGAGCTGCTAAATTACTAAAAAAATGACACCATAACATTTATTTATTAACCCTAATTACATAAATAATTAAAAATCAGTGTACAGTGAAATTAGGAAATAAAGCTAATCCATGTTGCCTACAAAAGGCACTTTCTGCTACAAGGATTTTTTCTATCTACAGAGCTAAGACCTGACCTTTGTTTCCAAATGAGCCTTAATTCAATCATATACTCAGTCTTTTGTGTATCTTTTCCAGTATTATTCACTAAACTGGATAATTACAGTGAATATGAAGCAGGTTGGCCTGCTACCAAACCCGTAGAGCTGCTCAGCAGTCGGACCTACAGAGTGGCATGGAAAGTTGTGTGAGATCGGTTAAAGGGGGTCAGAGAATCGGGGTGCCGAGCACCGGCGCAGCGTCTCACCGTCTTTTCACCGATTTATTTGATGATCGTACTGGAACAATCTGTTTACCAGCGATTCCTTACACTCCGCACACTCCACTCTTTCTTTTCTCTTTTCCCCTCCGTCTACAACACACACACACACACACACGCACGTTTCAAAAAGCAACTGGAAAAACCAGGGGCTCTGAAAATGGGCCAAAGTCGGGGCTGTCAGAGGCCCATATGCCTCAGTGCGTATTAAAAACAGCACAGTGTCACTGACGCTGTCCCGTCATGAGAGGGGCTCGCCGAAGCTCAAACTTTATTGGGCACATTATTTCAAATGACAACAAAGCGTAAGAAAGTTTCCGTTGAAAGTGTCGGACCAGCAGTGTTTTTCACACCAGATGAATGTGGCTCCCTCGGCGCCGACACTCTCTATTTCTCTGTCGGCCCGGGTTACGGACCGGTGCCAGAACACTGGAGCACAATTCTGCTCTCAGTCCAGAAATCTCTGCTCTGCACAACACGCTCCGCCAAGGAAAAGAAGGGACTGAGAGGGATTTTTTTCTTCTTCTTTTAATCATTATGATCCCCTCTTTTCTTCTTCTGCAAACACTCAGCGACTAACAGGACAACATGACCTGACTGTACGCTATAACACAGCGCAGCCTTTAGAAACCACACGCATGTAAAAAAAAAAAAAACAACAAACCCGGCTATGTGCTGTTTGCTCTCTCCTTCATTATGTAACTGCATCTGATAGCGTTAGCTCCTTTTGAAGCTCAGGATATTGGGCGAGGCAGATAAGATGTGTTTGATGGATTAGCGTGACGTGCAGGCGTTAAGTCTCTCAGTCTGGCTGTCTGTCTGCCTGTCCATTCCGCTCTTTGTTCGCCTCTATTAAAATCGCTCTCTTGGCCGTTTGTAACGTCAGTAGCTACGTGCAGACACATTGATGGGAAAATGAACATCTTTAGGAGCACCATCGTGGAGATACGCTGCAGTCTGGCACACGCACACAGTTGTGTTTCGGACCTGGCCCAAGACACCTCTCTGGTTTGCAGATATGGAGAAACATCTTTTTATCATAACAGCTCGGTTAATGAAAGCTGTATGAGGCGACTCGGGCTCCAAACATGACTAATGCTGGAACCGTGCAAGCTCCGTCAGACTGACAAATACGGAACACTCGAAAAACATGACCTGATCCGATGGGGTCTCTAGGTGGAGGAAGGCCCTCAGCGCCCAACTGGCGAGCCAGACTTTTTCTTTTCAACAGACATGTGATCAAAGATGAGATCAGATCCTCTCTCTCTCTAACTCTGACTCTAACTCTCCCTCACTTCCTCCACATCCCTGAACCATTATTGTTATCATCATCAGATGCAGCAGAATCAGTGAAAAGAACATGAAACACTTTCGGGGTCGACTCTCATCAGCCCGCGACAATTATATCATGATCTGTGTGCGTTGTGCTCGGCCAGGTATTTGTCAAAAGGGAATAGGATGGGGCTCTTTTTTGGTAGTGGAGCCTTCCTCTGCAGCTGCGGAGCAGAAGCTCAGATCAGAGTACAGCGGCTGTGATCTGTCCCGGCTCACGCTGCCCCGCCTGGAAGGACCCAAGTCTATAATTGGACAAAAGCAGAGACACATACTGTACTGTAGGGAAGCAGAAACAGAGGAGGGGGTTAGTGTGTGTGAGCGTGTATCTCCTGTTCTGTCAATCACCCCCCCTCCCCGTTCCCATATAACCCCACCTCCCCCTGCAGCTGGCGACAGTGACATCAGTGGGACAAGAGAAGTGAAACGCCAACGGCGGGGACAGGCGGGTGAGGCGGCCGCGGTCCAATCATCAGGCCTGGCAACTGATAGCTTCCGCAAGACACAGACACCCTGGAATGAGGAGCTAAGAATAAAACTGTAACGCTGCCACCCCAAAGGTTAGAATGGAGCCACTGCCTGTCTGTCCTCTGTAAACTCTGGTTAACCCCAGCCAGCCTCTCTGGAAAACAAGAACAACTCTGATACAAAGTGGATGTTTTTTATTTGAGATGTTTCCTAACGTTCCATCTCTGTTCTCTCTCTTTTTCCGCCTTCTGGTCTCATCTGTGCAAGGTGCTGCGCAGGCTGCCTTTGAGGTCGCCGTGGAAAAAAAAAGAAAAGAAAAAAAGAAAAGCTGAGCAGGAACAGATTAAGAGAAGAGTCTCCCTCCCACGTCAGTGGCAAATAAAATGCACTCTGCTTTTTTAGACACGAGCAAGGCGACGAAAAAAATAGCAGAGTTCATTCATGACGGAGCCTTTGTAATGGAAAAAAAACAACAGCAAAAAAAAAAAAAAACGCTTATATTCAATTAAGGCTCTGTGAAAAACAGCCACATTTGAAAGAGACTTCTAGAAGAACACTCGTATATATTTACAAAAAGACACACAAATGTGATGCACAGACGCATGAATCGGTGGGATGGAGCCTGATGTAGTGTATGTATGGGTGAGGGTTGGAGGGAGGGGGGGGGGACGGTGAGCGGCTGCTGGCACAGAGTGAAAAAAAAAAGAGGCTTTACTCCGAGGGGCACCAGGCTGCGCTGGGAGCTAATCTGAGCCGCGGTTCGCCACGGCGCATTGTGGAACAGGAAGAGGCGCTCACGGAGGCCCCGCAAACTCAAGCAGAGTTACACACTGAGGCTGAAAGGAGCCTGGCAAGGGGTACCCTGTCACAGAGGAACGCTGCTCCTCCCTGCCAAGGAGAAGAATTAAGGTCCTGTAACTGTATGCCAGTGTGTGGTGAGAGACCCGGGATAATAGTAAAAGGGGCAGAGAAAGGGTCTGTAACTAATGAGACGCTCTGCGTTTACACCTGATCTACCTGCACACATCTGAGTGAAGCAGCTTCACGACAAGGAGGCAAAATACACATTTAAATATGACATTGCATCATAAATACAATATAATATAGAAGTATTTGCTGGGCTCGGACTGTGGAAATGACATTTTCAAACATCTAAAAATATGAGAGCTGCTATTTGTCTGACACACAGCACCACCTGCACTCCTGTGCCTTCATCAGATTTCATATTTTAAATGTAATAACATCTGCACACCTCCAAAAACACAGTGCTGTTAATGGTTTAGGTTTGCAATAAAAGTGGATTTTTTTTTTTTACACAGTAATTAACCAGTAATTAAAACAGAATTATAATATTCTAAAGTGCCTTTAATAAATGTTTTTTCTTTTGGTTTTTACGTCAGAAAAATGTGTTTTTATTTTGAAAAAGCAACAAAACATATTTAATAATTGAATATGATTGTGTTCATTTAGCTTTAACATTTTAATATTGCTGTTCAACAACAAGAGAGAATAATGATCCATGCTCAAGTATAAAATGAAATGAAGTAAGAGAGTGTGACTGTTCAGTGTGACAGAATATTCAGACTTTCTGCACGGAGCGTGTCCTCACAGAAAGAATGCATGCAGGCTTGTTTTCACATAACACTCAAATATTTTCACCACCTCTATTTTAGCTTTATGGCCACAGCAGGAAACACGTGTGCCGAATATGGAAAAATAAAACATCCCATAAACAAACAGAAGCAGAGCCACGCTGCCATAAACAGAAAAGGCTCAACTCCTGCGTGTGTGTGTGTGTGTGTGTGTGTGTGTGTGTGTGTGATCGGGAGAATCAGACAAACACCGACGACGAGAGCAGCTCGAGTTAGTTGTGTTGAGAGCTCCTGTGTGTGTGTCCACTTATGAGTGTGACAGTGTGTGTGTGTGTGTGTGTAGAGTGGCGTAAGGCGGCTGAGGCTGCAGACAGGCTGACTCTTCCTGCCTCCTAAACTAGCTGGTACCGGGCCAGCTGTCACTGCACTCTCCAGACCATCACACACACACACACAAAAGAACACACAAACACACACATGCACACACACACACTGCTACTGATACACACCAATCTCACAATAACATACACATGGATTACAGACACATGACAAAGTGCCTCACACACACACACATGCACACACAGATAAACAGGTCTGCAGATGCTTTTGTTTACCGATGGCAGCAGAAAACATGCACGTTTGGATTTAGACAAATTTGCACACAAATACTTGAACAAATGTACCAACGCAAACATATCTCTAGGTAAACACAGGTTTTAAGCCGGGCTGTCAAATTCTCAGAATCTCTTTAAATCAGATAGAAACATCGACCGGAAACAAGCTTTTTTACAGATTAGGCTGCGCAGACTGGCCCTTTAAATGTCAAGATGTGGTCGTTATGTTAATTCCGACTGTTTAACGAAGGCCGCCGTTGGCTCAGCTGGGTACATAGTGAAGGGAACGGTCTAATCTTCTACTAGCATGCCAACGTGTGTGTGTGTGTGTGTGTGTTGATTACAATAAATGTGCCCACATACCTGGTGAGTGGACGAAGTAGGCCAGGTAGAGGTCCAGCTCCTTGACCGTCACTCCAATGTGGTGCGGCTGGACGCACAGGCCGTGGTTGGAGCACTGGGGTGACTTGACCAGCCGCTCCCCGTCCGTGCTCTCCAGGGGGCTGCCCTTGAACAGGATGACCATCACCAGGTCCAGCCGCCACACCTTGTCGGCCTGGCGGAGGCAGTCGATGCGGCGGATCTTGCCCTTCTGGTCGGGGTTGGACAGCACGCAGCAGGGGGCCTTCTTCCCCGTGATGGTGAGCACAAAGTCCTCGCGGAACTCGGGCCGGATGTCCTTGCGGAGCTTGGCCAGCAGGCGCGAGGCCCACTTCTGCTTGATCTCTGGCTTCTCACCCAGCAGCTCGTCCTTCACCGCGCGTTCTTCGTCCTTGGTCATCCTCTTTTCGTGCTTCTTGAAGTACTTGCGCTTACGGGCCTGCAGGTTGAACCAGGTGTAAGAGAAGGCACGGACATGGGGGAGGAGGGCCTCAATGAAGGGATGAAATTCATCCTAGTGGGGAGAGGGAGAGAGGACGAGAGGTGCTGTCAGGAGGCTGAAAGGGATTTTAATTTGAAAGAGAGCATGCAAATCTTCAAAATAAAGCTGTTTTGATTATTTTCAATGAAAAAGAGGCAATAGTGAAAATATAATAAAATGTATGATGATACAATGATTATATTGATATTAATAGTAAAATCGAAATTATTATAATTACATGTTAATTTAAAATAGAATTACTAAAATATTTAAAATTCAAAAAAAAATCTTCAAATCTATATTTTATTCTGAAATGTCAAACTGTTTTATCATCATTACATTTTTAGTTAAAATACAAATAAATATGAAGCAATTCAAAAATAAATCTTAACAGTCTGACGCCTCCTTTTTCATAAATAAACATCAAAACATTCAAGACAACAAATGCAAAAAATGAATGAATTCAAATCCAAAAGCAGCTGAAAAGCTGAGCCAAGTTGCGCTCCCGGCGTCCTGCTGGAAAAAGAAAAAGTTATTCTGCAGTACCATAATACCTTCACTACATATCTCTGGGCAACAAAGCCCAGATCTCGCCACAGCGCTCCTGTGCCAGGGTTTCCACACACCGGTCGCTCACCACCGCCAAGCTTTGCCGCCACAAGACCACTGTTGAAATGTGCCGCTAAAAGATCAGCCATACCATTTCCTATCTGCGCTACCATGCAAAAAGGGAGCTGCAACCAGACTCACATTTCCACAACAAACTGAAAGCAGACAGAAATCACCACAGAAAACCACACTGCTAGAGGAAGACAGACGGCCTGGTAGTTACCATTTTGCACTCTCATCATAAATTTGGCACAGGGTTTAAAGTGAAAAAAAAAATCTCCTGCACCAGTTTTTTTTTTTTTTTTTCCTCCCGCGCTCCCCAATGTAAAGCAAGTGCTGGTTTGGCAGAGTGTGGAGAATTAGCAGATGAAAAAAAAAAAAACTTGGGGGGTTGTAAAAAAAATAATTAGCAGAATATGCTGCTCACTAAAGACAGTGGGCCAAAGTTTACAACCAAAACACCCCCCCCCAAAAAAAAGCCCAAAGATTTGAGGAAGGAGCAGCAGGATCACAGCCAGCAGCTCTTTAGACAAAAAAATGACAAAAAAGACGGATTAAAAAACTTGTAGCAAATTACTGAGTAAAAATAGAAACGTTAACAGTTAACAAAAAAAACTTCAACAGCGGGCAGAGATGCACTTCAAATAAACAGTCCTTTGTGCATTCCACAAAATAAAAAAAATGAACCTTGAAAACAAACAAAAAAAATCCTTGGCAAAGTGTGAGTGGTAGTGGTGTCTGTTCTGATCCCTCGGCCCGGCGCACACACACGCACACACACACACACACACTCACACACACTCACACACACTCACACACACACAGATGGGGGGGCCAGGGAGAGCAGAGCACAGAATAGGGAGAAAAAAAAAAATAGAGAGCCGAATCAATGTTGGACGAGCGCATACGACCGCTGGCAAAGCCGAGTGCTGCTTCTTTTTTCCCCCTTTTCTCTCCAACTCTCTCTCTCTTTCTCTTTCTGTTTCTCGCTCTCCGTCTCTCGTCCTCTCTCCGCGTTCTTTCCTCTAACCATTGCTTGAGCCTTTGCCAACACGAGTGTAGGGCCCACCTATTTGGCAACGAGATGGGCTGTAGCCCAGCCAATGCGTTAGCTTCAAGAGCTGAAAAGGGAGGGAAAAGAGAAAGAGGAGAGGGTGGGGAGGGGAGGGGAGAGAGGTGGTGGAGGGGAGGCGGGTGGGGGGGAATTGGTGTAGTGGCAATGAGAGAGAGAGAGGGAGAGAGGGAGAGAGGGGGAGAGAGAGGGAGCAGGCGGGAGCAGGTGGGAGTGGAAGAGAGCGAGCAGCCTCGTCCGACGCTGCACAATTTGCCAAATCGACAAGTTCCACTCTGACACGGAGGCAAAGTTCAGGGGAGCAAGTCCTCTCCTGCACCAATCCCTGCAGCCCTCAGCCTGCCTCCATCTTTACGATGGCCGCCATCGCCTCGTCTCCCTTGCCCACCAACCCTCCCACCCCCACCACCACCACCACCACGCGCACACATAAACCCCCGCCCTCCTCTGCGCTCCTCTGCCTCTCTCTCTCTACCCTTCTCTCTGCTTGCATAATGCCACCTTGGCAGAGGATGGCAAAGAGAGGACACACAGCTTCAGAATCCCTCCAGACCCCGCCACCGGCAGCTGCTCATGGGTTTACCACAGCAAACAAAGAGGGAGAAACAAACCCAGGCGGCCACACACTCCTCTCACTGCACACACACAGAAATCAATGACGAGATGATTTAGAGGCAAAATACAGAAACGGTTACAGAATTGAAGAACGGGCGGAGGGGTGGGAGCAGCGGGCAGAGGAAACAGAATCTGCCTCGGCTGTGAACACCGCTGCAAGAAGCCGATAAATGGTCAGCAAAGAGTGTTAACGTGTCTCACGAACCCCCCCCCCCCCCCCCCCCCCCCCCCCCCCCTCTCTCTCAGTCCTAAATTTGCCTTCCTTCCTGAACTCCCGGGAGGAGGATTTGGCGTTCGTGTGTGTGTGTGTGAGCGCCGGCGGCTGCCATGTTGCCTCATCGTGAGGCATGTCATTCAGGGTTGCACCTGCTCCGCAGACAGCCAGTCTGAAGGCACAAGAGCTGCTGAATCACAGACCAGCAGGACGAGAGGCACGAAACCACGGGCGAGGGGAGAACCCGCCGTGTTACACAAATCATACACATCTTTCAACACTCTGCCAACGCTGGGATCCAAGGCAACAGAACCCATCCGGTATCACCCAGAGACCCGGATCACAGGCGGCGAACAGATGCAAAGACACGATTGGTCGATCAGCAAATCGATTCATCATCCTGATTCCAGACTCTCAAAAATGAGAGTCTGACACATGATGACACCTTCTGAGTTTAATGTGGTCAGAGAAGAACCGAGACATTTTCAGATGAAGTGATTGATGGAGAAAGTAACAAACAAGATGAACCGCTGATAGAAATAATTGTTAGTTGCTGCTCCCACAGATCATCTTAATCCATAAATTTCTCTCCTGGTTCAAAGAAAACCACTGAGTGCAGCCGCCTCGTCACACTGTGCCAGCTCTTTAAGAAAGAAAAACTGAAATGTTAAAATAATGACAAAGGTTATTAAAATGAACCAAAGCACAAAACACCACCAAAAACATCACAGCCTCCACTCTCAGTCCCCACAATTCATTTCAGCTTCACCCTGGAGCGAAATGAACACAGCCACAGACAGCACACCTTCACATCCACCCCGCTCGCTTTGTGTCACTGATCGGCGTGAAGGTTCGATCCACGGGTACATCAACACATCTGACCATGAGTGTGTGAGATCACAGTTCTATATATTTGTGTTTCCCACCTGCACTACAAAAATCAGGAAACCTAACTTGTGCGTCTGCTTTTCAGTCGCAAACCAAACGTTTCTGGCTGACCCCGCCAAAATGCAAATAAATCAGCATTCAGATCAGGTCACTTTAATGTGACTACCGGGGGGGGGTGAGTCATTTCACTCAGCTATGCTCTCTGTCTGCTTTTTTTTTTTTTTTTTCTTCCATGAGCTGAAAAAAAATCATATATTTATTTTCCAGTAATAACTGTTGTGCAGATTCCTTCAAAGTGCCAAATCTGAAAAGTGAGACATCATCACTCAAACTCTGTGCACTCAGCTGCACTCAGGTCAGCGGCGCACAGGGCCTATAAGATGCTCAGGCTGCAGAACTGAGAACGCTGATTTACGCGATGGAAGTGACCTGAACGCACCACGGACGGCGGCTCCCGGTTCATCTGCTCACCCTGGATATTTTTAATGAGAGCCTAAATGCGCTCTGGACTTTGATTCGGAGTTTTTATCAATTAAGAGTCGGACTGATATTTTTTTTTACGAGCAAACACCTTTCCAATCTGCGTGCAGTCTGCGCATGATGCATTTAGGGTCACAAGTCAGGCCTGAAAATTAAAAAAAATTTTAAAAAATGACAATCTCCGCGCGAGCCTCCTCTTAATAGAACACAACCCGCCCAATTAAAGTCTAGATTATTGTTACATCATGATTGAGCCAACACGGTTAAAATGCACCGTCACTGCTTCTTCTGCTCTCCTCTCTGCTCACAGGGCGCCGCACATATAAATACTTCAAAAAGAGTAAAGACATGATGACGGGGTCTGCCAGCAACAACATGGAAATGAAAAAAGATGGAGGAGAAAAAAAAAAGCTGGCATGCCCCGCGAGCGACACATTTGTGCTGCACCGTTACTAAAAGACGACGTCAAAGAGAAACACATGTAAATATGCTCTGTGTGTGTGTGTGTGTGTGTGGAGGTGCACCTTCCTGTAAGGCCCTGAATGACCCGGGACTGCTGCACATGTGACGATCAGTGGATGGAAAGAGTTCTGAGTGTGTGTGTGTGTGTGTGTGTGTGTGTGTGTGTGTGTGTGCGTCTTCTTTAAATCAGATTAGTGCTGATTTGAAAACAAATGTAAAAAAAGATTTAAATATCTAAATGCGAGTTTCTGTTTTATTTTATATTTTTTATTTTCATAAAAAAGAACAATAAACATATTTCTCGGTGTTTAAAAAAAATGCCCCGCTTCGACGTGAACGTCGTGCGTGCAGCTGGATTGAACAGACAAAAGAAATGATTTTCAACTCGTTGATTTTTCGATTCTCTGCACGTCTGACCGAGACTGAGGAGTCTGCTGCCAACTTCAGATTAACTCTTTCAGCGAGGAGAGAAAAGACTTTCCTATGACTCTGAACGCCTCACACTCTGCGTGTTCAGCTCCAGCTCTTCACACAGCTCATATATGTATAATGATTATTATTCATTTGCATGAAGAGCATCAAACATTTTTTTTATTGCTTAATAATTTACATTTTTATTATTTTATCATAATTTAAAGTGGAAAATTGGAATTTGAGTCTAACAGCATTTTTTTTATTATTGAGTGTGGAGCTCTGCAGCTCCACATATAAAATAAATGTCATTTTGTTTTCTTACATGTTTGCATGTTGCTTTAAAATGCAGAAATAAAATGCAAATAAATCATCAATATTATAGATTTAATATTGTTATTAATAAAGCAGCTAACGGGAGACCACTCTGTTCGCTTTAAAAGTCAAACACTCCACATGAATGCCTGAACAATGAAGCTAAACATTATATTATTAAAATTACAGAGCAATTAGAAGAATCTGATTTTTTTAATTTATTTTTTTTATCCTCGTCTGACTTTCCAAGAAATGATGGAGGTACGAGTGAGCTTAAAGTCCAAATCCTCCAGCCAAATAATCAAAACTCTGGCACAGTGAGATGCATTATTTTTTTTGTTATGATAAATCCTTGATTTGAATGTTTCCTTTTCCAAACATTTAAATCTTTCATCTAAATAATTTCAACGCCCTGAATATGAGATTTCGGCATCACTTGTAAATTTCCAAAACTTCCAACAAACTCTCTCCTCCGTCTTTCTGACCCATAATGCCCAGCAGCAGGCCTCTGCGCCTTTGTCCTGCTCTGTCCTGCGGTACCTGACCTCGCCGAGGATGAGCTGCATCTCATTAGACCAATTAAACCGAGGTCCACATAACCCGGGGGCCTCCGTGGCCCGCCTGGCCCTTCATTAGTGCAGCTCTGTGCTGGCTCTGCTCGTGTCCTCTCCTGCCCAACTGAGTGTCCCTGACCCTGGACAGAGCCCGATGCCGGCTTCCTCTGAACCCCAAGCTCGGACCGCTGACAGAGAGCCAGAGCGGGGTTGGGAGGCGGTGGAGGAGACAGAGTGAGGAGGTGAAAAGAGGTTCAATCATTCGCTTAAGGCCTGTGCGAGCGAGGCTGCTGGAGTGAAAATTAAAAACAAAGAGTTTGGATCCATCCAGATGTGGATATTTTATTCAAACGTGTCTTATTTAATCTTAGAACTCACTCTAAGTTTCTACAGAATTATGAAACCTTCTGAATTTGCCTTTTAGGGATTTAGAAATCAGAAGATTGCAGGTATGTCTCCTGGTTTTCATCCAGAACTCGTTCCTGATGCTACAGAAAGCAGCTCATCTCTTCTGTGGTTTTTTACTGTAATCAGAACAAGCTACAGTGGCTGCTGTATGACCCTCTGTTATTATCACACACAGTAATCACTGCTGTTAATCATTAGAGGGGAGGGGGCACAGGGTTACATTCTAAAGACAAGGGGAAGTCCACGTTCTGAGTGTGATGCGTAAAGATCCACGGAGCTCGGCGCCTTGTGACGGTTGCACTTCTCCAAGTTTACAAACCAGCACGTTACTATGTGTGAAAAATCTGCAAGCAATTTGTGGTGACTGCGTGCTAACGTGCCCAGGGTGGGCCGTGTGTGTGTGTGTGTGTGCGTGTGTGTGTGTGTGTGAGGGGAGGGAGGGTCAGCCGAGGAAGAGGCACGCATGGCACATTCCAGTCCCACAAAGGGGCTCCGCTGCCTGACTGCACTGCAAAACCAACTGGGGCTCTCTGGCTCTGGAGCTCCTGGTTTTATCCTAGCTGCAACTAGAACCAATATCAGCCACGATACTCCTTCTTTTATTTCTAACATGGAGGCCTGGCTCCAGCAGATACAGATCCATCTTGCACCGCAAATCAAACTACGCACACACAAACACACACACACAGACATGAATTCACATGAGGAACACTGAGGGTTTTGTGTGCTGCAAAAGAAAAGAAACACATTATGCTCTAAAAGCAATGAGATCAAGGTTAACCAGATGACTCCGGGCTATTTTGTTTTTGCAATTCTCTTTAGAGATTTTATAAAATAACATTTGTTCCTGCTTGAGGAGGCATAGTACACGTCGGGACGTGCAGATCTTCTTGGACGAAGATGACAGTATTGATGAGCTTCTGTGGGAGGAGTTGGAGGAACACGCTGACATGTATTCCACCCGAACTGAATGCAGCGCGTGGTCATCATGCTGTTCACTGACACGGATCTGCTGATGTCACAGTCATGTATCTCTGGACTCACCTGCCTGCCCGTGTACCGCCTCATGACCCTTTTTTTTTTGCACGCATGGATGCATGCATGTACACACAAACACTTCCCTCTCAACCCCCCTGAGCCGCCTGCCGCTGTCTAGAAAGAATGTGCTGTTGGATGAAGGAACCGCCCTACGCCTTCACTAATGTCTAAGTGTGTGTGTGTGTGTGTGTGTGTGTGTGTGTGCACACGTGAGTGATTGGCCATGCCTGGGCAGGCCGACTCAGCACCACAACAGCCATGACTGAGTGTTTTCTCACTGTGCCAGCCAACAGACTACGGCTGCTCACACTGCTGCCAGTGCAGGCCGAGTAACGGTGATACTACACAGACCGGACTAAGACGTTTGTTGTTGCTTCACCTCTTTAGATTTAAATAGAACAATTCAAAGTTAAAAAAAAAAAATACAACAGCCCATTTCCACAATTTCATCAACCAAGATCCAAATAATAATCCTGCCAAAGTGGCTGGTGGAGGAGACAAACTTACAAACCGCAGCCAGCTTTTTAGCAGCATTTGGCTGGTGGAGGGTGTTAATTTTCTACCCTGGTAAAAACCAGCTCTGTAATCGGTAAACACGGTGCGCCTGGCCTGCAACAAAGAAATGCATTTAGTAAATTCATTCTCTTTGATTCCTGCGCTGCTATTTTGGTTTGATGGAAGTGCGATGCATTTTTGATGAACGTGTCAGAAACTATTTTATCCTCGCGGAAGTGAGATGTCATATCACTGCGAGAGTATAGGAGGAGCAGGGGGGCCCGGTGGCCTTCAACATTATCTTTGATCCACACTGTCTGGTTGACGTACATCACAGAGAATTACAAGCACACTGATTTATCAATAGGCTCAAAGCGGAGGGATGTTACACCATAACCCCTCTTATGAAAAGATCCCTTGGAATTAGAAATTTCAACACGGCCTGAAATGAAAAGGATCTCCAGGTTCATGTGTTAACTTGCCGCTCGACAAAGCTGTAGGGCTTTACTCGTCTTTTCAAAGAGATGAGTGTGAAATGCCAACGACAGCCTTTCACACACACTGCTGGGAGAAGAAAGTGAGCTGAAACAACACGATTGTGTTTTCAAACCCGAGACGAGCGGCGCACTCGAGCAGAACGCCGCTTGTTTGTTGCCCGTTTTGAAAGGTAAACCCGACTGCAAACACGGCACAGAGGAGATGTGGAACGTCCTCCATCAGTGCTCAGAGTTTTAGTCAAGTTTGGAAAGTGCACTCGTGCTCCTGTAAGGTTGGAGCTTTTTGTGTAGCTGGTGAGCAACACTGCTTTCCCCCCACCCTCCCTTCACCAGGTGCATGACGTTCGGGTTCACACTGACTTCATGAGTACTCCTTAAAGTCTTCATTGGAGTTAGAATACATTAAAATACTTCAACTTCATGCCAAACAACCTTAACCTGTTTTCTGATTAATGCTGCTTGATTAATTACCCTCTTAAAAATTTAAATGATTTCTCAAATTTCCCACTAATTAGTGCTAAAGTTGGGAAAAATAATCTTATTCACTGACTGAGTGTCACACAAATTGCATTATTCTCCTCCAGCAACCCAACTGAGTGCATTTACTCAAGTACTGTAATTAAGTACAATTTGGAAGTACTTTACTCGACTAATTCCATTTCCGGTTACTTCATACTTTTAATTGCTGCATTTCAGGAGACATTTATCCCACAGTTGTAGCTCCTGGTTGCAGTTTCTCATTTTTTGCATTAGGAATATGAAAGCTCATAAAATATGATGCATTATTAAAGATCAGGAGAGGGCTCCAGACCCCTTAGAAAATAGCAGTCTAGTTTTTTTTAATCTAAACTCCTCACATGGTTTAATTTAAAAGACTCTTCGACTCCCAAACAAGCTCAAATTATCAGACCCCCCCCAAAGAGCAAAGATTAAAAATATGTCCAAAAAATGAAGACACATTTCTTTATCAGATTATTTCGCTCTTTCTTCTTTCTGACCTCATTAATCATCTTGTGACCCTTCGAAGGTGGCTCGTCCCCCGTGTTGAGAAACACTTACTCCTTGAATTTACACTTCACTTTGAACCAGCTCCACATTATAACGTTATTGACTGATCCCTCCATGCATAACAATTTAATAATGTGTTTTGCTTTCATATATGCATATTTTACTGGTGAATACTTTTATTTATTATTAGAATACAGGGAATGAAGTATTTTTACTTTTGGTCCTTTTTTTTTATTTTTTTGGATGTTATCTTCTAACAAAGAGAAATATTCTAAATGTTTTGTGTATTATTTTGAACAAACGTCATATTTGGTATGTTTAGAAACGTTACTGGAACAATGTCTGGCTGCTTGAACATCATTAAAAAATGTATTTATCATTTAATTTATGAAGTAAAAATACAAAGCACATGCTCCTGGAATGTGATAATATCCCTTTACATTTCATATCATTCTGAATAGATTTTTTTTCGGACTAAATTAGGATTCAAGCAAGTATTAAAAACTGAAAAAAATCCCTTTATTGGTGCTGACATACTGGAGTACACAGAAACATCACATCACTGTTGCCGAGCATCCACAGAGGCCTGAATTAAGAGGGTTATCAAGGTTTGTGGTCACATTGAGTTTGCAGACATCACACTCTTAGCGGTCGTAGTGACCGCGGGTGGCCGGCGATGTGGAGAGCGCCGAGACTCTATATGCAGTGCTTATAGACGCAGGGCCAGAAATAACAGGCCCGCGCTAAATAATCGTCCCTTTCACTCTCCACTACCATGACATCACCACAACCACAGCCGGCATGAGGGGAACAGCAGTGTTGTGGCTCTGAGAGACAGAGGGTAAGACACACACACACACACACACACACACAGATAGATAGGTAGACAGGAAAAAAGCCACTGGCTGCTTCTCTGCAGCTTTCTTCAGGCTGTGCAAATTATAAATATCTGAGATGGCATCAAAACTTTAGCTGGACGCTCGGGGATGAAAGGGTGGAGAAGGATTAAAAACACGCAGGTCAGAAAGTTTCCTCGAGCTGCCTGATGTGCTGATTGCACACAATCTAAACTCTGAGTCTCTGCATATGTGCAGCGACAATCACGGAGCAGGCCAAGACAGAAAAACTCCTCCTGCATAAGGCTCCAGGAAAGCAAAGCCCACTACTAATGCAGTGTTGAACGCTTTGCAATCAGACAAATAAAGGGGCAATCTAGCACACAATCAAACGAGAGATTTAGCCTGCTCTCCTGCCAACAGCTAGGGACCTCCTCTTTCTGAACAAGGGATGCACTATTGACTATACCCCCCCCCCCCCACCCCACCCCCCACCAACCCCACCCCCCACCCCCCCTCTCTCTCTCTGTCTCTCTCTCCAGTCTTCCCCCTCTGCCAGTCTGAAAGGCGTAATGCCAGCCTTTTCCACCATTGGGCATGCTGCCCTGCCCTTTATGCAAATGCTTTGCCGCAATCCCTAACTCACAACCCCCACTGTCTCACCCTCCACGTCTGTGCATACCCCCCCCCCCCCCCCCCCCCCCCCCCCCCCCTTATGGCCTCCTGTCTATATATTCATTTTTATCTTTATACGTTTCCATTTAAAATTAGCCAAGTAACTGAGCTTAGGCCATAAGCCATAAGTTATTAATTAAAGCCCGCGATCTGACGTCCTCCTCTGTATGGATCCATGAATGAAGCAAGAAGCTCAGCGCGCAGCCCGTAGGCCTCTACTTTGTTTGGTGCCCTCCGTGGGCAAAAAGCACCGACCGGGGGCGAATATTTGACAGAGGTGTGGTTGTATGTGTCTGTACGGGCCCTGATAAAGGACATCTCCTGGCAAAAAGAATAGAATAAAGACAAAGAGAGCAGGGACGGGGAGAGAAAACAAAGTATGAATTAAAGAATATGGAAAGAATTTGCATTCAATTTACATTCTTTAAAATGTTTACATGCATCCATATTTAATGATGGCTGCAAACCTTGGCTGCTTGGAAAGAAATGTCACTGTGATGAGGTGTGTGCAGAGAAAACTACAAATTCATGTAAGAAAAACACAGCAAATCAATATTTTTAGGATCTGTGGAAGTGCTGGGCTGCAGCACAATGAGGGGTTAACAAATTTACTGCGAGCTTGAATGAGAATGAAGGGGTTATTAATGTGAGAGAAAGTCAATCATGGCTGCCACTGACAGGCAGGTTTCACGAGTTGGCACAAGGGCTGAATAAACAGCAGAGGTTCATAAATTAGCAGCAAATAGAGATCAGAGCAGGCGGCTGCAGGGAGCTGAAGAGTTAACAAAGACGGAGAATCGAATTTAGGACGGAAAACATTTCAATTGATGAGCTGTGAACAAAGATACAGAGGGCAATGAATGGATAGGGGAAAAAAAGGGGGGACGTGAGGACAGTGACAGGGTTAACATGGAGGGGTGTGTGTATGTGTGTATGTGTGTGTGTGTGTGTGTGTGTGTGTGTGTGTGTGTGAAGGAAGAGCCTTGCTAATGCTGTTAAAGCACAGCTTCCGCTTGTGCCGTAGGGCGAGTGTGGAGCCGCGCAAACAGGGGCGCAGGATCCACACAAGCTGGACACATCGAAGCCCACACACACACACCACAGGAAAGGAGCTCGGCCTAAGACAAACACTGCAAGACCAGACACACACACACACACACACACACACACACAGGCAAACACTGCCATCTCCTTATATGCCCCGAGTACACCAGGACATGTGCTGTGCTACACTTCCACCTCCGAGCGTGGAACACAATGAACGAAAATAGCCACAAAGTCAATGGAAGCCTCTGAAACGTCATAATACAGAAGATGCAAGTGAGAGCAGCGGTTTCACTGACGCTGTGTGAACAGGTCTCCATCTCGGCTGCAACAAATGGAACTTTCTTTTTCCAGAGAAAACAAACAGACGTCTAAACCCTAACAGTCTACACCAACAACGCAGCACCGCAACAATCTCCAAATATAAACTTCAAGCTTTATTTCCCAAGCCTGCACACAATGGCTGCTCTAATCTTCCTGAGAGAGGATAGACAAATAAACAAAACCAAACAGGTTCGCTGAGGGAGAATTAAGACCTCAACACCCTCTGCTCTTTTTCAGTGAATGCCACTACACACACACACGCACACACACATCCCTCTTCCTATGCTTACTTCCTCGACTGAAGTTACAGTAATAAAGTTTTTTAAACCCTACAGCGGTGCCAGTGAGCGACGGCGGGCAGCGATGAGAGACGGGAGGTTACGGAGGGCGAGAAAGGCAAAACAAAAGAAAGAGACGTGAAGCCACAAAAGAAGCGTCCGCGCCGAGTATTTTTAGTCCAAATGTTTCCAGTCACTTCCTACAAATGACTCTGATTACACTGATGAATGCAAGAAACAAGAGGGTTTGTTTCAAACTCTCTATTTTTACACATAATTAGATAATGAGATGAAGAGCAAAGCACAAGTTGTCTTTTCCAGTTTGGGTCAACAACTCAACCCAGAGAGAAGCTAAAGAAGTCATTCAGTGCTCTGCTCTGAATGAAAATCAAGCCACAGCTTACGTTTGTGACAGCTCTGCAGCATGTTTTACGCTTCTGTTGTCTAACACTAACACTGAAGAAATAACATGAACCCTGGGTAAGGTAGGTACCTGGGTATGTTTACCCTGCACCCATGAGTTAAAAAACACAATGGGTTGTTCAGATATAACAGCCCTTCCTTCACAAGGACTCTCATGGCTTCAACGACTTTTTCATTTTAGTCTGTTTATTGCATAGTTACACATTTTGTAACAGTATAAATGGATGACTATAGAAATCTGTGGAGAAGAGTTTGTTTTCTTTCTTTTTCCCCCTTACATGTGAGGGGCGGGGTTAGATGAGGCAGGTGTCCTGTGTTTTCTACCACAAAGGTTATGAATACTATCTTATAATAACGCTGGGTTATTGTCTGTTTAAAAAAAACTTACATGTAACTATTTGTTACTGATTTTTAATAGTACATTTGTCACTTACAGCTTTGACTGTCAACTTTTAAAACTCCAGCTTCTTGTCAAAATGAACACTTTATTTCAGTCATGTAAAAAAAAAACATGAACACTTGGTAAAAATGTACCCAAACGTACCTGTGTACATTTACCCAGCACCATGAGTAATAACAATAAAGACAATGTGCTGTTCAGATATGGCAACTCTTTCTTGACTACATCTCAGAGTAGAGCTCCTTATGACACCTCCATTTTTGTATTTTTCCGTTTTGTTTATTGTATAATTACACATTTTGTAGCGTTATAAATGGATGAAACCAGTGGAGAAGAGTACACCAATGGTTTGGCTTGGTTTCGTTCAGCGGGTTAAATCGTTTGTTGATGTTTTGTCTTTTTGAAAAATAGTTAATAAATAGTATTCTTATATTCATTTGGGGGTTATTTATGATTTGTGACTGTTGCAGCTCTTTTTAAACTCACGTCACTGTTTGTTACTGATTGGTAATAAGTTTCCACTTTTTTAGATTTGAATATCACTTTTAATGATTGAGTCACATTTCAGCCACTGAAACTAAAAACTGATCCTGATTGGGCCTAACTACTTTTACTCAGCAACCATGAGTACGCTCAAGACTGTCAGTTGTTCAGATATAGCAACATATATTTTTTTGACTACATCTCAGAGCAGAGGTGACGTTCATGACACCTCAACAACTTTTCCGATAAACATTTATTATAAAATTATAAATTTAGCATACATGTATCTGAATAAATGGACAAGCATAGAATCCTATGGAAAGAGTTTGGGTTTTTCTTTCTTTCCCCCCTTACATGTGAGGGGCGTTTTCAATGAGCTGGCTAATGTTCATCTGTCATGTCTTTTCTATACAAAGGTTATGAAAATATTTTAAAAATGGGCTGTTAAGTGTTTCTTACATTTCTTATTATTTATGGTTGTTGACTGTTGTAGTTCATTTTAAACTGACATGTCACCATTTGTTAGTGATTACAGTTTTAAATTTGTGACACTTGAAGGTGAAACTTCAGCTTCTTGTGTCTGACAGTGAGGCAGAATAACTACATTTCACTTTGGGTGAATAACACTGACACCATTAACCTAGTACTGTGTCAGTGCTGCAGGTATTTTCACCCAAACTGGGTCATTACATGTACGAATGCATCAGAGGACAGTTTAGAACTAAGTTGTTGCAAAACGGCATTTCACAACCGTCAGATGCAATCGTGTCCTCAGCATTAATACATTTACAACAACAATTAAACTGTTAGGATGACAAGGAAAACAGATAACAAGAGAAATATCAGGATATATTAGAGCATAATTAGCGTCTATCAGACCAAACCCGATCGCAGTGAAAAATAAAAGTGTGTGTGTGTCTGTGTGTGTGTGTGTGTGTGTGTGTGCTGGAAGGAGGGAGGGAAATGAATAAGGCCTTTTCTTACAGCAGAGCCCAGATCAGAGCTCCTAACTATGGGATTTGGTGCTGTTGCCTTTCTCCCCCGGGAGGGAGTAATTAGGTTAGGGAGGACAACTGCCGCATTGTTTTAACAGAGGAGGGATTGTGCAGGCCAAAGTCCCACCAGCAACATGCTTCCCTCACAACAAAAATGCCAAACGGATTCTGCGACGCTCGGACACACATCCACACACACACACACACACACACACGCATTGCACACACACACAGAGAGAGAAACTTTTTTTGGGGTTTCCTCTGTTAAAGTTTCGCACAGAGAGTAAAAACTGAGCTTTTTATGCAGAGGCTTTTTGGTACTGTGTGTATCCTATGAAATGTCAAATATAGTCCAACAGTGTCAGATATCCTCTCGTGTTGTTGCAGTTGTGGGATTCTGGCTCTTTGTGGGACTCGGTTCCCTTTAGTGTAACTGCGTCTACTCTCTCCTGTATCCAGAGGCTTGGCACCACGCACCGCTCCTAACTAGTATAATATGGTTATGATGCATTTGCATTCCTTCCAATCCCCTAGGAAATACAATACGCCTATATCGTCTGTTTTAATCACGGTCTGCTTCCAAGGAAAGTAAGAGGAGAATACAAACAGCCACAGCTATAAAGAGGCTTTCTCAAATATACTTCAAGTTCGTTTAAATACATCCTCTGCTGATTGATAGAGAGTAAATCAAACAAATCATGCTGCTCGAAAAAATAAAAGGACGTGGAGTGCTCCCCAGTCTACTGTATTTACAATACACAGACTATGGCCTCTTTCATTCCCGCCCATTTCCCTCTCTTCTTTCCCTCTTCTTCTTTTTCTCTTTGTGCTGAATTTCTTTCAACAATCTCTCTGAAGCGAAAAGAGAAAAAGAATTCTGCCGTCGTCTCACTCCTCTACATCTTTCTCAAGGCCTTCAGCTGCTTCACGTATTAAAAAAAAAAAACCCATAATATGCACCTCTGCATACCCGCCCACACCATCCCTATTCACTTCATCGTAAATCTCCACAGCCTGGCTGCAATATACAGTCAATTTGTGGTCCCCTTATGAGTGCTAACTCTAGTTTGGAAATGTTTCTATTCAGGTGTGCAGATGGAGAGGAAAAACAAGGCAGGGGGATTTCAAAAAAATCCAAAAAATAACATGATGAATAGAGTAAATGTGTGTGAATTGATATGTGACTCCAGCAGACAGGTCCATAAGGCCTACAGGAGTCTTTCTCCACCGCAGCTTGACACAGGTGGCCGAGATGATTGCGCCTTATTCCAGATGATGACCATAATGAGCCTGGTTTGAGTTTCACGTGGGGCTTTTTCTCGAGACGTTGACGTGCACGCCAAAGAGACTGACAGCGGCTCAGACAGGCGACCGCTCTCTGGGTGCCTCGGTGTCTCCGTAAGAACGGGAGCTGCACAAAAGAGGAGCGCCGAGCGCTGTTTCTCCGTCACAGTGGTTGCAGGCGATCACATCACGACAAGAGCTCCTGTAAGACTTGAACTCAGAGACGTCTTCATAACAGGAGAGCGGCGTGGAAGTTAATTTCTAAACTGTCACAAAGAGTGTTTGAGGAGCAGACACTGTCCCACTGCATGAACTCTGCAGGTAAAATTTAATCTGGCCCATCTGCATTTTATATTTTAGCAGTGACATGAAATCCTCATCCTGCACTGAATTTTCCACTCAAATATACAACTTTCCATGTAACGCATACTAATCCTGCAGCTATTTCTCTGAGCCTAAACAGAGCAGAAAGTTTATATCTGAATTCCCTTGCAGAGTACGGCACAGCTGTAGTCAGGATAGTAGTTACTGGCTGGCGGGGGCCAAAAGGAGAAGCCACAGAGTTGTGTTTGAGTCTAACCCTGAGCCCTGCTTGGCCTCTGTCTCTTCCACTCAACTCTACTGTACTCTGATCCTGGCTTTTTAGTTCAACAAGGGTCTATTTGACTATACTGTACTCTGCTTCACTGTCAAGGGGGTCTCAAACAGCCCCGGGCCTGCTGCACCAGCCAGCAAACACAAGTCACAAGAAGCATAGAGCGCGCACTCATACCCAACACATACACAGACACTTCCACACAAACAGAGTCAGTTAATAACACACAAACTCCCGCCCTCCAGCCCTGTTTGCTCACAGCTGCCAGGCCTCCTCAGAGTTCATCTGAGGTAAAGATATGTTATATTATGCAACCGAGTATAGATTTTCCACCCTTGGCCCCGTGCCAACTTCCTGCTCCAAAGAGCAAGATCTAGCGCTTTGTTCCCTGGGGTGACAGCTATTCCTTGCCGGACAGGGTGGCCGAATTAGATACACAGACAGAAACAGAGAGGAAAGGTAACAGGAAGAAATGAAAGGGAACACGAGCGAGCGTGCAAGTAAGCAGGCGCGCGAGAGAGGACGAAGAAAGGAAAGAAGAAAGGCAGCAAAGCTCGCAGCTCTGACGTCCTAACACTGCTGTGTCTTTCTTTGTCTCTAACTTCAAATCCTCCTTCCCCATCTAAACTCTGTCTTTTTCCCCGGCTCTTGAAATCAGGTCACAACTGTTTTCATTACTGTTTGACTTGCGGGTTCATAAGCCTCCAAGCGTCAACGTTCCTCCACCCACCCCCAAGACAGGAAAAGATTTTCCCTCCAACATTAACCCTATAAATGCCTATTAGGGCCAATCACAAGCTTTAAGCCATGTGTGTGAGAGAAAGAGAATAAAAGCAGATCTCCAGAGTCCATGCTTAGTTGAAGTCATGGATACAATCATAGCTGGGCTCATAATCTTATCTGCTAAAGAGCCAACGTGGATTATACTCCATGCGTGGTCACTGTTTTCATCTCCTGTGCTAGATCAGCACATCCAGGACTCTCTACTTGGAACTGTTTTGCCCGTGCTACAGCAGCATGAGGTAATGTAGCGTGATGATGAAAGAAAGCCTCGGGAAATTTGAGGTACAATCAACGAGCCAATCAATGCCTCTTTATCCCTCGTCCGCTTAAAGGAAAGCCAAAGAAGCGGTGAAAAGCTAATGAATGCTATAACATCATCGGATGGCGTCACCGCGTGATGTCATCCCCTGACAAATGAACAATCCCCAACATCACTGTCACTTCCTAATTAACTGCGGCCCAATTAAGTCTTTGTCCTTTGTGTCCAAATGATTGCGCCTCTCCAGGCTTCACCAGGTGTGCAGAGATGTTTATGTTGCCTGGTAATAAAAGGATGGATGGATGGTTGGAACATGGGAGGGGGCATAGATGAATTGTTGAGTGTGTTTTGCTGGCTTCCTGTATCAGTTATTCCCAACCAGGGGGATTCATGCCCCAGGAGGTACTTCTGCAGTTGCCAGGGGCAACATGAAAAAGATTGGAGAGTAGCTCAACTAATTAGAAAAAAACAAAAAAAACACAATATAATTTAAAGAGAAAAAAATCCAAGCAGTAACACCTGGACACAAAGTGTCATCATTTAAAGGGTGTGAACATTAGTTAGCAAGCTGAAATGGTTAAAGGTAATGACAGTAACAGTCAACTCAACAGTTATTAGTAACAACTGCATGAAAATAGTTAGCTGAAAGATTGGCTAATGGTGAAATAGTTAGCTGAAATTATTAGCTAAAGAGCTCAAACTGTTAGCTGAAGTACATGTCAAACTGTTGAAGGGTTAAGTTGCATATAATTAGCTCAAATTAAAAATAAAAAAATAATATAAAATATAATAAAAATAATATAAAAAATAATAGTTAGCTATTAGAATAGCTAGATTTAACACAAGAGTGTTGAGTAACAATTTAGATCTTATTAAAAATCTATTCAAATAAACAGTTGGAACACGTTAGGTGAGATCATTGAACACTGAGTTCATCTGACATGGCTGGGTTTTTTTTTTTAGCACGCACACACACACACACACACACACACACACACACACACACACACGGTACCAGTTATACTGGGTGTTTTTTTTAAGAATGCACACCTGTGCCTCATGTGATTAAGGACGTGCAGGTGTGTTATGCATGAGGCAGCGCAAAATATAGCTTGTGCACAGATAGCTTGGCTTACATTCCAACAGATGCATTGTAAAGTCTGAATGCACAGAGGGTTTGTTTCTGAATGGGTAGATCTATTGTGGCTGCAGCTTCTGTCTTATTCACATGTATGCATGCACCATATTTTTTTGGTTTGTTTCTGGCATAGTGAGTGCGTGTGTGAGAGACTGACTGAGATGGAAAGACAGCCTGGGGAAGCTTGTGAAGAGAAGGCTGCAGAGTGAAACGGTGCTCAGATTTCATCCAGATTAATCTGGAAGCTTTGTAATGAGGGGTCTACTGTATATATTTAGCCAGTGCAGTGAGATGTAGGTCAGACAGACAGGCAGGACAGGCCAAACAACATGCCCAGATTGCCCACACTGAAGTGACCTTGAGTGGGCTGTCAATGATCCGCAACAACAACTCTCTATCTATTCCTGTTGACCTGTGACAGACCGATATTACATGTTACTTGTTTTGCTCCATACGACCATACGTCCCTGTTTGTGGATCTTGGAAAGTCGATATCATACAGCTTGTCTTTACGGAAACGTTACTTGTTGATTAAGAAAGAAAGAACAGAGAATGAATTATTGTCAACGTTCTCTCCGTGTGTTGATACTGGCATTGGTTCAAATGTATTCAATGCAAGAACAAAGCACACTCAGACACATCTCTCAGTCTGTCTTCTGCAGCACTAGACGCTGAACAAAATTAACTAAACACTGCAAAATGTACCACAATTGTTCACTTTACAATCCGTAATGTGACTTTATTGACTGCAATCCTTTATAGCAATGACAGTTTTGTGCTACCGGCCTCACCCCTCGCAGCTTTGGGGTAAATAAATAACTGCTATTAATTTTGCAAGCACGTGACAGATAATATCAGATTAACACAGCTGAGCTGCTTGTATGAGTCTATTGTTCCATGTTTTTTTTTTCTTTAGTGTCTCTCATCGCTCGGTTTGAGCATGGACTGTATAAAACATGGACGTAGTTTCTGTGACGTCACCCACAGGTTTCTGAAGCTCGTGTGGTGGCTCTGGCTACCACTATCTTGCAAAGGCAAAGAGGTGGAGTGTGGGTGGGCCTGGTTGCTCAAACAAGCCACCTCTGATGACACCCACCTGTCAATCAAAGCGTCCACGCTCTTAATCCTGCATAACTTTAAGCCTTAATATAATGTGAACAGGTGAGGGAAATTAGCTATAGAGACCAAAACTGTTTTTTGTACCAGGCTGTAAACATGTTTATTTCTGCTGTGAAGTTGGACATTTGGACATGGGGACTTATGGAGACTGACTCACTTCTGGAGCCAGCCTCAAGTGGACATTCAAGGAATTGCAGTTTTTGGCACTTCCACACTGGCTTCACTTCACAGACACAGAGGTTGTCGCTTTGATGTAAGGTGCATACGTACCAGCAGGATTTTGTGACATCACAATGAACCTAGGAGCCAATCATTGCTCGGTGAAGGAGGAGGGACTTGATGCTGTTTTATGTTTTTTTTTACATGGCTACTGAACTTTTAGTGAAAAAGACATATCCGGTGTGACTGTTTTCATCCAAATCATTGTCTTCAGACAACTGTGGCTCTTCACAGACAGACTCATCAATCCAAAATGATATGCCACTTTACATTTCAAAGCTTTTTCGCCCTCGAAGCCTGCTCCAGTGTAATCCAAGCGTGACGGAAATGGTGCCTTAACAAATCACAGACACTCTCGCAGATATAAGATCTATTCAAAACAAACTGAAGCCCAGAAGGAGGAGGAAGAAATATGTGTATGCTTCATGGTGTATCAGTATAAACCTAAGGCGCCACGCCCTCTTTCTCATATACAAACGCTGTAGATTTCTCCCACTCTGCCTCATTCTTTCACACACACACACACGCACACACACACCACTTGTGTGTCACCACAAACACCTTCTCCTCAGATTGGTTGTTACAATGTTCCAAATATCTGCATAATGGCAGCACTGTTATTTAGATTTATGACTCAAAATTCAGAGGAAAGAACACGCTGTACTAACTCTGACAAAGCTCTCAAATATTCACCATGTAGTTCTGTTTTGCCCTCATGGTTCGGTCGGGTAAAGGCACACTTTGTCTTGGTGGTTTCTAAATTGAGACAGCCCTCCTCCTTCATACACACTACACTCTACCCCCACCACCACCACCACCCCCAGCCCTCTTCCCTTTCTCTGCTCTCATATTGTACACTAAGTATTTTGTGTTCCTCTGTATATTCTAGCTCAATTATGTAATTTAGCACCCGTGTGTGTGTGTGTGTGTGTGTGTGTGTGTTTGTGTGTGCGTGTTCAGTAGCCATGGCAACAGCACAACATATCAGCGACCACAGAACCGCGCTGGGGCCACTGGCACTGCCAGCGTTGTGCCAAAGACTAATCCATGCCAGAGGTGACATGAGTGAAGGAAAAGTGAGGCGGGTGGAGACAACATGACACACACATGCTAAATCACACACACACACACACACACACACACACACACACACACACACACCAGCACACCATTACTCTCTCCTCTCTCCTCTCACTCCTCGCCTTCCTTTTAAAACACAAGCGCACACACTGGATATCCTCCCATTCTTCTTGGCTGGAGCCTCCCATGGCAGTAGCAGTAGGAATCCATTCTCCACGGATGCTGGGACAGCTGTGCTGATACTGAATGAGACACAGTTGGTTTGTGCCTCTCTCTGCATGCAGCGCGAGATAAAAACTACATGCTACTTAATTCAAATCTATATCCACCGCTGCCAAAAAGGAGCCCGGCTCATCTCGTCTTTGTCTTCGCCACCAAAGAGAGCTCTGAATTTTTTTGTGAGACCAAAAAACGTAAAATCGTTCCTGCTGACGCACGGTGGCCCCCCTCGGCCACCAGCTGATAATGAAAGCAGAAAATGTATATCAATCGTCATAGAAACCTTCACAACCCCCTCTGTTGTATGCTTAGGATGAATCATCTATGATACTGGAGCTGCAACGATAACAAAAAGCGAACATCTGAGGCTGGTTTTAGGCCGGTGACCTTTGTTGGCAGCGAAGGAAGGAGGACACAAACACAGAAAAAATGCCACCTCAGATGAGCCAAGAGTGCAACGTGTAAAACATTTAAGATCTTTTAATGATGCTGGTTGTTCCAGTGGATTGGCCTGTAACCGGCTGCGTGGCGTGAATGAATAAGTAAAAAGGAACACGGTGTCCCAGGCAAAGCGTCTGGCATTATGACCTCCTGGTGTCCCGTGATGAACGGGGGAAAGGATCCGGCGCTGCCTGCGCAGCACAAAACAGCAGCGCGGCCAATCAGGGGACTCCGATTTCAAACCCTTCTACTCCCAGCCTGTCTTCCCCTCTTACACGTGTGCACACACAACTCAGTTACAAGCGAGCACAATAGATCAGCCCTACCTGTCAATCAAATGCACTATGAGTTCATTCTTCTGTCTGCCGGCCAAAAAGCAGAGTGCTTTACTGGCTGCCGGGGTCACGAGAACCTAAATTAAACTTCTCCTTGCTGGCATTGCTGCAGCTGAGTATATAGAATTAAGACAAATGTTTAAGTTTGTATGCAACTGAAGCAGAACCAGCAGTGATACTTAAAGTTAGGCCTATCTGAGAGCAGCTTTTAACTCCTCACAATGTGACTTTGGTGCCTGCTTTTTAGAAAAAGAATAAAGGTGAGACGCAGTCGCCTGGAAACTGGCATCCGGGCTAATCCAGCGCTAACCACGAAGAACACCTCAACCAGAGGTTTGAGCTGTGCGTTTTGCATGTACGGTGCATGCGCACGCATGTCGGCGTGTCTTTAATTCTGAAAAAAATCCAACGTTTTTCTGTTTATTCAGACTGCGGTTCCATCAGATTTTAATCGTCCGAACAGCTGTTCCAACTCATTTTGCAGGCCTTGGGAAGAGACAGAGAGGGGGAGGGAGAGGGAGAGGAAGGGGTAAGGGCCACCTCACCAAATATGTGTGAATTTAAAATTAAATGCTTGAAAGTCCTGACACTGATTACACTCATTTAATCACATGCTTCCCCTCCTCTCCTCTCTCTTTATATACCGCTTTGATATTTTCAGTGAAAACAGCTCTCTGATAAGGAGGACGAGGACTCTGCTGGTGACGTAAGAAAAACATAATCCATCCTCATATAGAGCCGAGAAACAAAGTCTGGGAGGAGGACGGAGCCATGCGTCATGTGACCCGAAACACTGAGGTGACTTTAAACTAAAAAAAAGAAAAACAGAACCCCAGAACAGGATGGGTCCACACTGTTCGTCAGGGAGGTCGGGAAAAATGACCTGCCCGATAATTAGCCTGCACTGAGGCTGATGGGAAGCTGAGGCCTGAAGGGGAAAAGTTCAGCGCCAGTTCTGGTCTTAAATTGATTTAAATTATAATTTAACTGACTTTTTCAAATGTAGGCTGATGTTTTATATGGAAGCCCTTAGCGGTCAAACATTCCTATATTTTATTTCCTCTGATTTCTCATTAATTTCATCTGTTTTCTTGAGATCTTGAGTTATTTATGTCATTATCTCGAAATAACAAATGTTGTTATCCCGAGATGACGGGACACATTTTTTCGTGAGATCTCGAGATAACAAGACTGTGTTTTCCCTGAGATAACAACAAAATTAATATGAGAGCTAAAGATAATGAATCAAACAGGATCACCTGAGATTTCCATCACGCAGGTCACGCCGTGCTGATGATGATTCATATACTTTTTCTCCTTTTGACATTGTAACACTGACTGACGTTTCTGGCATTGATACAATATACTATCCTTTTGTTTTCTCGATATCTCGTATTAGTTATTCTGATATCTCGAGAAAAAAATTATTCCATTATTTCAGGATAACAACATTTTTTATTTGGAGATAATGACCTAAATAACTTGATGAAATGAAATGAACTCATTATCATGGAAAAAAAAGAATAAATAAAATGTACCAATGCATGACTGCTTAGGGCTTCTGTATTTATTTATTTTTAATTATTTAATTTTTTTGGTCAGGACGGTAATATTTGTGACGTCATTCACTGCTGCACCAAAAAGTACGATCTGATATTTGTTGTGCAATCATTTGATTTTTTTTCTATTTTTTAAGATTTTGCAGTGTGACTGCAACAAAAAAAAGAAAGAAAGAAAGAAAGAAAGAAAGAAAGAAAGAAAGAAAGGAGAACAAGTGTGTCCGGTGAGACCAGACTGCAAAAACACACACAAAGAGAAAAATGCAACTTTTCATGGTGTGTGTGTGTGTGTGTGTGTGTGTGTGTGTGTAATAAGAATAATAATTTGTTCTTTTCTCTCTCGTGCACGGGCCTCAGAATATTTCCAGGTGCAGGTCAGCGTGCAGCGGCCCTGCACGAGCACCACAAAATATAAAAAATAAATAAATAAATAAACATTACGTCAGGGTGGAATATATGAAAACACACACACACCTAATGCGGAATAAATAGGGACTAAATAGGACTTACCACTAAGGCATTGTTTAGAAGGTGAGTAGGGTAATACTTTAGTGTTGAGAGGGTGTTAAGAGGCGAGGAGAGCAGGGGTCAGCGTCCAGGCGGGCAGAGGGGAGGGAGGGAGGGGGGAGGGAGGGAAGGAATAAGTTAAAATGTCGCACCAGTGAAAACAGTGTGAGATGACAACATTACGAGCTGCAGAATGCTACCAAGAGAACACATTGAAAAATGCAATGAGGAGGTGCTGCGTCACTGCGGCCTGCAGCGAGCGCAGAGAAAATGATGATATCACCGAGTGGAAATCATGAGAGGAGATCAAATCAAAGAGAAATAAAGCCAATGACGTCCGTGTGAGTGATCGGCGTCATGTTTTTGAAATGGATGCATGAGAAATGAAAAAACATGAGGCGCTGCAGAGAGTTCCAGCTTCTCCTCACAGACCTGAGATCTGTGTCTGACTCTCAAAATGTCGGAATATGGATGTGAGTTATAAAGTTAGATCAACATGAACAACACACTTACAACACAAACACAACACACTCGCACACACACACTTCTCTCAAGGCTCTGCCCGTAATTTACTTCCATTACGCACCGTGCATCTCATCCCAGCACGCTACTCTCTCTCTCTCTCTCTCTCTCTCTCTCTTTCTCTCTCTCTCTCACTCTCACTCTCTCTTCAGCAAGGCTTTTATCACAGTTAATAATTCATTTGATTGTTTACAATTGTTGCCATATCTGAGGTCCAAGCTCGAATTTTTAATTATTAACAGCAATTAAATAAACAAAATGTGCCTTTCCATCTGCAGACGGAGCTGCAAGGGAATGCTGAGTGTGTGTGTGTGTGTGTGTGAGAGAGAGAGAGAAACTGTGTGTGTGAGTGTGTGTGTGTGTGTGGAAAGAGCGAGGGCTGCTGGTGCTGTTTGTACCGAGAAGGAAGTTGTTTCTTCCTCAACACACACATACACACACACACACACACACACACACACACATATGAATTTTTAATTTTTATGATAAATAACACAGTGTGTGTGTGTGTGTGTGTGTGTGTGTGTGTGTGTTGGGGGGGGGCTTTTCCCTGTGCTGTACACGCGCCTCTATCGTCCTCCTGCCCAGCCAATGACACACTGCAAGTTAGCATTATGTGCAACATGTGCACTGCATTACACTGCATGAGCTTCTGTTGCCAATTAGTGTTGATTAAGGGCAATTTATGTAGCTAAATAAAAGCTTCTTTTTGTGCAAAGATTATCAGCTGAGAAAGAATTCTGATCAATTGCAGATAAAGTCATCAGCTGCAGAAAGGCCTGCTGGGTAAATACAGGCAGAAGAAGTCAGGGCCAAGAGCCGATTTTTAAAAACAGAAATATATCTACAAGGAAATATCCAATTGTAATCTACAGGTGATATGTGTGGTGCTTGTAGTCAGGATTGAATAATCTGTCTATTATCAGTCTAAAGTCGGCCTCTAACAGCCTCCACAATAAAGAGAAGAATTACAGCAAAATAATAATTCAAAATAAAACCGCTTTGGCTCTCCTGGTGTCAGCGACAGGACAACATCATGGTCCGAGCTGCTCGTGTTATGAAATAAAAACCAGACCCCCACCCCCTCCTCCTCCTCCTCCTCCCTCCCTTCTTCGTCCTCTCAGCCTCTGGTAGCAGTCCTCAGATGATGAGGAGGAAAAGTCTTTTAATAAAACCACTGTAAAAATCAGGAATGAATTACACATCAAACGCGCCCTGGCAGTCCACTGTCAGACGAAGCCAATGAGGGATAAACAAGTCTGCTCTCTAAGAGGACAACCCTGAAGACTTGCAGCAGCTGTGGCTGTAACATGGGCACGCTCGCTGCCACCGGCTGGCCTCAAAATGAAGGAAATACCCTCAAAAACCCTAAAGAGCTGGAAACGAGGCTTTTTGGAAATATTAGCAACATATTACTATTTTATTTGCTGGTGTAAGGACAGTGTTCCATGCTTTATATATTTTATATAAATAAGTCTGTGTGTAAAAAAAATCTTTTGCACGGCTGAGGCGCAAAAAAGCTGAGCGAAAAAGTTGTGTGAGCAGCTTCAGATTATTTCTGTTCTCCCTCTATTTATGTTGCAAAAGATGTTTTTAATCTGAGATGAATATTTAAAAGAATGGAGGATTTTCATGTGATGAAAACAGTTTAAATTCCACTGCAAATCAAAACTGCTCATGAGGCAACTTTTATTACAGACGCCTCACACCTGAAGAGACTTATTTCACCAGACTCAAAAATAAATGACGTAAAAAGTTAATAGAGCTGCTCACTGATCACTTTGGGAAATTTACTGACACTTCACTGTTTCCTTGACAACAGCAGCAACAATATAAAAATAAAAACTCCAAAAAAAAAAAAAATCAGCGCTTTGTCTTTTTTTTAGGATAAAGTTTGAATGAGGTGTAGCTCATCCTGCACCAGGATGTTTGAGGATGAAATATGATATTAAAATGTTTATGACATTTATGCCTCAGAGGTTTCTCTCACAGCTGTCTACACTCAGGCCATGAACTAACAGAAAGACAGGAGCATGAAGAGCCATGAAGAGATTAAATATAAATAAATGACAAACAGAGAAAATCAATGGGAACCTGCAGCTACACACGTGTTGCATTCGAGTGTAAAAAAAAAAAAAAAAATCCAGAAAAGATGCAGAACCTCTGCTATTCCTCACAGTATATAGCACGCACACACACACACACACACACACACACACCAGCTCTCTCCCGGTTCTCCCGGTCTCAGTTCCACATACAGCAGCCCCTAAAGGCGGCGGTGCAATTCCTCTCACCGGCCAAAAACTCTTACGAGCCTCGACACTCGGAGGGGAAAAAAAATTCTTCCAGCATTGGTCTTAAAAGCTCCGGTCCACACAGCCTGTCTGTCCCTGCGCTCTGCTTTCCCCTCCTCCTGCACGGCTTCCCCTCCTTCTTCTTCTTCTACTTCTTCTTTTTTTCCCCCCCTTTTTTTTTTTTTTTTTTTTTTTAAATATGAAATACATTTCGGGAGAAGCGCCATTTTCTCTCCAAAACCATGTGCGATGGAAGCGCGCAACAAAGTTTCCAGCGGCACAAACGCGCTCCGAGGCGGGACGAGCGTCGGAGAGTTGGGAGGATGAAGTTTGAGAGTGAGTCAAGAGAGAAGAAAGACGCTCCAACGCGACAAACAAACATGTCAAATTAACACACAGCACAGACACAAGCGGCGCAATAAAAAAAAAAAAGAAAAGAAAAAAAGGAAAACACACAAAAACACACCCGGCGTGCCCACACTACAGCGACCCACACAATGTAAGAGAAAAGACAGTTTACCTGTGTCAAGCAGTACGGGGAGTACATGGTTATTTTTAGAAAGGAGGATTGGAGAGCTTATTTAAGTTGGATGGAAGCTCGGTATAGTGCTGCATTGCAATCGCTCGCCGTCCTGTTTCTCTCACTCCATGCTGCTGCAGCTTACAGTAACCCCGCCTTGAAAGTGAAAGCTTGCACGAACTTTCAGGGAAAAAACTTTGCCTCCCTCCCCTCTCCTCCTGCGCCGCTTCAGCGCTCTCCTCTCTGCAGCCGAGTCCCCCTTAAAAAAGGCGGTTAATTCCCCTCTTTTTAATCGCTCATGTCTGCGCACATTCATCGAGGTGTCACAACTTTTTTTTTTTGGACTTTTTTTTTCCAGAATAACATGAATCTTTCTTTACATGAAGCTCCCGCGCGACTCTCTGACGCGCTATAGGCGAAACGCGCGCGCCTTTACGTCCGTAATGTCACACTTTGGTTGCGTTCACTGACCCGTCCATTTCCAATACTTATGGAATTCGAAACAATAATCAAGCAAGCGGAGGAAGGCGCCCGGCGCCAGTTGCGTTCAATGTAGATGACGTTTTTGACTTGAAGGAGACACGTAAACGCATCACCAGATGAGATGATGGTGTAACAGCTGCGGGGGGAAAGAAAAAGAAGAAGTTTGTGTATTTAGTGAGAGCTGCAACGTTTTCTGGATGATGTTGCAACACGCAGCAACGTGATTTGACAATCATGCTTCATGTATAGGTCATGCATAATCATGTACATACTAATGTTTGTATTTTATCAGCTCGGCTCCTTCCTGATGTGACGAGTCCAGCTCCTGAGTCACATCTAAAAGTTTGCCCAGGCTTACAGAGCTCAGTTCATCTGCAGGCGTTTGAATCGACGCCTTATCTCATCAGGGCTGTTAAGGTTAAGACTATTTATTTACTGAACCATATTTGACCCAGTCTGGAACCCACAACTGTAGTTTAAAAAAACCAAGTGAAGTGAGGCCAAGCCAAACAGTCAACTGCAGCGTTCACGACCGAGCAGAAAGGCAGCAAACACTGAGGACAGACGGATAATCACAGCCTCTGAGCGCCGTCTAAATACTCAATTGTGCTAAATTGGGGCAGAAACTCTTGTCACACACGCAAACGGTAGTGAGTGATACACATATCACATAAAATAAAAGCCTCTTGGAGCGCGTCCTCGGGTGCGGTGCAGTGGGAATTCGGGTGGGATTGAAGTCATTGTAAAGAAGCTGAAAGTTCGGGTCCTGACACTGGAGTCCCACAGATTTACGAGGCCTACTGCTTGTGCATGTCTACCGCAAGCCTCTGCAGGGCGAAACAAAGAGATCTGGGGGCTCTGTGTGGCCAATTAAGTGCGCACGGCCTGGATACGCGAGCCAGAGACGCGAGGGAGGGAGGGAGGGAGAGGAGAAAGTGTGCGGTCAGGAGTGTATGTGCGCCACTAAAGCGTAACCTCCTGTCCTCAGCGACGCGCAGGGTTAGAACACCAGCATTCCTTTGTGTGTGAATATGATACACACACTCAGACACACCCTATAACACACACACACATGCACACACACACACACCTTGTGATGCGCCTTCGGGCAGGTGTATTAAATCTACTTCTGATGGATATTCTCTGCGGAGGAGTCATTAAAAGCACCACAAGTGCAAAAGGTTACAGGAGCGGTTAGTCAGGGATACCCCCCCTCCCTCCTTTATAGAGTCGACTTGCATGCAACACACGCAAAACACTCCTCTGCCGTGGCTCCCTAAATGAGCCACACATTTAGTGGTCTGTGTGAGTAAATCTCTCATTAAGTAACACATGGTAGAGCCATATGCTATGGTTGGTGGCTCCGCTGCGGCTCTGCTTTTTTTCACACGCTTCGAATATACATATTTACCACTGCTCCAGAGTGGAATGACTCCAGCCATCAGCTCCGGAGCTGCTGTGCAAGTTTCATTAAAACTAAATAATAAACGATCAGAGAGAAAAATGATGTGGAATTTATTCCCGCGTGGACTACTTCAGGCTGTGAAAAAAAGAGAACAGGTTGTTGGAGGTTGATATGAACCGCAGAATTTGCCTGAAACGATCACAACAAGCGATGATAGCACACCTGGCTGTGTGTCTGCGCGTGTCTGCGTGTGTGTGCGTGTGTGCGTGTTAAAGGAGACCGAGCGCATGGCCGATAAGCAAAAGTGTGGTCGTGTCTGTTTGACTGAGCAGATGTCAGATGCAGCGCACAGTTTACTTACAGTGAATAAATCACACGGGGTCAGTGCAGAGTCATCTCCACACGTGACCTCGGTCCGGAAAGTCTCATGGGCTTAAATTTCCCAGAATAAATCTATTATTTTCAAATATTTCCTGGTATAATTTCATCTGTTCTGTTAAATATTTTGAACTATTGTAATTATTAGACTCCCTGCTTTCATTTTTATATTAACTTCAGTGTCTCTTTCTACTTTTTGAAACCTGTCGCCCACATGTGTTAATATATATGTTGTAGGCATATATATATATGTGTGTGTGTGTGTGTGTGTGTGTGTGTGTGTAATATATATATGTGTGTAATATATATATGTGTGTGTGTAATATACCTGCTACATAAATTATTGTTATTTCAGCATCCTTTGCTTGAATTTCCTTTAAGATAAATAAAATCTCTATCTATCTATCCATAGCTTATTTCTTATTCTGTCTACATATGTTATTGTTGTTTAAATACATAGATATATACATGTGTACATAGTAGTTGTAGCTGTTTTATATCTGTGTATGTACATTGAGAGCAACTGAGGTCAAATGCCTCGTACGTGTCCACACAGCTGACCAATAAAAAAAAAGTCTGTTTGAATTTGGAGGAAGTTCCACATATTTGTTTTTACATCTGAAGAGCTCACTGATGTTAATGTATGTATAGTGCAAAGTGTTTCTGGCCTCATCTGATTGGTGGGTTCTCCCTGGTGAGAACCTATAGTTTATATATATATATTATATCGATATATAGATATATATACACAGATTTAGACCCCTATACCTACACATACACACACGGACTGTCTGTCTATATATAACTTTGGCAGATGAGGCTCTGAGGACCAAAAACGTCGCCAATAATATGAGAAGAAGTGATGGACAGAGTGTGTGATCCCTTCTTCTCTCTATTTTGAGTATTTTTCCAAAATCACGCTTCATTTTTTCTTTTGGTTTTGGAGCAGTAACATGTCTTGTTTCGACATACACACACACACACACTTGTTTCTATGAAGCCCTGGAAACAAGTCGATTTCTGCAGGAGATTGAAAGTCTCATTTTTGTTTCTTGTTTTAGGATTGAAAATAACTTCAAAGGTGAGATGGAGACTTCTTTT
Source organism: Larimichthys crocea (assembly GCF_000972845.2). NCBI lineage: Eukaryota > Metazoa > Chordata > Actinopteri > Sciaenidae > Larimichthys > Larimichthys crocea. Next base: position 12,579,176 of record NC_040022.1, read on the forward strand.
CTGTGACACACTCTTTAAATCCTGTTCACAACTCAGGCCCTAATCGACACTACTTGTCAACATCTTTATCTTTACTTCTAAAATTCAGATCTCCATTCAGTTTAACTTTACTAAAACAAGAACCCCTCACACACACACACACACACACACACACACACACACGTTCACAAAGAAAGAAAGAAAGAAAGAAAGAAAGAAAGAAAGAAAGAAAGGGGACCATGATGTACTTTCTACAAGACTGGAGCACCCCAGCAGCAGACCTCCTGGTGAGAAGTTGGAGGTGGACACCCTCCTGTGGATGTTCTTGAACTCGCTGGCCCCTGGAATCCAATACAGCTCCTCCACCACCGTCGCTCCTCCCCCTCCCCATCCTCTCTCCTCTTAGCAGCGCGAGCTACTCAATTACAGCCATAATGGTTCATTTCTGTACCCCGAGACACACGATACACTGTAGCAACCCAGATTCTCTGGGAGACTTGGCGTTAAAGTCTTAACTCTGGGAAACAAAAGACTGTAGCCTAGAAAACCGGCTCCCACCTCATTAACAATCACATTTTCAGTCATCCACACATGAGCCCCCACCCATTCACCCTCCCCCCTCCATCCCCACTCCTCTGTTTTTATTACCATTTTATATCACGTCGATCGTTGTAAATCCACCGCCTTCGTTCTCGGGGTGGATTTTTTTCCCTTTCTTTTTTAGAAAAGCTGCTCACTTTCTTTAAACTCTCTATCCCGTCTTGGTTTTTATACAACTAGGCATGCTGCACATTATCGTCATCATTTTCACTCCCATGAGGAGAGGGCGCTTCGGTGGAATTGCGAAGCCCCCCCCACCCCTTTTTTTCTTAAATGTGCGTGTGGAAATAATGATTGTAATGGTTTGCAGCTGAGTAGAGGGAGCTGTGAATGACATTATGATTGCGGTGCAATTACCAAGAGCATGAAAACAGACTGTCAGTCAGAGTAATGAGTAATGACTCAAATAACACATTTAACACATGAAATAATAAAAATAATAATAATAATAATAGATGCATACCCTGTATGAATCTGATACTACAAAGCATTCAGGCATCCCAGGACCTCTGGAGGGTTCTTCATTCAACAGAAAGGTTTCGGTTGCCTGAAATGTAACACAACAGTCATTTATTGATTAGTTGACACTGTCTTTATGATCATCAAACACACACAGAAAGCTGCAAACACACTCTGGATGTGAGAATCCTCCTCATATTGCCTCCTCCTTCTCATATCCACCTATTTATTAATCGTCCTCAAGTCCCACCACCGTGATAACTACTTGCTTTCATCTTTACGTTCCTCTCACACACACAGAGTTCATGTGTGTGTGTGTGTGTGTGTGTGTGCGTGTGTGTGTGCCGCCTGCCTGAACCCATATGCTGTGCAGGCCTGAGCCCCGGCCCTGCCAGTCACCACCACTTCAATGGGGAGCAAAGTGTTTAGCTGCCATGCGGCACACAATGCTCCGACACAATGGCATTTCCTGTCCCTGCTTGTTTCACCTGCACGGTCACTGTTCTGTTAGAGGCACACTGATTCAGCACAAATCATTCACACACACACACACACACACACGCACACACTCATATGCACAGTCACACATATAACACATTGAGCATGGACTCGCACATCCATACGTCTGCCCACATAAACATTTGCAAACACGAGGCCCTTTGGCTGCGACGGCGGCCTACATTCACAGAGAGATGCAGCTAAAGTATTTATTCTAAGTGTTTGTTTCTATTCAGCGCGGTTCATTTGTATGCTGTGGGACGTGCCAGCAGAGACTTGGGCTCTGAATGAGCATCCATTGCAGTTCTGCTGTCAATTGAGGCAGCCCGGGCCAGACAACATGGATGGGAGGGAACCACAGACTGAGGATCTGGATCAGGGATGGGAGTTCTGGCTGGTTAGCTAGCCCGTGGCTATTACTTTTAAGTCCAAACTGGTACAAATTGGTTTTCGCCAGGCTGAATTTGAATGTCTGTTTTAGAAATCTGCTAAACCTGTTAGGCGAGGGCTAAAAATGGCGAGGCTCGTGAAAATAGCTGCATGAGTTAAGGGGGGAAGGAAGTTTTGCCTCACAATGAGAGCAGCTTTAAGTTTAGTCGCTGGATGGAGCAGGAGAGGGGAAATAATCCTGTTTTCCAGAACTTTACGTTCTCATATCTCAACATACCGTAAGCTGTAACAAACACAGATCCAAAACAGGAACAAACATTGCTCGTAGCCAGTAACAAAATGTAAAGTTATACTATTTAAACTGGCATCTGAGGTAAACAATTTTTTAGGGAATTCAAACAGACATTAGGTTACTTAAGCATTTACATCTGCACACAAATACACACACGCACACGGTGACACGGGATTGCACTTGAACAAATACATGCGCAGACACATGCATAAACACAGGCGCTATAATAAGTCCCAGACTTGGGCTAACCAAGCTGCGGCTGGAGACACAGGCTATTCATATCCTCCAGAATGAGAGGTTACAGCCTGAGTCTTTTCCCTTTCCCTTTTTACTGTAACACAGGAAGGGCATCTGTGTGTGTGATCGCTGTGGCAAGAGGTCCAAGCAGGCGATTCATTAACATAAGATTAACATTGGGTTTTTGTTTAGAGCAGCCTCCCTCGCTCTACAATACGTCCAGCGAAGGCCACATGAAGCGTTCGCTTGGTTAAACAAAAGTCGGAATTCAAGTCATCCAAGCGACTAAGAAAACACTACTCGTGGCGTTCGGCCTCAGCATCCAACCTCTGGCCTGTCATCATTAATATGTGGGGAAACACTGGAGGAAAACCATTTGAAACCATTTGTCCCACTAAATGGTGCCCTTGTCAAGCTCCCTGGGCTTTCTGTTAAGCTCTTAAACTGCCCGGACCAGCTGAAGGATATATTTTACCCTGTTGATAATCACAGAGGAGCATGGCGCGTACACAAGTCATGCTTGCTAGTCCTTGTTGCCTCTTTCTGACAGTTTGTAGTCATTTTAAAGTTTGCGCCGCAGACAAGCTGAAGGTGAATAAACATTAATAAATCAATCTAGCTGTCATATCTTTCCACCTCATGGAGGGTCATCGTTTGTTTCAGACTGATTGTTTGATGTAGCTCCCTGCAGCACTGGCCCCCTTTTCCTTCTTTTTTTTTTTTTTAAATGGAGCATGGTATCAATTATATATATGTGTTTTTCTATATATACGCAGCATATGCCTGATCCATATGGGCAGCCTAGAGCTAGAATCGACGCAGAGCCTTGTGTAATTAACACTTAAAAAGCTGGAGAAATTATTTGATGTCTGGGACTTCTTTCAGCGACCGAGTGTAATACCACACTGAAACGGTTGTCAGATTTTATCAATGGAGAGCACAGAGAATGTCTTGATGACTGCAAACAATCAGAAGGTGGCCAAAGAAACAGGAGGGAACGCTGGTGGTCAGTGTCACAGTTCAGGCCTCCGTGTTTTGTCTGTATGACGTATTAAAGAGATAAAAGAACAATTTGGGAAACCGGCCTTTGTGCTTTTCTTTCTGTGAGTAAGCTGATCGGACTGATATGAATCTCGTGTACAAAGTAGCTCCATTTGTGACCTCAGAACTCTGTACGTTACTCTGTGTAACAGTCGCGCAGTGTTGCCGACACAAGCCTAAGGGGAAAAATCAAATGCTTGTTTTTTCACCTGTTATTCGGCCGGGGAAGCGGCTACAATCAATATTTTTATATGAACAATGGATCAAATGACAATGTGTAATGTGAAAGGGGTCGTTTGTAGCGATGAACCCACAGAGAGTTATCCTCTGAATTCGCAGTTCCGCTCAGCTTTAGAGGTTCACAGCATCTTTCAGTTCATTGTTTTATTTTCACGGCCCACAACTTCACTGTTTTGGTTCACCCTCGCACCTCTTATCATGTTTCCGTCTGCGTTGAGCAGCTGTTTGCAGCAGAAAAGGACCAACAAACTGAACATATCGGCCCGGCTTTAAAAACGACACAGAGTTAGTGACTAGGTGGTGAATATAGTAAAGCCTTTGGCAGCTTAAGAGCCAAACATTTCCCTCAGCAGTTTGTGGAGACAACACACAGCTTAAAAGGACAGTAACCTCTAAATTCCACCAGGCACGGCTCGGTGACATCGAGGCCATGATGCCGTTTTATCCCATTCTCCTTGTGGTTTCATATCCGACCAGGAGCGTTTCAATAGCAGAGCAGTTTGCTCAGATTTTGTCATTTTTCTCCCGTTTATGTGCCTCTAAAATGGATATGCTATATAGTTAAACTGTGTCCCTTGCATCTGCACAGCGTGTTTTATTCTCTGTGTCAAACTTCCGTCCGGCTCGATCTGCTCCATGCTGCTTGATGATGCATTCATCTAAAATCAGAAGCAGCCGTGGATTCTCCACGGAGCGCAGCGGAGGAACGCCTCTGCAACGCTCCTGGTGGAATCACAATCATTGTTTACAACAGGCACACAGCTGGAAGGCATTGCAGTCATGCCCGGCGGAGTTCAGACATCCATATTGAACTTAACAGAAACATGACCTCCAGGGAATGCTAATGTTGCTCTGTCTGCTGGATATGCAAATTAGCAACTGCGTGCTAACACGTTAGCTGCATCGACCTAAACTGTGATCATATGTCAGTTTTGTGTTTACAGCTGGTTTCCTCTGCCTCTGAGAGGTCGAAGAAATCAGTTATTTCAGGTTTGAAGACGCTGCTTGATAACAGGTCAGAGTTTCAGCAATGTGTCTCATCCTGCACTCCTTCTAATGGCCAGCAGGGGGCAGCTCCACTGGCTGTCCCGATATGGTCAGACAGTATGGAGTCTATCTCCAGTCAATTATTTTATGTCCGATGATTAGAGTGACATAAAACATAAAGCAGAGTATGCCTATCACTCATATCAAACCTGACAGAGACGTGACTTCCAGGAAATATTAAAGTTCTCTGTGTGTAAATTATAGCAAATGTTAGGAAACATGTTAGCCATATCAAGTCATTCTCCATAAGGCTGTGCAGTGCAACACCCCAGGCTCATGAAGCCCAGATCAAATTTGAGTCAAGTTTCTGTTACTGCACTGAGTATTTTTCACTTCAAATGTTTTCAGATCTGAGTATGTTTGTGACCATTTTTTCCTGCATAATGCCAAACTCAAGGCCTCAAAAAGGTTGTCCATAAATCAATGGGGGATGTCACAGTGGGTTTACACTCGGTCCAAAGGCAAAAAATACAACTTCGAACACCTCTGAAGCTGTCTGACAGACTCATTTAGTTTTGTATTAAACCTGTACATGGACAATAAAGTCAGTGTCAGGGCAATTCTGAGATTTCTTTCAAAACACAATAAATATGTTGGAAAATAGTTGTTGAAAACACGTGAAAAAACTTTGAACGATATATTACTGAAATGAGGTTCAAACAGTTTTTCACCAGTTTTCAGTCCAGGATTTTGTGGGACGCTGAGGCCACCCTGAGCATACCCCTGCACCTCTAGCAGAGAGATGGAGATGAATTCATCTCACTCAGAGTGTTTCAAAGTTAGTCATGTTATTTTCTGAACTCATCTGACACGTTTCATGTGGACTGCCTGACTGACACAGTCCTGGAGCTGAGAATTCATTTTTACCTGATTTTAACACCTCATTTCATAAACTTGTTGATATTTTTAATCATTCAAATTTGGCTGGGTGGTTAATAACACTTTCTTCTTTGGTCTGACAAACTCAGAACACACATTTATTCTGACTTTACACAGACTTTAATGTTACACGGCACAATGGTGACAACCTCGCTGCCACAGTGACCCCCGGGTGTTTTCAAGCATGAATCTCTGCTAAAACCACTTGAAGTTGTTTTGTTTTTTATTTACATTTTTGTGTTAATTAATTAGATTTAGAGCTGTTATTTTTTTTACTTTGAATGGAGGCAGGTTAGCTATTCCCCAGTTTCAAGTGTTTATGCTAAGCTAAGCTAAGGGTTAAGCTCAGTCTTGGAAAGAAAAGCAAACAAGGGAATTTCCCAAAACTGTTATGTTACTTTCCAAAAAAAACAAAAAAACATTGACTGGCCAATGTACTCTCACGGGGCATGGAGACAATAAAGAGTTAACATGAATGTTGACCTCCACAGTACCTCAGCTGCACTCTGCCCGCTCTCTTCTCTCCGATGTATATAGAATAAGTCAGATCTAAAGAGGGAATGCTCAAGTTGGCTGCCTTTCATGGCACTGGATATATCAGAGCACATATACATATGGCCCACCTTCCCCTGTCTCTCTCGTTCTCTTGATCATACACAGACACACACCAGCACACAAACCACCTGGGCTTCAATATGGATACACAACAATCTACGAGGGGCAGGTATCCTCACAATCCGATCCTTCTACTGTAGCATCCTAATCATTTGCAGTTTCTAGAGCATCAGAGACTTCTCATCTCCTGCAAAACACGACTGACATCCTACCCAGTCCCACTTCATTCAGTCTTAATTGTATCCTCATTCTTCACCTGGTAACAAGCTAACAAACCTGTGCAGATGTGGCAAGCACATCAAAGCGAGGGAGGGATGGGAGGGGGAACTTGTTTGTAGAAAAAAATGTGTGGGGGAATATGAAAGGGGATTTTTTTTTTTTTTTACGTTGTGTGAGTCCAAGCCAGCGCCACCTCAGGGAGAAATGCTGGAAAAATGTGATATTTTACACCTGCATCTCAGGAGGTGAGGAATGAGACAGGGAGCAGGGGAGGCAGTAATTAGAGGAGTGTGCGTGTTTGTGTGTGTGTGTGTGTGTGTGTGTGTGTGTGTGTGTGTGTGTGTGTGTGTGTGTGTGTGTTTATAAAGGATTTTTAGTATGTTTCTGGGGCTTGCCACTGGTTCTTTTTCAGCATTCAATTTGGTACGATGCATTGGATGCCAGATTATTAAAAATGCTAAACCTGGTTACGAATGCCGGAGAAAAAGTGTTGAAAATTTAAACAAATATGCTAATATTGTTACAGTGATAAATAGCTGGCAAGCTCTGTTTAATGAATAATGCTATTGGCTCTAATTCCTCATTAAGGCCCTAAAGAGGGGAGTGAAGAGAGAAAATACATGTATTGTTGTTGTGATTTTTTTTTTTTTTTTTCTCAAATTAAACTCGGAAGGCAGAAGATACCAACACCTTTCCAAATTAAGTAGATTTAAATTACTCGGTTACACAGCTGGTGTTCAGTCTGGGATGTCTTGTGAAACCAATTAATGTGAGGGTTAAGTCTTGATAAAGTAATTGAGGCAGGGTTAGAAATGAGATGGAAGAGTTAGGAGTGTTATGTGATCAGCCTGTCCTCCATGAGACAAAGTAAGGCTTTCTTTATACTGCGAAAAATATATCTGTCTCAGAAGTCTTAGCGTTCTGTTTTTATTAAAACAAGTCAATGCAATCTGTCAACTGTTGTCTCATAGCTCTGCTTTATTTCAAGATATAATCACTCATTTAAAGACTTAATAAACTCACTGAAACAAGTCATAAAGACGGACTGCAAAAAGGGACCCCGCTGCTTTCAAACTGGCACAAAGTGTCTCCACTCATAAGTTAATAGCAGCACTCTTGACACTTTTTGAAATTACCATTCATCTTTTCAAGAGTAAATGCTCCATAAGAAGAGGAAGCACTCATAAAAACGGCTTTGTTTTAATTTATGCTTCTTTTTTTTTTTAAATGTGACCCTGAAGAGGGCTGAAATATTGGCAAATTAAAAATACAGCTGTTATACTTTAATGTTTCTGTTGGCCTGTAACCCTGTGAATTATTAAATGTTCTTCTTTTTAGGTGTATTTATAATTATTGCGATGATGTCATTATATTCCACCTACACCCAATAACCTGAAATTTAAAGGGCCACTCCACTGATTTTACACATACAAATCAGTTTATTCAGCCTGGATGTGAAAACTTCTAACTAGGGTTATCTTGAATTAAGCTCAAGGCTTTAAATATTTCACTTAAAGCAACAAACCGGGGTTGCGGAGTCTAGGAGATGAGGGCGTACAACAGTAGGGAAAGGTTTAATGAATCATGCGACTGAGTTGCATTATGGGAATCATAGGATCTAGCTTTTGTGAAGCTTGCTTGTGACTAAGTTAGGATACCTCATCCTCCGCTGCTCCAATTTTAAACCACTCTTGTTTTAATCTGTCTCCCAAGTCCCCTAACATTACAAGAGTGCAAATGGAAATCACTGCTGTGCCCCTTGAAGTCTTGTTTTTTCTGCCTGGCTTTTAAAAAAGACACATGCGAGCAATTCATGTCCGCGACTTTTCGACTGTCAGCGACACTTTCTGTCTTTTTCTTTTGATTCATTTTGTGCAACGCGAGTATCACGTCAGAGAAAAGTCCCACGACTACGCCTCTGGACATATCCTCGATACAGCCACTCTGCTAAACCATGCTACAAAAGTTACAACAGCTTAAAAACCAATCGACCTGACAAACCCTGTCTGAGCTCACCCTCCTAATATTTACACCGTTTGAGCGTATATCAGAGTTTCCATCTTTAAACTACAGCAAAGGCTTACACGCCACATAAGCTATCATGGGCTGCTTGAAGCCTTATTTATTTTTCCAGGAAAATGTCAAGGCCAGGACAAACATAATAGCATAATATTCTGTATACAGTGAAGGATGACATCACTGGCAGCAACAGCCAAGAGGGAGATCACACAAGACTGGAAAACTGCTTGTCTGATCATCATGAGGCGGGCTGCACACACACACACACACACACACACACACAGTGCAGGATACAATTACCCCAACTATTTACACAGCTATTTATTTACCCTCCATGATTGCTGTATGTTTTTATGCTTCTATACTGTAAATCACACATATGCTGGCTATTAGAGAGTGGTGGATTAATACTTATATTTATATATTTAAAACATGACTAATACTGCTTATTATAGAGCTCTGATATTTCTGTGAACTGTAATTTGGGATCAGATGTGTCATGTTTACAATATCATATTTCCTTTCTGCTTTGCAACATGGGCCTATCTGGAATAAATCAATAACCTGCATGCCACAGATAGAGATTATCTCTGCAGGAAAGTGGAGTTTAAGTGTTTATATGTGCGTCAAAGATGGAGCATCAGCCTCGGGCGATGCAAACGGAACACTGAGACTGATTGACAGATGCCTCCAGTGCACTCTGACTAACTAACATGCAAGTGAAATATTTGGCACAAATTCACAATATAGCATTTCCTTAAAAAAATAATTAAAAAAAGAGGTGTGTTGCTGCTATAAGTAGGAGAATAACAAGTGAGATAATCCCATGTGAGGCATGTCCTGAATTCTGTATCATTTTTACTGATGAGCTTCTTGGGCAGCTGCCATGTCAGCTAGGAAGCTCGTAAACAAATAATTATTCATACTAATAATCTTCCATATTCATGTGCAAATGGGTTCCCTTCCTGGTATCTAAGTAGCTTCAAGGTTGTATGTGGGAGGTTCCCCCAACTATTGCCTGACTTGACTGATTCCATGCCAAAAATAAAATAATAAAAAAAATATCTAAAGGTCAAGGATGTGTAAGATATGTATCAGAATTGTGTATAAAACAGACGTTTGATTGCTGAGTTTAGACCATATGAGTACTGCATTCAGATGCATGTTTTTACAACCTCACAGGGAATACATATGCCAATTTAAACAAATATCCTGTGAAGGGCAAATGGGGATAAAACAAGAAACAAGAATAGATTTTCTCATCCAATTCAAATATATAAATATATAAAATATGTATATCATAAGGAAAAGTGAAATCAAATAAAATGCTGTTGTATTCTTAAGTCAACTAAAAGTGAGCACACCCTAAGAAAAAGAAAAAGTTTGTAAAGCTTAACTTTACAAACTTTTTCTTTGTGATGTCACAGGATGTCTCTGAATTGCACATATAAATCACCTGCCTAATAAATTGCTCTAAACCGCTGTGCGTAATTACGCACAAATCAAATAGGCACATAATTGATGTTGGCGCACAAGAAAAAAAAAAGTTCCATCCTCTCGAAGCCAAATTTCCAAACTCTGTTAACATTTTTGCCTTTAGGTGGGACTCGGGCCTCTTTGGGGCTCTGCGCATGTCACCATGTCTAACCTTTCCAAACGCACCGCATCACGCTTCTTCATTAGCTGCTTACGCTGTATGACATGTGATAGCGCCTATCATATATGTGGCTAAAAATAGCCCACAGACAGGCCCACATCAGAGACCACTGCGATGAGAGGAGTCATGTTCTCCATGTGGATAAAACGGCAGAAGGCAGTGGGCATCGGGCTGGACACTGATTTGGCCAAAAGGGGAGTTGGAGAGAAAAATTGGCAACATGTTTTTTTAACTATTAAAATAATGTTTTTCTAACAGAAACATCATTTTAAATCTACATGCAGCACTCCAGCAACGCAAACTCCTAATAAAATACAATGACAGTAAACACACACAGGTAGGTGGAGGGACTTGGCACACTGTTTTGGTGACTGTTACCCATTAGCTACACAAGTAAATAATAACACACACAAGAATCATAAGTGGGCAAGTCAGCCCACTGAACTTGACTTTAAAGTTCTCTCTGTGTGTCATTAAATCTCTGAACAACTACAATGAATCTGAAAGCTGACTGCAGAAATGAGCAAATTATTGGTTTACATAGCACGTACCATTGTGGTGTAGGGAAATGTGCCAACACTCTCAAAGACCCATTTTCCACTCTCAAAAAGTTCGGCTTCCAAAAAAAAAAAAAAAAAAAAAAAAAAAGTGTGTGGGAGAGAGAGAAGTCGGTTTCTTGTTCAGCTGGGCCTTATACCGGAAGCAAAAGAGCCCTAAAGCACGGCCTGTTGCCCGGTAAACATTTTTTTTTTTTTTTTTGGTAATCTGTAGTCAACTCTTCTCGAAGGACGCGAAGGAGGACGGAGCGTATAATCCAAGTCGTCTCTGCTTCCCGACGTCTTCACGCAAGGTGTTTATGCTCGCTTTCAGCTCGTGATATTTCCATGAAAATCGTCCGTGTCGACGCTCTGCTCGTGTCAGCTCTCTGTCTCTCTCTCCAGTCTGTCCCGGTACCGTAAAACGTCCACCGAGCCGCCGCGCTCTGCACCACCGACACAGTCACCAGTCTGAGCCCCCCCGAGTGACAGAGCAGGAGTCTTGGCTGTGCACCGACAGTAAGTAGCTTGCACTCTCTGCTTACGCGCTCACCAAATCAGCTGTTGCTCCTGCAGAGGGGACGACGCCGCGCGCTTTTCTCCCTCGTGCATGCTCCGGCTTTGCTGATATGAAAATGTGGAGGCTTTCTTCCTATCCCACCTCACCTCACCTCACCCCCCACCTGTTCCTCAGCGTCCGGACAAAGTTGCGGAGAGATCTGCGTCCGAGGCAAAACTCACCATGTGGCAGCGCGGATGTCGCGACGTGAGAGTTGATGAGAGTAGCGGGACGCGGTGGGCACTGCCAGCCGGGACTGCCTATAGGCTGAACCCACGAACACAGAGGTAAAAATGTGCGTATCTACCCCCCACCCCTCTCTGTGTGTTACACCGAAGAGTCAAAACAAAGTAAACAAACGCGAGAAAGTGAAAACACGGCGTGGCACGCATTCACGCACGCATCCAGTGAGGAGGACGTGCGGTGTCCTGCGGCCGCGGCCGGAGAAGCGGAGCGGAGGGCTGGTGAATTATTAATAACCAGAGCGGTTCACAGTCTGTCGTGTTCAGTGAGTAACCAGGGCGGCAGCTGGGGGGTTTAGAGGAATTAAATACGGGCTCAGAGTAAACCGTGGACGCGGGGGATTAGTAGCTCTCACCGGCAAGAGTGGAAGGGCAGCTCGGGGCCGACGGAGAGGGGAGGGAGGAGGGGAGGGAGCGGCGGTGGTAGGTTATGATAAATATTTTCTGAGCGTGTGAAATACAAAGAGAGGAGGCTGTGCAGCTTTGGAAAGTTTATGTTCAGGCTGAGACGCAGAGACGTGGATCAGTTTAAAGGCTGGAAAAAAAAAGAAGCTCCAGCTGCTCCTAAAAAGCGACAGTTTGACATGAAAAGAATGGACTGGATTCTTCAAAGTGTCACAGAGCTGATTTAACTGTCATGGCACATGACTGGACACATACATGATGTTATACAATGTGAGAACTTTCAGCAGCCATCAGTCTGTCACATGTCCAGACTTATTTTAGAGATTTGTAACACCTTTGGATCTGTTCTGTTTTTTTTTTGTTTCCCAAAGCTGCAGGATGTTTAGTTCACCCTCACACCCTCACACAAACTGACACAAACTGTTTATGTAGTGCCCAATAAAACAGTTCGTTCAGAGCAGGTGCATGACTCCCGGCTGGAACATGAACACTATTATTTATTCACCACAAATATCAAATGATGGCGGATATTGAGACACGCCTTCAGCAGACACTGCACTCATGAATAAATTCAACCACAAGTAACGTTTTGACCTTTTATGGGAAAGGAAGCACTTTGACGGAAGTGCGCAACCGCAGACGTCACCAATAAAATGATGAGGAGCAGCGTGAGGACGGAGCCCACCTGCCGCCGGCCCGGGCGGTGTTGGTTCAACTTCATCACTGCACAAACACACACATCCAAAACTCATGGAGACCTCAGGTCTACACACACACACACACACACGTGTTTTAAAAAACAAAGCAACGTCGGAACACACACACACACACACGTGTTTTAAAAAACAAAGCAACGTCGGATTCAGATGGCAAAATTATGACAGCTGAATTCTGAATATTTTATTGAATCAAACGAAAAATATTGAAAGTTTTTATGACGTCATTATTTAGTCAACAGAACAACACATGAAATATTTGATTTCAGTTTTTTGGGGGGTTTTTTCACTGCAAAATCCGTCGAGCTGATTTTCTTAAAGCTTTCTTTTATTACACGAGATAATGTTCTAACGTTGTTATAATTATGTGACGCCGTCATCAATGAAGGCTTCGTTAAATCCATCAGAGCCGTCAGTGTTTTCATCCAGCAGCAGGCTCCATTTTATATTTATTACATTTAATAAAAGTCGTTTGTTCTGGGTCATTTAAAAGAAACAAAAAAACACCGAGTGACTATTTTATAGTTTTTAAACGATTTAAAGCGCGAAATAAAATTCATACAGACAGCTACGTAAAAGAAATAATTAGTTTAGGCCTCGAGTATTTCATTTACAACTAAATATTTCATTTAATAAGTTCATGTGAATTTTAAAAACAAAACAAAACATGGGCTATGTAAGAGTGGAGATAAATGTGTTAATATTGGTATTGTTATTATATTTTGTTGGTCTTAAAATATTTAATTGTATTTAATATTTTTTATTCTATTACTAATAATAAATAAATAAATAAATAAATAAATAAAAGCACCAGAAAGTAATTATCTAATCTGTTCAGTTGATTTGATTTGATGATATTTTCTGGTTATCAGGCGACACAAAGGCCCAAATTCAGATTTCAGTCATGACTCAGCACACTGTCACTGTTAACTAACACCAGAGTATTTTTATAATAAGTCAATAAAACTGAATTATAAAGTAAATTTGAATATATGTAAGTGTATGTGTGTGTGTGAGCGGCCTGCAGCAGCCTCAGTCTGCATCAGGACCTGTCCGTCTGTCTCCGGGCCTGTGAGACGATCATGAATTCGTTTGGATAATGTTTGTTTTTTTGTTTTTGTTTTTGTTTTTTTAGATGAGCGCGTGCACGTCACCTTTCTTTAAAATAAATTCAAGTTGGACGATTACGTAGGTGCACGTGCGAGTTCTGTTTAAACAAGAAGCCTTTTTTTTAAATGTTGCACAACACAAGAAAAACATGAATAAAACACACACACACACACACACACACACACACACACACACACTTCTTATTGCCTCGTCACACCGGGTTCAGTTCAGGTCGGACCTGACCTGATGTGTGACCTCATAGTTACTGTTTTGAACTTGTGGCCTGTTCAGGACGTCAGCGCGTCATTACGTCACAATAATCTGTTTAAAATAGTAGAATTGTAAAGCCCCTTCATTCGATCAGGACACATCTAAATACATATGCAGAAGTTCTGAATGAAAAGAACTCAGCGTGCTGCGCATGTTGTCAGCAGATGATGATGTTTGTGTGAACAGACACGTTTGCTTGAGGACGTGTGGGAGGATCAAGGCGTCACATCTCTGACCCTAAACTAGGCCACGGTGTCTAATAGCATCTCCCAAACCTTTAACGCGCTTATGTCGCCTGGATACCGGAGGACAAGTTGGACAATCACGGGTATTTTTAGGCTGTGAGCTGCAACACTCTCCGCTGACTCCACATGTTCCTCTAAACTTCTTTTTATTTGTTTGTGATGTCAGCCTCTGGAGCGCGCTGAGAGCTCTCCAACACTCTGAAACGCGTCCATACTTTCCATACATTCTGGCGTGCAGCGGGCAGTCTATATTCGTCCCAGCTTGCGCTCATTTACAAACTCTTTTCTTTTGGTCTCTCCTCTCCCGCTCCTATATACCGTCTCTCCCTGGAGGTTTACACAAACTGTGAAACAAAAGTTCCACTAGGCAACGGCCTGTCGAGGAATGCTGACCTTGGCACGGCCAGTGGAACCGGCCCGACTCGCGGCCATTCTCTCGTTTCTTTTTGGTTTGAATTAAGACGCATTTGACCTGCGCCAACTTCCAAGAGGTGCCACGGTGGTTGCTGGAGCCATGTAGCTATAGGCTGCTGCTGCTGGCCTGCACGGGCTGACTGACTGACTAAAACAGAGCTGCTGTAGTCCTGAGATGAAGTTTAGAAAAGTTAAAAAAAACAACAACAAAAAAAAACACTGCAGCAAAGACAGAATGAGTTCTCAGCCGAAAGGATAAAGTTACAAGATGTGAAGGACACCATGCAGGATAGGGATTCATCTTAAATTCACTGAGTCACTGTCTCTAATAAAAACAGCAAATAACAAATAAGTTCAGTAAAATGACCAGGGGCCCTGATTTAGAATATTATAATGATAATTAAGAGAATAAAAAACAAGCTAAAAAAGAGCTCAACTAAAATAAGCAGTGGTGGAAGTAATCAGATATTTTACTGAAGTATAAATACTGCAAAAAAATACCCAAGTAAAAATCCCAGAATCTAAATTTTACTATTATACAATAAAAACACAAAAGTGTAGTAACAAAGTAAATGTATTAGACAACAGAACAACCCTCAATCACTGGATTATGATCAGTAATGAATTAAAGTGGATTTTAATGTTGTTCTAATATTCTTTATAATCTTTAACAACATTACATTTAGTCATTTAATTAGCTTTTAACACAGCGGCGTACAACAAAGGAAACAATCAAGATAACTACAACTGTCTGATAAATGTAGTGGAGTAAAAAAAAACTACAATATTTCCCTCAATGTCTGGCGAAGTGAAAGTATAAATGAGCTGAAATGTAAAATACAGTATGTGAGTACACATTAAATGATATTTCCTGACTGACTGAAAATGAGGTCAGTGTGGACAGAATACTGAGAGAGCGAGATAAGATACACTCACACTCCAGTGCTGCAGAATGTGACATTCTAAAAAGAACGGTGTGTGTGTGTGTGTGTGTGTGTGGCCCAGACACTTTGGCCGATTACGGCGCTCACAATGAAATACTAACCGTGCCAGAAAACAACAAGAACACAACCAAACGAGCAGAATGTCCTCCCGTCAATGAAAGCTTGAAGTATCTTTAATAATCGTATTATATGGAAATGTTTCAGTGGAGCAGGAGCTGCAGACAAAATGATGAAATAATAGAGAACTCAAAGCTCAGAGTTGAAATGAGTGTTACAGTCTCAAAGCTCACAGTATAGACCTGGACAGAGTCCAACGAGGACAGACTCTAATTAACGATATTCTATATGAAGTGAATGAATTCTCTGGTTGTAGGATCAATGCTACATTTAATTCTAGATTTTTCTGAATGTGTTTCAGGGAGCTATGCAGAGAGCTCCATCCTTTGAGATTAAAACAGATCATTCTATAGTTTCCTTCTTTTCAAAGAACTTCTGATGTTGAAACACGGTATTTCATATTTCCCAGCGTATGGACTGATTCATGTGAACGGGACTGAATCCCAGCGGGGTCTCTCAAACAGGTCGAGTGCAGATTAGAAATGCTACTTAATTACCAAAAGACCCCTGAGAAAGTGTGCCGGCCCTTTGTACATCAAGGTAGGAAACACTGCTAGAGCAGGATTAAACTTAAAGTCACCTATCTCAAACACTTCACTGTTTGGAGGACAAAGGATGATGGGAGGAGGGATCTGAAAACTGATCTTTGAGGACGCAGAAATAGTCTGAATTTTGTCCCATCTACCACAAAAACCACTTTGTTTTATTGTCAGGCAGCAGAACCAGATCCTGCACCCTGATCACTTCCCTGACACACAGTGGATCACATTAGCATAAGATAGTGTGGTTGCTAAACACACACACACACACACACACACACACACACACACACACACAGCAAATACATCCACCTGCAGGCTGAGCGGTGAGATTAACAACACCTGATGGTGGAGGATGATTGGTGGAGCCTCGGGCCTTTTCAAACCTCTGATTGGTTCAACAGAGGACCTGGCTAACTGATGCCTGGAAGAGTGTGTGTGTGTGTGTGTGTGTGTGTGTGTGTGTGTGTGCCTGGATCTCTCAGGGTATCCCACACTCCCCTGCCTTATCAGGCAGCTCCACGGCACCGCTAGAGGAGTGCTGCTCTCAGGAGGGCAGGGCTACCAGCACGTCGCTTATCTTCTACCGGCAAGGAGGGTTTATAGGTCTGATTAACTCGCTGTTTGCATGTGTTGTGTATGAGAAAAGAAGAGAGTGCTGGGGTGTGTTATTGTGTGTGTGTAGACTAATGTGTGTTTGTGTGTGCGGTTAGCCGTGGTTGGGCAAGTGGATGTGAGTGTGAGAAAGGTTTGTACTCAAGTGCAGTAAGCTCCTGGTGAACCACACAGCCGAGGATGACACACACACACACACACACACACACACAAGCCAAACCCCTTTCGTTTTCCTCGACAAATCGCGGCTCTTCAGAGGCACCCAGGAAGTAACACAAAGGCTCTGTCGTAAGCCGGGGGGCGGGGAGGGGGGGTCGAGTGTTGAGAAAAAAAAAAACACACACAGCGCCCTTCAGAAGTAAAGTCGCTGTGATGCATTACAAAGCTCCAAACTTTCAAAAAAACGTCCCCACTTTGTAAAAATCTATATCAAATTGCACCATTTGTCATCGTGATGATTGGAGAGCAAGCCCCCCGCCCCCCTCCCGACCAGAGTGGAGCTCAGTGATATGATTTGCTCTGGTTTGGGTCCAGCCGGTACCACCAGAGAGTGTCATCGTCTGAGGAGGGAGGAGGGAAACGAGGGGGAACACACACACACACACACACACCCTCCCTCCCCCCTACACCCCTTCATAGGAGAAAACAGGGCTGCTATAATCTCTTTTCCTGGCTCTCCATGAAAGCGAGAGGGAAGAGCCACCAGAGCCTCGGTCCGCTTAGATCTGCTGCCCCTCACCCCCCCTGTCTATCTTCTATCTGCTATCTCCTCTGCCTATCCGTCCCTCTCTTGTTCCCGCTCTTCTTCATCACCCCCTCACTTTGACTCGCTCATCCAGGATCTCCCCACACTCGTGCTTTGTCGTTGTAGTTTGTTCACTGAGCATCATGTCTAACTCCTTCAGTTATTGATGTTTAGATCTACAGCGTGTGCCCGCACTTCTCTTTTGTGTTCCTGTCTTTAGTCACTTTTTTTAAGCCGTGCTATGGCTGTCAGTCTGTCTGTCTCTTAGTTGGCTGAAAATATCTCAACAATTATTGGATGGATATCTGTGAAATGAATGACATTCATGCTCCCCAGAGGATGAACCCTGGTGACTTTGGTGATCCTCTCTAGCATCACAATGACATTTGTGGTTTTCAAGTCAAATATCTCAACAAATGTTGGAAAGATTTCCCTGAAATTTCCTTTCTGGGATAAATTTGAACAACTATGTTGATCCCCTGACTTCTCCTGTAGCACCATCATCAGGTCAACATGCTCATTTGACCAATACTCCATCAAATACCTGCAAAACTACATCAGCTCCAGCTGTGCTTTGTGTTTATTATTGCTAAAAAGCCAAACTATGACGGTGAACAATAGAATAAACCTAATGACATCGTGTTAGCACTGCCACTGTGAGCCTGTTAGCATGTAGCTCAAAGTCTTTGAACTTCTTCCTGAACATTCGTCGCCGCGTGAGATTTGAAGCGAAGCCTCCAAAGTACAAAATGTTCCTTCCTCCTGTTTCCCAAATTTCCCAACCCGCTCCCATGCCCTCCTCTCGCTGCGCTCCCCTCTTTCACACCTCTGAGGGGGGCTATCATTTTATGGATCTTTGCCACTCAGTCTGGTCCCCCACCCCTCTCGCCGTCTGCCTCCACTTCCCATACTCTTCCATCACTTTTTTCCCTGACTCTCCCTATTCTTCCTCCTACTCCCTGTTTCCTCCTTCCCTCCCTCCACCTCCCCTCGTGCCTCTCCTTTTTTTTTTTTTTTGATGGGTGGAGTCTCTAATGTGGTGCCATTTTCTGTTTGCTAGTACATACAAGAGGACATGAATATTCATGACTAAACCACTCTGCACCCTCCACACCCCAAACCACCACCACCACCACCACCAACCCCCAACTCGGCCCTGCAGTCGAAGGCAACACTTGGTAGTGGCACATGGCGAGACAGCTGTTGCAAACCAAGCCAGGCATCTGTGCAGTGAGAGAGTACGAGGGAAAGAGAGAGCGAGGGAGAAACAGACACTGTTCAAAACAGATAAAGAGGACAGAGATGAAGAGATAGAGGCGAGAAGAGAGAGACAGATATATGTGGAGATAGAGTCAGGGTGGTATGGAATGGGCAGTGGTTTGGGGGGCATCTGGGTAGAGGAGAGCCAGACAGACAGAAGGAATGGGGCGGTGGCAGGGTCATCTGGGTGAAAAGGAAGGGGACGAGCCAGACGGAGGGAAATGGGCACTGATGGGAGGGTCTGTCTGGGGATGGAGAGGGAGACAGATTGAAAGAAGATGGGACCGAGGGAGACAGAGAGGGAGGGAGGGAGGGAGGCAGGAGTGGGCATCTGAACGTAAGAGACAAAAACCTGGAAAGCGACAGCAGGGGAGACGGGAGGATGGAATGATGTCACACACCTGACTTCACGCTTGTAGAATAAAAGAAGCGAGGTCGTAGCTGGGATTTAGAGACACAGAGGTCAAAAGTCAAAACTTTCAAACAGGATGTCACGCAGCCAAGAAACTTTTGACAAGCTGCCGAACTCAATTCAATTTTACATTCTATTTATTAATTTAACGATGGGTTTTATTATCTGTTACTTTTACATTGCTCTTGTTTCAAAGTCGTCTTTGCCGTGCCAGTTACATTTTCTTTGTCTAAAACAGCCGATTGTGCTCCAAAATCTATGATGTGTAACGTGTTTGTGAGCACAAAACGTGAACTCCCTCTTCATCTCTGTAAACCCTTCAGATTTACTGAAATACCACCAAGGACATGACCGCCGTGTCCTCAGCGGTAGCTACAGCTCTGGTCACAAGATGATTACAGGGACAGAAGACAAAAAACATCTGTTCCACTAAATCTCTCCTTTTTCTGTTTGCTTTTTTTTTCCTGTGAGATACTGAACACTTTCATTCATTTAATGTTTGAAAATTAATCTTTGGTGAAGCTGTGTTACAAGTACCCAACCAGGTGTCGGCATCATGGTTTTATCAACTTGGGATTTGAACAAAAAGTGTACAATACAGAGCAGAGGTGTGGGATTTGAAAGCATCTAAGAGGCAGTAGTGGTTGAATGAAGCACTGTCCCATTGCCTTGTGGGAATTGTAGGATCCGGCGTTTTTGGCTATTGACCCATAACAGGGACTTAAGGATATCTAGACCTCTGCTGTCTCAGTTTGAAACAATCTTTTTCAGATCTGTTCTCCTACTTAATGAAAGTAAAATGCTAATCTGTTGTAATGGTCCTTTAAATGACTTTAATTTAAATGTGAACAATCGGAACTAAACTAAATGTGTTTACCTCCCACTGCGTTTGTCTCAGAACAAATTCACAACACCACAAAACAGAAAAAAGACTCGTTAAGTACTGAGTGAGTTGTATGTTCAGCAAACTAAAATTCTGAAAATAATATTCCCCCCCTTGGCTTTGTGTATCACAGAGCTGAGACACTGCATGTCCACAGACGGAGGGAATGTTCCTTTGCCAGCCATGCCCAGCCTGTGCCCCCTCTAGCACCCTGTAACCCCTCCACCCCTTCCTCCCTGCTCTCCATCTCCTGCATCCCTGCATGGGGCCCCAATGTGCTGGCTGCCATCCTTCCCTTTCTCACCCTCCCTTCACCACCCCATCTCTCTCTCTCTCTCTTCCACCCCCCACCACCACCACCACTACCACTGCCCTCCTCCTCAATCCCACCCAGGCAGAGGGTCTAGCTTTGCCCTACATAGCAGTGAGCGCAGCAGGCATGGCGCTGAGAGGAACCCTCGGGTTTACAAACTGTGTCAGGCCTCGAGACACCTCTGTGATCAACACCAACCCGCCACATGAGGGGAAATAATAAACGCGAGTGCTACCAAGAGATTGGAGTGATTGATGTTGTCAATATGTGAAATCTGGAATAAATTAGAACTCTGATCTGATCCAGAAATGTTGTGGATGTTGTGTGTCACTAAAAAATAAAAGGCGAAGGTCAAAATCACAGAAAAACAGCAGCTACAGCCAAAGCTTTTACAGAGGACACAAGCTGAACTCAGATGTCGTGTTTCACTGTGAATTCAAGTCAAAAGGTCGTCGTAATAAACCGCTTATTAAAGTGTAGGAAAAAAGGCAACAGTGTCCACACAGGTGAGGATTAACTGTCCGGGGTTTAACATAGTGCTGATTATGAGGAGGAAAAGTGTCTTTCTGTGTGAAGTCAGAAGTGTACCGTGGCCTTGATAAAATTCTGAATCATTTCCTCTGGTGGCATAAACAGGTTTTAATTAAAAAACCCAGATCCTGTGGGATAAGCCCCAGATATCTTTGATGAAGTCAATCACCCAAATGATCTTGTGATTAAAAGAGAAAGGAGAGAAGAAGAAAAACTAAGAAACATCTCTGTCACTAGCTTTAGAAATAGAAATATATTGTAAAATATAGATCACCATCAACGCTTCATTCAGGTTTACACAGACTGAAATAAGTGAACAGTACACCTCTCACGTGTCTCAACAAACAGCTCTTAAAGTACACCTGACTGATCCACAGTTGGCCTTCTTTGGCCTTAAGCACCAAACACCTTGTACACACACTTGTCGTTTCAGATGCACAGTGTGGAAACATGCAGCGTGCACATCATGTCAACGTGTCACATTCTGCAGCAGCAGACGGACATCTCATCCAAATAAATAAGACGGGTTGTGAGTGAGTGCAAAAGAGAGCGGGAGAACGTCATGAAGAAGAAGAAGAAGAGGGAAAAAAAGAGCACAGAGACAGACGGATCGATCGGTACAGAATGAGGGAGAGACGGGGAGCATCCATCCTACCATCCACCATGACCTGGCAGAGAAGTCATAACACAGCTGCCACCTGAGCCCGGGGTCACTCTGCCTCTCCCACGCCATTCCACACACTGCCACGCCGCCTCTCCCGTGCCAGAATCCTCTTCCTGGGACTGCTGATAAATATATAAATATATATGTAAAATGAGGGGAAAAACACGGATGGAGTCACCAATCAGGAGCTATCTGTTACCAGGATGCTGCTGCGGTGTGAGTGATGGAGGATGTGTGTATGTGTGGGTATATACAGTATGTATGCTCTGGTCTGTGTGTGTGTGTGTGTGTGTGTGTGTGTGTGTGTGTGTGTTTTGGAGGGAGAGGGGGACACAGACACAGAAATGCCATGGAGAGCTCTCCAAGCAGCTGTGCCTCTCGCTTCGCCAGTCCAACTGATCCGGCTGCCATGTGCAGACTTACCGAGCCACCGAATACTGAGGTGCACACTGAGGTGCAGGCTCATGCGACCGGTGTGGCACATGCATGTGTTGGCACAGTCATATCTTCTCATAATGTATATTTCCTAACAATTTAATGAGTCACAATGTCAGTCATAAACACTGGTTTCTATTGGCTGTGCTCTGAGCTGATATACATTTTCCAGGAGGCCCCGGGCCAAGCTCAGATGTCTGAGCCAGGTTACTGAAGAGCTTCCATCGTACGCTCCACATGTCAGACTGAAAACAAAGCTTGTTATGTGCACCCTGTTATCAACTTCTTATTTTCCTCACTGATGGTGCTCAGTTACAGCACTTCATTTCAACAACCCTGTGATGCATTTGTCACTGGAAACTAAAAAAGACCTTTTTGGAATCTGTAGTTTTTGATTATAATAATAATTTTAAAAATGCATCTTCATAAATTTGCATTTATTTCATTGAATTCCACAGAGGAATGTGTGATGCTGATGTGTCATTGAACACATTTTTAATTAAAAAAGAAACAAGTGGTCAGTACGCACAGCTGTCTCCTTCATGGACAGATATGAAGCTTCCTGACCTGCTCTCAGAACTCTGAAGAAGCTCTGTGATCATTTGCTGATAGTCGTGTTTCTGACCTCCGTCTCTGATTCCCCACCCAGCATCTTTAGGAGCAGTGGACGTAGCAGCTGCGTCCACACTATGGATAAAGAAATACAAGGACAAGAGAGTGCATCAGTATGTACAGTTTATACATATACAGATGTAAAATGATAACCCATGACACAACTAGTTTACTATCACCTATCCAGACCATGGACGTCTGCTCCAAGAATTTGTCATTTTATATTTTATTAGGTCAAATTATTAATTCAGTTTTATATTATTATATTTATTATACTGTTTAATCTGTTTTTATTTTTGTCTTTAATATGATATAAAATACAGATGAAGGATTTTTAATGTGTTTTATGTAAAGTGGATGATTGAGT
Organism: Larimichthys crocea; assembly: GCF_000972845.2. Taxonomy (NCBI): domain Eukaryota; kingdom Metazoa; phylum Chordata; class Actinopteri; family Sciaenidae; genus Larimichthys; species Larimichthys crocea. Next base: position 12,602,282 of record NC_040022.1, read on the forward strand.
CACCTTGTTATTGAATGATATTAAAAGAAACTTTTAAACTGAATTTTATTCTGAAATAATAAATATGATCATCTGTATCAATGTTAAATTGTCTGTGGGTCACGGTAAATGCATGGATGAGAGCTTCCTGTAAATTTTTATAGAACATGCATGGAGGTCATTTTTGACCCACTTGGAGGAAAGTTTGAGTAATGCAACCAGAACATGAAAAAATAAAAGAGGCAACTAAAACATCCAAAAGTGGAATTGTGTGTTTTGTTTGAACACCTTCTCTCTGGCTGCCATGTTTTTTTTTTCTGCTTCTCTCTGTGTATTGACTGTGTGGTTTGCAGTAGATCAGCAGTAAGACTACAAAGCATCTTTTACTGTGGCCACCTGCGCTAAAAATGGAAAAAAACTAAACAGAAAAAAAAAACTCTCCACCAAATAGTTTGCAGTCCCGCTCACATCATGTTTCTCTTCGGCTCGTTGTGTGCATGCAAAACCAGAGGGAAATCTGTTGCTGATGAACATAATAAAAACAAACGAAAGTCATTTTCTTCTGTGGTATAAACAGTTAGTCATTTCACATGAGGACAGCATTATTGTGGATTTTATTTAGTCATGCTTATTATAGAAAATAAAAAGAAACGTCTGAGAGCAAAATTGAGTTTGCCCTTTTGTTTGAGTTCTGTGCTCAATCCAATGGAACGGCACATTTTATCTGATGCATTGTATCTATTTGATCAGTCCGCCTGTCTCTGCCTGTCCGCTCGCCAGCACATGATGCTGTCTTCATTTATTTGTCTCCCATGCTTGTTTCTGTCTCCACGTCCACTCTGTCTCCCTGTCTGTCTCTCTGTCTGTCTGTCTGTCTGCAGAAGAGACACCAGCAGACCTGTATGTTTATGTATGGGTTCATTAACAGGCATTGACAGCTTGTGAAGGAGAGTGCCATTAACATTGCATGTATTCCCAAGTGGTGATCTTGCCGTGAGTGTTGCGCTCCGTCTCGGTGTTTTACATGCGTAGTGGGTGACCGTATAGTGAGGGGTGGAGGAGGGGTGGTGGAGGTGGAGGTGTGGGACGAGTGGCAATTACAGGCCCGCTTACAGTGTGATAGCCTGCTCGACGGGCCACGCTTGGCACGGATCCTCATTTTAAGGGAATTTAAAAGCACTAGACGGAGCTTTGCAGTGTGACCTCGTCTCTCCACCCGTCCATTCATCCGTCGGTACCTCCCAGTCAATCCTGTTTTTAATCTCGCCAGGCCTCAGCGGGGCCTAAAAGCACAGGGACCGGGCGCAATGCCTAGATGACCCTAGGTAATATGGAAATGGATAGAGCAACAACCCCCTATACACACACAGACACACACACACACACACACACACACACACACACACTCACACTCACAGCCCCTCGCGGACTCACTCTCTGCTCACTTCAGCGCACATATGCAGCCCGTTGACTCTTAATTTTCCATCAGAGGCGTTTCACCTGGAATATTTCTGCCAACAGAGCGTCGCACTCTCTGCCCCTCCGCGGAGGCCTTTTGCCCCCCCCACTACCACCACCCTCTGCTCCAGCAGAAAGGCCGGTGTTATGTAAGTGCACCAGATTCCCTCCTGCACGCTCACAAACCAAGCACAGGTCAGAGAGCTCACACTGCACCGGAGTGCAGCACTGAGCACAAAGTTTCTAAAAGAGTCAGCGCACCACACTGTACGCGCTCCTGCTTTTATTTGGGCTGATCTATGATCTGCCTCGCGTCCTTTAAGTGTTCACAAAGTTCTGTTCTGGTGAAGTCATTGTGGACTTAGAGCCCGCTGTGTATTTCTGATCATCCAGCATCATTTTTCCACTCACAGGAGAAATTTTGCGCTTGAGAGACAGGATACACTAAAAACTCCAAAGCTGACCCCCTCTCCCCCGCTCTCCCTCACACACACACACACACACACACACACACACACACACACACTCCCGTCGTAATTTGTCTGCCCACTGGTTTCACTTATTAAGTTTCAAAAGGTTTCTGGGCAACGTGGTTTGAGAAAGGGAAAAAAAAAAAAAAGGAACCGTGGCATTTTTTTGGCACACCGCTCTGCCCGTCTTGCCCAGAATGAGGAGGTTACCATGGCATCAGTGGGCACCTCATAAAGCAGACCATTGTTGGTGCTTGTGTGTGTGTGCATGTGTGTGTGTGTGTGTGTGTGTGTGTGTGCCACATTGAGTTGCATGGCAACAACCTCTGGGCACCACCAACCACAAGCAAGAAGCTCAAATCTCGCACAGGGCAGTGCCAGCCTGCAATACAACATAAACATGAGCTTCCCTCTGTCTTTAGTCTGATTTATTCTCTACCTGCTTCTTCAATCGTCTCACATTTCTTCACACACACTCACACACACACAGTTTCCCCCCAAATGTCTGTCAGCATATTGTGAGGAAAGTCAAAGATCCTGTAATTGTAGCCCGGATCATGATTTATCATCCCTAAACACAAAGATTAGCAGATCACCAATGATCTGCAGTGTGTTTTTCTGTGTGCAGATTTTCATTAAGGCTCCAAAATGACAGAGAAACATGCGCTGCATGCTTAAAGAATGGCCACCATAATTAGAAAACGAGGCCGCAATCTAAAATAACCCGAGGGGGGAAACAGAGACGTTTTATTTTCTTGTCTTCCCCAGTCAGATCCATTAGCGGGGAAAGGCTATCATACAGGTTTGTTTGTAATTGTTTCAGTTCCAAATAGCCCAAAACACTAAGTTACTATGTGTGAAAATCTGGACACAATTTGTGGTTCCCTTGAGAGAGAGGGAAGAAAAAGAGAGAAAAAAAGAGAAGTGAGAGGAGGGAAGGAGGGAAGGAGGGAAGGAAAGGAGCTATTTTCAGTTTCTGAAAGTTTCGCTGGGAGTTGAAAGACACGTGGGTGACAGCAGACCTGTGACAGGTGGACCCTCTCCGGCTCACTGCGACCTTTGTGTTGGAGTTTGAGGCCTGAGTGTGTGCAGAGCTGTGTGAGCTGTGTGAGCTGCGGATGACGTGTGGAATGAAGACGGAGCTGTCTGCAGAGAGCTGCGGGTCCTCTGCCACACTCTGCTGGTGTGTGTGCAGAACTGAACACACGGACTGCTCGTGCAGCTCCCGGACGCTTGGAGAGAAAAGGTTTGTGGTAAAACAATGGTTTAACTCTCGTTATAATATAATTAATGCATGACTTCATGAGTCATGATGACCGAGGATCTATGCTGTTTGATATTAAGAAATGAGCCTGTTACTTTCAATCTATATGATTAGGTAATGCTTAATTGATGTTGATGCATTCATTTGTGTTCCACCAAATTATTTAGCTCCACAGCCGTGTCAGTGATTGTGTGTATATGTTATGTTGTCTTATTATTATTATTATGTTTCATGTTTCATCAATTAAAAATGAAAAAAACAAAACAAAAAAAAAAACAAAGAAAAGCTCATTTCAGAGTTCTCATAGAAATAGAATAGAAACATCAACTCACTTCAGCACAATGTTTACAATGCTTACGTCATGATTTTGTCTCCATTCGTCAACTGACACCAGCACACGTTTGTGCAGCACAAATATCCAGAGACACACGGTGCTTCTTGCAAAAACAACTAAACATAATATATAATAATAATAATAATAATAATAATAATAATAATAATAATAATAATAATAGAGTAAAATGCTCCATCCTCCTAGCTTATGCAGAAACATTTACATATTTGCATTTGAGAACCATTTGAATAAGATTAAATTAAAGTAACTTTCATATTTCTAACAACTAATTCAGAACAGCAAAGAGACATACATCTACAACTGAGTTATTAATTCATAGGTGTTCAATTAAGCATTAACTAACCGCTGTATTATTTTTTTTTTATTTGAGTATTATTTAAGCACATGTTTTGTGCCTGTATAATAACAAAGTCACTGAATTTGCCCATTTATTCTCGAGCAAAGTTGTCCTGAACAGAGTCAGAGTGTTAAGTCTCTGCCTTATTGGAAAATGAGCCATATTTGACAGTAATAACCTTAAAATGTTACATTAATACATTAACAAGAAATCCAAAAACAGTCTTTGTAACTCCAAAAAGAAAACAGTGAGTGTTGGTTTAGCTGTACACTGTAAAACATGTTTTTTTTTACTTAAGTTTAGTTGTTTTTCGACATTTTCAAATGTTTTTTTTGTAATGGCACAACTGGTTTTCATTCATTCATGGTTTGAAATTCATCAACTCGCAGACTCTGAAATAGCTCGAGATGGCTGAATGAACTGTGAATATTTAATGTCAGAGTTACTTTACTGTCACAGATCGCAGCTGCAGACTTTTTCTGCATTTGAGCGGCTTTGTAAAAACACAAGTGTGACAGGAACGAAACGGCGCAGGTTTGATTTGTGAGTTCTGTCTGGAAGGAAAGAAAAACACCAAATACTCTGAAGAGCGATGGTGTGTCTTGCTCACGTCCTCTGGCACTGATGTGAAGTAGTGGTGATTAGCAGTAAACGGGCTCAAACGTGTAAAAGTACCAGTGTGGCCTGTGAAGAGCGACCTAAGAGGGTTCAAACTGATCACAACTTATATATGCAGCCACCTGGAACAGACTTCCTCTCTTGCCAAATACATGCCATGTTTAGCCCGGGCCTGGCTGCTCTGAGTGTGTGTGTGTGTGTGTGTGTGTGTGTGTGTGTGTGTGTGTGTTCTCAGGTCTGTTACTGTGGTGCTCGTTTGGTCCTCTGCTGTTGTGCAGCATGTGGCCCGCAGATTAACGCTTTAGATGAGACTCTCCTGTTCTGAATGCCCCCTCTGTTTGCTTACAAGGCCCGGGTGAGACAGAGTGGAAGGATTTGAGAGGGGTTTTGTATCTCCTCCTGTTCAGAGGGGGGCATCCTATTATGAGTGAAAAGCTAAAGGGAGGGCATGGTCACAAAGGGTTAAAACCTGAGAGTGTCTCTTTTTTTTTTGGCATAAAATGCAGAATTGGCTCTTTTTTTTTAAAGACATGTGGAAAACGGCTCCAAACAGATTTTAGTGTAAGACAGGTGCCAGCTCTGCCATCTGCTTTCAGTTTTACCTCCCTGTCTGTCTGCTCTCAGCCGATCCCCTCCTCTCTCCACACTCCTGATTCATCCATCTCTCTCTCTCTTTTTCCCCTCTTCCACCAATCAGATCAGTCTGACAGCCTCCCCATCATGTGTTGGCACACACCCTTTAATTTCTTCCAGGTACCTTGGATGAAATTAAAAATGGAGAGAGATCAAATCAAAAGGGAAATTTAGCAACTTCAGGTATGACATGTTTGGAAAATATGAGGTATTAAATGTGCAAGTGTATCCATACCACACACACATACATATAGAATATAGATGGATTAGGGATTGTGTGAAAATGATTAGGGAAGGAATCAGAGTTAAATACAGTCGGGGTTATCTATTTCTACGTCTGGATAAAGGGAGCGCATTCAAACATTTTTCCTGGAGCAGAAGGAGGTGCCTGAAGTTTTCCTCATCACCTGATTTATTTCAGACTTCGTCCTTCACCTGTGAGGTTTTTTGTGAAAATTTAAAAAATACATCATTTAATTTTGCTGCCATTTTACTTCCCTCACTCAGCAGCTATAATTACACTTTAATTAGCAGACTCATTTGTTTATTATCTTCTTATGTTGCTATAAATATTTAGTCTTGAGATATTAAGGGGACAGGGTATTGTAAGGTTTTTTCTAACTGAAGGGGTCTAAAGAAAAAAATTCAATGATACTGTAATATTAATGCAAGGCCCTCACAGTCATTTTCCTACAGTCTCTTCTTTTTGTGGGACAAATGAGAACAGGCCGAGGGGCCCGGGAGGTCCCTGATCTCGACCCTCAAAGTGCTAACAAGATCATTTATTTAGCTGAAAACTCAGTGAATGTCCTGATCACACTTGATAATTTATAGACATTTCTCTTCAGTTTATATTCAATATAATTCAGTCGCACAGTGAAACAAATTCAGTGTAACAACAGATCAGCACCGCTTCAGGAAAGTGAAATGCTTAATGGTTTGTGTGCGTCTGTACTTCAACATGAAGTACACAATACTGAAGTTTAGTAGTTTTAAAAGAAAATGTTAACTAAAAATATGAATACAGTTTTTCAGCTTTTCCTGTCTTCTGTGATTCATTTCTTAAAGTATTCAGATGTTGTTGTTTTTTATTTAATAAAAGAGATTCAACCATGCAAATCTAATTGAGTTATTCTGAGATTTAGAAAATGATATCGTGCAGCCATCAACAAGCATTAATGTGGCAGCTAAAACAAAAGAAATTTATGAATATGAATTCTTCATATTTAAACAAGATTTCATCATTCAAAAATGTAAAGCATCACCATCACCATCCAACGTCCAACTCTGAAACACAGAAAAGCATTTTAATCTTCATCCTATGAGTGTATTTATTTCAGTTCTTTAATGCGTACAGCTCACCTGAACTTGATTTATATTATTTTTCCTTAAATGATGTATCGATTTTCTCAGTGTCAGTGTTATTATGTCTCTGATTTGCAAATCATAGGGGAACTCATAAAATATGCATTTTAAGTTGTCCATATAGGAAACTGTAAGACCGAGAAGAGACAGCTGTTTCCAGGTGTGGGAACCTCTGGAGCTGATGTTCCAAACATGAAATACATCACAAGCATGTTGCTCAAACTTCTCGTGTCCAACGGTCCGCCGCCGCAGAGAGAGAGAGGGGATTTAATTTTAGCACAGGCATGTTTCTTTTTTTGGAAAAGATGCAGTTCTTTGTGAAAAATATCAACTTTAATGGCCAACTAGATGACTTATGAAAATACATAAAAAGTGAAAACACATTGTTGGCTCCTGTCTCCTGCAGCTTCCCATGAGAAATGGGGGCCAAGCCTCATTTAAAGTGCGGCGCCTGAGCCGTGTCGCTCAGTTCAGAAATGTGGGGCTTTAACCTGGTTGGGTTTTTTTTTTTCTTCTTCCTGGAACGAGGCCGCTTGCTAATGAGCCCGTCAGGACAAAGGTGAGTTCTAAATGAGCGGAAAGAAAAGTAAACAAGCCAGGTGACAAATTGCAAATAAGCGAACATCAAGTAGCCTAGATGGGAGATTCTGTCCACGCATGCACACTCGCTCACAGGCAAACCAGTGGCTGTCAGCGTTGTAAAGAGTTGTTGAGGCTAGACTTTTTTGTTTTGGAGACTCTTATAGCATGCAGGTGCTCTTTTCAAAGGCAGCCCTCTCCGCCGGGCACTTCTTGGCTGGAGTTGAATGTTGGGCTCCCAGGGTGTTTGTTTGGGTTCTGTTTTGTATGCTTGGTGTCTATGCCTGCTTGATACCTATTCCTCTTTTCTTCTGTTATTTAAGCGCACTTTTTCTCAGAGAACGCCTCGCAAAGCTTTCCAAAACATATAACCTGTTCACAAAGAGCGGAGGTCACTTTCCAGTCACGAAAAAAGAAAAAGGAAAGAAGCAACAGCAGACTGTTAGCATACAAGCTCACCAGCCTTATATAGTCATGTAGCCGCCCAGGAAGAATGTACATTGCGTATACTTCATTACTATAAATCTGCATGCTACTGATTTCACTTATTTTCCTCTACAACCTACTGAGGTAAGATCTCAATAAAATAGGTGTTCAGTTTCATGCTACATTTAAATCCAGTGCTTGTTTTTGGCCCTCAATCTCTCACAGTGTGTGTGTGTGTGTGTGTGTGTGTGTGTGTGTGTGTGTGTGTGTGTGCGTGTGTGTGTGTAAGTGTGTGTGTGGAATCATGAGTGTGTCAGATGGAGCCCGTTGTGCCAGGCAGCCGGGCAGCGGCGGTGCCACTCTGTGTGGTCAGGGCACAGTGTGTCCTCTCAGCTGCTGTTTCGAATTCACAACTAACTTGACAGCAGCATCCTCACTCATTCACTGCAGCAGATGGTAGCGAGCTTGCTGTTCCGCGCGTGTGTTTGCCCATTTCTTTTGGAGGAGGCAGCTGTGGGAAGCAAAAGCTTTGCCCACTGCTGAGTCCAGCTTCAGGCGACAAAAGAGGACAATCGCAATCAAAACTCTGGAGTCAGTGAAGATCAGAGAATCTGAGAGAGGATGCTCGCAGACAAGGCTTGCTTTAAATCTCCCATATCACTGTGTATCATCCAGAGAGGCCCCAGCCAGTTTCATCAGAGAGTAATCCTTGAGATTATATCCCTGCATGGTGGACAATGAGCATATTGTTGCGATCTTGTTGCTGTAATCCAGCTCAGCACCATATGCAATAGACAGCAACGCTCTCTAGAGAGCTGCTGCGGTGAATAAAACACTGTCCGGTCTTTGCACGGCAATCCATCTGCCAGCGGCTCTCTGTGTCTGAAAATATCTCCACCAGAATCAACTGTGAGGCAGCGTATTAAGAGAACACTCTCAATCTGTTTCTGTTCACTTTTTATTCGGAATGATGCAGAAATGCAGCTACAAATTCCCCCTCATGACAACAGAAAAAAAAAAAGGACCACAACATGGTGCAGCCATTCAAAGTCTCCCGGGGTCTAATATGAATATGATTTTAATTTTGGTCATAACCTCGAGTGCACAGACAGGAGACAGACTCAAAATGAGGATGGGGTGAAGCCATCTGTTTTGTGGTACAATGAGAGAGACACAGAGGAAGAAATGTGGAGGAGCCGAGCAGGGACGCTGGAAGTCAGTCAAAGTAGGAGGCGCAGAGAGAAAGTCGGTCTATGTAATGACATCATGCTGATGTTAGCTGTGCGAGAGTCACGTTTGTTGTGTTCATTTGATTTGCGCTTAACGTTTTACACCAATCCTAGAACATTTGATGTTAAAACAGGATGAAAAGTCAAAGACCAACATGCTGTAGGTCACAGCAAGTGCACTGAAGGCAAGGAGAGACGAAGAGGGACCGTGAGAAGTCACTGCACAGCAGCAGAAATCACATATTGTATGTAGCTGACTGGGCTGAACTCACTCCAGGGGCTTTGTCTGACAGGATGATCAGTTCCCCAACGCCTTTGGTTACTTTGGAAACTCTGAACTCAGCGTGTTTGTTTGTGAGCAACAGAAAAACCTTCAACCTGCTGTGAGGTATTCTAGATAATAATACCAGGAATACATATTGGTAGTTAACGGGCAAAAAGAACTCCCCACAGAGTCTCTTGTTTGTAGCACACAACTGTAAATGTAAAAAACGAAGTCAAACATCTTTCCTGGTGAGCAGCACATAAATAAACCAGTAAAAAAAAAAGGGTGAAACATTACAAGTTTAACCTTTTCTTTTCTAAACTGATGGTTTTTATTATGTTTGATTTGAAGGGCTTCTGCAGCCCCCCTCAGCACTCCTACTTCCAGCGTCCGTGGAGCCGAGGCTCATAAAGAAACAGCAGACTCAGGCCAAATTGTCAGTCAGTTAGTAGATGAGATGTCATGCTAGCCAGACACGCTAGACAGGCGGGCAGAGTTGCCCGAGGAGGAATCCTACTATTTAATGTGCTTCTGCAACCCAGCTGATTCACCACTACACCATCCAGTCTAATAGGTTTTGTTCTGGTGAATCACTCCAGGTTTCCTTAATGGAAAAGCCAAACATACTGCTCTAACATTGGGTGACAAGGGCACCTTGGGTTTGCAGATGTTCGCGCAGATGACAGATGGCGTCGGCGTAGCTAAGGGAGCAACGGGAACGATGTCTGCGCCAGGCTGGTGCCACCCCCCCCCCCCCCCCCCCCCCCCCCCCTCCCCCCCCCCCCCTTCCGTAATGCAGAGTCTAGCATCCCAAATTTTCCAAAATGAGGGGACATATAGCTGCACGAACGTGTCCGTATATGTGTGCGAATACATATCTGAACGTGAAAGTGCGCATGCAGTGACTCAGCACCCTGTGGTCAGGGTCTGCACAGTGTCTGGGATCATCATGTTCCCAGTTAAATCAGGCGGCAGCTTGGACTTTGTTCCCTTTAGTAGCTCAACTTTCTCACGAGGAAGTCACAATAAGATCCAAACCCCCTTTTAGTCACTTTTGCCGCACTAGGCACAATTTCTCGTTTTTTTCTCACGCAGCAGCCGTGCAGTTTAAAACGACAATGGCGGCAGATTTACCATCAAAATTCTGGAAGCGCCTCCTCGTTTGGTCCAGCTGAAATGACTCTTTAGCACTGGCCAATTTGATCAGCTGTAGCTAGTGAGCTGATTAAGCTAACACTATCTCTAAGGGTTAAAAATGCTGTCTCATGTTTCATGCCGACTCTTTTTTAAAAACACATTCATCATGTTTAAAGGCCCAGGCCAAAGCTACACTGCAACCCTGTATACTCAAATGAATTAATTAAAATAAGTAAGGAAAAGTTTGTTGTATTAACTCAAACATGTTAAGTGCCAGTAGTATTTTCTTTCTTTTGAGTTTAATAAACAAATCATTTTTGATTAACATGAACTTTTCTGCAGATTATGTAACTATTAGTTTCAACATATTTAGGTTCTATTTTGACAGAATCAATCAATAGCATGTGTATATAAGATACTGTTAATGAGAAATATTGACTCAATATATGTTGCTACACTTTTATAGATCCGCATTATTCTATTGTAGACGTATAGATATAGTTAGATAAATGTAACAAGAAAAGGTAAGATCCTACTTTTCATTTCATTTCAACATAAATGAAGTGCTTTGGCTGCCCTGTTCACAAAGGTGACTTGTTAGTGTTTTCAATAAATTGTATGATTTACTCGACAGAAGGCTTACAGGATGAGGATTTACTGATTTATTTGGCAAATGTAACCCATTAGAGTTGTGAACGGGGCGAACTAATGTAGTCAATGAAACGCACCTTGGTCTTGGAAGTAACGCTGGTCAATACTGCTGCTAGTAAGCTAGATAGCTGGACATGCTAATGTTCAGATCAGATAAACACACTGATTAATTCATTCTTTACTTTTTGGTTTTTGTGCTTTTGATTTCACCCTCCAAACTCCTTGAACGCAGAGCATTGATCTAACTATAGCCCCACGCACCCCACATTGGCATATAGAACGGTCCAAAGCTTGACTGACAGGTTTGCCCGTGCATGCCTAGTTACGGTTACCAAGCAGATGATTGGACAATCGTTGTCAGGGAGAGGGGTTTAGCAAACGGTCAGTTTTGTCCTTGGACCCTGTGGCTTTTGCTGAATCCGGAGGAGGAAAAAGCATCTCTCTTTCTCTCACTGAGGTGGAAATCTCTAAAGGTGGCTCCGTTTGTGCCAACAAGGAAATGAAACTCGAGCATTGTAAAAGTTTCTGTCATATTATCCCCTAACTGCTCTATCAGTGGTCACTACTCTGGTAATTTGGCAGCAAGAAAGCATATTCAGTGCTTCTGGCAGGAGATTCCATAGACACCGATGACATTTTAGAACAATGCCAACTGGAAGTGCAAACAGTAATAGCTCTGTTGACCAAGTGATAGCAGTAGCACTTATAGTCCGACTGTATCATTGGAGAAAGCCTAGTGATTAGATCATTTGGTGCCAATGTGCAGAATGAGACATTCAGTGTGGCACCCGGGCATTTTGTTTCAGATGAAACAATACTGGTACATTAGTATAATGTGGAATAATCTCTTACTTCAGACTCAATTGAGATCTATCAGTAAAAAGAGGAGTGTGATTTAAGCATGGGCTCATCATGCAGACAGATTACGAGCCCTGGAACCCCGGGAAGCCGCAGAGAAGGGGAGGATGGCTGTGAACAGGTAGAGCTGATAATTACCTCCATTCATCTTCACTGGACCCCAGCACTGTTTTATGAAGGTGCATCTGAGTGCGGGCCCACGTTTGATGAATCTCCCCTTAAAATTAGCAGTCACTGGTGGATCGAGAGCCTCCATCAGTCCGTATGCTCCCATTCATCATCTCATTAGGACCCTCGGCTGGGCTGTACAGGCCTGAGGACTCCCAAAGAGAAGAGAGAAACTATGAGCTCCATCATAACTACAACATTTTGTCGTTGTTTACAAATCTGTCAATTTTTAACATTTTTTTATAAACCACAATCTGTTCAATTCCCAAGACCCATTTGATCATTTGTAGGAAAAAATCTTAATGTATCAGGGGCAGACAGTGGCACAGTTGTTTACTATCGCGGGAATCCAGAGCCATTACAGACTGGGAACAAATGCCAAATCTTTATGTAAACCCCCGTGCGTCTGTGTGTTTATAGGAATGTGTTTCTCTTCAGGTGTTTACATGAACGTGACATATAAAGATTTGTGATGCAAGATAATTTAATTTAAAGTGTTACAGCCATTATGTGGCAGGGAATGCAGCGGGAGTTCGGGGAGTCCCAGTTGTAACTGCACTCTTTGCTGCAAAGCGAGCAGAAATAAAAGCTCTCTGGTGGTTACACTGCTCCGCTCCCCTCGTCCCTCCATCACCTTTCTGTCCAGGTGGATGAATCTTTTCAGAAAGCCACAGTCCGTTTTTTTTTTTCCACAAACTCAGTCGAGAATGCAGCAGGGCACTGAGACAACCCCCCTGCCCCACACACATACACACACACACACACACACACACACACACACACACACACACACACACACACACACACACACACAAACCACATTCTAAACCCCCTGTCGCGCTCCAAACGCATCACTAACTGGATCTCCATGTGGTACATCCATTACCGTAAAATACTCTGCTGCTCCCCACTGAAAGCTCACCATCCTCCTCTGCCCTCTGCTTTGCACACACACACACACACACACACACACATCAGCCCCCTCCACCAACCCCAACACCACCACCGCCCCAGCCTCCCTTCATAAGACCGCTTACGCTGGCAGTTCTGAATTGGTCCAAGTCCAAGTTTAACATTAGTGGTGGGGGGTGCAGTTGGGGTGTTTAAAAAGCAGCCTGCAGTGAGCTGCAAGAGTGAGCACAGCCGTGACTTACAGTAAAAAAAAAAACTGTACATGACTACACTCCTTCTCGCTTTGTTGCGATCACGATGGCCTTTTTCTGGAACCACAAATTGAGAAATCAGTAATGGTGTACAAATGTGCAGAGCTTACACGTTTAAGCTGAAGTCATCTATGAGAAATTTAGATCGGTGTCGCCAAGGATAACATTAGTTACCTTTGGATTATTCATTTATGTGTGATCTCTGTGGAAAGCTGTAATTTTTCACCGGCGCTGTGGGGACTCATCTTACCAAGGAGGCGTTTCTTTTTTTTTCTGTCCTTTCTTCTCTTACTTTATGCAGTAAAGCCACAGTCTGATGTCATTACCAGGAAATAAAGATATTTTGGGGGGCTCAGCGCTCTTTTATTTGGATTTTGTCCTCATCCCTTGTTCTGGGGAAATGCTGACAAAACGAATTCTCCGTGCCAAAATTCGGAGTAAAACCCTGTCATTGTTGAAGGCCAACAAAAGAGTGGTTCATTTAGACTCAATTTATTATGATTTCTTCTTTGTGTCAACAAATAGAAACACTGGCTGGGCAAACTGCTTCATAGAAAAGACAACACCAAACCATGGCTCAGTATGTGTGTGAGAGACAGAGCAAGAGTATTCCATGACAAATAAGTATTTATCACGTATCACTTGATTAAAAATATATATGATTTCTGGTGCGGTTTGTCACCACAGAAGCTACATTTTTTTTCTGCCATCCTACTTAAGCAGCTACAGCACAGCTCATCAAGTGTAATAAAAGGATTAAATGGGTGCAGCGAGGCAAAGGTCACTGACATGGGACCACAGTTGCAGTCAGCATGAATTTTGCATGTGTTTATAAGAATGTGGAGGCCCTTTAAAGTTTAAAGTATAATTAGATGGCCCACGATGATAGTGCTTTTATTTAAGGTGTCTTTAGTTTCTGAGGAGATGGAGTGCATTAAAGTACACACAACCACAGAGAAGTCAAGGCTGACTGGGCTGCAACTAACCATGACTTTCGCTATTTGCCCAGCGTTTACTCAATTAATGCATTACTCACTTGGTTGATTCACGAAGTTTCTAGAGCCCAAAGGGATTTTTAATGTTGTGTTTTTAGTCTATAGATTATTACTAAGATATTTTCATTCAATTACATAAAATCAGCAAATTCTCACATTTAAAAAGTGTCATGAGAATTTTTTAAGAAGAACCTTTGAATAAGGAGGACTGGATTCAAAGTATCAAAGTTTAAGTTGAATTTAATATTCTTGTACAAGAAGGAGCGTTTAACAGTGCAACACACAAGAGGGTTACAGAGAAAAAGGCTCCTTGTGGAGCTCTGTCAGGTAGTTTTTATACAATGCATTCAAAATGGGCTGTCTCGAACATCTTCCCACTAACGATTTCCTTTTTTGGTTTTCCCCTTAGTAATGAACATTATGTTTCTTGTCCAAAATGACACTTCCTTTAGTCTGTTTCTCATGTCCTTGCACATTTTTAAAATTTCCTTTCCCAGGCAGCTTTAACAAACACATGCTAGATAAGGGGAATACACAAAATAAACAAAAAGACAAAACACACATACACTCACTCTAAGAGTTAAAACATCTGCAGCCCAGTACAATCCTAATTTTTATAACAAAAAGAAAATTGATAAGTGATTAATCAGTTCTCAAAATATTCTGTTGAATAACTAATGGACTAATCATTTAGGTCTAGCCTATGCAACAAAGTCTAATACATATTTCCAAATGTGCAGGAGTCCAGGTGACTATAGGAGACATGTTACGATAAAAGAAACAACATGATAAATTCTTGTATCATTATCAGTAAAATCAGGTCAAATAGAAATTATAAAAACAATCTTAAGATTAAAGCTTTACCTTTCTCTTTTTTAAAATGGTATTGGTGACTCTTCTGGTTTTAATGTTCAAATAATAATGTAACTTATTCCAATTCCCTGGCAGCACTGACCCATAAAGAACAGACTTAAAGGAACAGGTACTACATTTAAAGGAACAGACCACTACATTTAAAGGAACAGGTACCACGTTTAAAGGAACAGGTACCGCGTTTAAAGGAACAGGTATCGCGTTTAAAGGAACAGGTACCATGTTTAAAGGAACAGGTACTATATTTAAAGGAACAGGTACCATGTTTAAAGGCGCAGGTACCGCGTTTAAAGGACCAGGTACCACGTTTAAAGAAACAGGTACCATGTTTAAAGGAACATGGTACCACGTTTAAAGGAACAGGTACTATATTTAAAGGAACAGGTACCATGTTTAAAGGAACAGGTACCGCGTTTAAAGGAACAGGTACCACGTTTAAAGAAACAGGTACCATGTTTAAAGGAACAGGTACCACGTTTAAAGGAACAGGTAAAATGTTTAAAGGAACAGGTACTGCGTTTAAAGGAACAGGTACCACGTTTAAAAGGAACGGGTACCACGTTTAAAAGGAACGGGTACCACGTTTTAAAGGAACGGGTACCACGTTTAAAGGAACGGGTACCACGTTTAAAAGGAACGGGTACCACGTTTAAAAGGAACGGGTACCACGTTTAAAAGGAACGGGTACCACGTTTAAAGGAACGGGTAAAATGTTTAAAAGGAACGGGTACCACGTTTAAAGGAACAGGTTGGCATAACCAGCTCTAGTCTGCTGTGCATGAATCTCCCCACACTCAGGTGCTCTGTTGTTGATCTATAATCTATCGATTCTCTCCTTCCATGTTTGCCAACATGTGCTACAGGGCTCTTCAAGCTCAACACAAGCCTGACTAACCTCTTCTGACAGATCTGTCTTTGAGTGACCAGATGTTGTCTTGCACATCTGACCAACAATGGAGGCCAAAGTGTTGTACTGTGCCTGCTCCTCTTGGAGAATACCAAAACCTCTCAGCAGAACTACTCATTATATTCAATACAGTGTAAGATATAAAATTCTTGTGTAAAACACATGCATTTCAAGAGGTAACATAATTCAGGTAAGCATGTTCTATATAACTTCTCTAAACATGTATTAATATAGCCTCCTACTCACACACTCACTCAGAAATAGACCTGTCATCTTGCCACCATCCCCTTATCGTCTAACTGCTAACAAGCCTATTTGCCTGTGACTGACGTTGATGTGATCCCTAAAGCCCCGGGCTTGGCACCAGATCGCTCCTAAGCCAAATTAAGCCTCTGTCATGCCCACCCCCACCTCCAGCCCAGTGCTACCCCTGCCATGGGAACCCTAAATCTTTAATGACGATGGAGAGCTCTGCGCGCTGCTCCCACGACACAAAAGCGATGACATCTGTGTCTGTAAGTGCTGCACTCCAGAGCAACCCCATTTGTTCTATCTCCGCTTCTTGAAAAGAAATCAAATATAAAAGTTGAGGGAGGGTGGAGGAAGGAGGAGGTGGAGCTAAGGAGGTTAAAACAAAAGATCCTCTCTTTCAAAAGGAGGTTTATTTCCCTGCCCAGTGCTCCTTAAATGTTCAAAGAAGGTGTTAAAAGAACCTCAGCTCCCCTTCTTGCTCTGGTGCTCTGGATACGGCCCACCTGCTCAATACTACTTCCAAGTAAACATGGATGTTTAGTGAGTAACCTCCACACTAAACTGAACTCCTACAAGTCAATGTCAGTACCTCGGAAAGCAATGAATTTAGCAGATACAGACCTTTGACATTTGGCCATCACAATTCCCCAGACTCACAGAGAATCGAAGAAAATTTATTTCTTCGGAAATACTTGAAAATGAAAATGTCTGAAACTGATGTGACGCAGCAAAGCACGAGGACAAAGACAGTTTGTTTAGTTATACTGCCTCAAAGTTCTGAGACAAACCTACAGATGATACAGGGGATGATTTATCCACAGCTGACCTCCTTAAAATTCTTTATCTATTCTGGCTCAAGCACGGTTATTACTCATCTTGGCTTGAAGAATGCAGTCTGCCTCATTTCTGTGTTCAGTCTCATTTCATTGAGAACTGCAACTAACTATAATTTATCCTCGGTTCATCTGTAAGCTGCTTTATGATTCCTTTTTAGTCTTCCTTGTTAGTTAGAAAACTGTGGGAAAAAAATCATCCATCACCACTCCCAACACACCAAAGCAAAATCTTCAAATTGCTTATTCTTTTCACATGGTCAGAAAATATTCAACCTGCAATCATATAAAAAAGAGAAAACTCACATTTGAGAGGCTGTAAAAAGTTAAAGATTTTTTATTTTAAAAAATGAACCATATGGGGTGGTGTTTAGCTCAGTCAGTAGAGCAGCCGCTCCATGTACGAAGGCTCAATCCTTGCCGCGGCAGCCCAGGGTTCGAATCCGACCTGTGGCTCTTTCCTGCATGTCATTCCCCATCTCTCTCCCCACATTCCTGTCTCTCTGCAGCTTCAGCTGTCTCTATCAAATAAAGCTCAAAAAGGCCAAAGAATGTCTTAAAAAAAATAAATTAATTAACCATAGCATAATCATCAATATATTGTATTTGGATAGATTAAACATTTGCATGGAAATGAAATATAGAATTATTCTATATATTTATATAACACAGTATATATACCGTAGTTAAATGCTGATTTTCCAATGTAGTCACTTTAATTCCTCGTGTAAAGGACCTCACCCTCTCCTGCCTTTTGTGAAGGAGAAACTACGGTGGCTAATGTAGAAATAATTTAACCATGGATGTTAAAGAGAACTGGATACAGCGCTCGAGACAGAGCTCTGTTTATTCTTATGGAAGCTGCTCAGTGATGTACAAAGCTGAAAAAAAAAAGTTTGATGAGTAATGCAAAGTCTGTTAACATTTAAGTTTAAAACGTATCCCTCTTGCTTATAAAGGGTTTATCTAACCTAAATGGGGATAGAATGATTTAACATGGCTCCTCTAGATTTTACAAATGTTGTGTGACCAAATAAATCAAATCCTGAAATTACAGCCGCTTCTTTCAGGAGTGAGCTTATGGGGAAAAGTCTTTATGGGTCAGTGTGCGTCACATGACGGATGCCATTACTGCCAAATTGTCTTCAAAATGGCGTGCTCAGGTAATAATACACTAATGAAAACATAATTATGAATATTATAATACATTTCTGTAGTGTTCTGTAAATCTGTCACACTGGACCTTTTGAACTGTGTTTTTTTTTGTAATGAAATGTGTTAAATAAATAAATTGCCTTCGTGAACGTGAACAACCAAATTCAAACTATCCAAACACAGTCAGGAGTCCATAGAAGAGCCGTCTGCGGTGGTGAACAGGCACTGCGGCGGTCACCTCTGTCTGCTTCACCTCCGGGTCCTTGCTGTAGGGTAAAGAAAGATGGCGGCGTCCATGCTATGCAGGACGGCGGCGCTGTGTCGGTGCCGGTCGTTACCGGGACTTTCTTCTTCAAACACGGTCCTCTCTGCGGGCTGGCAGGGCGGGCTTTTGTCGCAGACTGCGGCTTACAACCCCAGACCTTTAAAGCTGAACCTCCATGAGCCGTACCTCCCAGACAAGGACAGCGAGAAGACGCCGCAGTGGCAGAAGACGGCCCGGTACGACAGGAAGCTGTTCGGTCGGTACGGTTCGGCGTCCGGTGTCGACCCCGCGTCACTGTGGCCCAGCCATGAGGAGCTGGACAAAATCATCGCGGAGGAAACCGAGTGGAACCCTCCGTTAGAGGTGATGCTGAAGAACATAGAGGCGAAGGAGAAGCTGGAAAGCGAGAAGCGGCTGGCAAGGTTAGTATGCTACTGTGGCTAACGGCAGTGTGTCAATTATCGGACAGGTCCTGTTTACTCAGTTCGGTTCTGTGTGTCACATCTCACGGGTCAACATGAACTAATGGGCAATATGTGAAAGGCAAGAAGGAGGGCTAAAACCAGGAGAACACGAACAGGTACGAAGTGTATACAACAGCACCTGATGAGGGATGACAGCTAACTTCAGCTGCGTCCTCACAGAAATCATGTTGGAGGCAACTACAGCTAAAACAAGACATTTAAAACTATAAATGATATTTCTGTATTTATACCTTTGAGGACATTTTACTTTAAGATGAAGTTAAGTATCCTACTTGCACATAGTTGGGGGAAAAGGGACTAAAAAGATGTCCTGACCCTTTTAGTCTTCAGTGTGTGTATCACTCTACAAAAATGCTGTATACTACACTTCCCATAATGCACTTTTTTCATTGGCTGTCACTGAGGGTGCAGATAAATAGAGATAAAGAGACACAGATGCACAGCAGCAGCAAACCATAAACTAACTATAAACTGTAATGGAGATATGGCAGCAATAATGACAGTAATAATATATGTAGTGGACGTCATGCAGGACCACAGCAGCAGCCACGATTAGTGTATTTCACTGTTTTGACTTCAGATGCAAATTAGCTGTTGAACTAAGCCTGACATGCTTAGTTTAATGTGTGCTGTCCTATAAATATACATAAATAAATAAATAGTATCTGTGTGTGTGTGTATACTAGCCTTTTATAATCATGTATATGTGCGGCTAACACATGAGTCAGAGGATCAAAGTTATTCCAGTTCATCCTGTGAGGAATATCTAACATGATGGCAATCCATCTAAAAGACCTCTAGGTGGTTATTATAGGCTAGGCCAATAATGAAGTGAAACATTTAAAAAAAAAAAAGACTTACAAGTGGTTAGAGTTGTCACAATACCAAAATGAGTAACCATGATACTATACCAGACAAAGTATCACGGTTCTGGGTATTATCGCGATACTGCAGCCTTTATTTATTTATTATTTTTATGAACTGCAATGTATTTGTGCAAGTTATTAATACTTATTAATTACTTATAATGTTGTTTGGTGCATGATAAACATAAAACTGGTGAAGTAAGAATCAGACTGAAACAAGTTTGAAACAACGAGTTTCGTTTTTTGAGCAAAATTAGTGAAGCCACTGACGATGACACCGCTCGGGCCCGGTGCTTCTGCTATGGTGAGTGTGTTGTCTCGTGTTTGTGACTGTAAGCCGTGCGTGCGTTTGGGCGAGACAGAACTTTAGCTTGTTGTTTGTTTTGAAGCGAGTTTCTATCGAAGTGGAACTGTCTTCATGGAGTTCGTACTTGCTGGCAGAAACACACGAACAGCCAATCAGCTAACAGACGGATGGACCCAGCGTTTGGAAACAGCAGCTGTGTAGTTCGGTTGCAGTAGTTGCCATGTTGGTTTGTTTACAAGGGAGTAGCATGCAGTGAGAAGTCGAGAGGAGAGCAGAGGCGGCGACTATGTAGTGGAGACTGGCACCAGTAGTATAGTAATCCACGGTAGTACCGTCCTGTAGAATTTCTAGTATAGTTACGATTTGGCACCGCGGGGTACTGTGCAACTCTACATGTGGTTCTGTTTGTCTCTCGTTCAAAGAGTCCTTGGGCCGAAAAAAGTTCAAGACCCCTGTAGTAGAGACATAATCTGCTCCAACTGGCCTTCCTACACCTATGCATCATTCATCGTGGTAACATCCGTTGTACTAATCTTTTCTCCTGTCTACTGCAGAGAGAAGCTCATAGCAGCTAACATGGCCAAAATGCCCAAGATGGTGGCTGACTGGCGCAGAGAAAAGCGCGAGACCAAGCAAAAGCTAAAGGAGGAGAAAGCCCGCCGTGAAAAGTTGCTGGCCGAGGCCAGAGAACGTTTTGGCTTCGCGGTGGACCCCCGCAGCAACAAGTTCTTGGAAATGGTCGCTGAAATAGAAAAGGAAGAGAAGAAGAAGAAAAAACTAATGAAACGAAGATTGAGAGAGGAACAGACGGCGACCACCACAACTCCTGCTACATCCTCGTAGTCCTGGACTGAGTCACTCCAGAGAAGTTTGATCTTCATGTTGTGACCTGACTACATCTTTAATGACCTGAATAAAAAAAAAAAAAAAAAAAAAAAAAGCCATCCATGTTTTTCTTTTGTAAAAAAAAAAAAAAAAATCTCCAGAGTTGTTTGTCCTATTTAAACATGTTGATTTTTCCTGATCTTGTATTAAATGTCACTGAAATAAATTCATCTCTGTACCAGTGCATTCTGTCTATTACTCAAACTATGAAATTTAATGAATTCTGCTGTCATAAGACAAAACATGTTTTTTTTGTAGAATTTATTTATGTAAAAATAGTTTTCAGACATTTGAATGTAGTTTTTGGAAAGTGCACGCACTGATCCAGATCTGCGTGTAAACAGATGGTGAAAGTGAGCAGTAAACAGTTCACCTCTTTAGTGCGTTTTACCCACGGCGTACCGCACCCTCATTTGCATTAAAACCAAAGAGAATGACAAATGCAGGAGTTTAAAACACTTAAAAAAAACTTGATCATCACAAGATGTTCCAAACCAGCACAGTACGCTGTTTAATATTAATTACTTATTAAAGTTATTACTATACATTTCATTAAGTCATACAAATTATTACATTTGATATTTATAGTGGCTTTAAATTTAAATAATTAAAATTGAGTATTTTTTAATTTTCAGTGTAAACAATAAAAAAAAAAAAAAAATTGTCCTTCAAATAAAAGTCGTCTACACACTGTCCCTCAGCTCAAAGCGTCTCCACTTGACACCCGTACACACCAATGGAAGTCAGTCTGGCTGGTAAATCTGGACACACTGATAAAATACCCAGGATTCACTTGTTAAAAATGGATAGTGACACTAAAAACAGTCAGAACTGTGAGGGGAAACAGTCCAGTGTGGAGAGCCTTTCCAGCCATGATGAAATGTCCTTACAGGTGAGTGTCGTCCTCTTCAGGGTCAGCCTTGAGTTTGGCCAGAGCGGCGTGTACCCTGAACTGTGTACGAGACTCCATCGAGTACTCTTTGTAGTTGTGCCTACAAGTCAGAAGAGTAGAGCAGGTTAAAGTACGACAACACGTGACTATCACTAGTGTTTTCTACACTGATTGCTGAGATGCCAGCCTTTGCTTTGCACATTTAACGTTGGGATTTAGTTTTTTGTGAATTCATTTTTGACTTAAAGTAGCAACCTGCTAAAAGTTGCCTTTTATCCACTAGGTGCAGAGGGTTGATCGTCAATATGTACAATAAAACTAACTTACATGTAAAAGCCAAGAGCGACCTCTAGTGTTTCTGTGCTGGCTAAACACACAGGGAAGCCCTGTACACTGTAGTACTACTATCCTGTCCCAGCAGGTTTTGTTAGTGAGAGAATTGTGATCACAATAAATAATAACAGAGCTATAAATTGTATTTGTATATCACATATTGACTTATCCATCCCAGATAAATGTATGCTTTCTAGCGGAGTGTTCTCTCTTTGAAAGAGAAATGTTCTTCAAAGGGCCCTCTGGTTCTACAAGAGGCTATGAACAAACTTACAAACTTTCTGTGAAGGACTGGTTCTTGAAGTAAAAAGAAATATCAACAACTGTGTTGACAACTTTATTTGAAATAAACCATTTACCCAATAACATTTCCAGAAGAATGTTCTTTGTGGACTGGACCCAGTTGGGTCAAGCTCTTTGGAGCATCATTTATAAACCCTTAAAAGGTCCAGTGTGTAGGATCATTTTTTTATAGCGTAGATGATAAGACTGAGACAAAATGACATATTGTACCATGCCATGTTACTAAATCTGTGTGGCAGGATTAAACCATGTCTCCAATGATGCATGTATCAATAAAGGAGTAACTTACTTGGCCTTGTGCAGTAGTTTAATCGCCTCGTCTCTTCTGCCTAAGTCTATGTAGAGCAGACTGAGCTCCACCAGAGTGTTAGGCACCAGGTAGTGGTCAAACTTGATCTTCTTTTCACTGAGCACACACAGACAGAAGGTGGATCAACATTCACTGACATATGCAGTTACATTACATGCATGTATTTGGTCATTACCCTGTACTATACTGTGATAGCCTCAGTAAAGCATGAATGAAGAAACACACAAGACAATGCTTGGTCACTATGTAAATACCCACTGTTTAACTTGACGGGTGAGTTAAGAGTATTTTATATTTGCTCAGGAAACATTACTTTGTCAATACCTGCGGTTAAAAACTGTCAAGGAGAAATAGCTACAAATAAGATTCTGAGAAACTCACCTGGCAAACACTTGGTTGAAGCTTTCCTCCGCAGCCTGGAGGTGACCCTGGTTCTTAAAACACAGACCCTTCAGCAGGTGGATCAGACAGCGGTCATCCACCGAAAACATATTTTCTGTTGAGGAGTGAGCAGACGATCTCGTTTTTATCTCCAGTTATATTTGAGGTTTGTTCTGGCACATGGTGTGGGAGATGTTGTATTACCAGGAGACTCCTGCAGGGAGCGCTCTGCATCCACCAAAGTCTGCATCATGCCTTCAGTCAGCTCTGGTCGTTTGCTGATCATACTGAACCCATTCCACATGTACATCATCTCCTATAATCAAAAAATGAATACACTCGGAAGTCAAACATACTGCCCACTGTGTTAGTTAGTGTGTGTGTGTGTGTGTATAAAGCTTTACCAGCACTGGCACCGGCAGCTTGATTGGTCTCTGAGCCTTGTAGCGTCTGGCTTTACGGATAGCAAACTTCTCAGTTGGGGGAGACTTCCCTGCTATCTTCTGTTTTAAGGTGGGCACTTGTCTGAAGACGCAGAGAAATAATAAAGACACACATTAGGAATTGTGATGTACTTGTATTTAAACTGGCATTTATTTATTATTGGCCATTTAGGGGCAGTGCAAAGCTGTAAACACAAACGTGATACATTATAGCTAACACATCCAGCGGTTACGGAGCAATATTAACATTCATATCTCAGTCCATATGACGAATTTAAGTCCAAAATTCATTCACTTTAAGCTTTAAGTTTTGGTCTCCACCAGCTCCTCAAAGGTGGACAAGAACGGTGAGAGTGAACCAGAGCAGTAAAACCTTGAGCCTCAAAACCAAAACAAGCTGAAAGACACTAAAACTCTAGGGGAACTGAGTGTGTCTATGAACATCCTGTTTCACAAGAAGCATTTGTGTATGAAACATTTTATGAATTCCTTTATAACGTGGGCTGTGCATGCTATATGCAAATAATCCCATGGCTGGTGGTGGTTATCAGGATGATAAGGTCCAGTTTGATGTCAGGAGGCTGCTGAAGGAGCAAAGTTTCTCTGTGTTCACCTTAAAGGTCCGGTGTGTATGATTTAGTGGCAACTGGCCATGTAGTTTCAAATTGCAACCAACTGAATACTCTCGCACGCCTCACCATCTCCTCCCAAGCATGTAAGAAAACCTCTGGCTCCCAGTTTCATATCAATTCATAAAGGCCACATCTAGATCTGTAGTTGTAGTTTGTCTGTTCTGGGCTACTGTAGAAAAATGGTGGTTCAACATGGCGTACATGGAAGACATGAAGAGGACCTGCTCTTACTGTAGATATACACTTTAAATACAATGAAAACTCATATATTCAGGTGTACATTAAAGAAAACATACATTATATTTAATTCCTGCAAAGAAATATTACCACATCTTACACACTGGACCTTTAAATCTGAGTTTAAGACCTGGACGTATAAGCAGGACTTTGTGACATCACAAACAGGAGGCCAGCCATTGTCCAATAATATTATAAATAATTAAGAAAATAATGAGGTAATGAAACTTTTCTACAGAAAAATCTAATTATTATTCAAAATATTTTGTGTCTCAAAATATGCCTGGGTGGATGTCTGCAGACATTGTGACTCTAATCTAACCTCTAATCTTTAATCTCTTTAAGCAGATACAACTTTTAATCCTTCAGTTTTACACAAAGTACACAGATAAGTTTGGGAACAATGAGAACTGCATACACTTAAAATACAATTATATCATGAGCAGTGTCACAAAGACAAAAAGATGTGTGTGTGTTTACCTAAAGAGATCGACCTCGTCCTCCCCAAAAGGTCTGGCTTCATCTTTAGGCAGCATGCTGAGGTAAGCAGCTTTCATGTAAACATACATGGCCTAACAGAGAACATAAAGACAGGATTGATTTCACAAGATGCTTGACAAAAACCATCTCACTTCTGTGTCCACCATTAGCCTGTCTCTGGTTCTGTACCTTGGACCAGCGGCTCTCTTGGCTCAGCAGGTCTGCGTAGAAGTACGCCATCTTCCACATTCGCTTGTAGGTGAAGCACCACATCAGCTCCCAGTAGCACATGTGGTGGAACTGCTTCCATGCCTGCTGGGCCTTGCAGCCATCCTCAAAGAGTGCCACCGCCTGGTAGCACAGCACATTAAATAAGCATAAAACAGGTAAGTTTATGTAAGGTGAATAGTGTATTAGATATTAACATTGGGCTATGCAATCACAAGCAAATAAAACAGAAGTTGATTCATTCATTCAAGCCATGCAACTGCCACGTTTCATGAACACACCTCATCAATGTTCCCCTTGATCTCTTCGGTCCTGCCTGCAAAGAAGAGGAATATTGCTCCCTGGACACAAGAGAAAAATACCAATTCAAAAACTTTTTCAGCCCCCACTGTTCTCTGAATTACACCACAATCTACTGTGTGTTATATTCTCATCAATCTGCAAGCAGATCTACTGTATGGTAATTACTCTTGTGGTGTTTAACCAAGACATTTCCACGTTGGATTGGTACACAGTTTGTCAGAGCTCTGAGTTTATTCTCTGGGATGGGCAGGCATGTAGGTAAAAGGTGGAGTAGAAAGAGGGATTGTGAATTTACAAGAATGTGAGTCAGTGGCAGGAATAATGATAACAGGCGCACAAGTGTACTTCAAATGAAGGCGAGGTGGTGTCGAGATTCAGAGTGCAGAGGGGATTGCGTGAGTGGAAGGTGGAGCAAGTGTTGGATGGAGCTAATCAAGGTGGGGGTAAATGTGCGAGTGGACAATAGAGAGGAAGGAGAAACGATGTGAGGCGAAGGAGGGATCCTGAAGAAAGCGCTGACGTACAGCGAGAGAAGTAAAAATAGATTAGAAGAATGACGTGAAGAAAAGAGAACACGTGTTCTGCAAACATCAATGAAAAGCACAATCTGAATTCCTCTGCAATAAAAATAGGAATGATCAAAACTTTGTTTTTATTTTTCTACTTCTGGCTACAATCTCTATCAATTCTGACAACTTTTACAACTCAAAGTAAGTGCTGATGTGGAAACGTGTGAGCGTAAGAGCAGGTCAAAGTTGTACCAGGAAGTTGCTTTGTCGGAGTTCTTTTGATACAAAAACCAGAGTTATGCTGTAATCGAGTACTTCAGTGATCGATTCCATGAAGGAAGCAGCGATAACCTAACTGTACGTTTTCTGTCAAGGTTCAGGAACAAAGAACACACCTGGAACTCATCCCATTTCTGCACCTGAACTATTTGAGCACACCTTCTCCGATCACTTCCTCTTTGGCTCAGTTTTCACACCCCTTCCCCCAAGCCCTTCATTTCTTTCTCTCTCCTTCTTCCTCTTTTTTTTTTTATTCAAATACAATAACTGCTGGGGTCCCACAGAACGATGAAGAAATTGCTCCCCCACTAGACGACACCAGTCCATTCCTCCATTTCTTCTCACCCTCAATGAACCTACCCTTCATTGCCTTTCCCCCATCCTATAGTACACCACATTGGTTCACCTTCACCCACAGTTCTGCAGTAGACTTGTCTAAATCCATATCCATGTTGTCTTTGCTCCATGGGACTCTACATTTTCCACATGATGGAGTTGTGATTAGTGATCTAATCTTGGAAGATCATTGCAGTTTTCTTTGAGGCCTGGTCACGACAGTGAAATTCATCCCTAAGTCCTTGCGAAATATTTACTTCTGGAAAGTAGTTGATGAACTACTGAAGCCATCCTCTAAAGAAAAGAAAAAAACAGTAGCCAGCGGGGAACAAGCTCGCTCGAATCAGCCACAATAGCTCTCATTCTATTTTCTCAGTACTGGACCTTTTATTCCATCCTGACATTTTGTTCAATGATAGCTCCCTCCATTTTTAGACTCTCCAGCTCGTTCCTGAAAAGGTCAGCAGTGTCGACACAGTTTGGATACATCTATTAGAGATAATGAGCTCCTGACATCAGTCTGCGAGACCACATTTGCAGCTGAATAGGACACCTTAACACCTTCATTACCCGACAGAAAGTAAGAGGAAACGGATCAAACACACACATGATCCTTATACTGCCACTCACCCGTGGGTAGTGGAGCCGGAAAGGCTTCAGCAGGCTTTCAGCTTCAGCTACCTCTCCTTCACCGGTCCCTGAGAGGTGAGAACAGATATGATATGACATGAGTAATCATGAAATATTCCAAATTCACATGAAAATCAAGTGAATCTCGGGCACATGTACAACACATGGATGGTACAGAACTACCGAGTATGAACGTGAGAAAGGTGTAGTAGCAGAGCAGCAGCAGAGCACACAGCATGGAGCGCAGATTCATCCCCATCGCACCGTCACGCAGCAGGGACAGACCGTATTCCTAAAAAACAGAAAAGAGACAGAGTTTGTCAGTTAACAAGATAAGATGGCGGAGGCACAACGGAGGAAAGTTCTATGAGCACCTTGTCTCCAGAGAAGCCTGCAAACTCCAAAACTTTGAGTATCCGTGGAGGAAACAGAGAGAGTGTCTGTGAATAAAGAAGACCTCGTAAACTGTCTGGTACAAACAGGTTTAAACAACGTACAGTCGACTTACGGAGTTTAAAGATTCGTTTGTGACGTACCAGATTAAACGCTCCCATTCCAAACGACACTCCTCCCTCTAAGTGAACATGGCTCGCTCCTTTGAGACAGGTGGGAGATTTTATGAGGGAATGCAGTTCTCTGGATGACAGAAGGCAACTGTGTCAATTGTTTAAGAACACAGCTCAGCATATTAATATATTACTGTACAGAGTCATGTCATGACATGACTGTGCAAAAACAAAGAAAAGAAAAACTTGAAAAGGTACTCCAGTGATAGAACACTTCCACAAAGTTCAGAAACATATACAGTCACTTATATCTGGTTGTTAAGACCTTTGTGTAGGTCAAGCTCCAAAAACACAAACTGCATTTCCCATAATGCAAGTCAATAGCATCTTTTTTTAAACCACTTCCACTATTCCACTTTCCTGTTGCTGCATTGGGATCAGACTACAGAGCGTCCACACCTGAGGAGATTTTTGTTATTGGACAGAATTCAGTCCATCTAAAAGGTTGAATTTATTTTAGCATTTATTTCCTACTATAGGGAATTCATCAACAGTCAGTTTAAAGTCTGCAGTCGCAGCCAAATAAATAAATATCATAAGTTGATGTGATCACATAAATAGAAACATCAGCTCAGCTTCAAATGAGTTAGACAAGAGGTGTGCTGAAGGTTTAACCTTTGGGTTAAGACAAAGTGCATCAGGTGCACACCGCTGTGTGAGGCAGGACGTAATGCACCATCCCCGGGTGAATACCAAGTTATAGGAGTCCCATTATACAACATTCGACCACTGATGGTACAGCTATGCAAATACTCTCTTTGCTGCAGCTTTAGACAATATAATAATGTATACACAACAGACGTTCACTCAACATACATCCTCTTTATGGTTCATTACTCACTTGTAAATTAGGTAACTGTTTCGTACTTTGATCCCTCCTTTGATAAAACTCACCATGTTCTCATCCTGCAAAAATAAAAGAAATGAACAATAAGATGTGCACGGATCATGGATTTAGGAGGATATAAGTGGAAACTTCTCACACACAGTCCTGAGACACTGAATGTGGAATCTTTGGTGTGCTGGTGCTCATACAGACATGTGAGCTGGCTCTGTGTGTACTTCACCTGTAGGAAGGTGAGAGCAGCTCTCTGGAGTTGGCACTCTGCATAACACGCTTCAGCATGAAGCTGCACTGCAAGAACACATTCACACACACACGCATTAAATAAATAACACACCGTCATCTTTCCGCCTGACTGTGTCACATTTGATAAGTAGATGAGAGTGAATTATACAGAGAGAGGGCACGTCTGTCTGTGCACACTGTATTTACTCTTTTGGATGGATTTCAAAACGGAGCCTTTTACCTTCAGTGAGTGAACCCGAACCTGGAGATTTCCGTCGAAACCTGAAACACAAACTATATTTCAGCAGCCGGACGACACGCTACGCCACTACTCCTGCTTACTGCATCTTTACTGACACAGCAATCATCCACCAATTGTCCTTTTTTGTCGCTATCTTCACAGCTGCTGTAATGACTTCTCTCATGCAAACACAGTCAAATTAAAGGTTCAGAAACAGGACATGTAAATGCACTCATAAATTTATGGCTCAAAGACTGTTAAAGAAGAGTTGGTTACTGAGGCATTCTGACCTCTGGCAGACCTCCTGGGCACTCTTCATGGTATTTCCTGCGTTGGTGATGTCGTCGTGCTGGAAAGTCATCATGGCCTGCATTTCCAGCACGGTGGCGTAGATAAGAGCGTGGTACATGCTCTCGTTCACTCTGCATGGGAAACATGGAAGTCACAGAATCAACGTCATACACACTGCACTGTGAGCACACACAGGTAACATCAGGAGAAGAGCTGCTGTGTGACCTGCACATTTTCCTGTTGGGAAAAGATAAGAGTAAATATGATTGGCTTTATTCTTCCCATCTCCTCCAGTGTCGCAGCTCGTCTTGTGCGTTAGTGTTTATCTTGCAGGGCTGCTGCTCTGTTGGCTGTCGAGTCAGTCAGACCATGGGCGTCAGCTTCAGTAAACAGCCCATATCCTGGAGAGCTGCAGCCTACCAAGGCCACCCTTGTGTCTCGGCTTGCAGGAAGAACTTCACAGCTGACACCACATGAGTTTCACCTCGAGCTAAATACTGCTGACATCAAACCGAGAACACACAGAGTGCTAAAACACACCATAGAGACACACACTCGACACAGGGACAGCTGATTAAAACCTCTGTGACTCAGGATTATTCTGTTACCTTGGCCGCAGCCTCTCCAGGCTCTCGTTGAAGTGGTTGTTAAGGAAGAGATCCAATGCCTCCATACACTCATCCAGACACTCCTTTAGGGTCATCTGTGAGGAGCTGACAACCGACATGGGTAAACACACACACACACACACACATCAAAATGCAAATGTACTAAACTGTGACCAACTGTGTGTCTGGAGGCAGAGGGGGGATGCAAAGTCAACAGCAGCACACTGAGAAACACAGGATGTGTGTCTGTCTGTGTGTGTGTGTGTGTGTGTGTCTGTGTGTGTTGAGAGGTTCTTGACAGACATATGAATAAAGTTAAAGGTCAGTCTAGAACATCATCATGTGTTGTCAGTGACCTCAGACCTTGCTGCTGTCTCCATGTGTGGAAAACAACAACAGCGCCTTTAACTCACCTGGCACTATTTCCTGAGTGAACTACGTCAAGACAAGCGGACTCAAGCGGTTTATTGGCGTTTCCTTGCGCATGTGAAGGTGAATTTTTACTTATTTGTTTCCTGTGCAGATCCCACTATTCTCAGATCTAAACTGAAACACCAGCTGATGCAGGAAGCGAACAAACCTGAAAAACCAAGTCCAACTTCTGAGCGCGTCACTGAATTTCCAGTGTGTCTACTCACTTTTGTGCAGCATTTGCGTCTTTCCCATTGGACATGTTGTCTGTGCGGGCGGCAGCGTGGAATCCCCCCCAGACACCTGTTAGGAGCTCGTCGGTAATAGCAGAAAAATCAAGAGAGTCATCCACAGCTCACACCGTGAAAAACAGAGCTTTGGAAGCAGAGCAGAAGTTTGGCGTCAAGACTTTCCTCTTGGTTTAAATACGCGTAAAGTGCTCCGGGGCGCGGGGGACATGCGCGCATCTGCGTGGATTCCACAGTTTGAGTGAACTCACGCAGCAGAGGCGCACCTGGCTCCTCCTCTGTGACATCACTGCCACGCACACATTACACTGTGATCACAGGATCAGGTGCAGCTCAGTCAAATCCAGATCCGGACAGATTATTCTCATGTTCGGGGAGATTGTGAGTGCAGTTCTTATTATTTGATGGCTTAGTTTCTTTTTTCCAACCTGTTCCCTCCATTTATTTTCAAACTTTAAGACTGAACATGTTTAATTCTAATTAATCAGTTTTGCTGAAGGACATGACGTCAGGATGTGGAGAGTAAGTTTGGTAGGATGAAGGGGACAAAATGTGAAAGCAGAAAAAATGAATTTCATGTAATGAGTAATTACTTTTGTGTCACTCAGCAGCTGATTCACATCAGTGTAGAACTGCAGTTACCACTCTGTTCACATGCAATGTCAAAATGCAGTCACTTGGGGGCACTGTTGATGTATATATGTTGGATACAACATGGATGTTACAAATATCTTTGTGTGTAATATAAATATTTCTTATTAATTACCAAATTATAACAGAATCTCAGTTATCTCATGACACTCTCCATACAGAGCAGGTGTAGACTGTACTTTTTATAATATTATATATACAGAACCTGTGAGACGAGAAAGTAGACAAACTCCAGGGAAGGAGCTGGAAGTTAGTAACTCGTGTTAATGAGACACGTGTACAGATGAAGAGAGAAAGAAGAAGAGAAGAGCTCAGTGCATCATGGGAAGTCCCCTGACAGTCTAGGCCTATAGTAACATCATTAAGGGCTCACCTGAACCAGCTGAAAGCTCTGGCCCCCAGTCTACTTTTGGAGACTATAGGAACCACAAGGAACCCAGCGTCCTGAGAGCGCAGTGTTCTAGAGGGGTAGTAAGGTACTATGAGCTCTTTTAGATATGATGGTGCCTGACCTGAACCTGATCTCTTTTTGTTCCCATGAATTCATTGGGCCCACTTGTTTCTGTGCTATCATTTTAGCCAAAGCCATTCTGCATTTGACTAAGAAGTACTATATTTATATTTTGCTGCAAGATGCACATGCTCCACCATCTACACCTCTCAGATGTTTGGTTGTATCACAGCACTCCGACAGTCACATCAGGAGATGCTTTAGGAGCCACACTATGACTTGTACAGGACTGTATGTTGGTGTTAGGGAGTCAGAGTCAAGCAGGTGCCTCAAGGTCTCTGTAGTCATAGTCATCCTCCATTCTCCTTTAAACATTTCAGACACCTGTGCACTTTATCTCCACTGACTGAACTGATCATCACTGAATAAAACTCTCCACAGTTGGTGGTTTTCTCTGTCTGCTGGCAGAGAGCTGCACACCTTAGTTTAGATCTATAAAACACTTGTAGGAAAACAGCATTCAGGCAGTGGCATCAGGAGCAGCTGTTGCTGCTGCTGCTGGAGGACGTTGTTGTATCTGGGAATGGGTGGAAGAAGCAAGGTGGCAGAGGGTTCAGGTAGAGAGTGGACCCTAACCTTGCTGGTCAAGGATGTAGCTGTCTGCACGTGGACGTGGCGGCTGCAGGTTGTCGGCAGAGGCAGTGATCTGCAATAAACTGCAGATCGTTGTTGGAAGGTGGAGGCGGAGGTTGCATCTCTTTACCAGAATATGCAGGTGGAGGCAACAGCATTTCACTCTATAGTGCCTCTAGTCTTAACAAATGACAGTAATGGATTCAGTGTTTTGTGGTATTGATTTGAACAGCAGACAGTTTTATTTATGTACTGAGGTGCTGGTGTTTGTCAGGAAGCCTGTAGTGCCTCGCAGTGGTTGGAATGTGATGCTGCACTGAAATATGGATCGTCTTTAAGAATCCACCTGGAGGAGTGCAGTCTGTCACCTGCTCTTTGTGTTTGTATCTGGTGTTTGTGTAAGCGTGTTAGCTCCTGTTGAGTTCATTCTCCTGGCAAAGGAGCCAGAATCCAAAGTTATTCATCAAAAACCAGAAGAACTTTTTTTTTCTCAATAAATATCAAACTACTGTTAATTAAGTATAAAGTATAAGTCATCCACTTGTTTATTCTCGAGTATTTTCAGGTTTATTTCTGTCTTTAGTCTTGATGAAGTGATAGTCTACAGACTGGCTCTTTAACAGGGACTAAATACTATAATACAGAAGATGTAATTTCGACATGACATCAACACCAAGACATTACACTAAATATTTATCTAAATTTGTTAAACAGGATTTAGACTCTTCTTGGTGATTTAATTGTGGTATTCCCAGTTAGCATGGCAACATTGATTCAGTGTTGAAATTCCATCAGAATCATCGTTTTGGTTGAGGTTGAATAATTAGTGACAAAGGCAACATTGATTCAGTGTTGGTCTGCTATCTGGGGATTGGTTTGTTTAATGTTATTTCAATGTTGGTTCAATGATAAAACAGTGATAGATTTGAAGTTGAACTAACATTGATGTTATGTCTGTCCTGATCTATTTTTCATCACTGAAATAACTTTAATCATTTCAGGGTGCAAACCTGATGAAAAGTCTATGTTATATTTCAATGTTGAGCAACGTTGATTTAATGACAGTTTGACGTTGATTCAGTGTTGGTCTGCTTTTTGGGTTGTTAGCTTAGCTTCAGCCTGCTGGTAGACACAGTGCTGCAGTACGATGGTAAATTCACTATTAAAGAGCACTCCAACAGTTCAGCTTTACACTCGATGTCTTAAAAATTGCTTCTTCTTTGTCAAAATCTGGCACCTTCATTATTCACAATATGACTCAATATTGCCTCCACCTGCAGATTCTGGCAAAGAGATGCCAAGAGACCTGAACCTCTACCTCCACCTTCCAGCTGCAGGTGCTACTGGAATTCTAATAGCAGCCTCGAGGCACTAGCCACAGGTAGACATGATGAGCAGGCTACAGAGATTTGGTTTACTTTTCACTTTTTACTCTACCTCCAAGACTTTTTCTCCATGTTCAAACATGTAGTCTTCAGGCCAAACCACGTGACCTCAAAAACTGAGAGGAGACTTTTTTAATTTTTTTTTTTTTTTCAGGAAATGCAAAATAATTCACACAACTGGTGTGAACTTTTGCATAAATCATCAGTTTTCATTCACTCAGACATTTCAGCAGTTCCACCTTGCATCCGTGTCTCATATATTTCAGCAGTTATACATGTTGTACAGTGCCTGAAACCACTGAGTGATCATCAAAAGACTGATTGAAAGCACTTGATTAAAATAAAACAGCGATGGCTAATCTCAAAGTATGACCGTATTAGACCTACATAAAGTGTGGGGTGCTATATTAACCAGTGCACTCCAAAGATCACTCCAGCACACACACAAACACAGCACGAGCAAGTTTCTTTCCGGACTGTAAAGCAGCAAATGAAAGCAGAGTCCAAAGTGGTTTGACACACTGCAGTTTTCTGGACTCACGGCTTTCTTCACGTCAGCTGCTCCTTAAATTCATGCTGCAGATGCAAAAAGCCTGCTTATCTAAAAGTAAGGGGAAACAGCATTTGCTCCAAGTTACACATTAACACATGCTATTTTACTTAACTACTTAACACTTTTACTTAAATAAACCAAGACAATTATCTTGATCCTCTTACAGATAAACAGTAAATGTGTTGTATGTTATCTTGGATCAACAAAATCCTGAGGGAATTTCCTCAGAGCTCATGTTTCCACCATAACGGATTCAAATTGGCACCTAGTGGCACTAATATCCAGCCCACTTCATTTAAACTCAATAGCTGAAAATACCACTGACAGTATAAAGAACGGACAGTCTTTTGTCTGGAGTGTGATGTGAAGAACTGCTTTGAAGCTCAAAATATGTAGAGCTGGCCGCTGCCATGTTGGCTGTCCTGCCTCTTCCGCCTGCCGACTAATCTAAAAATCGATGTGGATCATGAGGCTGAGGCAGGTTGAATGACACCTGGTCGCTGTAACAAGCCATCTGCTTAAACGCACCCACCTGTCAATCAAAGCGTCCACGCTCTTAATCCTGTATAACTTTAAGCCTTAATATAATGTGAACAGGTGAGTTGTATATAAATTCACTCTCAGTACAGTTGTCATGAACGAGGAAATTAGCTACAGAGACCAAAACTGTTTTTTGTACCAGGCTGTAAACATGTTTATTTCTGCTGTGAAGTTGGACATTTGGACATGGGGACTTATGGAGACTGACTCACTTCTGGAGCCAGCCTCAAGTGGACGACAAGAGGAACTGCAGTTTTTGAAACTTTCTCATTGGCTTCATTTCCCAGTCACGGAGGTTGGTACTTGCTTTAAACTTTCATGTGCTTGTAGACAAACATGCTTGAGACAGAAGAATAGCTTTTAGCTTTCACCTAGTTTGTAGCTTCCACTTCAACATTTCTGTAAAAAAAAAACTCACCAGACTCTACAAATACTTTGCACTTTAATTCAAAATGTATCACTTTACAACATACATACAAACAATAAATCATTTCTAGCTACCTCATGGCAACAACACTTACTATAGTGGTTCCTGTGTCCAACGCACCAGCCTTTGATTCATTATCACAATGAATGCAGGTATCATGTAATTCCTCATTGACCGGCCATGCGTTACAGGTGGCTCTGCTTAACATTTGAAATAATCTCTGATGAAGTAGACAGCGTGTGTGCTTTTCCCCATTTTACAGTGCAGTGTTCTTATGAAATAGATAATGTACATTCATATATGGCATCTATTAGATAGATTTAAATGTAGTAAAAATAGATTTGTTATATCATTCAGTCATTCTGATTGCATGAGACTGGCATGTTTTTTTGTTTTTTTTTGCAAAATAAAGGCACAGCCCTTCACTCCTCGAGAGGCCAAATGGAAGGAGAAAGGTTGAGTGATTAAAAAATGCTCCTTCTAAAGCCCTCGCCATGTGCTGTTAGGCACTCCTGGATTTTATTCTGCAGTACAGGATCATGGAGACAGCCATGGCACATATCTGCAATTCCAAAGCAATGTTAGTCAATGAGAACAGAATCCAAAGCACGTTTTTCATTATAATTAAGTGTTGACATCTGATAATAGATGCACTTTTATTATCTTACATTCATGCTTGACACAAATAATGAGTCATCAGATGCTGAATACAGCTTTATTTATCCTCTCTCTGTCTGATGCCCTTCAGCCTAATCTAAAGTAATCGAGATTTTGTAATCTAAAGAGAGCGATGAAGTCATACCTCCAGAGCTGCGATTCCTAGTGCCACTCCCACAATCACCACCGTGTTTTCATCAACCAGTTCCTTGATCTTTGGGAAGCAGCCAGTCGTCTGAAGGAAATAAAGAGCAGAATGGACATTTATTCATTCAAATTGGATTTGAACCATGCACAAGGATGTTTTTGTTGTTTCTGCTACTTCCAAAGCATAGACTGTACCATAGCCATTGTTTGGTTACACTGGTTGTAACTGTTTGAACAGCACTGTGGCGGGTACTGCTGGTTGTGGGTCTGATAATATGGAGATCCCACGAAGTCTGATGAGTTGTAGAATCCACAACAGTTTAACTAATGTGGACACAGAGAGTTCATGTTACACAAAGAATCAATAAAATGGTGCGAGAGAATAAAACGTAGTTACATACTGTGCTCATTGTCGTATTCCACAGCCCCGTGATGTCAGGACTTTGTCCATAGTCCCTCTTGATGTTCGCGACTGCTGCTGTGCCTAACTTGGCAATCAAATCGTTTGCCTAGAATGGAAGCACATGTTAGCTTTTGAATCTAAGTACCACAAGGCAGCACTCGTGTTATGATATTATGATAATTAGTTATCAGGTCTTTAGTTTACTTACCAATGGTCTGAATACCAAGATCACCACTGCTCCTGCAACCTCTGCTATGAAGACCAGCAGGACGATGATAAAAAACTAGACAAAAGATCACAACATTTTATTTGACTTTTGTGTCACTGTATGAATTCTTCATCAGTCTAAAGCCACATTAAGTGCATTTCCTTCCACACGTTTTTGATGTGTGCATTAAAAAAAATGGAAACAGACTTTACTTCAATCACAATGTTCATTTGTCACTAAAGAGACAAAAAGTAGTGGCAGATGAGAACATCAGATCTGTGAAGCCAGTGAGGAAATAAAGCAAACATAATTGCCACATTTTGCACCACATTTGGATCGAAACTATTGAAACTGTGCTCATGGCAACAAGATAGTGTGCATCAATGACTGGTCCTAAAAGTTTAAGGTAGCCTCTTTTGAAAAGTTATTATTATTATTCATCTTTAGATAAGAAGATTATTGCCACTCTCATGTCCGTACAGTATATGAACCCACCACCAGTTTGTCAACAACATATTATGAAAGAGTTCATGGGATAAAGAAGTTGTGTAAAATATGGTCAGAATTAAAGTTCATAAATGTATAGATATTAAAAAAACTAAACAGAATATCAGTGTTGCCACTTTGTCCTGTGAGTATATATATATATTTATTGTGTTGTAGACATATCTACTGATATTAGCATGCTAACTGACTAGTTGCATAGCAGACTCACTGTTGACCACCAATGAATATCCCACAAGTCGATCCCTATCTGACTGTTTATACAGGAAACATGCAAAGATGAGGAAGCAAACAACTCTCTGAATTTTACAGGGACTTGTCACATAAGGTAACACAAGTTAAGTGCATCTGCTTAGTTTGACCCAAGTGTTGCAATGAAAAGAATGAAGGTGCAGAAAGAATGCAGGTTTAAGGCACTTCCGTGTCTAACCCGAACCCACTTCACAGACACGGAAGCTCTGTCCTCTAACTATATATTATCTCATCTGTTCTCATTCTATCTCATTTGTTTATTATCTTACATGCTAGAGACATGTAGTCTGCTGCTCAACAGGTCTTGACAAACATTAAACCTAGGCTATAATAACTTTTAAAATATGCCGGAACACTTTAGAATGATGATTATGATTTTATGTGATTGCGTACTACAGATGTACCCTAAATGGTATTGATCTTTTCATTAAACTCGTAGTGAAGAAGCAGACAACAACCTACCAGCAGCAGCATGCACTTGGATTCTTTGACAGCTCCACAGCAGCCTAGAAAGCCAATGATGAGCAGCAGTGCTCCTATAGCGATCAGCAGGTAGCCCACATTGAGCACCTGACTGAGCTCTGATGGAGCATTTTCAATTTTTCCAAGAAAATTGAGGATGGAGCCGCTGTCCACCTTCACCCAGATCCCAACACCCAGGATGGCAGCACCCGCCAACTGAGGGAGAATGGCAGGAAGAGAGGAGAAGTGGAGAAACAGGTAAGAATTAAAGGTAAACCTTAACACATCGAGGCCAGGCCATATAATGGGGAGTACCACACACCGCCTATGAAACAGACACGGACATTTACCAAGCTAGGATGGTCTAGTGAGTAGTGAGTGGCATTATGGGAATTATGGGATGACTAAAAGACATCAAAGATATAAAGCTATACTGTACATCCATCTGCAGCTTTTGATTTGACTGTCTGTTTAACCAGTCCAACTTTATGAACGTGCAATACTACATCGCTTTGAAACAACATTGTGCAGCCATAAAATAACATAATAAATGATGTTGATGCTTCATTGACTTGTCTCTCATTCTTTTGTCTGTTCTCACACTATGTAACTTTGGGCTCCAGGTTGGGAGAAGTACGTAACGCTTTAACACTGAGGGCAACAAATCACAAAAATATCTAAATAAATTTTAAAAAGTTGCTTTAAAAGTGTTTTAAATGAGTTTTAAATACTCATATTGAAATGGTGGAAGATTTGCACAGCTAGCTCAAACAGAGAGTATATTTTACGTTTTGATTCTTCAAATCAGATTCAGTCTCGCAGGTGTTCGGGTCGTCACTTCGCACTTTGCTTGCATATTTTCCAACATTTGTCACACTGCAACCTTTCTTCATACAGGAGATGTCAAAAAGGTCAAAGTGACAGCATTTTCTCAGCAAAATCAAATCATTTGAAGTATTTCTAACGAAACGTTCAAACTTACAAAGATAATGCCATTGAAGACAAACATCATGAACTTGAGGAATCCAAAACATCCCATTTTTGCTGCTGACTGTTCGACCTATAGAAGAGGCAAAGGGAAGAGAAGACGTTACTCAGCATCAGTCAACAAATACAATTCAGAATTCTGTTGTGTTCATTTTACAGAGTGCCACATTAGAATTTTATATGGCATTTTTTACTTTAAATACTCATTTGCACACACGTCACACTCAAGTGCACTCAAAAAAAATAAAATGTTGACTTTAATTAAATTTATTCAAGCCAACAGGTTCCATGTAATTAAGTTATTAAGTTATTTAAACTCAAAAATGTTATGTTAGGGGTTCAATTACATAACACAAATAACTTCAACTTCGTCAACATTTCATTTTTTGGAGTGTGGTCGCAGATACAGGTCCCTGGACTGTAAGCGAGCACGCGACCTGCTGCCATAGCATCTCTTAACAAGGCACCCTGGTGACTGGCATGTGCGGAGAGCTATAGGTATGGATTAATAAAAGGTGACTGGTATTGAATGTTTAGTTTTGTGGTTATGTTGTATCTGTGTATTTATGTATGTCTGTGTATCTGTACAAAGCCTTTGTACAGACTGAGGCAACAATAAAGACAATAAAGTATCTATCTATGTGCACGCCATTAGTCACTGTGTGTTTCACTAAGCCATCATGTGCTGCCAATTAGGTGACAAATTAACAGTGGGACTGTCCCTTTTCCTCTGTGAGGTGGATGGCAGAAGAGGAGGAGGAGGGGGCGGGGGTCAAACACCTGCTTCTTTCCCAACTAGTCACCTTTTATCCTTTGTGAGGTAATAACTAATCTTTCTCTAAACACTCAAAGTGCCCTGAGCAGTTCCTTTACTCTCTTAAGGACATGTACTGTACACATATCACATTGCACTGAACCCTGGGCTTTGTTTAGTTTAGAGTTAATGGGAGTATAGAGGTGACGATTGAGGAAGTATTCCTCTCTGTATGATCTGAGAAAGTATTTTAATAAGCCACTGAGATGTAGATGAGCCAAAGTCTGCGAATTACATGCTTTCTGTTTTTCCCCTCTTTGCATGAAATGCAGAACATCTACATACATGAAAATTGTGACATTTAAGCCCAATGTGGTTGAAGCAACACAGACACACAGCACAAAAACTACAGTGTGCGTATTTGCATAGAAAATTCTGTGGCCAGCCAGCTTGGCCATCACACGCCAGCACTCTGGAAGAGTCAGACTCCGATGTTCATGCCACACACACACGTTCCCTTTAGCGGTTTTTTTCACAAGTACACACACACAAACGTGTAGTATTTATCTTCCCTTGCTATTTTGACTCACAAACACAGACACATACACAGACACAGACACACACACACACACACACACAGACACACACACACACAGACTGTTTATCTCCAAATCTTCTCCTCCCACCCCCCTTTACAACCTCTACTGTTCTCCAAGATTGTCACTTCCAAATGTGTGTGTGTGTGTGTGTGTAGACCTCCTAGATGGGGAACAGTGCCTTTTGTGTAGCGTGACAAAACAGACAAATTGTTATCCCCAGTGACAATGACTGAGCAGAACCCTATTGTGTATAGCACCAGGCTGAGAGCTGAGGAGTGGGATATCCCTCGTGGCCTTTTTCTCACTACGATTTCATCCTTTTCTACTGCGGCCTTTAAAGTTATTTCCATTCTCTCACACCTTTCACAGATGTCTGCTGAGACAAACATGAAATGTAACACCAGACAACAGGAAGTGGCTTGTCAGCTCTTGGTGTTAAAGCTGGTGATCATCAAGTTAATCATACATAAGAGGGGGAGGATGTCCTCAGAAACATAATGAGTTGGTCGCCTTGACTCCTCCAAACTCCTTCTATCTAATGACTCCTGAGATTTCCACTTCCTTGTGGTCAATGATTGTACTCAAGTATCAAGAAGTCCGCCCAGTGATGTATTAACAAGCTACGAATCACATGCGGGTCTCAGAGACTGAGAAAGGATGTGGTGCGCACATCCATCCATGTCTGAAGGTGTCATATCAAGCGCCCTCTTGCATGTGTTTTATATGTGAGCAGATACACAGGTCTGCATATGCTGGCATCAACAAAACGTCTGAATCATCTGACCAACTTCTATGAAAAACAAAGTCAAAGGACGCCATTGAATGGAATAATTGCAGGCAGGTCTCAGGAGACAAAGGATCATTGTTGGATGGATCCCTCCCTGGGTTGGTATGGTGTTTGAAAAATAACAAAAAGACTCCGAACTCACACAGATGCCAACATGTAACTTAAAATCACACTCAGTCAAAGTGAAAGTTCTTCACCTTACCTTTCACAGGAAATACTCCTTCACCGTGGTGA
This sequence comes from Larimichthys crocea, assembly GCF_000972845.2. Lineage (NCBI taxonomy): Eukaryota > Metazoa > Chordata > Actinopteri > Sciaenidae > Larimichthys > Larimichthys crocea. The sequence goes on from NC_040022.1 coordinate 12,643,424, forward strand.
TGGATGCTGCTGTTGCGGGAACAGACTGGCTGTGAGATAACAGCAGGACAGGAGTGTATTATTCTTCTGTGCTCTGAATATGACCCACAATACTCTCTCTGTGTGTCCTGCTTCCTGTCACTCTCTCGTTCTGCTCGATGTGAGTGACTTTTTTCAGCTTTCAGCTTTTATTTTAAGGCTGCCGGCCGGTTATGAGCACTTGGTGAGGGAGGAGGGGAGGAGCAGGTGGGAGTGACCAAAGCTGGCTGGGTAATAACACACATCACCATGGAGTTAGTCTGGTCACTCCTGAGGGAGGGAAGAAGGGGAGGAGAGATCACCTGTGTGGAGTCACAGCAGCCTCACATATGTGCCTCTGTTCCGAGGTGTTCGTTTCAGTCCAGACAGTAAACATGACAAAACAATGCGAGCATCTGTGATTACAGTCACTTAGAATGGACTTCAATCTCAAACCTTTGTGTCCGCAGTGAAATAGTGAACAAAGCAGCAAATTAATAACTGGATTCTACTCATGTGATGTGTCCCACTCTGGTTTCTACAGCAAGCTCAAAGCACATGCAAATTACAAAAGATAAGCAAATAAAGAAAACAGTTTCATCAACCTGATGACACATGCACAGCATTTTGGAAACACAACACACACACCACAAACACATTTTTTTTTATCAACAACAGATCACATGAGCTCAAATGTAAAAGCTGTTGCTCAGAGCGATGAACCCGCAGAGACCAGACGCTGCAGCTCCCTTCACCTTCACATTCACTGTACCGAGGGAGAAGTGTGTGTGTCACAGCTCAGTGTTTGAGCTTAAAGCTCTTTTTTTCCTTTTTACTGCTATTACATGTTTTATTGTTATTTTTAAGAAACAGAACAGGACAACACGGGGAAAACAAAACTGGAAATACAGGACAATGATAAAAGTCTGCCCAGAAAACAACAGCACAGACTGACATTGTTTGTCAGGTGTTGCTTTGTAGTGTGCGTGTGTGTGTGTGTGTGTGTGTGTGTGTGTGTGTGTAGGGTGGATGACAGTGAAAAAGAATAAAAAAAGCAAAAGATGGCTGCGAGCCAACAAGAGCGGAAAAATGAAAAGTAAATAAATGAAAAGAAAAGGAAAAAAAGAAAGCTGAGTCTGAGACTAATGCTGATGGTCAGCCTCATTTCTGGCCACAACATTCAACTTTGGAGTGAAAAAGCTCAGATAAAAACTCTGTGAGCCCCTGCTGAGCAGCAAACAGCACACAGACACATTAAGTCTTAACACAGAGGAGCATTTAGCAGCATGAGCAGCTGAGAGGAAGTGGACAGAAGCACAACAATACATGAGGTGATAATGTCAGTGTTGCTTCTGCTCTTAAGAAAAAAATTAAGTACAGAGAAATCAAAATGAATAAATGCAAATGACTGATAATAGTTGTGTATAAACTGTTTTTCAGCTACTTGGAACAAGATCCATTAAGCAGCTTTCTATCATATCAGTCTTTCTCAGCACATGGATTTTGCTGTATTGTCATAAGATTGTAGATCATAGATATTACTGACTTTAATATCACTTTTTGACACACTTGAGCTGACTGAACGACCATTCATGCTGGCAGGGTGTGTCTCTCTGCGGCAGGGTCAAATAAAAGATGCTGTTTACCTTGATGACGTGTACAAGGCGTGCTGATTTGCACAAACCATTCTAGAGAAGAATGCTCTCTTTAATGATTAGCCAGACAAACAAGGGGATGCTCAACCTCATTCAAAACACAACAGGTCTCATGTGTGCATGCAAAAATATAACTCCAGTAGTCAAATCATCTCCAGGGCAAAACTCTACCTTTTCACCACCTAGATATATGTATATATATCCTCACCTGCCTACTGACGACAATAAAGAGCTTTCAGGTTTTCTAATGTGTTTGTCTGTGTGTTTTGTGTCCAGGCTGGGTGTAGGGCTGTTCTCTTTCCTTTTATTATGACTTGCACTTTCTTGCATTATGACTGTGGCCCCCATGTTAAACATAAACATGTTTACAGCCCACCTCAGGTCCCCCCACACTCTAGCCTTTTGACCACTTTCAGATTAATTGGGAGCTGGCAGGGACAGGACTGCCAAGATGGCAATGACCAGAGCTACCACACTGAGCTTCACAACGGCTCTTCAGGAACCAGACGGTGACGTCACCAAAACTATTTACAGAGACTAGGTCCATGTATTATACAGTCTGTGGTGAATGTCACAGAGACTATCCATGTTTTATACAGTCTGTGGGGGACGTCCCAAAGACTACGTCCATGTTTTATACAGTCTGTAGAGGATGTCATGGAGACTACTTCCATGTCGTGTCTCTTATGTTGGTTTTACTTGCAATGAAATGCCAACAGAACTAAAATTAGCGCTGCAGACTTTGGCGTCATATTTCTTACAATGTGTTGTTTGCTTCATCTGAATGTGACAATCATTTTACACGTAACAAAGGAAGTGACTAACTCAACTTCAAGAGAATGATAACTGTACTTATATGGCGCCTTTCTAGTCTTACGCCCACTCAAAGCGCTATTACACTACATATCTCATTCACACACTGATGGCACAGTTCAGGGGTTCAGTATCTTGCCCAAGGACATGCAGACTAGAAGAGCCGGGGATCAAACCAACAATCATCTGATTAGTGGATGACCTGCTCTACCTCCTGAGCCACAGCCGGAGGACAGATGAAAGCAGCAGAATACAGATGATCAATCATAGCATGTTAATGGCAATGTGGCATTTTGTTATTAAATTAAAAATGATTTAATTCTTAAATTATTACATATTCAAATGAATCATCAAAATGAACTTTATATTCAGTAACATTTCACTCTTCATATACAAAATTGAGCTCTTAATCATGACTTATCTTCAAACAACATTCAGCTAACTGAAAGGCTTCAGTGTCATGTGAAGTCATTTTATGACTCTTACCGTCCATGCACACCCACCCTTTTTAACAAACACATACACACTGTTGAGCGCATTACGCTGGAGGTGAGAACACGCTACATATTATTAACCAGTGACAAACAAATGCCTTCCACAAAAAGATACAATACAAATACGAGTCATATTCTCATTTTAGAGATTCGTTAGTCAACAAAACTGGCAGAGGCAGAGGAAAAAGTGCATTTGCTTAGGAAACTAAAACGCAGGCAAAACACGAGAACACAAGTGGACTGAGGTGAACCTTCCTGAGAAATTGTCACATTAAACTCACAGGACTTTTTCATCGGTGCCTGTGAGTCAGGACACTGGGGTGACGAGAGCAGATGTGTAGGAAAAGGAAAGATCGAGACTCGGTGGCCTACACAACAGATGCTCAGTTTTAGAATGACAGAAATAGAATGTCAGTATACAGGCATTGTAACAACAACAGCTCACACCTCAGTGAGGTCAATTACACAGCCTTAATTAGAACACACGTATGTAACGGTATCTAAATATTTACCAACCACAATATGTCATCAACAAGCTGTCTTGGTGTCATATTTAAGTCACACTTCATTTTTTCATGGACCGTACCAGACTTCTGTCTGTTTTAACTCATTAAATACAAACAATGTGCCCTTTAATCACCAAAGAAAAAATGTTTCATGGAAAATATTGTAAGTGACCGTTCAGTGAACCCCCCTTTAGATACTCTTGCTGTGATAAATCTGACTGATTTTTAGGTCCTTCATTTCAGACAGAGGTAGAAAAAAAAGCCGCCTTCTCATTTCTAACCTGCAACTGTGTGTTTATCATCATTATTAGAAGCTAGCTAGCTAGCTAACTAAGCTACAGTTGGCTGAAATGCGGCATTATTTGAGTTTTGAATGTTTTAAACAGACTCGCATTAAAATGAGGACGTCATAAAACGATTCACATGAACTTCGCAGCTACAAAGGTGAAAAGACTGAGGCTAAAGCTAAAAGTCTCAGACAAAAAGAGATGGTTATAAATGAATAGTATTATTTTTTGTTTTGCAGTGGAGAGCTGGTTGCTCCTATTATTTTAAATATGATAAAGAAACATATGTTCAGACTCTTTTTGTTCTAAAGTAACTCTGAACATTAGCTTCTTAGCTTATACATGTTTTATTTGGATTCCTATGTTTAAAGGGGATGTTTCACTTATATTAGAAGAGAACAGGGTTTTAAGGGGAACTGAGTTTGGTGAAGTTGACTCCGCTCGAGCTGGAGTTGCTGGAATGTAAAACTTCATCACAAAATTAGCAGGTAGCCGGACTTAGCCACTAATGTTAGCCTCACCCTAGACGAGCGGCTCCCGCACAGCAGGGAGACATTACAGTGGCTGTGCTAATATCAACCATAACCTGTAACACCATCAAATAATATGGCATGAAATACTGCTACCACTGGAAGCAATGTTGGGTTACAAAGGCAGGTAATAAACTAATTAACAGCCATGCTACATTAGAGCAGATAACACGCTGTTTCATCCATTTTATACTTTTGTCTCTCTCACAGCCACGCAGCCCACGTCATCATAAAGAGAATGCACCAAAGCTGTGTGTAGTTATGGTCATGAAGCTATGGGGGTTTAACAAATGGTCAATTAGACATCATTAATCAATCGTGGATTCAGCTTTTCTTTCCTGCTTATAGCAAATATGTTCAAAAGCCATGTTTGGGCCCTGCACTGTGTTCTGCACAGCTATTAGACTGGCCCACTTCATCCACTGCATGTGTGTTCACAGGTGATGTTCATATCATCCTGGACATGACAGCCAACACAACAAAGGAAAGTCTGTCTCTTCACTAGAAGTCTTCCTTGGGTTGTCCAGGGGCCAACCTGTATACTTGTTCAGCTTCCTAACTCCGGTGTCTGGGTGCCTCAGGTCGCCTGCTTGTCCGGGTGGCTCTTTAGCTTGTGGAATTTGACGCTCTCCAGCTTCTCGAACCTCTTCTCGCAGAACTCGCAGGTGAAGTTGTAGTGGGCCTCCGGGGTGTGTTTCTTCATGTGCCAGTTGAGGGACGCTCGCTGGCGACACTGGTAGCCGCAGATTTCACATCTGACGAGTGACGTGGGTGAGAGGACAGAAAAGAAGAGTGTGAAGATGCATGCATTTTTATCCTCCTCCTCAGTGTGATGGAATGAATTGTGGTCAGATAACCGGACACTGGCCACAAATGTTCAGCTCAATCCAAAGTGTCACAGGTCAGACCTTCAGTCCAGCACTCTGAGTGAAACGTGTAATGACAGGATCTGTTTTCAGCTTTAATAACTCACTGCAGCGGTGTTTCTCCTGTGTGGGTCCGCCGGTGAACCTCCAGGTGATTCTTGCGCTTAAATGATTTTCCACACGTCTCACAGATGAAATCTCTGACCCCTGTGAAGAGACTTGGTTACGTTTGTCAGTTCTGAAGAGATTCGAGCATGGCATGTGTGTGTCTCTGTGAGCCCACCTGAATGGATGATCATGTGGCGATGCAGGTGGTTTGACAGATAGAACTTTTTCCCACAGCCTGGATGGGGGCAGACCTTGGTCCTCCCCTTCCTGTGAACTAGGTTGACATGATTCTACAGAGAGAAGTGAACCAGAAATTAAGAAAAAAAAAACCTGAAGCTGAAATATAAAGTATGAATGAAACTTTACCTGGTAGCTACTGATTGCTACATAGACTTGACTGCAGCCCTCGTACGGACAGTGGAACATCTTGAGCATCCCGTCTGCCTCGATGACGGGGCCTCGCCTGTTTCTCTTTGACCTGACACTGCAAAAACACATGATGCAGACTTAGTTCATGGTAAATGGAGAATAAGTGCAGCGGATCTCTGCTGAGCTCCTCAGACTTCAAACCTCCACACATATTTCATCATGCAGTGTGTGTATGTGGGCAGCTGACCTGCTCAGACTCCGCTGCAGCTCTCTGTCACTTCCCAGCTCCAAAGCGTCATCAGTGGGCTGCAGCAGCTGTTTGTCGCTCAGACCTGCAGAGAAACAGTGTGAAAACTAATGACTAATGAAAGATGTCCACCCTCTGCAGTTGAAGAGTGAGTACTCAAGGACCTTTATCAGAGTCAAATTTAGTTTGGCCTCAAGACCACTTTTTAAAGTTCTCGTCTTAGTCTCAGACAAAGAGGACTCTGGATTTTATTTCAAGACCAATCGAATCACAACCTTACATCACCTGTCTGTGAAAACATATCACCCTAATCCTCTGGAATAAAATCTGTATTCCTAAACCACAAAGAGTTTGTCTCACACACACAGCAGTTCAGAAATCCTGCAGTTCAACGCTTACTGAGACGACTGGGATCACACCTCACCTAAAGAGTATAACATAAACTACCTAAGTAGGCTATATACTGGTCTTGACTTGGTCTCAACCATTCAAATTCTTGGTCTTGTCTCAGTCTCGACACAATCTGGTCCTGGTCTTGTCTTGGTCTCGATGCTCTGTCAATGACCTTCTCATCTGTCAAGTTTCCATCTAAAGCACAGATTTTTGCAAAAGAAAATGCAATTTACTGCGACTGTTAAAAAAGCAGTGGGAACTATTCCACAGTCGGGTTCCAGTAAAGCACTGCAGGACAGGGAACAGCAAGAAGAGTGGCACTCAACTCTCTCTGTAGGTATGGTTGGTAAATAAGATTTTATTTCTTAATTTTAACTTGTCACATCAGTCAGTACCTTCACATGCACACTAGTGTCCGTAATATGATGAATGGTGGTTTTAATGCTGATGATATGGAAGCTGGTTATTCATATCGCTGTGTGATTCTAACATTATCCTGGTTTCTGATTGGTTGTAACAGAGCATCTTTGACTCTGAATCTCTGAGCCACATCAGTATTTCTTTACTGTGGTGCAGGATATCAGTATCTCTATTTCAAATATATTATTATATCAAATTAAGTCATTTATTTATCTCTGACAGTATCCAGAGGGTGTCAGATCTGGACAGAATGTACACTGACTCCTCAGCCGACAGCAGCACTGTAACATTAAGGTACAAATGCAAATGTCACTAAACTAGATGTAAAGCAGCTCTGGCCACATTAGTCAGCTGTTATGAAACTACTGCTTACAGCTTTATGTATATAAAGTATACTGTACGTGGTTCTTGGTGTAGGCAAATGAACCCCCGTGGGTCACAAAACAGGTGGCAGCCAGCAGTCTGAATCAATGATATATGACCGGTCAGCACCTGGTGTGTAGTGCAGAGTGAGCATAAGGTTTATGACTGCATTAAACGCAGCATAAACTTTTTTATGACGTCTAATATCGAAGGAAACGTACCATAAACCAATAGATGTTAAATCATGTTGATGCTACACTGACTTGTAAATCAGGTGAACACCCTGTAACTTTGGGCTTCTGTAACTTCTGCTTTTCCCTCTGATGTCCTCCGCCTCAACTCTCTGTGATTTACAGAGTTTCCTGATGGACAGTGAAGTAAACTGCTGACAACTATAGCTGCTGTTAGCTAATGTTAGCTCACTTTGTTAGCTGGGCTACCCGGACTGTGAGCTCAGAGCACCAGGGGAGTGTTACCCCAAAACCCTACTAGACACGTCTCTGTCACATCGCCGGTGCGACACTTTTGATCCGTCCTGCACGTGACTTCGAACCACCGGAAGCGTTTCAGAAGCGTTTAGCCTGCCAGACTTTGTTTACTTGCGCAGATTTGGTGTTTACAACCGGCAGTTTGCACGGGGTGTTTTATTTGTAAAATCCACCGGATTTTTTATGCTGTTTCTGTGTCTGGCTTCCTTGCCACCTCGAGGTGCTCTGTGTAAATTGACGCAGGCTGCTGGTGGCGTCCTTTAAAAATAGAACAGCCGCGTGTTTCATGGAGGCCCGTTCTGGGATGCTTCTGAACCAGGCTGCAGCGGAACCGGTGGGGTTTGAAACATCGACTAGAACACCCGCGTATTGCAGGGGGACTGCGTTGCACACGCATCGGCACCCCGTGGAAGAGGAGGAGGTTTACTGGCTCGGGTATGGGGGAATGCTGACGGGGAGCTGAGCTACTGCAATGTCAGAACTGGAGCTTTTATTATCCTTATCTCTGGCACACCTTTAACTCGTGGCATCCTAGTTTGTTTACACTTAACATTTAAGTCTCCCATTTTGGATGCACTGTGAAAAAAGTGCAAGTTCTGAAGGTAACGCACCTGTCATGGAGTCTTCATCCTCGACTGGTCTGAGTTTTGAGTCCGATGCACAAACAGGGTTGTAGGTGACACCCCCGATGACAGTGCAGGTGACTTCCTCTACGTTTCCACCTCCCATGTTGAGCTGGATGCCCTCTGATGCCAGGGCCTCGTAGCTGGGTCCAGTAATTATAATTAACTATGAATGGAAAAAGATGGTAACAGTAACTTTTGAGAAAAGAAATAGTTCTAACATCTCTACAAGGCATAGTCTACCTACCTGTGAGCCTTCTAAAGTGGACCTCTGGTCAGGAATCTCACAGCTGGTCACCACCGTCTGTAGAGTCTGAGGATCAAACAGCTCGCTCTGCTCATGTGTGGGTGGCGGGACTGAGAGATCCGGCTGAGCTCCCACTCCGACTGAGCCACTGGAGCTCTGCGACAGCACCGAGTCCTCGTCCGCCTTCACCAGTTTATCAGCTAAAGACGCCGTCACCGTAACACACTCGTAACTGTGCGGTACAGTCCTTATCTCTTCCTCTCCTCCGTCTCTGCCTCGCCGCAAATCCTCTGCCTCCTCTTCTGAGGGGGTGGAGTGGAATGCTGCAGTGGGGGAGCCTTGCTGTCGCTCCATGACCATCTCCATCTCCCAGGCAGGCTGTCCTGTCAATGGAACATCCTTGGAAGAGGTCTCTATTCTGGTCTGGTGGTTTACAGCTGCAGCCTGTTCTATGGGGCTCATGGTGATATGCTGTCCCTCAGAAACATCCACATTTTCCTCCACATCTACAGAAGAGCAGATCAAGTTAATCATCAGGATGTACCAGCTACAGGTTAAACATCTAACTAGTCAGATCAACATTCAGTCAAAACCTGCCCGATAAGTCAAAGAAGTTCTCATTCTGCACCTTTGAACTGTTTGTGAGCCTCCTTTCTCCTCTTCCTGCTCACAACGCCTTTTGCCGCGGGCACGTCTGTTTTTGCTGCACTCTCTCCGCCGCCTTCTCCGTTTACTTCCGCTTCGTGCTCCGAGTCGCTTGCCTCCCTCGGCGGTGAGAAAAGGTATTGCACAAATGAGTGGTCACAGTCACATTGCCAGATGGCAGCGGTGGAGAAGTTGGGCTGGGGCTCCAAGGCTCTGAGCTGGGGCTCATGAGGACAGGAGCGGGAATGGTCCTGATACCAACACACCAGGCTCTGGAGGCTGGAGACTTGCTCCTTCCTGCCTGGAAAATGATAGAAAATCAGCCCAAAGAAAGATCACAGATGAGTGACAAACAGACCCTTTGAAAGGAATTTCTCTGATTTTAATCTACTCATAAATTCAATGATCACACTCAAACTCCTCGTTCAGTACTGTTGGATAAACATTCAAGAGAGCAACAAAGCCACATACAATGTACACAATACACTCTCTATAGAAGCCCATTTCTGCCAAGGAAAGAAAAATAGAAAAAGTCAAAATTAAACTGTTTAATAGTGATGCTACTAACCCTAACAGCTGTTCTCATTAAAGAACAACTTATTATTTTTAGGGCCCACAAAATTCTGGGAATTTTCAAAGTTGGAAACTTTCCATGGGAATTAATGGGAATTTATGAGAAGTTTGGCCCTTTAACAGTGAACTTAAATATAGTTGGGGAAAATATATTTTAACATCATCTTGACTAAAACAACCAGATTTCATGCAGGTCCACTTGAATATCTTCAATCACATGCACATAGCACACTGCTTACTGCAGGGCTACTGAGGCCACGCCCCCTACCTGCACAGGTGATTTCTGTACCTGGACCACACTTTAAATCCTCAGGCCACACAGAGACTATTGAAGACACACATCAGAGCTGGTGGACTACATAATATTGTTCAATAAAATAATTCAAACTTGATAAAGTTCTACTTACAAATAAATCTGTTGAAATGTTTTTTTTTATTGTTTTGCATGGATGTCGGCTTATGGCAACACAAAATGTTTAGATTTATGTTTGGATATGATACAGTTCATTTCAATTACCCCCAATGACCAGTTTATTCCCATAAATTTCCATCATTCCCATGTAGTTTCAGATTTGGAATATTTCCAAAATTCCCCAGCTTAACTTCCCATGGAAAGTTTCTGGAAATTTACCAGAAATGTTCCACCCCTTTGCAACCCTTATTATTCTGTCAGAAAGGGGTGAAAAATGTCAACTTTTCCTAGAGCTCAAAGTACCGTTCAAAGCGAAGACATTAAGTTAGTGTCACATAAAATGAAGAGAAGCAGTAAACCCTCACATATTGTGTTGAAACTTCAGTGTTCACAGTATTTGTGCTTGAAAAAACATTTGAACAAAAAATAATCTAATAAAAAAATGATTTGCTCACTATGTGTTATACTATCTCATA